>NC_044329.1:11197665-11812761 GCF_007399415.2 Gopherus evgoodei
ATTATCATGCCTGGGTTGTGCTTTCATGGAAAATGACCCACAGCAGGCTTAGAAGAACATGTTTTATGGATATAGTAATGTGGCTACTTGAAAAGAGTATTTATGTATTGGGCTAGCCAAGTTTTTTATTATGAGAGGTGACTTGTCTTAGTAGTCTGGTTTTAGATGCGTCAGACTCAGTACGTAGACAGTTTGGTTGGAAGAATATTTTTCCAGTTACTGATCACCGGTAATTGGTCTTCAAAACCAGGATCTTAGGTTTTCTTAACCTTTTTGTGGTTCATAGGCTTCCCAGTGAGTTTGCACAGAATTATTGTACTTTTCCAGTGCACATCCCTGGAAGTTCCCTTTTATGGGGAAGTAATAAATCACAGCTTGTTTGGAATCTCGGATAGTTTCCAGTGAAGCATTTTGCAGCATGTACTGAAGACTTCTGAATGATAGCCCAAGTTCAGATCTTTGACTGGAAATCCACTATGTGCAGTACTCTTGTTGGTGCCAGGGGGGACTTCTACATAAAGGGTTCACATGATTGGATCCAAGGTTTTGGTAAAGCAAGTGAAAAAGGACTGATTTAAGATCAGAGGCAGAAATGTAGAGGCAGAATATAATAGGGGCTAATACTAATGTCTCTGGGATGAAATACTGGATGAGTTCTTTATATCTTCCCACATATCTTATTTGCTACAACATATGCTACATGTATATCCAGATCCTGCAAAAGTAGCAAGAAGGACGTTGACTAGCACCATAACTCTACACAAATAGCTTAAATTGTGATTGGTTTGTTTTTCATATTCCTGGATGATAATGCAATAGTTTACTAGTCCAAAGCTTGACTGTAGATTAGTGTTAAAAGCAGTGAATTATACTCCTCTACAGTATAAATTACAATAATTAAGAAGTCTCATAATATCCTACAATCCTAACTCTGTGAGTACTATGCACAGAACTTGGAAACAGACTCATACTGAAACAGTGACAAAGAGGAAATTCACTGCAAAGTAATTTCTGGAAGACACACAAATCTAATGTTTCCTGCATTTCTTAGGGTTTGTTTTGATTTGAGGTTTGTTTTGTTTTTAGCATAGACGAGAGTGCTCACATTCACAAAAGTATAATTGTAAAGGAGTAGATTGCTCAATTCATTATATGGCGATAGAGAGATTTAGGAGTAAAATTAGAGCTAGGAGGGAAACGTGAGACTTTCCATACTGTGAGAGTTTTGAAGTTTCAAAAAATGTTCCTGTCCCAAACTGGGATGAAAAGTCAAAGTCTTGACAATGTTCACACATTGCTAATCTGAAAAAAATAAATAGATGGACTAATCAAAACATTTTGTCTCAATTTAGACCTTTTAAAAGTTTAACCTTCTTTTAGTATAAATTAATATTTTTGGGGAAAAATGGGCTTAGAAGCAAAAATAAAACCCAAACCTTTGCATTTTGAAAATGTCAAAAGGAGATGTTTTGACAATTTCAATTATTTTGTCAAAAAAATTGAATTAGAAAATTCACTGAAACCAACCTTTTCCCACAACCAGTTTCAGTTTCGACAAATCAACATTTTCAAACGAACATTCTGTTGTAAAATTCCTGACAACCACTAAGATATCTGCATATGGGAACTGTGGGCTCAATACCCGTGAAGGGACAAGCGTATGAAGGGGCTGAAGGTGGTTGGGGCCAGACAAGTGCCAAATCTGCCCTCAGTGTAATTTCTAGCAGTCTAAATAATGACATCTTAAAGTTCTCTTACCAAAGCATGGTTTACTCTAGCCACACCAGCCCACACCTCCAACAAACACCATCCTCTCCCAGTCTGCTAAGATAAGCAGGAAGGGGTGGCACAGAACCTGCTACACCATCAGAGCATTTCCCTATGAATCTTCAACTGCCTGTTTAGGGCAGACTTTTTAAAGACCCTTTTGTGCCATTGAAGGAGTGCAAACAGGTCTTAACAAGGATCAGGATACGGCCATGTATTAGCTTTTCTTCTGTGTGTGTGTTTTGTTTTGTTTTGTTTTTTTTTACAAGAAATCTGCTGAAAATCATAATGAATTTGTAAGAAAATGGAACTTGCATCCAACTGCATTAATCCCACGAGGATACATGTGCTGTTACACAGGAAATGAAATCTTCCAATGGAGAACATTGTCACTGCATAACCATCCTTCTCTACTCCCCCTCCCATCCATGCGTTTTTGTATCTCTCTCTTCTCACAGTCTTACACAGCTCTTGCAATAAATTGCTGCTTTGTAGCACCAGAAGGCTCATCTTCTATATGGACGCTTAAATCCCAGAGCACCCTCAGCCTCAGCACCTCCGATGCCCCCAAAAGGGAGGAAACGCAACATTCTTCAGCTCTGAGAAGTGGGCATCGCTGGCCCCATCTTAAACCTGGATGAGTCCTTATATACGAGATGGACAAACGTGCAGATCTAGCTTTGAGATGGAGCATCTTCAAGGCAAGCAGATAAATGCTGAAGTATTTACACAGGCCAAAGGACTAGGTAAAATAAAAAGGAGCTGATCACATTTTCCTCATTCCTATTATGCTAAATTCCAGAGACTCTCAGTGTTTGGCACAAAGGATTGGAAGACTCAGGACTTTCATACAGTGTAAAGATCGAGCATGTGGACTAACCTGTTAAAAAAAATCATGGATGTTTCAATCACAAAATGTACCTTCTTTCTATTAGAACTGGGCCAAAGCCGCAAAATGCGAATCTCCCTCCTCTCCCAACCAAAATATTGGCTCTGAAATTGTGATTTGAAACCCATCTTTAATTTGGGTGTGAAGAGATTAGTTTATTTTTTTTCAGTGCACATGAGTAATGCACTGCTGTTTATTCTGTAAAACTAATGAAGGCTCAAGCAATGTAAAACTAGCCTACAGCAGAGCTATTAAACCTTTGCTGGGAAATGGGGCTGAGACTGCCAGTGAGGGCTATGGTGCAAGGATTGAGTTTGTAAAATAAGCTTAAGTGAAAGCTGACAAGGTTCTGCTTTCAGGGTGTACAGTTTTGTGGCAGTGGAGAAAATACTTTTATTTATGGGTCAGATACAGTTACACTGTGAGGGGGGGGGAGGGGAGGTTGGTTCTCTGTGCAGCCACCATAGATCAGTCCTAAAAAATAAATACTGGCCTATACAGTTTGTCTTATACAAGGAAGAATTGCTTCAGAAGAGCTGTAAGTAGTGCATCAAGCAAAGACGTGGGAAACATGGCAACGTCTCTCCGAATACTTTCCACATTTCAGAAAGGACAGTCAGTTGAGAAATGAAGAACTAGAAATATACATACACACATTTTTAAACCACCAGTTTCTAAGTGAAACCTGCCAAGGGACAGCTCTAATTCATGTCTTTGGCCATCTAAGTAGAATTTTCCTTTATACAATTTGCTAAACAGCATCATTACCATAGTAACTAATGTGCTGCGTTGCTGCTCCTCTCTCACGTACTGTACGTTTTTTGTTTTGAAGACACAGACACCATATTGACTGCATTCATATTGCTCTTGCTTTCCAGAGACAGCGCCAAATTCATCCCTTACATGACTCTGCTGAATTCAGGTTAATTACACCAGGCATGATGCTGGCCTGTGAAAAAGCAGCAGGAACAAAGAAAGACTGAATGCAAAATGAGAAGGGAGGAACGGGAAGGGAAATAGGGGAACAAAATAAAATGAGGAGGAATAAAGATTGACCACAAAGTGGAAGGAAGAGAGAGGAGCAATGTTAAATTGGGGAAAGGCAAGATAAAGCACTACAAAGATACTGAGCGAGAGAAATACAAAGTGAAGCCTAGAAGGAGAAACAACACTGTATGAATGCAACCCTGTAGCATTCAATACACACCCAAGAGGCATCAGGAAAAGGTTGTCACATTGCAGTAAAAATACAGCAGTGATTAGGCCCTAGTATTAACTGACATCTCTCTCTTTGAAGAGAACTGCCCAACTGGCTATATGGCTTCTGAACACACCCAGCAAGTTTACTCATAAGGACTGTATCTTGATGAGCAGCTGTTGATATGCTACTTAATTTCTCATTAGCCTGAGGCTTTATCTATTGACAGTGACGTGTGTGTCCTGGAGAATAATGAGTACCATTACAGTACCTGTGCAGTAGAATATCCTTCTAATATTCACTCATGCTTCCCCTAACATGGATTCTGAAGGAATTAGGAACAGATTATAAATAATTTACAAACAGAAGGAAACGGTGCAACACAGAGGAAGATACAGATAGACCTTATAAACAGTTTGTTTACTGTATGAAGCGATTTCTAGCTGCATTTGGGTGAAGACATTGATCTCCCATTTCTTCTGTTTCCACAAGCTCTGAGTCCCACATCACAGTCACCTTCCCTTCCGTGGAGATGACTCACCGCTCCCTCTGGATCTTTTGTATGTTACTTCTTTCATCACAGAGGGCCCCTGCAGAGAAATGGGATTATCAAAGTTGGTCTTTCCACCAGCTCTTTTTTCCTGATCAAGCACTTGCTTGTTATGTAGTGATTTCCACTGAGATGATATTTTTTACCAAATTGCAGAGGGATCATGTATAGTGTGAGAGGCACTTAAAATGCTCTTCTTTATCCTGGGAAAAGCTAACTTGCAGGGGCTGGGGTGTTGTTTATGGTCTCAATTGTTTCTTTTTGTGAGCAGACCTAAATTGCTCATTCCCACAGAGATGAAGGGAAGATGTTCTATGTGTAGATTCTCCCTTCCCTTCTCCTTAGTAAGGCCTCTTTGGGAGTTCTCCGTATGTGACCTAGGAAAGAGGGAAAACAACCCAACCAGATCTTTTGATAGGATGGAGAAGAATGAGCCAATGCCTGTCCCCAACAGGTGGAGCAAAGGAAAAGCTAGCCATGTGCATTCAACATAAGCTAACCTGGGCAACCCCTTTCCAAATACCTTTTCCAAGCAATAATATTCAGGGTATTTTTCTCCAGGCATTTTTTTTATATGTCTGGTATTCACCAAGAATATTTGATTTGGCTCCTGTCTCTTCCACATACAGTGGGCCAAATCAAGCCCAGCTACTGGCCCACTGAAATCAAGAGAGTCATGGGATGAACGGCTGAAGCTGACCCTGCATATGACAGATAATAGTTACCTTACTACTTTCAGCAAGGCACTCCCTCTTTTGCTGGATTCTTTTTTGGGGGTGTAGGAAGGGGAATTGCTGGGCTAAATGAGAAGATATTTTAAAGCTGAATATGATAGATAATACATTTGAAAAAAGAGGTCATAGAAGTGCCTACATTTGATGTGTAATGAGTAAATTGTATGGAAACTTCCACAAAGCACAGACCTTATTAAGAAGTATAGAGTCCCTTTGTCCAAGCTGTCTAAGTTTAAATCAAACGCACAACAACCAGATGTTTTTCACATCACTGTATTTCAAAATTTTACTGGAAGGGATCTCATCATACGTAGATGTCCAACTGTGCATATTATTTATATCACGAAACCGAGCTTCCAGCTTTAGGACGCTGAGCAGCAAACATAACTATTGTTTAAGGTGGATACAATTTGTTCTAAGCCTGCCACTGGGATATGGAGAAGACAAAATTGGATGTAATAGGCTGACACTGATGAGTGTCAAAACTGAGGAAATTATATCACTGATAAACATTTGAACACATTATTAGGAAAGACTGAGCCACTATTTCTGGGAACCATATTGAATGTAGCCAATCTAGTAAATCAAAGACTTCACAGGCCTCAGATAGCTAATTAACTACAACTGACATGAATAATCTGCAGCGGGTTGGCAACAGGAGACAGCAACAGAAAAAAAGATGCAGGTTTTTTCCAAGAAAGTTAAAATCAAGACCCATTTTTGGGGAAGCAGTGTTTCAATAGGGAAACTTTGCTCTGCAGTTTTGAAAGTAAAATAAAGTCAAGTTGAGTCACTAGCCTTAAAAATAGCCACAATGTTCCTATTTCTGGTGTATTATTTGAACGTGAGATGTTCATAAGGATCAGCATTCATAAGTATTCTGATCATTTTCATTACTTTCATACCACCTTGTGTAAGAAAATGCCACAGTTGATAAAGGTTACAGATTTCAGACCTGGAATCATCCTGTCACTAATCTCGAGGAGCTAGTATTTGGCCAGGATACCATGAATACCCTCACTATTGCAACAGTGCAAAATTCAGTGCTGCTTTTAAAGAATTTTGGAAATCCACTAAGAACTGAAAACTGCATACCAGTGCACACTGGTGGATAAGCACCGCTCAGACAACCCACTGCTCTACAACTAATAAGATTTTGATCAACACTCTCTCCACCAACGTCCACTAGTCTGTAAATCTAGTAAAATTACCCTTTGCTACTTATAACAGTATGTCTGGGTACAGAGAAAGTAGTTTACTCTTGTGAGTACATATCGAGGCAGCATAACATAGACAAAATTGGCTCCCATTGAAATCAATGGCAAAAATCCTATTGACTTCAGTGGGATCATGACTTGGCTTTATGAAAATGTATTAAGACAGATTTAGCTCTCCAAAGAGGATTACTTGGTCTTCCAGAATTCCTTCACGCTATTTTGCTGACCCCTGACATAGGAAAAATTATTTTTGACTGGTTGTTTCAAAGGAATATTTGATCATGGCCAATTGATTTATAAGGATTATAAATAATCAAGTGACTTTGGGACCCAATCATGCAAATGAGGATTATGTAACTGCTGTACTGAATTCCTCCTGACTAAATGAGCATACAATGTGCAAATAGTTTCAGAATGTTTTACTACAGGAGAAAAATCTAAAATCAATTCATGAAGTTACTGAAAAGAGTGACTGCTAAAAGATTGTTAGAAAAGAGACCTTAACTTGACCTGTGGTAGCAATGTTTTTTATTTAAAAAACAACCTGTCATAAACAGATAGTTAAGGGTTAATAGAACAGGAGTACTTCATGTCTCTTTTGACTTAAAGGGTTAACAAGTTCAGTGAGCCTGGCTGTCACCTGACCAGAGGACCAATCAGGGGACAGGATACTTTCAAATCTTGAGGGAGGGAAGTTTTTGTGTGTGCTGTTAGAATTTGGTTGTTGTTCACTCTGGGTTCTGAGACTGACCAGACGTGCAACTAGGTTTCTCTCCAATCTCCCTGATACACATTCTTATAGATTCAAAATAGTAAGTACTAGGTGATAAGGTGAGTTAGGCTTATGTTTGTTTTCTTTATTTACAAATGTGTATTTGGCTGGAAGGAGTTCAAATGTGTATTTGGCTGGAAGGATTTTAATTTGTACTTGTATACTTAGGCGAGGAGGGTATTCCCAGTGTCTATAGCTGAAAGACCCTGTAACATATTCCATCTTAAATTTACAAAGATAATTTTTACTGTTTTTTCTTTCTTTAATTAAAAGCTTTTCTTGTTTAAAAACCTGATTTTTTTTTTTATTCTGGTGAGACCCCAGGGGACTGGGTCTGGATCCACCAGGGAATTGGTGGGGAGAAAGGAAGGAAGGAAGGGGGAGAGAGAGGTTAATTTCTCTCTGTGCTAGGATTACTTTCTCTCTCAGGGAGAGTCTGGGAGGGGGAGAGAGAGAAGGAGGGGGGGAAGGTGAATTTTCCTCTCTGTTTTAAGATTCAAGGAGTTTGAATCACAGTGATCTTCCAGGGTAACCCAGGGAGGGGAAGCCTGGGAGAGGCAACGGTGAGGGAAAGGGTTTACTTTCCTTGTGTTAAGATCCAGAGGGACTGGGTCTTGGGGGTCCCTGGGCAAAGTTTTTTTTTTTGGGGGGGGGGGGACCGGAGTGTACCAGGCACTGGAATTCCTGGTTGGTGGCAGCGCTACAAGTACTAAGCTGGTAACTGAGCTTAGAGGAATTCATGCTGGTCCCCATCTTTTGGACGCTAAGGTTCAGAGTGGGGAATTATACCATGACACAACCATATAAAAGCAAAGCAGGGGCATAATAGTTTCAGTCCAAGGCAAATTTCTGTCAGAGTCAAGTGATTCATCAGAAAATATTTCATTTGCAATCAGTGAGACTAAAAACTCACCACACAGTGAAAACAACAAGACTCTCTCATAACTTTCTGGCCATTGGATAAAATGTTATTCTTAGCTATCAGAGTCAGATAATTTACTACAACATTATTGGGTTTTTCTAGCATTTCCAGCATGTTTCTCTTGGAAAGTGATTGTTGATAAAAAAAAAAATTGATCAAGTGTCATGTGACATCAAAAAGATACTTTATACTTAGTCCTATAATTTCTCAGACAGCTTGCCTTTACACATTTTAGACAGTTGCATATTACTTATACTTTGTGGGCAGAAGTTTCTATTGGGGAGGATGAGGGAATTATAAGAATATTATTGTATCTCTAACTAAATAGGAATAATTCTTCTGATGAGAACATTACTTTTGTAGCCATTTTTAATAGCTAAAGACGACAGTCAGCCCTTTGCTCTTTAAAGAAAACTTTTCAAAAGAATGCCAATAATTGAGAGGGATAAAGGTAAACTTTCAAAAAGAAATTTCAGATACAAACAAAAAGCTATTGCTCCCTCTGCTGGCCTGTACTGCAAATATGCAGAGATGTCATAGCAGTTACACGAAGAGTTTTGAGAAGTGGGTCCAATAAAAGATCTCTCAACCACCTTATCTCTGTACTGAAAACAGCTACTTAAACTCCTGAGCTGACAAAATTCTTACTGTCTTCTTAAGAAAACAAATTATTTTTTGAAAACGTATCTTATGCTTTAATGTACTGTACATTTCCAATATAGACAAAAACTTAACATATACTTAAATTATTAGAAAGTTTCCCAATTATAGATTTCACCAGTAATATGTTTACGAAGTAGTTTGGCATATCTCATATTTTAAATCTGAAGGTTGACCAATACAAATATATCATCAACTATAATTGTGAGCAATATAATGGATTGTTTTTCTGAAATGAATTAAATAGTTACTGTAAAAATGTCTTTTTCAATTTGACCAAGAGAATATAGTTTTTTTTACAAATTCATAAGAGCAAGACATTTCTAACATATTTAAATTGTCCATTTAAAAGAGACTCAGTCCTCCAGCCCTGGATGTTGATGAAGCTATTGAGATGAGTAAGGATTGCAGCATGAAGGCCTAAGAGGCCCTTGAATTTGAGCTGTCTGATTTTGCAGACACCTATTTGAATGGAGAGGTGTGAACTGTCCCATTCATCTCCCTCAGAAACTGAAAAAGGACAGATAAAATATTTAAAAGAACCTAAGTGACTTCAGAGCCCAAGTTCCAGTTTAAAAAGTTGCTTAATTTCAGATTTTTGAAAGTATTTAGGCACTAAAGATGCAGATTGGTGCCTAGCAGAGGTGATGCATGGTGGGTAGGGTTGCCAACTTTGGTTTGACCAATTCCTGGAGATTTCATCACATGACATAATCTTTTTAAAAAAGATTAATCTTTAATTCCTGAAGACTCCAGGACAATCCTGGAGGGTTGGCAAGCTAGTACAGGGACACATGCACCTGGGCCCTCCCCCCCCCCCGTTTGCTGCTTGGCTTGTACTGAGCATGCTCACACAGACAGAGCATGCTCAGTAACACATGTGAAGCCAGCTGCCCTCACTCTACTTCCCCCTCCCCACCACTATTGGCAGGCATGGGTAGTGTCTGTTGCTTAGTAAGATTTTCAAAAGCGCCTAAAAGTTTAAGTGCCTAACTTGATTTCAGGGACATGACAACATTAAGGTGTCATATAGATGTCAGATAAGAGCACAGTTGTGAGGCTAGTTAGCAATGAGCTCATTGTTATTTGAGGCATTACTGCCCCTTCTCCACCTTTTGGATCTTTAGTCATGATGAAGCAGAGCTAATTAAGGAAGCATTTTCAGTCAGGTAGCAGTTTGATTTATTTTTATTAAAGCAACAAGATACGTCTTCCTTTAGAATATTAATGGCGAGGAGGACCATAAGCCAAAAGCAAATCAATCTTGTTGATTGGTATCTCAGTGCCAGCCTGCAGTGCCTCCATTTCCTGTGGCACATGGAAAGCGATGGTGAATCAAGCTTCCTGGGAATGGAAGATCAGAAAGGGCAGGTTCCTTCTCGCTCTCCATTGTGAAAACATGGAACCAAACAGAAGAACCATCACCTTGAGGCACCCCAGTGCCAGAGTCATGGCTTCCTTACCGTCAAGCCCTACTGTAGTGAGGTACAGTTTATAATCCTCTTCCCTGTCAGTGTTTGGCACATAGCTACTGTGCAACTGGAGATGCTGTTCTGAACCCTGCTTCATAAACAGAGATGATCAAAAACCCGAATGTATCTAACAGGCCGTCCTGAACTCCTTCAGCATTATGGGTTCAGGTAAAATGAACAGTGGTTTACATCTAACATTAATTGTTGAAGTTTGCAAAACTTCCCTTATTTCACATTAGAGATGCACCAAACAAGAACCAAGCATCCGTCACAAGATGGATGTTCCTTTTTACTTCTAAACTGTGTGCGATTTTCATCTAGACAACCCAGGACAATAGGGAATTTCCTATTAGAGCTGTGAGAGCATGGAAAAGGTTATCTGGTGACCTTGTTGTTATTCTTTAAGAAACAAAGAGAAGGCTTTGATGCTAATGAGCCTAGGGGGATTTTAATTAAGCTCACTGGAGAACATAAATATTTGGTTATATTTCCCAGTAAGAAATGATACTATTTTAAGCTAATTCATGAGAAGTCCCCCACAAGCCAATTATCAGTCATCCAAGAATAAATACAAAGAAAAAGAATGAACTGTCATTCCAGTGAAGCAACATGGGGCAAGAGGAGTTCACTGATGAACCTGCCCTTTCACGGCAGAGCATAATAATCATACAAGACGACTGTGTTTGGCCACTTGCTGGTTGCTGATATTATTAGAATCAAGGCTTGAAATATTGCCATATAAGAGTGTCATCTTAACCCATTCCAAGAGAAACACAGCAATATTCTCTACACAAATTTAACTATCTTCTGTATGCAGAAGACTCACAGACCTACCTCTGCTCCGGACTGCTTGCCTTCTATCCAAACTAAAATCTCAGCCTGCCTCTCTGACATCTCCTTGTGGATGTTCTGCCATCAGCTTACAGTCAACATGGCCAAAACATGTCCTCATCTTTGCCCCCACCCAGTTTTTCCTCCCTTGTTGATCACAGTAGACAACCACTCTCCTCCCCGTCACTCAGGCCCGTAACCTGGGCATCACGTTTGACTTGGCTGTCACATCCAAGCTGTGTCTAAATCTTGCTGATTCTTTCTGCATAACATCTCCAAGATACAGCTTTTCCTCTGCATTCACTAAGCTAAAATACTTGTCCAGGATCTCATCACCTCGATTACTGTAGCATCCTCTTTTCTGGCCTTCACAAATCCCATCTCGCCCCTGTCAAGCCATTCAAAATGCTATTGCAAAGATAATTTTCTAGCTTGTCTCTTTGACCAATTCACCCCTCCACTACCCCTTCTTTCTCCATTGCATCAAACTACTTGTCTTTACTTTCAAGACCTTCATGGCCTATCCCCAACTATTGTCTGTCATGTGCTATCAAGATGTCAGCTCCTACCTCCACTTTGCCAGTAACGCCAGCCTCCATTGCCTACTTGTTAAAATTTCAAACAAGCATCATTTTTCTTTCTCCCACAAGATTCCTGACCATTTGGGACAAGCTCTGCAAATGTCTGCAAAGCCATCTCATTGTCCTTCTACAAATCCCTCATTAAAACTCCCTTTTGCCATGATATTTTTTAAAAAAATACCTTGGCAAAGGTTAGGCAGCTGGGATCACTGTCCATCATGTTGACCAATACCGTCTCACTGTTATCTTGTACTCTCCCATTAGTCCATCTGCATCTGCTCCTTGGGGCAATGTTGTATTAATTTAGGTGTGCCACAGGTCCGTGGTCCACTGCCTAGTGGTTGCAATTCCCAGTGGCCACCCCACCTAGTGGTTGCAGTAAGAGAAGTAAGAGAACCCAGGCTCCCCTGCTCCACTGGGTTCTGACCCAAGGCCCTGCGAGGCTTGTCCAGCATCTTCCATCTTGGGGTGCCTTAAATCAGCCTCCTTGGGTCATTTCCTATCTCCCTCTTTCCTACAGCATGCTACAGTTTATACCTGTAAGCAATATCTCGAGGGCTGCCTACCTGCCTCTGGCCCACAAGGACTGCCACTCACTGAAGTTCCTTCTCCCAGTCTGGATCTGGCTCTGTTCTCCTCCAGAGTTTCCAGATCAAGTCTCTCTCTCTGCTTTAGTCACCTCTCACTCAGCCAGCCAGCTCCCTTATAAACTCTGCCTTCAGTTGGAGCATGCTCAGCAAGGGCAGAGGAACAGGGTCTCCTGAGCCCAGAACTGCTCTTTAACCCTTTGCTGTCCTTCCTCATCTCTCATCTTTCAGTCAGCCAGCATCGCAGTCCATTCGTTTCCTCCTGAAAGCCTCTTTCTGAGGACCCCAAAAGGGAGTTATGGGAGGAATGGCCCATCCACTCATGATTTTGTTCACCAGATAGGCCTAATATCCAACACCAATTGCGGTTCGCTGATCCCTGACCCCACCCTTCTCTTGTTTACCAGGCATGATTACACAGTTCTTGAGTTATAGCAGTAGGGTTTTTTGTTTTGACTAATTCCTTCTGTTTCCTTTTTGCACTTTTTCCCACTGACACTTTATGAACTTTCACTCACTTTTCACAGCTGAGCTCACAATCCAGGTAAATGCGTAGACCCATTTATTACAACAGCAGGGACCATCTTTTTGTTCTGTGTCTGTCACAAAGGGGTCCTCATGCAGGGCTGGGACTCCAAGGCACAATCACAATACAAAGTAAGAATAAATCATCCCCACCACCACCACCCCCATGAGGAAGAACATTGAGGACACTAGTGTCTATTTCTTCTCTGTCAGCTGAACAATTAATTAACGAAGCCATGCATGGCTTCTTAATCAAATCTTCCACGGTGAAGAGAAGCAAGGCTATTGTGCCCATTCTCTGATGCTACTGGATTCATGATCAGTGGATGCCTTTTACTATGGTGCCTTGTACTAAACTGACATCCATGCTACTCTGAAGCAGCTATATATGTATCCTTCCCAGAAGCATCAGCATCTCCTTGATGACATCTTATCCTTTATGTCAGTTGTTCTCCTCTCTGTATTTATTCAGACTTCAGGCCCAATCCTTTTCAATCAGAATTATTTCTGAATTGGGGCTCCGATGCAGGAAAGCATCTTATTCAGGAAGGTGCCCTTAACCCCTTGCTTAACTTGCCTGAATCAGGGCCTCAGATTGCAGCATTGATCATCACTTTGTAGCATTTTCACAAACACTAAAAATACTGGATATACAATAGCCTAAACACTTAGCACTAGCATAGCTTAGACAGTGGTTTATAATGATCCAGCTTCCTTTCAGAAACCAGCCAAGAGGCCATTCCTATACACAAAAATAAGTACTAGCAGGCAGCGGTATTCTGCCATAGAAGAATCTGCCAGCATGAATTCTAGAGTTTATCTGCATATATATGAGCAATGACCCGTGTACTTACTCTTCAGCAAAACTGACCTTAAATGGATTCTGCAGCACTCTGAAAATAGTGCGATAGCTTCTTCTAAAATTAAAAATGTGGGTCTTATTAAATAGGAATAATCATTAGTCGAGTAGCTGTATTAAGTATTTTTATATTTGGTTGGACACTGTTCTCACATGTTTAGTTCCCAGTATACTGCAGATGTCTGCACTGACAATGCATTTTAGATGTTGTTTGCGGTGGGGCGGGAATAGAGGTTGGGGCAGCTGGCTAAATGAGGTCTGAAGCTTTGGGCACTAGGGGGCCTGGGAGACAAGTTAGGGATTTTGAGCTAAAATGATCAGAAGTGAAATAATTCACAAGGTTGACAATTAAAATGATCAGCATAGGGAGACGAATAGGCCAGTTAATGTGTCTCAGAGCTATTGTTTCAGGCTGTCTGTATACTCCAGCAGACAACACTGCATCGCTTAGGCTCAGCTCCCATTTTCCAGGGGTTTCTTTGCAATCTCTAAGGGTTAGAAACTTTTTTTTCTAAATGAAAGCTAAGAGTCTGGAACACAATTCTGCAGGAATTCCCTGGCCTTGGAACTGCAGAATTCACAGGGTCTCACCAATGATCCACATGCTGCATGGCAGAGAGAGAAATACAGAATGTGAGATGGATGGGCTGGTAAGAGAAGGAAGGCAAGTAGGCACCACTTTATTTCTACCACTACCTGCAGACTTCCTACTGTAGCAACAGATGGTCAGCTCCTCATGGCCGATAATGAGCATAGCCTGCAGAGAGGAAAGAGTGACTTATTCTGCAACATGCAGCTAATAGCTGCCAGTCTGCACCATTCAGACTCATTAGACAACTTGCATATGAGGAGCCAGGAATAGGAAAAACAATGGTCATAGGGCATAGGAGCAGCCAGACACAGTGTCCAGCGCTAGTCCCTGACAGAACAAGTGGCCAGATGTGGGCGAGGCTATCCTGAGCCTAGTAGATAGCACACTGACCTGGAGCTCAGGAGACCTGGGTTCTAGTTGCAGCTCTGCCACTGGCTCCCTGACTGATATTGGGGAAGTCACATCACTGGCCCTCACAGTTTCCCCATCTGTAAAATAGGAAAAATAGGAATAATAATGCTGACCTTCTTTTAACATGCTATGAGATTTACTGATGAAAACTGTGCACAAGAGATAAGTATTTTTATAGCCTGGGATCTACAGGTTTTGCATTATGATTCACTTAACCAGAGATCAAGTAGGTAGTGAAGATGTAATCTGAGGAATCAGGAACTAAGTAGGTGCACGCATTGCGGTCAGCCATCCATGGCAACAGAGGCCATGAAGAAGGGGGAGTGGAATTAACTATGAAGACTCTTAGGCAGTCAGTCAGTCCGAAAACAGAATCCAAAAACGCTAAGGAGGAAGCTGCTGTAGTTTAGCTCAGAAGGAAGAGCTGTATTTGTAGCCACTCTCCTGAAGAGGGCAGTGCTACATAGTCCTTTTCACTCTCCATGTGAGGAACTGTCTAGTACAGGGGTGGGCAAAGTACAGCCTTTGGGGCGGATCCGGCCTGCGGGATTGTGCCTCGTGGTGCTGCAGGCCCCGCGCCACTCTCAGAAGCGGCCGGCTCCACGTCCCTGTGGCCCCTGGGTGGAGGGGGGTGGGGGCAGAGGGCTCCGTGCCAGGCTCTAGGCTTTTTGCCACCCCAAGCTCAGGTGGTGCTGGGGCTCGCAGGCAATGCTGGAAGTGGAAGGAGTGATGTCACCTTCTCCCAACGCCTGCAGGGGCTTTACCCCATCTCCCACCCAGCCGTGCAGAGAAACCCCAAAATAAGGGGTGGCACAAGGCAGCGCTGCCTTGGCTCCCTGGCAGGACTCGCCTTCTCCTCCCCAGGTAGCGGCTTGGCCCTGGCAGCTCAGCATCCCGGGGCTGGGGCTTCCCCTTCCCGCTGCAGCTGCCCTGGCCCCGGTGCGCACTACTGCCACCCCAGAGCCACTTTAGGTAAACAGTGCCAGGCTGGAACCCAAACCCTGCCTGCACCCCACCCCCCAACTCCCTGTCCTGAGCCCCCTGCCTGCACCTTGCACCCCTCCTACACCCCAACTCCCTGTCATGAGCCCCCTCATACACTCTGCACCCCACCTGCACCCCAACTCCCTGTCCTGAGCCCCATCATACACTCTGCACCCCAACTCCCTGCCCTGAGCCCTCTGCCTGCACCTTGCACCCCACCTGCACCCCAACTCCCTGTCCTGAGCCCCCTCATACACTCTGCACCCCAACTCCCTGTCCTGAGCCCCCTCATAAACCCCACACCCCATCTGTACCCCAGTCCCCAGGGCCGTCCTTAGCCATAGGCAGAACAGGCAGCCGCCTAGGGCACCACTCTGCTGGGAGCCCTGACAGATGGGAAGCAGTGGAGCATGTAAGAGCAGGGCTGCTGGGTCCTAGAGAGCTGAATGTAGCACAGTCTGAGGGAGGGGATTGGCTGCTGGGATCTCTGGGAAGGAGAGATCTCCCCTGACGTGAGGTGAGGCAGGCTCAGCAGCTCTGGTAGTATCCTTTGTTGTCTCCCATAACATCCATTCTTCTCCTCCCTGCCCCACAGAGTACCCCCCCTTTCTCCCTCCCCCCCATGGAGCACCCCTCTCTCAGGGCTGGGTTGGGTGAGGTGCTGCGAGGGGAGGGGAGGCTGGCTGCCTACCTGCTGAGGAATGACAGTGAAAGTAACTCACTTCCTCGCAGGCAGCCAGGATTGGAATGGTCACAGAGGGCTGGGCTGAGGATAGCCAATTTAGCATTTTGGGTCTTTTTCTTATATAGGCTCCTATTCCCCCCTCCACCTCCCTTCCTGATTTTTCACACTTGCTGTCTTACCACCCTAGGTGGGAGTAATTGGTGCCTATATAAGACAAAGCCCCAAATATCAGGACTGGCCCTATAAAATCAGGACATCTGGATCTGGTCACCCTAGCTGGGGAGTGCGTCTCTCCCCCGGGCTGGCAGTGATTCATCTCATCCAGGGGGAGTTGCACAAGGCAGGATGAGCTGCTGTGGCTCCATGGGTGTCCCGTCCCTGAAATCAGATGCTGTGCTAACTTCACCATGATCCATTGGGCTGGCAGTGGTGCCAACTGGCGTGTGATAGGACCTGAGGGTTTGCTTCTGCTATCACTCTGCACCCCAAGAGGTGGATTTTGGGGTCCTGCAGTTTTCCACCTATCTCCTCCTCTACTGCAGCTGTTGGACCAGCAGGCTGGGGGGTGAGCCAAGCATGAAAGCATACTGTGTTGCCATTTAGATTGTCATTTAACAAATTTGTTCTCCAGAAATGCTTGCTAACAATCCTGAATTCAATTTCAATATTTTTAAAAAAAAAACCAATGTCTTAGCCAAAAACAGAAAATTAAGTTGTTGACAATTATGTGTGACAACTTATTTGTGTTTGGTATGGGGAAGGGAGTGGGCCAGTTTTCATCAGAGAAACAAAAACTGTTGACTGACTTTCCTATAGCCCTGCTAAATAGAGCCCTCCAACAAATGTAATATGCTCATCTCCTTATTAGTGTATAGAGCAGGGGTCGGCAACCTACGGCACATGTGCTAAAAGTGGCAAGTGAGCTGATTTTTGATGGCGCGCAGCGGCGGGCTGAGCGGCTCAGTCCGCCGCTGCTCTGCGGTTCTGGCTGCTGCCCCATTGCCACCCGGGGTCCCGGCGGCCAGCCCCACTCAGCCAGGGGCGGCTCTAGACATTTTGCCACCTCCACAGGCATGCCACCGAAAGCACCCTGCCTGCCACCCTCGCGACGCCAGCAGAGCGCCCCCTGCGTCTAGCTGCCCCAGGCACCCGCTTGGAGCGCGAGTGCCTGGAGCCGCCCCTGGACTCAGCACCCACTGCTGGTCTGGGGACCCCCAAGGAACCCCAGGCTGGAAGTGGGCTGAGCAGACTGGCAGCTGATACCCTGACTGAGCCACTCAACCCGCTGTCGGCCTGGGGTTCCAGTCACTCAGCTGGTAGTGGGCTGAGCAGGATTAAATTCAATGAAATAGGAAAAAAAGAGCAACTAATGACAAAGTGCAAGAACCTAGAGCAGTGGTCCCCCAGGTGCCAGACGAAGGACCGCGGTGGCAGATGAGCATCTGCCGAAAAGCTGCTGAAATTTGGCGGCGACGCCTCTGGATGCTGCTGCTTGTCGGCGGCAAGCAGCGTCATCCAGAGGCATTGCCGCCAAAATGCCGCTGAATTTCAGCGGCATTTCGGTGGATGCTCGTCTGCCAGCCAGTACGCAGGAGTACTGAGAGGCCCCAGCACGGGCCATGGCATCCACAGGCACCGCATTGGGGACCCCTGACCTAGAGAGCCTCCTGAAGCACAGCGATAGTTTTGATTTAAATGGACTTGAACTGTATGAAGAATTGAGTACACTGTCATCAATGTTGCCACATGCAAAATTGATAGACTTTGTACAGTTTATTCATATCAGCAAACTTGTTGACATCTATCCTAATGTGTACATTGCCACTCGTATTCTACTGACAATTCCTGTAACAGTAGCATCAGGAGAACGGAGTTTCTCAAAACTAAGGCTCATTAAAAACTATTTCCGCTCTACAAGGAATCAGGAACACTTGACTGGTCTTGCTATTCTTGCAATTAAACAAGACATCACTTTGTCTATGTCATATGATGACATTATTACTGATTTTGCAGCCAAAAAAGCCAGAAAGATTGCTTGTAATTAAAAACAAATCCTTCTTTCAATACCTCTTTATAGAAATTTCCAATAAAATGCTGACAGATTAAAAACATTATATTATTTGCATCATTCTGTCAAATCAGAATTTTTTCTATAGTGCTAGTCCATCAGGATTACAGTGGCTTAATTACGTTAAACTGGTTTTAATAACATGCATGTAGTAAGTTTTCCAATAGTGTAAGCGTATGTTTGTGTTGCTAAAAGCAAGACAGGCGCAGGGGTACCAGTTTAATAATCCCACCTAGGGCACCATAAATCCTAAGGACAGCCCTGCTAGTCCCCTGTCCTGAGCTCCCTGCTGCACCCTGCACCCCTGTGTACTCCAACCTCTGACCTGAACCTCCTCCCGCAGTCCGCACCCCTCCTGCACCCTTGCCCTGAGCCCCTTCCTGCACACCACACCCCCTCCCACACCCCGCACTCCCTCCTGCCCCCCAATCCCCTGCCCCAGCCCTGCATACAATTTCCCCAGCCAGATATGGCCTTTGGCCCAAAAAGTTTGACCACCCCTGGTCTAGTAAGTTGTGTGATTTAGCACCACATAGAATCATAGACCAAAACCACCCAAAACATCCCACTGACTTTGCAGCAGATGTAATACTGCCCTTTCTAGACCCTGGTGTGTTTCTCAAGAGTCCGATGACAGGATATGACTGACCCCAGCCACAGTTTCAGTGACAATCTCTCATCCCCTCCAAAGCTTGGCTAAATCATAGTTTCATAAACTGACAAGAGGCTTGAACGCCACCGCTGGGTTTGCCTATTCCAGATGCACATGGGCTTCTCCAGAAGCCTCTCCAGGATAGTCATGTAAAGTGTCAGTTGCTTGATTGTTTGTTACAGGTACAATTTTGATATTTGGTTGGTTTGTTTTGCGGAACTATTGCAGAATTTCATTCACGAGGGCTCAGCTTTGAGCTGCCTAAATCTACCTTAAGTCATAGAGGAGGAAGGGGATATAAGATACATCCCTAGTTCTCTGCACTGGCTTACCCGCATTGCCAGTCCGTGTGCTGGGAGAAGAGAAACTATCCTCCAGAGCTTGCCCTACTCAGCAAGTTGAGCTGAGGGGGAACTAAGTGGTGCCAGAGACAGGGGAAGCAAGGACTCAGCCAGAATTCAGTCTGCTCTGCTCTGCACCTGGGGCAGTGCAGCTATGTGATGACAAAGAGGCAGTGATGCAATATGAAAGCAGTTTACACATATTTTAAGGGAGACTGATTTAGTATTGCACATGCGGTATAGCTAGGCGTAAGGGATAAAACTGAGTATCAGGAACAGTATTCAAAATTGTGAGATGTATTATGGAATAGTCTCTCAAGGCAAGAGACAGAAGCCCCGTCTCTTGGGACTTTATACGGAAGACAGGATGAAATGCACTGCATGGTATAATCTTGCACTGGAATGGAAATAGGGTGGAGGACTTAACAGGCATCTTCCATCACTAACTTCTTTGATTTTATAGTCACAGGCTCCAGTCTGGTTTCCTTTTTCCATCTGAACTGATTTTAACCCACAGGAAAGAGTCCTACATTTTCTCCGTGCTGTTCCAAATGATCATTCAATCTCTACGTTAGCGAATCCCAAAATTCTAACGGCATCAGAGTCAGAAACCTGTGAGCCTGCTTACTGGATCAGGCCCTGCAGGCAACAGATGGGGAAAAGCTTATCTTCCCTTGATTCAGGGATCAAGCTAGGGCTTAGGCATCTGGGCATCTAGCGTGAAGCAGCAATGCACATCTTCTGAGGCAGAAACTTCAGCGTCTAGGGAACTCTTCCAACAGAAGTACAGGTGCCAAGTGAGTATAGTCACCTAAATGGTTAGGTGGCCACTGAGAGAGGATTTTGTAGATCCCAGTGTTGCCTAAAACTGGGATTTAGGTGCCTCAGTACCTTTGTCTTCACTGTTTTTTTTTTCCTTCTTCAGGACCAAGGCAAGTCTCAGCAATGTGCTCTTCTCCTCCTGCTTAGTAAGGCTGAGATTTCAAAGACGATTATGCGATTAGGCTACACAGCTCCCTTTGAAGTTAACGGGAGTGGAGTGACTAATTGCCCTGAAAATCTCAACCTCCACCTTTAAATGAATCTCAGCTTTTGTTAAACACATCCCAACACAATATATTCCTATGGCACATCAGCGGAGATAATCCTACTCTGATAGAAGCAGCTGTGAGCATGAAGGCCAGCAAAGGCAAGTGGAATTGCATCCTGGGGGAAAAAAATCTTAAACCATATTCTGGTTTGAAGCCTTGATGCTATTTAATGTTTTTAATATTATATACATTTTAAATTGCTGTAAATGGGCACTGAAGTGCTATCGGCCCTCTTTGCACAGGTGTAAATACTTGTAAATGGTCCATGGAAGAAGAGGATCAGACACCTGGTTACAGCACTGTAACACTGTTCCTGCCACAACCCTAGGGTCTCTACAGAGCCCTGTGTTTACTGCTGGAAGTTCTGGGGCTCTATATCTTGTGGGGGGAGGGTCAGGTGGGATGTAGGAGGAGCCTGCTTTATATATATTGCCTTTGGGCTGCTTGCACCCCTGTTGAGTTGCTTGAGGATTTGCCTAGGTTACACTTTTTGCTCATGTCATAATTTGAATTAACTAATTTCCAATTAACTCTGATTAATAGATCATGTAAATTAACCCGAGTTACAACACAACCAAAAACTGTAGTCTGGACAAATTCTTAAGCTACTGAAGGAGGAAAAAAGATACGTTTTTGCATAGTGATAATTATCTCCTTGTAAACTCCTATTGCAGACATCAAGGTTAGGTAGTTTTTATCTCAACAAAACTACTCAGGAGCAACCCTCCACCCCTCCATCTGGGATTGATCTCGACTGCCTACATCCTCCCCTCCAACCCCCTGACCCCTCCTTTTCCAGCTACACCTCTGTTCTAAGCACTAAGTGATTCGTGGAAATAGATTCCTTTTGCAAAATGAATGATTCACAAATAAATACTCATTCCCTGACTAATAGACGCACACAACTTGCAGCTTGCACTAACACTTCTATACACCATGAAATTTAACATCTGGAGTTCTGACCACGTGGAAGGATCAGGAGACAATTTGGTGCCAGAATATTGTTTTGCGTACCCCAGCGTAAAGCCAAATGTTACACGACTAAGGTCAATGGCACACTTGCCCGCTGTCAAAAAATGTAAGTCAGGTGCCTGCACTTTTGGAAATCTGGTCCAACAATGTTTAAAAGTAACCAGGAACCACCTTAAAATTTCCCTTCCAGGGCTGACTGCTTACTGTGTGTAGGTGGTCTGCCCTGCCCAAAGCTCACCTTTCACTTAAGAGGTTCCTGAATTTGGTAGATGCTTTCAAAATACAGAAGATCTATGAAAATTAGCACTCAGACCTTTGTAACATGCTATAGGGCCTGTTTTTCTCTCTCTCCTTTCATTTGGTTTCCTCCCATCTACCCCACATTACAGATGGGCTTAGTATTTTGTTATTTTGTGCTAAGTGAAGAAGGTGGAAAGTCAGTGGGAATTGGGTACCTAACAATCTTTTGTAAATCGCACTCAGCCTCTATCTGTATCTTTAGGTACCCCACCTCACTCGTGCCTCAGTTCCACATCTGTAAAATGGGGATAATGATATTCCCCTCTCTGGTGGTTGGGAGGATAAATATGTATTGTGTGGAGTGCTGAGATACCACAGTGCACAACAAAAAACCCTGTAAATAAGCCTAGCTGTGTCCTCAGGTGTTGGAGAACAATCTCTTTTATTCCTCTTGGGGGTTTCTTTATGAGTTCTTTTGGTGTGAAATCCTGGCCCTATGGAAATCAATAGCAAAACTGCACTTGATTCCAGTGAGGTTAGAATTTCCTCCATAGGGTTCTGGAACAGTTCCCCTGTTACACACACTCCCTCTCTCCTGTATTGTTCTCAACAATTCTGAATGTTAGCGGTGTTATTCTGAGAGAAAACAAATCAGGCTTCTGGCTTCAGTATCTCCAGCCACTCTTACTTACTGGCTTTTAAACTATGGAAGTTAACAAGGTCTAACCTTGCCTTTGTAACTGTCTGCCCATCTCTGGCTCTCACACTCACCATAAATGCAACTTGCCAAAAGCTATTGCTCCAACTCTTCCTGCTACTAGCCGCTCAGCAACGGAAAACCAGCCAGGGTTAGGGCTCATAGCTAATGGGAACATCAAGTATTAATAAGGAATTCATTTGGGTGTTCACAATAGGTAAATTTGTATTCATTGTTACTTTGTTAATTCATGCAAGACAAATTGTAAGAGAAGGAACAGAACATGAACAAGGAAGAGATTGTCTCCTTGCCTTTCCTGCTCAAGGAAACAACATTTATCTCTTAGCTTTGTCCAAGAGGATAGTGTAAAAAAATTTACCGCAAATTTAACAAGTTTAACCCGTTAAACTATTTTCATAAGGAGTCTGAATAAAATTAACTGAAAAGCAAGCCCAGGAGGTACAAAGGGGGCAAATCTTGCAGTCTGTACTCAGCAATTTTCCCCACTGAACTCCTTTCTCCCCTCGGTAAAGAAAGCAGGATTTAGTCAAAGGTCTGTGACAGGGATAGTGTCATGTGTGTTAATCTAGGTTTCCAGTGACCTCTTCACAGCCATTTTATCAGTATCAAGGAAACAAAAGAAACAAGCTTTCAAAGGCCTATTCACCTAAATTCATCTATGGCGCAGCAACTTTTTATATTCACACAGAGCTGAATTATTTACTGTGCATGAGTTTGTTGAGCGTTATGAAAAATTTGTCTTTAGAAATCCCAATGTGCCAATATGTTTTGTATTTGAAAAGTACATGCTGGCTTGCCATTTTCCTCTCCTGATTTAAAGCAACATAAGATTGTCTCCTTTGTAGTGGATCAAAAGTGTATATGAATCTGGATTGCTTGGAAAGCCAGAGTGGTCTTCAGTGGTATTCATAAGTAGTAGGATCATAAAAAGGTCCAGTACTTTCTTGTGAGCACAGAATTGGGGTAAAATATATAGAATTATTTCATGCAATTTTTTTGTTGCCTTCATTTCAACTGGTAAGTCTATAACAAAGTCAGAAGCTGTCTGGATGAATTTACACTGATCCAAATAATCTTGCTTTAACTTAATTGAGATCTATGAATGAGAAGCACTGTATAACAGCTAGTTACTGTGATTTGTTATTATTGTTCTTATTAAAACTACGTTTAACTGCAAAATCTGCACACATCTATTTTTGTAAAATGCTATGGTAAAATCGATTTTTTATTAGGCTATATATAATGGCTGTAGAATGTGAAATCAGTAAACAAAAATTAAGAGTTAATCAACATTCTTAGCAAAAGGGAGCTATTTCCAGAGGGATAGTCTTGAAGACCATTTTCAATAGGAATGTGAACTTTGGAAAGTTTTGGATTATTCTAGTCTGTTTTCCATTTAGCAGCTAAACATTAATAAAATGGAACTAAAGAGAACCAGACAGTTTTGGTGTTAAGTAAATTTGTTGCTGTTCATTATTGATTAGTTTAACTTATATCTCTATAATGGAAAAGTTTTTAAAGAAAATATTTTGGAAAATATCTGAAATATCTTGTGAGACTGGTGTTTAACAAGCATAGCCCTGTCCTCTGTTGGATAAATTAGATATAGGCTAAAGTTTGAAAATTACTTTTTTTAAAACAACTCTGAAATGTATATGCACATTTTAGGGGAAGTTTTGGGAAAATATTTTAGCAGTTTTTTGAAAAACAAATTTCCAGTGGGTGATAATTTTATTCTACTAGCACCAAATAGAACAAAACCTTACAAATGATAATGCTCTTTAAGTGTTTTACCCTTTCATTCATTAGCAGCACAGCTGACTATTATAGCTTCTTTTGTACTTTTCTCCTAACTATCCTTTCTTTGCCTACTGTTCATGGTTGGAAGGAGGAAGAAATTGCCTTTGTAAATGTTAACATTATTGAGCATGGTATAAGCAAGGTTCTGACATTCAAATGAGCGAATGAGATCTGGGAGAATGACACCACCCCTTTGCTGATTGCTGATGTTTGGTGGGAAAGGTTTCTGGAAGGCTGGGTTACCAGGGCAGCTGTACTTGTGATTACAAATAAAAGGCTAGGAGTTCACAAAGAGATATCAGCTAACTCACCAATCGAGCAACGTCTAGACTGGCCTCCGGCACCTCTGCGGGTCCTTTGGGGACTGGTCTCTGCATGGGCACAGGCCTCTGAACTGGCAGAGACTGGGATCTCAACATGGAGTTGAAGGATTTTGCTGTATGCTTCTCAATGAAACATTTGAAATATAGCTCAGGCAAATTGTCCCAGAAGCAGCCTGGATCAAGCAGTTTCCCCATGACTCTCAGCTTGACCTCTTACTCACTGCCCAGTGCAGTTCACTCTGCTTCTTATGGATATTATTTAGCAGAGGTGGGGAACATCTAAATTTTATATTTGTAAGACATAGCACAGGGTCACTTAGCATGCTGAGAAATAATTTTTCAAGCGGTTAAAAGTTTCTCATTGTTGAATGGCAGCAGCACAAAGAAAAAGAAAAAAAAAGTAGCTCACCCTCGCCCAAGATCAGTTACACATCGTGTTAAGATTTTTTTCTTTAAAAAAGAGCACATACAGCACATACTGCTGTTCTAATTTTCATATTCAAAGAGATGAATGTTCATTTTCAACCACAGACACACACGTATCCCTTGCCCCTCACTGCTCCAGACCGCCTTCTCCACGCCTCCTCTGCCTCCCATTGCTCTAGACCTTCCCATATCTCCCCTGCCTCCCACTGCACCAGACGCCCCATCCACGCCTCCTCTGCGTCCCACCGCTCCAGATCCCCCTCCACACCTCCTCTGCCTCCCACCGCTCCAGATCTCCCGCCACACCTTCCCTGCCTCCCATCGCTCCAGATCCCCTCCATACTTCCCCTGCCTCTCACCACTCCAGATCCCGCGCCACACCTTCCCTGCCTCCCACCGCTACAGATCCCCCTCCACGCCTCCTCTGCCTCCCACCACTACAGATCCCCCGCCACACCTTCCCTACCTCCCACTGCTACAGATCCCCCTCCACGCCTCCTCTGCCTCCCACCGCTACAGATCCCCCGCCACACCTTCCCTACCTCCCACCGCTACAGATCCCCCTCGACGCCTCCTCTGCCTCCCACCGCTACAGATCCCCCTCCATGCCTCCTCTGCCTCCCACCGCTCCAGACTCCCCTCCACACCTTCCCTGTCTCACACGACTCCAGACCCACCTCCACACCTCATCTGCCTTCCACTGCTCTAGACCTTCCCATATCTCCACACTCTTCTCCTGCCTCCTGTTGTTCAAGACCCACTCTCACACACAAGTTGTATTGGAGGAAAACTATAAGTATTATTGTACAGAATAGTGTCTCTCAAACTAACTAGGAAAGTTTGTTCCCACACGTACATTACATTCCTATCAAGTTTTTATAGCAAGAGACAACTTTAATCCCTTTTGCTCTCTAAAGAAAATTTAAAAGAATGAAAACATTTGAGTTTTTGTATCAATGGAGGATTGCGTACAAACAAAAACTAAAGCTCCCTCTGCTGGCCCATACTGCAGATAGTTATTTAGATTTCCAGGCTAGCAAAATTCATATTCTCCCCAGAAAATAATTTTCTATAGGTGTGTTTTGCACTTTAATATATGGTACATTTGCAGTGTGGATGAAAACTTTACATATGCTTAAAGTATTTGAAAGCTTCCCAATTGCAGATGAGATCGATTATATTTTAAAAAACTGTTACATATTTCATAAAACTGACCAATCAAATATAATTGGGAGCAGTGTAATAGATCATAACTATAATTCATTAGAGAAAAAAGAGAGAGACACAAAAGTGGGTGAGGTAATACTTTTTATTGGAAGCTGTTCCAATAAAAGATATTACCTCACCCGCCTTCTCTCTCTATCCTGGGACATACGCAGCTAGCATACTGCAAACAAAAATATAGAAAAAATACTTTCAAAATGTGTGTTTTCAATTTGACCAAGAAAATGTTGTTCTTTTTACATGTTTCATAACAGCAGAACATTTTACTATATTATTTACATTTCACTTTTAAAAGACTCAGTCCTACAGTCCTTGATGTTGATGGTACAACTGAGACAAGTAAGGGTTGCAGGATCTGGAATGTCTACACTTAAACCGCTAGGTCGTGTCTACATATTGAACACTGCAGCTGCACTGGCAAAGCACTTAGTGTAGATGCTACCTACACCGACAGGAGAGTTTCTCCCATTGGCACAGGCACTCCATCTACCTGAGAGGGGTGACCTATTTTGATGGGAGATGGAGTACCTCTGTGAGCTATACATGACACTTTTTCATAATTGTCATATGGGGCTGAAAAGCAAGCCTGACCCAATTTCACCAAGAGCAGTGACTCCTGTCCTGTCCCACAGGACTGGACCCGGATCCCTGCTCCAGGCAATGCAATCCCATTCACCATGATCCAACGCCACTCACTCAAATTTGGCCTCGGTGCTCCTCCATCATGACCGAAAGGTGGACAGGACAGGCCTGAATGGTGTTTCAACCCCAAGTGCCAGGTTGCAATGACCACAGTGGGGAGCCAGGCTCAGGCCTGCGGGACAGGAGCCACTGCTAGGTGAGTGCGGGGTAGGCTCACTCTCTACCTCACCACCCCAATGCAAAATTTGACCCGACCACTGTATTAAATTGTCTAATTTAAAAACAAAGTATCCCTCTGACTTCGCAGCAGGCATCATACTGCCCTTTCCAGATCCTGGTGTGTTTCTCAGGAATCCGATGAAAGGATTTGATGATTTCCAGCCAGGTTTTCCCAGACATCATCTCCAACCTCTGAAAGAGATGAAACAATCTGGCACACTAAACCAGAGCTCCTAAAATTGACTGGAGGTTTGAACTCCACCTCCAGGTTTGCATATTGGAGATGAACTTGAGGCTTTTGCATCTCCACCAGCCTCTTCAGCATATTAACTAAGGTATTGTCAATTGCTTGATTCTTTTTTTAAGTGTACGGTTTGATTTTTGGTTGGTTTGATTTGCAGAACTATTGCAGAATTTAATTGACCAAAGCCTAAGCTGTGAGCTACCTAGTGCACCCACACAGGAGAGAAAGACAACATACCCTGTTCTCTTCACTGGCTGCCCGCATTGCCAATCCATGTGCAGAAGGAAAGCAGTTGACTTCTACTCTCTCTCCTGTGCAGGTTGGTGGGAGTGGATGGAATCTTGACTCTATATTGACTCTTTCCCCAATGCTCTGGTCAGCAAGCTGAGCTGGCATAAAGGGAAATTAAGCTATGCTAGGAAAAAGGCTTACAACACAGTTCACATCCTCCATGGCATAAGGAGGAAGCAGGGACTGAACTTCAAATCTAGCTCAGAATTAGTCCCATCTCTACTCCTGGGGCAGTGCAGCTCTGTGCTGCCCCAACTTGGTCTGGATTCTAAACTGCTAATACTGCCCCAAGTGACTGCATCAAGAGGCTGGCGATTTTCTAAGCCTCTAAGCAGAGGGTTGATTCTGGCTTTGGGTGTTGGTTTGTTTGGGGGGTTTCTACAATTTTTTTTTAATTGGAAGTCAACATTTCTCTATAAAAGAGACGAGAACAGATGCACCAATACAGACACATAATACTCATGAGGTGACCTTCACCCCTTGCAGATGAGTCAGAACAAAATAAGGCTTAAGTGAGACTTAAGTGGTGCATGAGCTTTGTGCTAGCTCTCTGTACAGGGGTGAAGTTCACCAACAACAGACTGGGCCAATGACTCAATAAAATGTTGGAAATAACTTATTAAAATTAGACTATGAATTATAACTTCTGCTCCCATTATATATACCTCTTATGACATACATGTCATTGAGCACACACCCAAAATATTTAGTCTGCATTAGCTTTCAATCTTTTATTGAATGAGGGTGACTAGCAGGGAACAATAATAAATAATGAGGAAAAAATGGACATTTGGAATCTTCCCCTTTGAATAGTTCCTCTCGCTCCCTGAGACTGATGTGACCACATCTGGCGTATTGTGCACACGACATTGTCCGAAAGGAGAGACAAACTGGAAGGATATCAAAGAATAAGTACTGTACACTAATTAGAAGAAGAGGGACTTGGTTTCTGAGTAAAGGTTAAAAAAGCTCTATTTGTTATTGCATGACTAGGAGATGACATGGGGGCTATGGTGGAACATGAAGGCAGTTCCAAATATTTAACAGGACATTAGTTTGTGTTACACATAGGGATATAGCTAAGAATACAGGACAAAACTAAGATGGCTGAATATCAGGAAGTTTTCTTAGTGTGAAATGTATTGTGATGTGGAATAGTCTCCCACAGTAATTGGCAAAAACCCTCATCTCTTGGGACTTTTCAAGGAAGACAGGAAGAAATGCACTGTAGGATCTAATTCTGCACTGGAAGAGAGATGGGCTGGAGACTTCGCAGGTATTTTCCTTCTCTAACTTCTCTGCTTTTGTACTTACTGGCTCCAGTCTAGTTTTCTTTTTCCACCTGTGCAGTTTTTAACTCACAAGGAAGTTTCCCATATTTTTCCAAATGTTCAATCAGCTTCTGTATTAGCTCATCAGATGCTACCTCCCTCACACAGAGATACCAGTTCTTAATTTGCATTCTGTGAAGAAATGTTCTCATTATTAATAAAATAAACCACCTTCTGAATGATATAAGATACAAAATATTGCATGAGTCTGTCATCTCCAATTGCTCTTGCAAAATTGTAATTAATCAGATCATATTTATTTGTCTTCCATTTTGTAAGTGGAGTTAGGACCCAAGCCAAAGATCATTGAAGTCCATTTTCTATGGACTTCAATGGGTTTTGGAATAAGCCCTTAGACTCTGTCTATACTACAGTTAAAAACCCCTGGCTGGCCTGTGTCAGATTGCTCAGGTTCACCCAGGGCTTTGGAGCTATGCTCTGTCTCCACTCCAGCTCCAGGCAAAAACCTGCAGCTCCACTGCTCAGGAGCTGCTCCGCGCTCCAGTTCTGGGCTCCGCTCCAAAGCTCTGGGCTTACGGGCTCAGGCTAAGGGGCTGTTTAATTGTAGAATGGACATTTGGGTTTGGATTGGACCCTGGGCTCTAGGACCTGACACGGAGGGAGCTGGCACAGACCAGCTGCAGGAGTCCAGCTGCAATTTAGACATACGCTCAGAGTTTCAAAAACAGGAGCCTAACATTTAGGTCCTAAGTAAAGGATTTAATGCTCTGAAGTGCTGAGCTCCCTGAACCTAGGTTTTGGGTCATGCCCTCAGTGTTTGGGAAAGGTGACTGCCACAGCCAGGCTGGGTCCATAAAACAGACCCAGCCTGGCTGTGGCAGTGCAAGCATCTCCCATGGTGTGCCTTAGCCCTGTTTGGGGAGAACATTGGCAGGGGAAAGAGGGTGGTGCTGTTTCTATTCCTATTTAGAGGATCACTGCAAGGGAAGCACACAAACCTCTTGTCTCCAAGTTGGATTGTCTGGTCAAGTGGGCCACTATTCCAAAGGTATATACTTGCTCTGTAGGCTGAACTGGGGGTTACTGATATATTCCTTTTTCAAAGAATGATAAGGGTTGGAAGAGACCTCAGGAGGTCATCTAGTCCAACCCCCTGCTCAAAGCAGAACCAACACCAATAAATCATCCCAGCCAGGGCTTTGTCAAGCTGGGCCTGAAAAACCTCTAAGGATGGAGATTCCACCATCTCCCTAGGTAACTCATTCTAGTGCTTTACCACTCTCCTAGTGAAATAATTTTTCCTAATATCCAACCAAGACCTCCCCCACTGCAACTTGAGACCATTGCTCCTTGTTAAATCATCTGCCACCATGGAGAACAGCTGAGATCCATCCTCTTTGGAATCCCCCTTCAGTAGTAGTTAAAGGCTGCTATCAAATCCCTCCTCACTCTTCTCTTCTGCAGACTAAATAAGCCCAGTTCTCTCAGCCTCTCCTCATAAACCATGTGCCTCAGCTGCCTAATCACTTTCATTGCCCTCCATTGGACTATCTCCAATTTATCATCCACATCTTTCTGTAGTAGGAGTCCCAAAACTGGACGCAATACTCTACATGTGTGGCCTCACCAGTGCCGAATAGAGAGGAATAATCACTTCCCTCCATCTGCTGGCAATGCTCCTACTAATGCAGTCCAATATGCTGTTAGTCTTCTTGGCAACAAGGGCACACTGTTCACTCAAATCCAGCTTCTCATCCATTGTAATCTCCACATCCTTTTTTGCAGAACTGCCACTTAGCCAGCCGATAGCAGTACATGGGATTCTTGCGTCCTAAATGCAGGACTCTGCACTTGTCCTTGTTGAACCTCAGACTTCTTTTGGCCCAATCCTCCAATTTGTCTAGGTCACTCTGGACCCTATCCTACCCTCCAGCATATTTTCCTCTCCCCCAAGCTTAATGTCATCTACGAACTTGCAGAGGGTGCAATCCATCCCATCAGGACCTCTTTAGAATCTCCTGACATACCATCATAAAATGGATGGGTTCTGTTAAATCTTGGCTACTGAGAAGTTCTGTTAAATGTGGAAAAAGCTCCCCTGCTATCGTTATCCGATTATTTAATTGCTGGGATGTCTGACAGCATATTTAGGACATTGTGACTGTACTTTTTGTATTAGTAAAAGCTACATAAAATAAACGCACCGTGAAGTATGCCCTATACTAAAGGTCAGTAGGCTTGAAGTTTGATGGACAGAGTTCATAATTTCAAAGGTAAGTTCTCTGCAGTTGAAAAAGCCCCTGCCACTAGAATTGGAGTGGTGGAGAGACGGGTATGTTTTTATGATTGCAAGTAAAATATCCAGCAGTGTGCACCAGCTCATAAGCATCATTACTTCTCTCACCAAACTGCAACAAGGCATAGAGAAACCTACAAAACCCTTATGTGCAGGGACTGAGTGTTTCCAAACAGTTTTCCGCAGATCTTTGCAACAAAAGCTCTCTTTAAAATTCAACTCAGACTAATTTGGTTGGATTTTGGTGCTGATTATACAGAATACTTGCTATGTTTCAGGAAGACATTTTAATGTAAAAAAAAAAAAAAAGATTTCCTTGTGAACACAAGTTTGAAAAGCTAATTCATCTTTCTGCAAAGGTGTGAGACATTTAGTAGGAAAGAAAAGTTAATTTTCTGTTAGGCATTCTGACCACTGGAGTACAAGGGAAATCATCTCTCAGGATGATTGCTTCAGTGTTTTACTAATTAGCATCAGCCGAAATGCCCTGCTTGATCTATGCTTTGTAATCAGCTTTTACCTGTTTTTATTAAAGAGAAGAGACAGAAATATAAAATACTGTTGACACATTTTGTAACAGGCAGCTTTTATGACTGATTCAATCTTTTCTTTTTGTCTGCTCACTCCAACCTGTAGAAAGCTAATGAAAGAAACTGATAGAGCCAATGTGCAAAGAAAGAATATGGGAATTGACAAAAGTGATCGATAAGTGGTCCGTCTACTCTGGTAGCTTTATCTGACCGTGGCAAGTACCAAATACACCAGAGGAAGATCCAAGACCTTTATAATGGACCATTATGAAATTCCATGACAGGGGGGAACACAAACCTGTGGTTTCCGGAAATTTGAATATTTCCAGATCTGATTCTTAGACTGCAAAACAATTCTCTCTGCCTTCATTATTGGAATTCACAAGTATCCATCACAAAATAGACTAGATTTGATTCTATTTTAATCTGTAGCAGTTTAGATGTTTTAAACTGGTTTAAGGGTGTTTTCATTTGTATCTACTACTAAAAAGAAATAGACACTTAATAGATGGGATATTTGGTTTTCTTCCACCCACCCCACATCACAAATGGACAGAGTCATTTGTTATATAGTGCTAACCGCAAAAGATCCAGAAAACACTTGTCAAGGAGGAGACATCAGTAACCATGCACCTCTTTGAACCTGTTATGATGAAGAAATAAAAGGGATGGATATAGAACCCCGGTTACATTCTGAATCTGTTACCTTTAGAACAGTGGGCGTACACTGCCTACTCTGTTTGGAATCAGACACATTGTAATTTCACTCACTGCTCTAAATTGGCTCTGCGTGTACCTTTATCTAGGTCACTAACTCCCCTTCAGATGTCATTTGCCCCTAGGTGAGCAGACAGCAAGTGTGAAAAATCAGGACAGGGGGTAGGGGCTGATAGGAGCCTATATAAGGAAAAAGACCCAAATATCGGGGCTGTACCTATAAAATCTGGACATCCGGTCACCTTATTTGCCTCCGTTGTTTAATACATTACTAAGTCAATTCTGGTTCCTAAAGAAAGAGGACCAAGATAAATCTTTATTCCTAGTAAAAGATGAATATGATGGAATACACTTTACAGATACTCAGCATTTCTAGTCCCAGATTAAATTCTTTGTTCTTAACAGATAGGATACAATGGGAGATGGTGAAATGAGGATAGCCGGTCAGGGATCACCTCAGTATGCGTCCTTCTCAGCTTCAGGTAATGGTGATAATTTCTGTGAGGTAGGAAGAAGGAAAGGTCTTATGGACTGGGACTCAGGCAATTTGACACTTGTTCCTAGCTCTGCTACAGACTTTTCTTGGAGAGACTTTGGGCACATCCCTTAATCTCTCCAGGGCAGATTTATAAAGGTATTTCAGTGCTTAAATACACATCTAGAACTAGATCCACAAATGGATTTAAGTGCTGTGGCAAAGTACCTGTTTCTCCTCTGCTGGCTCAGTCCCCTTTTTCCTTGGAGATACAGGCTTGGGCAAAGTAAAGTCCTTCCTGGTCACGGAGGGTCTGGCTGATCCTTTTCTCAGGCAGTCCCTTGTTCTGTTTTTCTCCCCTTCTGGGAAGAGTGCAAGTCTTCCTGGCTGGAAGAGTTCAGAGTCTTGCTGCACTTACTCGCTAGCAGCTTCTCTGCTTCTCTCACTCCCTCTCCCCCCCGCTCCCCTGCCAGGGAGGGTTTAAAAAGGTCTCCAGCAATTTGGGCCAGCTGAACCTAATTAGTTCCCTGGCAACCCCTGTTCCAGCTGAACCTTATTTCTCCATGGCTATCTCCCCTCAATGAATAGGGAGAGGCCTCTTAGCCCCTTTGGGACTAATTACTATCCCTCCTTTGGTAGCTATTTGTCCTGGGTTTGCCACAGTGCCTAAAAGCCGCTTTAGCTATCCAAATCCAAAATCGACATTCTTGAAACCCCTACCCAGCTGCCACCTCCCCTGTAAGCACCTAAAGTCCCTAGCACCTACATTTCTACTTAGCTGCTCAGTGCTGAAGCTCTGGCGGGAATCACAAACCTGGTGTTCATCTGCCTAATTCATCTGTGGCACCCAATTCAACGGGCATGCTGAGAAGCTGCCTTAGAGCACATTTACTGTTTAGGGCACATACAAAACACAGCTGGAGAAAGAGAAGGTGGTTCTACCCCCATTATATCTGATAGCCCAGTGGTGAGAACATTTACCCAGGATGCAGGAAGTCCAAGGTCAAATCCCCACTCTGCCTGAGTTGGAACAGGGACTTGACCATCATGGCGTATGTCCTGACCACTGGGCTACGGTATATCATGGGAAGGCCCTTTCTCAATCTCTCCTGTTAAAGCTGTCTCACTTTCTTGTATAAAATACTTAAATATTCATCGGAGTAGGGACCTTAACTTGGGTCTCCCACCTTCCCAGGTAAGTGCCCTAACTTCCAGGCTATAGAGACTCTCTCACTCACTGTCTGGCCCACTGAAGATGTAAGTGTTGTGTACAAAGTGGAATATCGTCAAGAGACCTACCTCCAGATATCCTATAGCCCAGCGGTTAGGGAGCCTGATATCCTAACCCACAGCTGTAGAATCACAGGACCAGGGTGCTAAAGATATGCATTGCAATGCTCTAACTACATCCCCTCTGTGGATCTAGCCCTAGTGGATTTCACAAAACTCCTAAGCAGATTAGGTGCCTTGTTGAAAGTCAATGGGAGGTATGCACCAAACTCACTTATGCACACTTATTAAGGCCGCTCTCCACCTTGCAGCATCTTTAGGTGCCTAAATACCTTTATAAATGTGGCTCTCTGTGCCTCAGCTTCATGATGAGAATAATGATACCCCTATCTTACAGGGGTTTAGGGAGGGCACATGCATTGGGTGTGGAGTGCTGAGATATTATAGGGTTTTCTATGGCGTGCCATATTTAGGCTGAAACGGTTTTCTAAGGTGTGGGTGAGCAATCTTTTACTTCTCTCGTTGGGTTCTTTAAAAGTTCTTTTAAGGTGAAATACTGGCTCTAATGAAATCAATAGCAAAACTGATATTGACTTCAGTGGGGCTAGAATTTCCTCCATGGGGTTCTGGAACAGTTTCCCTGACACTTACTCTTCCTCCTGTATTGATCTTACCATTTCTGAATGTTAGCGTTGTTATTCTGAGAGAAAACATTCAGGTTTCTGGCTTCCACACACTCTTACTTACTGGCTCTTCAATTATGGAAGATAACAAGGTCTAAATCTGCTTTCGTTTCAGTGTGCTCATCTCTGGCTCTGACTCTATCACACTCCTGATAAATGCAATATTGCTCCAATTCTTTCTGCTACAAGCTACTCAGCAAAGGAAAACCAGGACTGGTGGCAAATATGAATGTTAACCATTAATAAGAAATTCCCTTGGGTCATCAGAATACTTTTCTAGGTCTCGGACAATGGAGCCAATAATCACATTTGTACTCAGTGTTCCTTTGTACATTCATGTGAAACAAATTATAACCGAAAATACAGAACGTGAACAAGGAAGAGATTGTATCCTTGCCTCTCCTGCTCAAAAAAAGCAGCCAATGAGCATTCATCTCTTATCTTTGTGCAAGAGGATAGCATAAAACATTCAGCAAATAATTTAGGTTTAGCAAGTTTAACTCATTCAGCTAATTTCATGAGAAGTTGGAACAAAACTAGTTGAAAAATAAACAGAGAGGATACAAAGGGGGCAAATCTTGCAGTCCGTACTCAGCAATTCCCACTGAACTCCGTTTTCCCCTCAGTAAAGAAAGCAAGATTTAGTCAGGGGTCTGTGATAGGGATAGCGTCATACCTGTGAATCCAGGTTTCCAGTGAGCTCTTCACCGACAGTTTATCAATATCTAGGAAACAGAAACAAGCTTTCAAAGGCCCATTCACTTGAAGTCATCTGTGGCACAGCACTATTTTATAATCAAACATAGCTAATTTGTTTATTGTGCATGAGCTTGTTGAGAATTATGAGAAACTCCTGGTTTTGGATATCACTCAGGTAGAAATCCCCATGTGTTCATATGTTTTGTATTGGAGCAATACACACTGATATGGCATTTTTGTCTCCAGATTAGCTCACATAATAAGACTGCCTCCTTTCCACTGAGTTGAAAGTTTATGAATTTGGATTGGCTTGAAAGTCAGGGTGGCCTTCACTGGTATTCATATGTAGCAGGATGAGAAGAAAGTCCAGTACTGTTGCCTGAGCACAGAATCGTGGTGAAGCGTACAGAATGATTTCACTGATTTTTGTCTTTGCCTTGTTTTCAGTCGGTGAGTCTATAACAAAGTCAACTTGTCTAGATGAACTTAAAGTGACTCAACTTAATTGAGATCTATGGATAAAAGATGTTATATAAGAGCTAGTTATTTATTATTATTATTGAGATTATATTGAAATGCAAATTCTATAGAAGTTTATTGTTTTAAATTGCTACAATAAAATAAATTTTAAAATATTATCTATTTATAATAGTGGAGGAGTGTTACACCAGTAAAAATCAGTTAAGAGTTTATCAATATTTTCAGCAACACAGAGTTAGTTCTAGAGGTATAGTCTCCAAGAAGATTTTGACTTGAAATGTGATGACTAAAAGGATTGTGTCATTCTAGTCTTTACTTTCTCATTTAGCAGCTCTAATTTAATCAAAATAGATCTAAAGAGAACCTAACAGATTTGCTGATAGGGAAATTTGCTGTTATTCAGTATTGATCAGTTTAAATTATAATGGAATACTTTGAAATAAAAGATTTTGGAGAAAATCTGTAATGTTTGGTGAGGCTAGTGTTGGATAGACCTAGCTTGGTCCTGTGTGAGTTAATTAGGGATAGGATAAAGTTTGAAAATTAAAAAACAAACAAATAAATGTATATGGAAATTTTAGGGGATGTTTGAGGAAAACATTTTTGCACTTTCTTGACAAACAAGTATCTTTCGCTTGGCCTGAATAGCATACAACTTCATGAATAGTAGTATCGTATCTTACTTTTTCATTTGCTAGGGAAAAAGTTGGCTATTAACAATTTCCTTTCCTAACAATCCTCTCTTTGCCTACTGTTTGTGGTTGGAGGGAGGAAGAAATTGCCTGTGCAAATGTTAACATTATTGAGCATGGTATAAGCAAGGTTCTGAAATTCACATCTTAGATGAATGAAATGGGGGAGAATGACACCACCCCTTTGCTGTTGCTGCTGTTTGGTTGGAAAGATTTCTGGAAGGCTGGGTTAACAGGGCAGTTGTATTTGTGATTACAAATCAAAGGTTGTGTGTTCACAAAGACAAATCAGCTAACTTACCTATCTCGCAATGTCTAGTTTGGGCCCCTACAGGGTCTCTTGTGGGACTAGACTCTAGGTGGGCACAGGATTCTGAACTGGCAGATCACATTGCAGAGCCTGGGATCCAAATATGCAGTTGGGGAATTTTGCTATGTGCTTCTCAAAGAAACATTTGGAATCTCATGCAAATTGTCCCAGCTGCAGCCTGGAACAAGCAGTTCCCTCATGACTCTCAACTTGGCCTTCTGGTCACTGCAGAATGTAGTTCACTCTGCTCCTTACCGATTTCATTTAGGTGGGGAGGGAACAACTAGACTATACCTAAAATCTTAGTAAGTGGCCACTGATCATGCTAAGAAATAAGTTCTCAATTGGTTAAAAGTTTCTAATTTTAGAAATCAGACCAGTCCTGAAAAAAATCCCAAAAAACTAAGTCATTTGTCTTCACAGAAGGTGAGTGACACTCTAAAATAATCCTTTTATTTTCTTCTCTTTTTTAAAAAGAGTAGGGAACTTACTTCTGTTAGAATTCCACACTAAGAGCTGAATGTGCATTTTCAACCCAGCTGACTTATTTTAGAGAACAAGTGAGAAAATTCTCAGAGCTTAGCTTTTATAGAGGCACAGCAAGTCCAGAGTAATAGCTAGTGAGGAACTCTTCAGGAATTTTATTCGCACTTATTTACTATTCGGTTATCCCTTGTCACTTGGCTGTAATAGCCCAGCGTAACATGTCCATAACATTTCTGAACAAAGTCTTTTCTATTGCTAGTTGCTGCTGATGTTAAATGTGAGAAAAAACTTGGGAAGTGCTACGACTATCGACAAAAAAGATGCTGGTCTGAGATGGTCTCTGGGTTGTGCGGACATGATAAAAATAGAAAATGCTGCATGCCTTGCTCTACTTCGTGTAAGTACAAGCTATTTTATAGTCTATTGATATTAGTTTTCCAAAGTATACATTTATAGTACATCGAGACTGCATAAGAATAGTCTTAGAAAGATAAGGCAGGTGAAGTAATATTTCATTGGACTAATTTCTGTTGGTGAGAGAGACAAGATTTCAAGCTACACAGAGCTCTTCTCCAGTTCTGAGAAAGGTACTTAGTGTCAAGGCTAACTGCAAGATTGAAGAGAGAGTTTACCATAAGCAGTTAGCACATATTCTAAGGAATCATTCAAGATGAAGTGGCTCTCAACTGACTTGTGACAAACCTTAGGTTCCCCCATCCCTTATCTGAAGTTTTCTTCTGAGGTACATCCCTTTCTCTTCCCTCACATTCCATAGGAGAGAAAGGGGGATGGGTGGCTGCCTCTTTCCACCATTTTGTGCTTTCATGGAAGTGTAGAGGAGACTCCTTCCCTCCACCCATATCCATGGGAAGGATCTTCTGGCTAGGTAGATTTCCTTCCCTAAATTAGTAGGAGGACCAGAGAAACACCTCTTCCTGGTTCTTCTGCAATGGATCTTTAAGTTCTCTGGAGCTGAGACCCCTTAGAGAAAATTAAGCTCAGGGGAAACCCCATCCAGGCTATGGAAAATAAGCATGAGTGGATTTGAACCGTGCCTAGTAGGACTTCTTTAGCCCAGCAGGTCACCTGGTCACCAACTGGGGTCAAGCTGAAATCTTCCCCTCCTAAAAATATTGCAGATTTAGCCATGTAATGATGGTGAGGGTGGGGAATGGTGTGCCTTCCTCTGGAGGCATATGGATGGGACCTCTGTTTCATCTGTCCCACTACTGTATGGTACTAAGACCACGACTAGATATACAGCTGTGAGCAACCAATACCAGCAACCAATGTCAGCAAACTGAACTGGTAATAAAATGATGAAGAGGATCAAAAGATTGGCTTTTGAGGAAAGATTAAAAAAATATACATAACTTGGCTAGATAATAACTATGGGAGTCAGAATAACCATTTATACGTGTTTGACATTTGCAATTCCTGAGAAAGGGGAGGAATGGCTTAGGGCTATGCAAGAGGGTATAAGAGAAGTCATTCTTCCGCTCTACTCTGCACTGGTTAGGCCTCAACTGGAGTATTGTGTCCAGTTCTGGGCAACGCATTTCAAGAAAGATGTGGAGAAATTGGAGAGGGTCCAGAGAAGAGCAACAAGAATGATTAAAGGTCTTGAGAATATGACCTATGAAGGAAGGCTGAAAGAACTGGGTTTATTTAGTCTGGAAAAGAGAAGACAGAGGGGACATGATAGCAGTTTTCAGGAATTTAAAAGGGTGTCATCAGGAGGAGGGAGAAAACTTGTTCATCTTAGCCTCTAAGAATAGAACAAGAAGCAATGGGCTTAAACTGCAGCAAGGGAGATTTAGGTTGGACATTAGGAAAAAGTTCCTAACTAACTGTCAGTGTAGTTAAACACTGGAATAAATTGCCTAGGGAGGTTGTGGAATCTCCATCTCTGGAGATATTTAAGAGTAGGTTAGATAAATGTCTATCAGGGATGGTCTAGACAGTATTTGGTCCTGACATAAGGGCAGGGGACTGGACTCAATGACCTCTCGAGGTCCCTTCCAGTCCCAGAGTCTATGAAAGGAGAAGTAATGGGGTGAGTCCTTTACCATTGGTATGGACACAGTCCTGGAGAAAATCTTTCATCGACAGAGTCTGTGCCAGTGATTAATGCCAGTGTCACTATGATCGTGGTTACTCAAATAAATGATGGATAGTATCAATTTCTAATGAGATTTTAAAGAACTCTGTTATTTCTTAGGTAAAATGAATGAGCACCTGTGGTTTCTCTTCTATGATCGAGCTTGTTTAAACCACAGAGGGATATGTCAGTATAGCAGCAATTATTGTTCTGGCACATACTCTAACCATAGATGCGGGGGACCTAAAACACGCCACTGCTGTTTGCTACGTAAGTGCAATGACTGAGGTTAATCAAATAAGATTTGAAAAGGGTTTTTCATAACTTCACAAAAAAAGAACAAAATATTCATTCTATTTTATTAGAAAAAGTAATTCATCCGATCTTATTTATTAATGGTTTGAAATACACCTCTACCCCGATACAACATTGTCCTTGGGAGCCAAAAAAATCTTATTGCGTTATAGGTGAAACTACGTTATATCGAACTTGCTTTGATCCGCCGGAGCACGCAACCCTGCCCCCCTCCCCCGGAGTGCTACTTTATCACATTATATCCAAATTCATGTATATCAGGTCGCGTTATATCAGGGTAGAGGTGTATTTTGTGGTTTGTGTATTTGGACTTTGAAAACAAGCAACGTTTACCTTTTGCAACATATAAATTCCTAGCACTAAATCATACCTTGAGAGTAGAAATGGCCAAAATTTTTCCTTCAAAACTTTTTTTGGGGAAAAAATTGCTTTTCATTAAACACTGTATGATTTCATAATCCCCAACCCCTTTTCGTAAAGTGTCCAGTTTTTCATCAAAATGAAAATTATCTCTCAACATTCTAGGTATCTTGGCTTTTTCCCATTTTCTTCCCTTTTTTTCCTTGTTGCCACTAAGTACAGAATACATACCAACACTATTTCTTTCCGTTGTTGTATTTAATTTCATTCTAACCCCCTCCAACTTTATGAGGACAAGGATTTGCGTTTGAGTCCCCTGTATCTAAACCTCATTTTGTGGTTTTGTCACCAAGATTGGAAAGGCAATTGCTTTTCAGAAGCAAGTTTGATACTATGAAAGGAAAGAGAGGGGGAATGAAAAGAAGGGGGTTGAGAGTACATCTACCAGGTCTGAATGTCCCATAATCAAATTATGTGTAACCTATTTTTTCATTTTTCTTTTACAGCTAGGCCATCTGGGAAATAATGACTCTCTAAAGACATACACCTGGCAGAGGAAGAGCCAAGAATATAAACTTAGCTCTCAGCCTCTGGATACCACCAATAGGTCACATTCCTTCCCTTCCCCAAAATAACTACAATTTGCCTTATTCATGCTTCAGCATTCTCCATTTCTTGAATTTCCTGTAATTTGGTTTAACCACATTACTAGAAGGTTTCCTATTTTTACATTAAGCCGTGCTCCAGATTGTAACCTTATGGCTTTTCCAGGTGTTAACTCTGAAGATGTATCATATCTAGGATATATAATGAAATAGACTTATGTAACTGAGCAAGAAGTGTCCCATGTACTGGTGAGACAAGGAAGAACCTTTCATAGAACACTCTAATAAGGTTCTATTTGCCCACAACTTTTCCAAAATAAGGTTGATTACTCAGTGGTCACCTTCTGAAGTACAGAATTGTCCAACTAGCTGATTTCCTTCCCAAATCTAAGGTGTGTCTCTCTCTCTGCAGGCCAGCCCAATCTGTAGCTTTACAGATTGCTTGGGACTCTATTCTCTCCTTCCATCCAATTATGTTTCTGAAATCAGGAATTTAGCTACAGACTGCTGAGGAATGCATAAATAGATATCACAATTTGTCCTTGAATTCTCCTTTTTTTATTTTTAAACCCACTGTTCAGTTGTTAAAAATACCTCAGACAAGTTAATTGCATTGCATTCTCCTAAACCACATAATTACTTTTGCAGAAGGGTTTGGCATTTCCACAATATTTATTATCTGCCCTGCCGGGACGCCCCCAAGAGAAGGCTCTGTTCTGGTTGATATTTGGCTTTAAAGATTAAGTTCTGAACCAAGATAACAGATTCCTATTAAATTTCCCTGATGATGTCTGATTGGCTAGGAACTAAGACACAATCTCTTTTGGAATGCATAAATAGAAAGCAAAGTATTTTACACCCTTCACTTGAAACCACAACGCTGGTGACACAGACAAAGATGCTCATAGTCAGAACAATCATTGTTGCTACCTTGATTTCATCTGGTAAGTCAAAATATTATTGTAATGTTGCTTATTTTAAACTAGCATTTTTTTGCTGGAAAAACATCTTAAGGAAGGGCAGATCTGGGCCTAACTGCCACTTGTGCATTTGAAAATCACATCTTAATTTTGTGTAAATACTTTAACAGCAAAATCCATAACAGTTACTGATAAAGATTACAGTAAAATATTAATAGTATTAATCTATGTCCATTGCATAAGAGAGACGACAGACAGGTAACAGTACATTAACTCCATCAGCAATTTGGGGTTTCTCCCAAAAACCTGCAAATGGTTTTATATTAGGACAAAGATCAAAAGGTATAGACCATCTCAGACTGTTTCTCTATCTATGATCCTGTAATAAAAGGACTAAAACAAAGGAGGAGGAAAAGTTCTCTGTTTTTAAGTAAACTGCTGTCATGGAATGTGAGTTTCTTGGATGTGATTACATTTAGGTATTTTTCGGTTACTACCGTATAAAAGGTCTTTCCTCCAAGTGATCAAGTCCTATTTGAGGAAACAGGTTTGAGACAAATACACACTTTTTACCCCAACATTTACTCTATATTCATTGTGAAGGCCTTTATGGAATCACTAATAGCTCAAACATATTTCTCACATCCCTCTTCACTCGTGATTTGGTATGTGTATCCACTTCTGTATAACCATTGGATATAATTGTTTATGACGATACCACCACAACACCCATTTAAAATCTTAAGTCATAAGCAGTCATCAACACACTAAATACACATTCATAAGGATTTGATCAGAATACTTATGAGAGGATCAGTCTCGGGATAACCCTTGCATCCTGGCTTGATTCAGCATGATTTGATAGGATCTGATAAATACCCTTAGCAAGCCTAGTTCTTTTGTACAGTGTGGCAAACAAGTGATGTCATGTTGATTCTCACTATCCTAGCTAATAACCAGGTTTTGGCCTGATTGGAGTCACTGCTGGTTCATTAGGCACAATCCTCCTTTATTGTTAGAACCATCTGGGACAACTGAGGACTTTTCCAAGGTCTTTTCCTCCTATGTTATCAGTTACCTTTTAGGTCCATTTTTTTCCAAGTAAGCCACATTTCAAGCCCTGTACTTCCAATCAAGCAGACCATTTTTCAAAGCCTTCCCACAACTGCTAACCGCAAGGTATATAATTTTCTTTAACCAAGCTAATTTACCCCGTTATATACCTATATTATCCAACAACAGCTATATCTACAGCATCTCTCTATACAATCACTGTATCAGGAAATAAAAAATGCTCTTGGAAGTTAAACTGAATTCTTTGAATAATTATAGAGGATTTAAAAATACTATTAAAGTGTAAAACCATAAAACCATACTCTCTTGTGTGTAGATAAAGGCATGTTATTCTTTTCCATACATCAGCTATGTGATTACTAGGTGAACTCGGTATCGACATGGCATACGTGGTTAATGTCTTGTGAGTATCAGATATTATAACCTTTCCCCTCTACTTTAAATAATAATAGCATGACTAAAGAGGCATCATCCTAGAATATTTCTATAGGTTTGTTTCTATATTAAATTGCCAAGGGATGGATTCTGCTACCTATAGTCACATTGAAAAATATATTATTCTACAAAGGGTTCATAAAAATAAATGGAACATATCTAGAATAAAGTATTGTTATGAGCTGAGTGGAACCCTGTTACACATAGAACTGCTACCTATGACAAAAGAAGCGTGGGAAACTGCCAGGGAGCTTTTGGCTGAATATTGTTTTGGGCTGGTGTGGGGTACAGAGCAAAACTGGGAATATGAGAGACAGAGAGCACGCCTAGAGGCATATCAGAAAGTGCAGTGGTTGACTTTTGAAAAAAAATTGGAGAAAAGTGTTTTGGATCAGGGGAGCTGGATAAAAAGGATGCTCCTGCTGTTTTCTGCTATTCAATTCCTTCTGTGTTCAGAGACACAGGACTTTATACATTATTTGTAAAGAAACAAAACTGCATCAGAGAAAATACCAGATCCGACCCATCTCTACTTCCAGCTGGAACATCCCCCAGGACCCTGAAACTTCGAGTAGCCACTTGGGTCAAAGGGGGTAACACTGATGCTAGGAGTGGGATCTAGTTTCCAAGGAGAGAGATTGTGAACTGATATCCTTATTGAATCAAGATGGAACAAATAATGGAGGCACCAGCAGAATTGTATTGACCTTCTTTGGTGTGGTCAGTAGGTGCCTTTCCCAACCTGCACAAACACTACATATAGATTCCAAACTCAGCTGGGGTCTGCCCTTCTCAAAAATAAACAACAAGAACAACAAAAAAGATATAACAGTAAGGATCTGCTCAGACCTTCTTCCTCTAATTCCTCCCTCAGTCCTGTTTCCCCTAGACAAAGCTACATCCACATCTCTTCTCTCTAGGTGGGATAACACGTCATTGCCCTAAGGGAGTCAGCAGACCCACTTATCCCTTTCCCAGCAGGGTAATAGGATGGTATGTTTCATTCCAATGAGCACCTTTTACAAGAATCTTCAAGGACAAAGCCATATTGCCAGTACCATGGTCACATAGTTTCTTAGCAACCAATCTCCAGCCTTGGATATGCCCAGCACTTACTTCAGTGGGAGCTGCACACATATTTAAAGCAGTGGTTATCAACCTATTTACCATTGTGGGCCGCATCCAATACTACCTGTAAGGCCCTGAGGATGTCACATGGGCCACAACTGTATGCTGATTGGGTGACAATCAGCGCAAGGGTCGCAGGTTGAGAATCACTGATTTAAAGGCAGAATTTATTCCTCATACAGGAAAGAGGCTCCATAATGATATTTATTTCTTCACATTATTAGTTTTTATTCCACACATTCCCTCACCTCTTCATTTTGCCCATTTTGTTCTTTTGTCTGAACCATGAATGAGCACTAGAGCTGGGAAAAAACTTTAGCCACAATTCTCTTTTTGTTTGCAGAACAATGCAGATTTGGGGTGACTGAAACATTTCATGAACATATGTTAAATTAACTGAATTGTTTTGGTCAAAAAAAATCTGAAAAAATCAAAGTGTTCCAATCCAAATACTTTCTTGACAGAGACCCATGCTCCTTATAACTAATCTTGTGAATATGGGTGTTTAAAAAACTCCTTCCCCGCACACTCTGTACAAACAACATGGAAGTACAAACCGTGGGCTCCATTGCTTTTCAGCACTCCCTTTCCCACCACTTGGTTTGTTTGTATGTTGTCTGTTAAATTGCAAGTTCACCCGGATAGGGACCTTGTCTTCTTACCTAACTGTAAAATACTCAGCATGCTGCTGCAAGACAAATAGTAGGCTAGATGCTTCACCCTTTGCACTGCTCTGGGGGCACAAAATGACACAGAAACCTGGTTTAATCAGCCAGTTCGGAAAAGCTCTTGGATAGGAATACCTGGGGGACACAGCCACGTCCACGCCACCCCTTCCTGCCCACAACTCTTCCAAGAATTAAAAAGTCTTCTGGGGGAGTTGAAGCTCCTGTTCCTCATGATGGAAGAAAGGTGGCAGAAAGTCAATTTCACTCCTCCCTCCTCAGTTACACGGAGCAGAGCTCAGGCCCAAAAGGTGTGTTCAGAAAGAGGTAAAAAACTCAAAAAGGAACAGTTTTAAATCAATATTGTGAAACAGATAGACATGGCCTTCCACTTAGCAGTTCTCAAAATACATCCAAGTAATTTATGCTTCATTTTCACCTGGCATAGAACCTGACCTAGAGTGCACTGAAGTCCATGAAGGGATTTCATGGGGCTTTTTATGAGACCTGTGTCAAAACAGAGGCTTGGTGGGTCAATTACGTCCTATCAATTATACGACTCTTACAGAATGCAAATCTCCAGCTCTGCAGGTTCACTTTTCTGAGACTCAGGGCAAGGCAAGTTGGAAAGATGTGTTCTTCTGCTGCCTTCAGCAGAGCTGCCCAGAGGATTCAGGAGGCCTGGGGCAAAGTGGGGGAGCTGCAGTGCTTGTGCTCACCTAGCAGCGGTCTGGGTCTTCGGTGGCATTTTGGAGGCAGGGGGGCCCTTCAGTCGTTCCACATCTTCGGCAGCACTGAAGGGCCCCCCGCCACCGAAATGCCGCTGAAGACCTGGACTGCTACTGGGCCAGGGCTCTCGGGGCCCCACTTGCTCCCCCGCCCCAGGCGGCTCTGGCCATCAGGCATAATCTCAATTTGCAGTTACAATGTAGTATTGTTTTGTTTTCTGACTCTCTCAGTGAGCTATGTTTTCCTATAAATAGTTCAAACTGATGAACAGCCAACATTCATAGCCTCCTCTGACCCCACACGCATTGTCTTCTACTTCAGAGCTAAATAATAAACTCAAATCCTTATTACCATCCATAAATTTCCACTGAAGAGGGAGGATAGTATCTGATCCTTAGTCTAAGTTATTATTCATTATTTCTATTGCAGTATCATCTACATCAGTGGTTCTCAAACCTGGGCTGCCCCTTGTTCAGGGAAAGCCCCTGGCAGGCCCGTGCCACTTTCTGCAGCACCCGTTGGCCTGAAGGGGCAAACCACAGCCAGTGGGAGCTGCGATCGGCCGAACCTGCAGATGGGGCAGGTAAAAAAACCAGCCCAGCCCGTCAGGGGCTTTCCCTGAACCAGCAGTGGCCCAAGTTTAAGAACCACTGATCTACATGCCCCAGTCATGAGCCAGAATCTCACTGTGTCAGGTGCTGTACAAACACACACACAAAAAATGAGCCCCTGCTCCAAAGAGCTTACAATCTAAGTAAAGCATGGGAACTCTTCCAGAGTTCTGCAAGAAAAACTTGGGTTGGATCAATTATTCCTATGTCAAAAATACCAAGATCTTCTCTTCTGTACGGTGTAGTCAATTTAAAGGAAAAAGAACACCACTCTGTTCACACTAACAAAGAAATAAAGAGCCATTCATCCATGGCACTCACACAACCAATGTATATTCGGAAGTGACACATTATAACGCATATTATTAAAGAAAATTCAGCATCCTCCTATTTTAAATCTATTAGTTGCATACCAAACATTTAATATGTAACATTATGTCCTGTACAAGGCAAAAAAAGATTCAATTTTGTATATTCCATTTCTTCTTAAGTTGCTGCAGGACCATGGGGACAGATATGTGCTGGGAATCCTAGGAACAAAGCAAGGGGCTGTGATGGATATGGCTGTGGATATTATACAGCTCCAAGGTAGGATACTGAGAGCACTTTTTCTGTGTGTGGAACAGGTGGTTTGTTTATTTATTGTTGTTGCTAAAATAATGAACTATTCACTAAGAACCAAAACTTCTGAGTTCAACCTTCATTTAAAGCTCTCAGGGCTTCTGAAGTCTGTCAGATGACACCACTGAAGAACAGTTGGCGAAACAAGACCCAGGACAACAATCCTTCCAGCATGCATTAATTCCTCATGTGACAGAATCACACTGAGAAAAGGGAGAGTCTCACCACTAGGACCTATTCGGTCCTTGGTCCTCCTTGTTGGGTCCTTATGTTAGTGCTATTTCTAAGGATTTTTGTGATGAGGACAGGACATTTGCCCTCTAGGAACTGGACTCAGACCACCAGATATTTCACGTGCAGCTCTCTAGAGGCTGTTCAGTTTGTTGTTCTAGACACAGGTAGGACAGACAGGGCCGGTGCAACCATTTAGGCTACCTAGGTGGTCGCGTAGGGCACTGGGATTTGGGGGGCGCCATTTTCTTTGGCAGCGACTGCGGCGGCCGGATCTTCGGCCACCCTGATCATCACTAGCATTTAGGTGGAAGGAGCTGGGGCAGGGGAGCGCAGGGAAGGCCGCCTGCAGCAAGTAAGGCAGGGGTGCGGCACACAAGGGAACTCCCCACTCCAGCTCACCCCTGCCCCACCTCCTCCCTAAGTTGATTGGCACTGCAAGCCTGGAAGGCAGGAGACATGAAGCAGCCACGGCATGCTAGGGGAGGAGGCGGAACAGGGGTGATCTGCTTCACTTCTCTCGCCTCCCAGGGTTGTGGTGCCAATCAACTTAGGCGCCACAAGCCTGGGAGGCTAGAGAAATGAAGCAGCAATGGCATGCTCTGGGTGCTCATGCGTGCTCGGGGTGCTCGTGCGTGGAGCAGGGGTGATCTGGGGTGGGAGGGGTGCCTCAGGACAGAGGGTGGGGAGCTGCCGCAAGGGGGCGCCTCAGGGTGGTGGTGGGAGCTGCCGTGGGGGGACACCTCAGGGCAGGGGCGCGTGGGTGGGGAGGTGGAAGTTTCGCCTAGGACACGAAACATCCTTACACTGGCCCTGAGGACAGAACTAGTTAAGAAACAACATTGAAATGGTCTCACTTCCAGACACTTGAGTGACCCCAATTCCCAACCTCAGAGGTCAGGTGGAAATGTTTTGACCAATTCTATCAAATTTACTAATTTACTTTTTTTTTTTAATCTCAGTGATTAAAGGCTTATTTTCCTCCCAGGCCTTCTTGAGAAATTTTCCTTTCGTTCAAAGAGTTTTTATGTGTTTTCACAAATATCAAAAACCTCAAAATGTAAAGTTTTTTTATTTTTCATTTTTAACAAAGGAAATAGGTATATGTCGTGGGTGGGGGGAGGTTGTGTTACTTTGTTTTGTTTTTTGAAACCGTGGTATAACCCCGAAACACTCAAAAAGTGTAAAAATGAAGATTTTATTTTTTTTCCAATAATTTTTTATGGAAAATGAAATATATTTTTGACTCGCTCTGATTAACAGTGGAGAGAGATTTTCAATTATTATAACTGGATTGAACCTTCAAATACTTCTACCTCCATTGCAGAAATACAAAATTTGAAACACAACTAAGCTAACAATGGTAGCCATACCCCCGTGTTGCTTTAAATAATCTACATGTGTATCTAGTGTGAGGTGTTAGGGCTAATGAACATGTAAGTCAGCATTGTCTCATTATTTGCACATTTACACACTTCCAGAAAAGACGGTAGAAGAAAGCACCTAGGGGTGGATGTTATATGCAGAGATGGCTCAACAGTGTATGCTCCTTTCAGTGGCATGATTGAGAGACGAATTAATCCCCATGGAGGGAGAAATGTCATTAATAATGGTGTCAAACTTCGTGGATCAGGTAACTGAGCTACCATATTCTAATATTTAAGTATTTATTAAAGATTTGTCATTAAACAAGATTACCTTCTATTCTTAATCAATTGGAGAGCTATGGTAGAAGCATGATCTAAACAAACTTAGAAGTTAAGCAAATCATAACTGTGTAAAGTAGGTCAATGCCGGTGTTTCACTCAAAACGATCTGGTCCTATATTTGAATATAAGTACAACTCATTCACTCACACACAAAGCAGGCCAAATTCTCCATCAAAAGGAACAGCAACACACTCCTTTTCCCCTCTAGCTCTCCACCCACTTAGACAAAGGAACAAAAATGAGGACCTAAAGTGAAGAAAACAAAGGGAGGGAAGGAAAATAAAAAGAAGGAGCTTCAAATACACAGGAGTTTGGTTCCATAAGAAAAAAAAATTCTTCTCTCGACCTCCCAAAGTCACCAGCCTAATAACCCCAACTTCATGAATACTGTTAGCTGGACTGCACTAGCGCTCCCAGCAGCGCTAACACCAATGGCAGTACAAGACTGGAAGATAATTAGAAAATTATTAAAGTAAAATCAGCCAAGGAGATCAGATGATGATCAAAGTTTGATGTTTCCTTTATCCTCCCTAAATCTTTTTTCCCCCCTCCTTGTCTCAAGGTTTCTGCGTCCATATGTTCTATATCAGGCCTGTTACTTACAGAGGTCGGATCAAAAAGGGACAAAAAATTGGAGAAATGCTGCCAATGCAAAGAGTATATCCTGGTATAACATCTCATGTTCATGTCCAGAACTGTAACCACTTTAATGTCACTCGCTACTTATAAACGGAAATGTATATTAAATGGAAATGTACAAGATCCCAAATAAAATTATCTGAACAAAAGCAAGTTTCTTCCCTTCCTACTCAGACAGGGTAAATTAAAAAGGTAGTCCCTGGGAAAGAAAAAGATATTTTACACATACAGCAAAATAAAAATGTATATTACTCCTAGGGAAATTCTGTGCCACTGCATGCCCACAGAATTCATGTCCCCCACAGATTTCTTTGCTTCCCCACAGAAAAAATGACTGACAGGAAAGCAAAGAGAAGCCACAAGAGCAGTCACACACCTCTCCCCAGGGAACCCGGTGAAGAGGTAAATCACTGTGGGGGTGGGAATGCCCCGGGGCCAGTGGCTCCTACTCTGCACTGGGCTCAGCTGCTGGATTTGGCCGGGATGCAGGGGGAGGGAGGATGATGGGATTTCCTCTTTCCCTGTATGAAACAGCCGGGGCCGAGAGCCAGGCCTAAGCTAAAATATGACTTAATCAGCTTCACAGAGACTTAGAGGGATAAATTTTGTGACGCAAATATTGGAATAGAGCAGGATAGCTTTTTTTTAAGAAAGACAGTCAGGGAATAAAGGGAGGAGGTGGTGTATTATACATCATTTGTTTTGAGGTCCAGAAGGAGGTGAGAGGCAGACTAGCTGAAAGTCTCTGGGTAAAGATAAAAGGGGGACGTTGGGGTGACATTATGGTAAGGGTCTACACCAAATCAGGAAGAGGAGGTGGATGAGGCATTTCTAAAACAAACAACAGAAATATCAAAAACAAATGACCTGGTAGTAATAGGGAACTTTACTTACTGAGGAATCTTTTGGAAAAGTAATATGGCAAAACACAAAATTTCCAATATTTCTTTGACTACATTGGGGCACACTTTCCATTTCAGAAAGTGGAGGAAGTAACCAGGGAGACAGCCATTTTAGACTTGACTCTGACCAACAGGGAGGAATTGGTTGTGAATCTGAAGGTGGAAGGGAATTTGGGTGAAAGTGATCATGAAATGACAGATGTCATGGTTCGAAGGAAGAGAAGGAGTGAAAGCAGCAGAATAAAGACAGTCACCTTAAAAAAAAAAAGCAGATGTTAGAAAACTAGAATGTAAGGTCCCACAGAAAGACAACCTAAGGGATAAAGGGGTTGAGAAATGCTGGCAGTTTCTCAAGGAGACAATATTAAAGGCATAACTGCAAACTATCCTGATGTTAAGGAAAGATAAGAGGAATAGAAAGAGGCCCGTATGGCTATATCAGGAGTTTATTAACGATCTGAAAATCAAAATGGAATCCTACAGAAAGTGGAAACAATGCTAAGGAGGAGTACAAAAGAATAACACATGCATATAGGAACAAATCCAAAAAGCCAAGGCACAAAATAAGTTACACCTAGCAAGGGACATAAAAGGCTGTAAGAAAAGGTTCTTTAAATACATTAGGAACAAGAGAAAAATGAAGGAAAGTGTAGGCCTCTACTTAGTGAGGAATGAGAACTAACAACTGATATCAAGAAGACTGAGGGGTTTAATATCTATTGTGCTTCTGTCTTCACTAAAAAAGTTAATGGTGACTGGATACTCAACAGAAGTAACATTAATAGCAAGGGGAAGGAACCCAAGCCAAACTAGGGAAAGAACAGGTTAAAGAATAGTTTGATAAGTTAGATTTATCCAAGTTAGCAGGGCCTGATGAAATCCATCTGAGAGTACTTAACGAACTATCTGAAGCAATCTTGGAACTGCTAGCAATTATCTTTGAGAACTCCAAGGTGAGGTCCCAGAGAACTGGGGAAGGGTAACTCTCTTTAAAAAGAGAGAGGTTCCAAGGAACAATAGAGTAGACAGTGTAACTTTGAGAATAGAAATGATACTGGAACAAATTATTAAACAATTTATTTGTAAGCACTTACAGGAGAACAGGGTTATAAGGAATAGCCAGCATGGATTCACCAAAAGCAAATTGTGCCCACAGTGGTCCCTCACACTCAAGTAGGGAGGGAAGCCACTTTGCCTACTACTGGCAGACCATAAGTAACAGTCTTATAGGGGAGAGCTCCAGCCTGCTTGGCCAGGCAAAGCACCACAATCCTTAGCCCACAGTAACCTGGCTGGAGCAGACAGCTACAAACACCCCACAGGGCCTTCTGGCCTAGGGATAAATAGGCCACCTCCCTAGGGTGAGGGCTGGTGGCAGGGAGATGCAGGCCCACCTGATTCCGCCACATCCCAGCCCAGGGCCGTAACAGTGCCAGAGTGTTCCGCCATTGGGTCAGAGGGGAATTCAGCGCAACACGCTGACTCACACTCCGGCAGCAGAGCCAGAGAAAAGTCTGGTCCCCCTGGGCTACTTAACCTACTACAATCTGGGTCCCGTGGTCCAAAGATCCCATTTCCTCTGAGTATTCAGCTGCTGGTAGCTCCAGCAGCTCCTCAGGGTCCTCATTTGCCTCCCCTGACGGCAAGGTGCTAGTTCGCTCCGGGGCTGAGATGGCCTCTTGCAGAGGCATCTGCTCTCTTCTGTGGCTCAGCAGCCACTGAGCTCCAGGGTTCTCCTTTTCTACTCCTGTACCACCCTGGTACTTCTGGTGAGGGGGGCGGGACAGGTTTGCATCCACTCACTCGGGGGAGTGTAGTGGTCCCTCACATTCCAGTTCGGAGGGAGACCACTCCACCTCACGACTGTGCCTAACCAATGTAATGTCCTTCCTTGATGGGTTATTGGCCTAGTGGATAGGACGGAAGCCGTAGATGTGATATGTCTTGCTTTAGTGAGGCTTTAGACACAGTCCTATAGGACACTCTCATACTCAAACTACGGAAATGTGGTCTAGATGAAATTACTGTAAGGATCAACTGGTTGAAAGGCTGTACTCAAAGAGTAGTTAGTGGCTCATTGTCAAACTGAGACTTGCAAGAGTCAGTCCTGGATCCGGTACAATTCAATATTTCATTAATGACTTGGATAATGGAGCGTGCTTATAAAATGTGTGGATGACATCAAGCTGGGAGGGGTTGCAAGCATTTTGGAGGGCAGGATTTAGCATTCAAAACAACCTTGACAAATTAGAGAATAGCTCTGAAATCAACAAGGTGAAGTGCAATCAAGACAAAGAAAGTGCTACACTTACAAAAGGAAACATCAAATGCCCATCTACAAAATGGGGAATAAGTGACTAGCCTGTTGTACTGCCAAAAAGGATCTGGGGATTATAGTGAATCACAGATTGAACTCCCACCATTGGAGGTTTTTAAGAACAGGTTGGACAAACACCTATCAATGATGGTTGAGGTTTGCTTATCCCTGCATCAGAGCCGGAGGATGAACTTAAAGATCTCTTGAGGTTCTTTCCAGCCCGATATTGCTATGATTCTATAACTTAAAATGTCCCTTTTAAATCTGCATGTATTGGTTAAAACCGAAAATCAGAAGCCCTACTTATACTCTGAGGTCTGAAGCCCTAGAGGGAGGGAGCTAGCTGTTGACACCGGTGTGTGAACAGGATGAACAGCCCAAAGTTGCTTTAGAACTCCAGCTAGAGTCAGTGGTTCTCAAACTTTTGTACTGGCGACCCCTTTCACATAGCAAGCCTCTGAGTGCGACCCCCCCCTTATAAATTAAAAACACTTTTTAATATATTTAACAGCATTATATAAAGGCTAGATGCAAAGCAGGGCTTAGGATGGAGGTTGATAGCTTGTGAGCCCCCATATAATAATGTCATGACTCCTGAGGGGTCCCAACCCCCAGTTTGAGAACCCCTCACCTAGACAGAGGCCCCAGAGGGGTGGGAGTTCTCTGCTGCCATCTGTGGGTGAGCAAGGGGAAAGGGTTGATCAAACTGAAGAAATAGCACAGAGCTAAGGCTGTGGAGTGAGCTGAAGTGGCTTTGAGATAGTGGGTCATGCTGAATCAAGGCAGTGGACAGGGCTGGGCTGACTGAGGCAGCTTTGAGGGGGTGTATGGAGGTGGGCTGCGGCAGTTTTGATGTAGACAGAGGTGTCACTGAGGTGGCTTGGACAGTAGCCACAGGCAAGCTGAGAGTCTTATTGCAGGCTCCTTCCCCAGCAATCAACACTGCAATGGCTTCACTGCAGGGAGGTGGTAGAGCCCCTGGCGCTGCTCAGGCAGCTCTTCCCTTAGAGGCTGGACATGGACCTGCCTAACTTTCTTGGTCTCTGCCAACCCTGGACAACAAACTGTGAATAGGGAGCAGGGCAGTTGATGATGGTTACATGCATTGACCCATTAGCCATGCGCAGCCAAGAGAGGACTGAGATAAAGACTGTTGCCAAGACACCTGGAGTGGTGGCAGTCTTACGTAATTGATATTCTTGCTTAATTAATTTGCTGAATTTCCCATGTTTATTGTCAATCTTCCCTCCTTTCCTCCCCCACCCCAGTACATACATGCACAAACCAAAGGGAAGGAATTTGGTTTGTTATTGGGGCTGCAGTGAGATTCTTGGGGAAGGCTGAGTTCCTTAGACTTCTGAGGTAATGGCAACTGGATAGATGGTTGAAAAATTAACCTGGATAAAATCCCATCCTTAAACTCCACACTTGCTATTTTATCTCAAATGTCCAAGTTGTTTGTGGGGGGAGGCTGGAAAGAGCTGACTCTCTCATACTGTAGGATTTTAGTCACACTCTGCTTCCACCCTTCTTTGCCTACAATGCAGCAGCTGGGAGTGTTAAAATGGAACTTCCTCAGACTTTTACCTTGCAAATTCCTCCTACTTACTCTGTTAGCAATATGTTGTATTTCATGCTGCGTGCGGTAACTCATGTTAGCTACTGGCATTCATTTTTATTTCTGATTTAAACTTTTTGAATATTTTTAACAATTCATAAACAACCCAAAAAAGGGACAAATTATCTCAAGATTTTGCTGTTCCCTAAAACTAAACAGGAGACCCTGTTTCAGCTCTAGGCTGTTCTAAAAAGGGTTTGGAATTATTGCTTTTATAAACTCTGATTTCAAGGGATTGTGACATGGCAATACTTGTAAATCACTCTGGCTTCAACCTGTCAGAATTGGTCAGCTCATACCACATTTTTAACTCTCAGAGAAGCTATTTTATTTATCTACAGTCCATGCTTTATTCCAACAGGAAGCAGCATGCTCCTGTGGTGACAGAACTAGCTTGAGATGGACTCCATCTGAGTAGGGAAGGAAACAGACTTCTGGGACAGAGGTCGGCACAACTAATTAAAAAAGGAGAGACGGTTGGGAGATGCTCATGTAATCCCCACACCTGATTCTAACATTGAGTGGGGGAGGGGAGACTCAAGTAAGAGAGAATTCAGCAGTGGAGAAAGGAACAACAGAGAGGAGGAGAATGGATGTCCAAAGGAAAGATAATACTAATGCCAGTGATAGTCAGGTAGGCGATACTGGCAGTAGAATGACTGTACCTATTTGGGTGAGGAGTCTGAGTGAAGCCATGCAGAAACAACTAAGATGTTGTCTGTATACCAATGCAAGGAATCTGGGTAATAACATGGAGGAACTAAAACTACTGGTGCAGGAAGTGAAACCAGATATTATAGAGGTTACAGAAACATAGTGGAATAGTAGTCATGAGTGGAGTACAGGTATTGAATGGTATGCGCTGTTCAGGAGAGACAGAAATAAAAGTAAAGGTGATAGAGTAGCATTGTATATTAATGATGAGATAGACAGTAAAGAAATTAGAAATGATGGAATGGATAAAACAGAATCTGTTTGGGTCAAAATCACTTTGGGGAAGAAAACTAACAGAAGCTCCACTGGGATAGTGCTTAGGTTTGCTGCAGACTCCCATGATTTGATTTGAATATGAAAAGAGACTGCTTTAATATTTCTAATTAAATAAATACTACTGGAAATTGTGTGAGTACGGGAGACTTTAATTTCCCAGATATAGGTTGGAGGACTAGTGCTACTAATAATGGTAGAGGCCCAGCTCTCCTGGATTTGATAGCTGATAGTTTTCTTCAACAAATAGTTACCAAACCAACAAGAGGTAATGGTCTTTTAAATTTAGTATCAGTAAGTAGCAAGGACCTCCTAGAAAACTGGTTGTAAAGGAAAGCTTTGATTCAAGTGATCATGAGCTAATCCATTTTAAACTAAATAAGCCTGCATCTAGGGTCCTTTATTTAAAAAGGCAAACTTTAAAAAATTAAGAGAATTAGTTAGGGACGTGGACTGGACTGAAGAACTCAAAGACCTGAATGTGGAGAAGGCTTGGAATTACTGTCAAAGTTGCAGAAATGATCTGAAGCCTGCATTCCAAGCAAGGGTTAAAATTCATAGGGAAGGGTTGCTGCCCAAACTGGATGAGCAAGCATCTCAAATAGGTTAGAACAGAAAGACTACAAAGAATGGAAAATGGGAAGGATCAACAAAGAAAGCTACTTCTTGGAGGTCAGCAAATGTAGGGGGAAAAGTGAGAACTGTCAAAGGCCAGGCAAAGGTGCACCTTGCAAAGGAAACTGAAATCAACAGTAAAAGGTTCTATAGCTATGTAAATAAAAAGAAAACAAGGAAAGAAGAAGTGAGACTGCTAAGCACTGAGGATGGGGTGGAGACAAAGATAATCAAGGCATGTCCCAACACTTACAAGAATACTTTGCTTTGGTTTTTAATAAGGGTAGTGGCAGCGTAGCTAATGGAAATGAAGATATGGAGGTAGAAATAACCACATCCCAGGTGGAAGTCAAACACAGATAGCTTATTGAGCCCAAATAAGGGAGGCTTAGATAATCTTTACCCAAGAATATTAAAGGAACTGGCACACGGAAATGCAAACCCAGTAGCAGGAATTTTTTATGAATCTGTAAACTTGGGGATCATACCGTGACTGGATAACTGCCAATACAGTACCAATTTTTAAGAAACAGAAAAAAGTGATCTGGAAAAAAAAAGGCCTGTTCATTTGACCTCAATTCTTTGCAAGGTTTTAGAACAATTCTTTTTTAAAGGAGCGTAGTTAAGGACATTGAAGTAAAAAATGATTGGGATAAAATACAACATGGTTTTACAAAAGACAGATTGTGCCAGACACCAACCTGATTTTTTTTTTTGAAAAGGTAGCTAATTTTTTAGACCAAGGAAATGCAGTAGATCTAATCTACCTGGATTTCAGTAAGGCATTTTTTTTTTTTTTTACAGTTCCACATGGGAAATTTAGTGAAATTGGAGAAGATGGGGATTAATACAAGAATTGAAAGGTGGATAAGCAACTGGTTGAAGGGAAGACTATGATGGGTCATACTGAAAGGTGAACTGTCATTCTGGAAGGAGGTTAGTAGTGGAGTTCCTCAGGGTTTGATCTTGGGACCAGTTCATGACTTTGGCATAATAAGTGGGAGTGTGCTAATAAAATTTGCAAATGACACAAGATTGGGAGGTATTGCTAATATGGAGGAGGACCAGAATATCATACAAAAAGATCTGGAGGACCTTGAAAACTGGAGTCATAGATTATATTTTTATGCAGCATCTCTGGGAAGGAGGAAAGAAACTTGTTTTTGTTTGCTCAGATGATTTTATATGAAATTTTGTACGTTTTCATTTCATGTAACTTTGCATTTATAAAAGTTACCAGTAAGATCTGCTCTGTTACAGTTCTCAGTATGTAACGTGAGATGTTATACCAGGATATACTCTTTGCACTGGCAGTATTACTCCAATTTCATTGCCCTTTGTGATCTGGCCTCAGTGTTTAACAAGCTTGATATAGAGCATTTTTACGCAGATATCTTGATGGGAGGGACGAAAAAAAGAGAGAGAAAGATTAAGGAAGGATAAAGGAAACATCAAAGTTTGGTCATCTGATCTCCTTGGCTGTTTCTCCTCTGGCCAGAGACGAAATATTTTCTACTCTTGAACTATCATTGGTGCTAAGAGTGCTTTCAGCACAAGTACAGTCCAGCCTACAGTATTCATGAAATTGAAGTTTTCGGGGCTGTTGTCCTTGGCGAGAATACGGGGGAGAAGGATTTTCTCTTAAAGAATTGAACTATAATATATTTCAAGATCCATGTTCTAATATTTTGTTTTTCCTTTTTGTTTTCTTCACTTGAGGTCATCATTTTGTCCCATTGTCTAAGTGGGTGGAGAGCTATAAGCAGGGGCGGCTCTAGGCATTTCGCTGCCCCAAGCAAGGCAGGCAGGCTGCGTTCGGCGGCTTGCCTGCGGAGGGTCTGCTGGTCCCGCAGCTTCGGCGGACCTCCCATAGCCGCACCTGCGGGAGGTCTGCCAAAAGCATGGGACCAGAGGACCTTCTGCAGGCAAGCCGCCGAATGCAGCCTGCCTGCTGCCCCCGCGGCGACCAGCAGAGCGCCCCCCACGGCTTGCTGCCCCAAGCATACGCTTGGCGTGCTGGGGCCTGAAGCCGCCCCTGACTATAAGGGAAAAGGATTGTGTTGCTGGTCCAGTTTATGGAAAATTTTGCTTTGAAGAATGAATAAGTTGTGCTTGGATTCAAATACAGGAACAGACAGTTCTGACTGAAATACAGGCTTTGACCTATTCTGTACAGCTATGCTTTGTTTTAACATCCAAATGTGTTTAGGTTGTGCTTTTTCCACAACTCTCCAATTGGTCAAGAATTAGGTAAAATTATTTCATGAGAAATATTCAACATTTATCAAAGATGAATACTATGGTAGCTCAATTTATCAATGATCAACACTATGGTAGCTCAGTTACCTGATCCATGGAGTTGGAGTCCATTATTAATGGCATTACTGATTTTATAGGGGATAACTTTTCTCTCAATAGTACCACTAAAAGGAGCATACACTGTTGATCCATCATTGCATACAACATCCACCCCAGATGTCATCTTGTGGTGCCATCTCTGAAAATGTACACATGTGTAAGTAAGGAAACATTGCTGATTTACATATTTTATAGCCATAATGTCTGATACCATATACCATTTAGATTATTTAAAACAACATAGGGGTTATGGCTCAGAGGTGCCATTTCAGATTTTGGTGTTGTGGGAGGGAGAGAGGGCACCTTTAATCATGATTCCAAGGGCCACTTAGGCACCTGAAAACTCCAGGTTTTTTTCACAGATAATAACTTTGAAATTGGCTGGTAGGGTGTCATAAACAGATAGCTAAGGGTTAATGTCTCTTTCACCTGAAGCACCTGACCAGAGGACCAATCAGGAAACCGGATTTTTTTCAACTTTGGGTGGAGGGAATTTTGTGTCTGAGGTCTTTGTTTTCTGTCTGCCTGCTTTCTCTGAGGTTTGGAGAAGTAGTTTCTGCTTTCTAATCTTCTGTTTCTAAGTGTAAGGACAAAGAGATCAGATAATAAGTTATATGGTTTCTTTTCTTTGGTATTTGCATGAATATAAGTGCTGGAGTGCTTTAATTTGTATTCTTTTTGAATAAGGCTGTTTATTCATATTTCTTTTAAGCAATTAACCCTGTATTTTGTCACCTTAATACAGAGAGACCATTTGTATGTATTTTTCTTTCTTTTTTATATAAAGCTTTCTTTTAAGACCTGTTAAAGTTTTCTTTACTGGGAAATTTCAGGGAAATTGAGTCTGTACTCACCAGGGAATTGGTGGGAGGAAGAAATCAGGGGGAGATCTGTGTGTGTTGGATTTGCTAGCCTGATTTTGCATTCCCTCTGGGTGAAGAGGAAAGTGCTTTTGTTTCCAGGACTGGGAACGGAGAGGGGGAGTCACTCTGTGTAGATTCACAGAGCTTGTGTCTGTGTATCTCTCTAGGAGCACCTGGAGGGGGGGAAGGGAAAAAGGATTATTTCCCTTTGTTGTGAGACTCAAAGGATTTGGGTCTTGGGATCCCCAGGGAAGGTTTTTCAGGGGGACCAGAGTGCCCCAAAAAAACACTCTAATTTTTTGGGTGGTGGCAGCAAGTACCAGGTCCAAGCTGGTAACTAAGCTTGGAGGTTTTCACGCTAAGGTCCAAATCTGGGACTATAAGTATGATATAGGGTGCTGTATCTAATTCCTATATATAAAAAAAGAGGATTTAATAAATATTAGATCCATTCAGCTCTAATACTAACATGTTCTCACATCCTGTGTCAAGTCACTTAAAGCAACACTGGTTAGGTTTAATGTATATTCTTTGTTATTAACTCTTGAATACAGCAATTGAAACAATTCGAGAAAAATCTAGATTGCTTTCTATCACTTTTCTGTAGTTCATCAAGCCTGAAACAGATCATTTAACTTTGGCAACATCCTACTAGGGCAACGCCCCATGAGTTTATACTGCACCTGCCTGGGGCTCTAGAGGTGTTACCTCACTACAAATAGACTCGAAATTAACCTTAAACAGGAGTGAAACTGACACTTTCAAGTCATTTTCACAATATTGCCAATCCCAAATGTTCAAAACCCATGACTCCGGCTCACCAAAAATCATGATATTGGTTTTAAAACATGAGATTATGTAAAAATAACAGATTGGGGGTTCTTTTTATTAACCCTCTGCTTTTTGAGCCTTTAGGATGCACTAGACTCACATTTTAAAGCTTTCACCACAGCCACAAGACTTCATTTTTCTTTAAAAATGAAGGCTGAATCATCACGTATCCACTTGACTCCAGGAGCTGGGGCTTTAAGGAAAACAATTATCATGAGACTCATGACAAAAATCATGAGAGTTGGCAACACTGCTTTTACTTCTGTTTAAGGGCTGGTTACTTTCCAGAAGGCTCTTTAACACAACACTACAGTGATTGGGTTACAGTTCTCTCAAGAGAATATTTAAAACCAAAATACCAAGAAAATTCTATATTTTAAAGTTGAGGGGAAAAAAAAAGACTTCTGAGTTATATCAGAGCCACTGCAGGCAGGAAAGAAAAATAAACAGGCCCAGGAGCTCTGGGAAGCTCTTCCTCTTGAAAGAAAGTTGGAGGGTCAAATCTTCTAGATTTTAGTCAAGTCTATTGCCCTCAGCACCTCCACTCATAGATATAAACATCACAGTGAACATGTGATAACATGTTCGGTCAATAACTATACACTTCATACTTAAATATCTGAGCCATCTTATCCAAAGTTGCACATCTTGCATGGACTCCTCCTGACGGTTGAAATGACAGACTGGATTTCTACATAGAGTGCTTCTACAAACGTGCACAGGCTGAAATTGTGAACAAACAGCATCACTTGCCCATAACCTCAGCTGTACAGAAACCAATGCCATCCACAGCCTCAGAAACAACTCTGACATTATAATCAAAAGGGCTGACAAAGGAGGTGGGGTAGTCATCATGAACAGGTTGGATTATGGACAGGAGGCTGCCAGACAACTCTCCAACACCGCATTCTACAGGCCACTAGCCTCCTATCCCACTGAGGGGTACCAAAAGAAACTACATGATCTGCTCAAGAAACTCCCTGCTACAGCACGGGAACAAATCTACAAAGACACACCCCTATAGCCCCGACCAGGGGTATTCTATCTGCTACCCAAGCTCCATAAACCTGGAAATCCTGGATGCCCCATCATCTTAGGCACTCTTACAGCAGGATTATCTGGCTATTTGTACTCCCTCCTCAGACCCTACCAGCACTCCTAGCTACCTTCAAGACACCACTGACTTCTTGAGGAAACTACAATGCATCAATGATCTTCCCGAAAACACCATCCTGGCCACCATGGATGTAGAAGCTCTTTACATCAATATTCCACACAAGGATGAACTACAAGCTGACAGGAACAGCATCGATGATGTAGCCACGGAACACCTGGTGTTATACCAATAGAATAAAAACCAGTGGGATTCTGCCGGTTCCTAGAGCGGGGTGACGAAGGAGTGACAAGATTATGGCGATCAACAGATGGCTTAGGGAGTGGTGTTATAAGGAGGGCTTTGGGATGTACGGTCACTGGGAAGCGTTTACGGATAGATGACTGTTCGCTCAGGATGGACTTCATCTAAGCAAGGAGGGAAATAGAATTCTAGGATGGAGGCTCGCCGACCTCATCAAGAGAGCTTTAAACTAGGAAGTTGGGGGAGATGGTTGGGAGATGTTCGGGAGATCTCCACGCCGGAATATAACCTGGAGAGGAAAGTAAACAAAGTGAGAGGGGATACCCTTGCGGTCCCAAGAATTGATCCAAGGAGGAATAGTGGAGAAACCAGAGTAACGGGTGATGCTGGTGGTAAAAGGTCTCTGCACGATGGGGGAAAGAATGTCACTGACGCCAAATGCCAAAAATTAAAAGGTCTGTACACTAATGCGAGGAGTCTAGGTAACAAGATGGAGGAACTGGAGTTACTGGTGCAGGAAGTGAAACCGGATATTATAGGGATAACTGAAACCTGGTGGAATAGTACTCATGACTGGAGCACGGGTATTGAAGGCTATGTGCTGTTTAGAAAAGACAGGAAGAAAGGCAAAGGTGGTGGAGTAGCCTTGTACATCAATGATGAAATTAACTGTAGCGAAATAAGAAGCGATGGAATGAATAAGACAGAGTCTGTCTGGGCGAAAATCACACTGGGTAAAAAAGCAACTAGAGCTTCCCCTGAGATAGTGCTTGGCGTGTGCTACAGACCGCCGGGATCTGATTGGGATATGGATAGAGACCTCTTTAATGTCTTTAGTGAAGTAAACACAAAGGGGAAATGTGTGATTATGGGGGACTTCAACTTCCCGGATATAGACTGGAGAACGAGTACTTGCAAGAATAATAGGGGTCAGATTTTTCTGGATGTGATAGCGGATGGATTTTTTATCAAGTAGTTGAAGTACCTACGAGAGGAGATGCCATTTTAGATTTGGTGTTGGTGAGCAGTGAGGACCTTGAAGAAGAAATGGTGGTAGGGGACAACCTTGGTTCGAGTGATCATGAGCTGATTCAGTTCAAACTAGACGGAAGGATAAACAAATGTAGATCTGGGATTAGGGTTTTTGACTTCTCGAGGGCTAATTTTAAAGAGTTAAGGAAATTAATTAGGGAAGTGGATTGGACGGAGGAATTAGTGGATTTAAATGCGGAAGAGGCCTGGAATTACTTTAAGTCGCAGCTGCGGAGACTGTCGGAAGCCTGCATCCCGAGAAAGGGGAAAAAAAACATGAGCAGGAGTTGTAGGCCAAACTGGATGAGCAAGCAACTCAGAGAGGGGATTAGACAAAAGCAGAAAGCTTACAGGGAGTGGAAGAAAGGCAGGATCAGTAAGGAAAGCTACCTTGGTGAGGTCAGAACGTGTAGGGATAAAGTGAGGAAGGCTAAAAGCCGCATTGAACTGGACCTTGCAAAGGGAATCAAAACCAATAGTAAAAGGTTCTACAGCCACATAAATAAGAAGAAAACAAAGAAAGAAGAAGTGGGGCCGCTATACACTGAGGATGGAATGGAGGTTAAGGATAACCTAGGCATGGCCCAACATCTAAACAAGTACTTTGCTTCAGTTTTTAATAAGACTAGTGAGGAACCTTGCGATGATGGAGGGATGATAAACGGGAATGTGGATATGGAAGTGGATATTACCGCAACTGAGGTAGAGGCCGTACTTGAACAGCTCGATGGGACGAAGTCGGAGGGCCCGGACAATCTCCATCCGAGGATATTAAAGGAACTGGCGTGTGAAATTGCGAGCCCGTTAGCGAGAATTTTTAAGCAATCGATAAACTCGGGGGTTGTGCCGTATGACTGGAGGATTGCTAATGTAGTTCCTATTTTTAAGAAAGGGAATAAAAGTGATCCGGGTAATTATAGGCCTGTTAGCTTGACGTCTGTAGTATGCTAGGTCTTGGAAAAAATTTTAAGGGAGAAAGTAGTTAAGGACATAGAGGTCAATGGTAATTGGGACGAATTGCAACACGGATTTAGTAAAGGTAGATCGTGTCAAACCAACCTGATCTCCTTCTTTGAGAAGGTGACGGATTACTTAGATAAAGGAAATGCGGTAGATATAATTTACCTAGATTTCAGTAAGGCGTTCGACACGGTTCCGCACGGGGAACTGTTAGTCAAATTGGAAAAGATGGGAATGAATATGAAAGTTGTAAGTTGGATAAGGAACTGGTTAAAGGGGAGACTCCAGAGGGTCGTATTGAAAGGTGAATTGTCAGGCTGGAAGGAGGTCACTAGTGGAGTCCCTCAAGGATCGGTTTTGGGACCGATCTTATTTAACCTTTTTATTACTGACCTTGGCACAAAGAGCGGGAATGTGCTAATAAAGTTTGCGGATGACACGAAGCTGGGGGGTATTGCTAACACGGAGAAGGACAGGGATACTATTCAGGAAGATCTGAACCACCTTGTAAACTGGAGTAATAGAAATAGGATGAAATACAATAGTGAAAAGTGCAAGGTTATGCATTTAGGAATTAATAATAAGAATTTTGGATATATGTTGGGGGCGCATCAGTTGGAAGCGACGGAGGAGGAGAAGGACCTTGGGGTACTGGTTGATAGCAGGATGACTATGAGTCGCCAATGTGATACGGCTGTTAAAAAAGCAAATGCGATTTTGGGGTGCATCAGGCGGGGTATTTCCTGCAAGGATAAGGAAGTGTTAGTACCGTTATACAAGGCGTTGGTGAGACCCCATCTGGAATACTGTGTGCAGTTCTGGTGTCCCATGTTCAAGAAGGATGAATTCAAACTGGAACAGGTTCAGAGACGGGCTACAAGGATGATTCGAGGAATGGAAAAACTGCCTTATGAAAGGAGACTCAAAGAGCTTGGCTTGTTTAGCCTGGCCAAAAGAAGGCTGCGGGGGGATATGCTTGCTCTATATAAATATATCAGGGGGGTTAACGTTAGGGAGGGAGAGGAATTATTTAAGTTTAGTACTAATGTAGGCACGAGGACGAATGGGTATAAACTGGATATTAGGAAGTTTAGACTTGAAATTAGACGAAGGTTTCTAACCATTAGGGGAGTGAAGTTCTGGAACAGCCTTCCGAGGGAAGTAGTGGGGGCAAAAGACTTTCCTGGCTTTAAGACAAAGCTTGATAAGTATATGGAGGGGATGTTATGATAGGATTGTTAATTTGGGCAATTGATCTTGGATTACCACCAGATAGGTCTGCTCAATGGTCTGCGGGGAGATGTTGGATGGAATGGGAACTGAGTTACTGCAGAGAATTCCTTCTTGGGTGCTGGCTGGTGACTCTTGCCCACATGCTCAGGGTTTAGCTGATCGCCATATTTGGGGTCGGGAAGGAATTTTCCTCCAGGGCGGATTGGCAGGGGCCCTGGAGGTTTTTCGCCTTCCCCTGCAGCGTGGGGCACGGGTCGCTTGCTGGTGGTTTCTCTGCAGCTTGAGGTCTTCAAACCAATTTTGAGGATTTCAATAACTCTGTCCTGGGTTAGGGGTTGTTATAAAATTGGATGGGTGGGGTTCTGTGGCCTGCCTTGTGCAGGAGGTCAGACTAGATGATCAGATTGGTCCCTTCTGACCTATGAGTCTATGAGGATCTTATTAAGAGGAATAACATTTTGGTGGAGAAGCCTCAGGTATCGTAAACATTGGTGTGCACACGGCCGGCTCTATAGAGAGCGGTTCTATTTTTGGTTAACCAAAGCCAACTGTTCTCCGGTGGGTAGAGGCTTCCTAAAAGAGCTCATAGAAACTTTAAGCTACAATTAATCATATCCAAAGTGTTCACTGAGAAATCAGGGGTAACAAGAGCCTATAGGGCAAAGTAAAGCTGCTCGCTAAACGAGACCAGTGGTAGCAGGATAAGATAATTTAGGCTGTGTCACTCGCTGCAAAGGTTCAGGGGTGACAAAGGAAATTATACATGTGTTAAAAATGTTTAAGAAAAGACAAGGGAGAACAGTCTCAGAGGCTTGGTCTACATTATGCGTTTAAACCGATTTTAGCAGCGTTAAACCGATTTAACCCTGCACCCGTCCACACAGCGAGGCCCTTTATATCAATACAAAGGGCTCTTTAAATTGGTTTCTGTAATCCTCCCCGACGAGAGGAGTAGCGCTAAAATCGGTATTACCATATCGGATTAGGGTTAGCGTGGCCGCAAATCGACGGTATTGGCCTCCGAGCGGTATCCCACAGTGCACCACTGTGACCGCTCTGGATAGCAATCTGAACTCAGATGCAGTGGCCAGGTAAACAGGAAAAGCCCTGCGAAATTTTGGTTTTCATTTCCTGTTTGCCCAGCGTGGAGCTCTGATCAGCATGGGTGGCAATGCAGTCCCAAATCCAAAAAGAGCTCCAGCATGGACAGTACGGGAGATATTGGATCTGATCTCTGTATGGGGAAACAAATCTGTTCTATCAAAGCTCCGTTACAGAAGATGAAATGACCTTTAAACAAATCCTTTAGAGAGATGGGCACAGTCCTTGGACTGAACAAGCCCTTGCAGATGCTTGCTCTATTTCAGATCTAGAGGATAGATTGGCCCAATATAGCCTCATATGTAAACCCCCAAATGCAGGAAAGAGAGATGCTGCAGGGATCTGGCTACTCTGGGAGACTTGTAATGACAGCTACCTCCACCTAACAGCCTGTAAAGAGGAGAAAATATCTCTAAAAGAAAAACTATCCCAACTGGAAAAAGGGATAGAGAATTGGAAAATCATGGCAATAAACTCACAGAATCAAATGGAAATGATAAAAGAGGCAATGCAGGAATGTAAACGTACAGAAAAATTCTTGACAGATCAAGTTACCACACTTAGGGGACTAGAAAGCGAGAACCAAGCCCTAATTAAAGAAAATCAGGTCCTACAAGGAGTGGTTAAAAAGTTAACATTGAAACAAGGTAAACATCCAGCAAACCACAATTACTGTGACTCGATTATTAAGCAGCCAAAACTAAAATTGGGCCTCACCACCTGCCAGATAGCAGCCATTAGTTCAGGAGAATGGAACCCAGCTGACCTCAAATTAAATTCACATTGGGAAAAACAGGCTTGGGACCCCCGGGAAACATGAGAAGTAAATATGTGGAAAGACCATTGTAAGCTGCTCTTTTAGGAATTAGGGGTTATAATGCTTAATATTTATCAATTTGGTTTTGTTGTGGTTGGTTGTTGCTCACAACTGTTGGAAAGAATGTTTAAGAAAACACTCTCTAAAGATATCCTTAAAAAAAACCAACCAATCAACCAAATTGGCTAGGTACTTATTAATATATAAACCCTCAGCTCCAATGAAAAAGGAAGCAGCTGCAGTTTGGCTTCTATGGAAAACCTGTAATGAGGTATTCCTTCAATTGGCTAAATGTAAAAATGAAAAACTGCACCAAGATTTACAAGCCTCTGCTGCAAAAGCAGAGATATAAAAATGTTTGTAGTACCCAAACCCAGTTAAGTGCTTCACCACCTGCCAGATAGCAGCCGTTAGCTCAGGAGAATGTTATGAACTTAATTAGGGTTAACCCCATACACTCAAATCTCCATCAGAATTTGCAATAATAAAAAACAAAACAAAAACAGGACAACACCATTCCCATGATGCACAAATAGTATATAGTGGCAGCTATCCTGAAGAAGCCTGCTAAGAGGTATAGCTGCTGAACTATGGTCAGCCTGTCTAAGAAGGCAATGCAGCTAGATTGGCACACATGATTATTGGCATCTCCCTGGTCACGGACAAAGGCCCTTGCAAGACTCAGAGCCTAAATATTTTCATTTGAATGGCCTCAGCAATCAACAGAAATCCTCAACAAGAATATGTTTGGGAGTATGATAGCAACAAAAGTTATAACTGATTATGGATACTTTCATTCTCTCTTTCTGAAGATAATAAGCATGGATCAAATTTCAGCTCCTTGTTTTTGCAGTTAAAAGCAATAAATAAACTGGACCCCCTCTAACACCTGGTATGCACATAGGTTTTGTACCAGTATAACTATGTCAGTTAGGGTATGTTTACACTACAGGATTATTCCGATTTCACATAAACTGGTTTTTAAAACAGACAGAATAAAGTCGAATGCACGCGGCCACACTAAGCACATTAACTTGGCAGTGTGCGTCCATGTACCCAGGCTAGCGTCTATTTCTGGAGCGTTGCACTGTGGGTAGCTATCCCATAGCTATCCCTTAGTTCCCGCAGTCTCCCCTGCCCATTGGAATTCTGGGTTGTGATCCCAATGCATGATGGTGCAAAAACAGTGTCGCGGATGATTCTGGGTAAATGTCGTCACTCAATCCTTCCTCCGTGAAAGCAACGGCAGACAATCATTTCGAGCCCTTTTTCCCCTGGATTGCCCTGGCAGATGCCATAGCATGGCAACCATGGAGCCTGTTTTGCCTTTTGTCACTGTCACCGTATGTGTACTGGATGCTGCTGACAGAGGCTGTATTGCAGTGCTACACAGCACATACCATCCCTATTGCACCGTCTGCCATTGTAAATTGGTGATGAGATGATGGTTACAAGTCATTTTGCACCGTTTGCAATTGGAAATTGGTGATGACGATTATCAATCATTTTGTACTGTTTGCAATTGGAAATTGGCAATGAGGGTTATCAATCATTTTGTACCGTCTGCTGCTATCATGGGTGCTCCTGGCTGGCCTCGCTGAGGTCAGCCCGGGGCTCATGGACAAAAGTGGGAATGACTCCCTGGGTCATTCCCTTCTTTATGTTTTGTCTAAAAATAGAGTCAGTCCTGCCTAGAATATGGGGCAAGTCTACTAGAGAGCCAGAGAGCACAGCCGCTCCGGGTCAGAGCCCCAGAGATCCCACAGAAATGATGAGCTGCATGCCCTTCTAGAGGGTGCCCCTGCAACAACCCCACCCATTGCTTCCCTCCTCCCACACCCCTCCTGGGCTACCGTTGCAGTGTCCCCCGATTTGTGTGATGAAGTAATAAAGAATGCAGGAATAAGAAACATTGACTTTTTAGCGAGATAAAATGAGGGGGAGGCAGCCTCCTGCTGCTATGATAGTCCAGGTAGGACATTAAAGGGGGAGGGGGAGAGGAGCACAGCCTCTCGCTGCTATGATAGTCCAGGGAGTACAGAATCTTTTCTTTAGACACGAAAGGGCGGGGGGGGGCTGACAGAGCTCAGGCTCCAGCTGCTATGAGGAGGATGGTTATCAAGCATTTTGTACCGCCTGCCAGGAATGACATGGAGCCATTGCCATTTTTACCCAGGCACCCCTGGCTGACCTCACCGAGGCCAGCCAGGAGCACTCACGGGATGATGATGGTTTTCCATCATTTTGTACCGTCTGCCATCAGGAAACGAAGGGGAGGGAATGCTGCTGTTCAGCACCGCAGCACCGCGTGCAGTAGACATATGGTGACATTGAAAAAAAGCAAGAAACGTATTTTTTCCCTTTTCTTTCACGGGGGGGTGGGGGCAGGTAAATTGACAAGATATATTCTGAACCACCCCGGACAATATGTTTGACCCTCCAGGCATTGGGAGCTCAGCTAAGAATGCAAATACTTTTCGGAGACTGTGGGGACTGTGGGATAGCTGGAGTCCTCAGTTCCCTGTCCTTCCCTCCATGAGCATCCATTTGATTCTTTGGCTTTCCGTTACGCTTGTCACACAGCACTGTGCTGTGGCCTCTGTCTATCATAGCCTGGAGATTTTTTCAAATGCTTTGTCATTTCGTCATCTGTAACGGAGCTCTGGTGGAACAGATTTGTCTCCCCATACAGCGATCAGATCCAGTATATCCTGTACGGTCCATGCTGGAGCTCTTTTTGGATTTGGGACTGCATCGCCACCAGTGCTGATCAGAGCTCCACGCTGGGCAAACAGGAAATGAAATTCAAAAGTTCGCGGGGCTTTTCCTGGATGCACTGGCCAGTGCATCCGAGTTCAGATTGCTTTCCAGAGTGGTCACAATGGTGCACTGTGGGATACCGCCCGGAGGCCAATACCATCGATTTGTGGCCACACTAACCCTAATCCGACATAGCAATACCGATTTCAGTGCTACTCCCCTCATCGGGGAGGAGTACAGAAATTGGTTTAAAGAGCCCTTTATATCGATATAAAGGGCCTCGCTGTGTGGACGGGTGCAGGGTTAAATTGGTTTAATACTGCTAAATTCTGTCTAAACAAATAGTGTAGACCAGGCCTTAGGAGTGAGATTTTTTTTTTTTTTTTACTGAAATAGTTACACCAGTGCAACCTCTAGTGTGGATGCAGTTATACCAGTATAAAGGTGCCCTAAACAAATATCGCTTATTCCCCTTCCTCTACAGGAATGCCTATAAGCTCCTTTAGAGTCCAATAGAATTACATCCATACTAGAGGGATTATACTAATTTAATTACACTGGTTACATTTTGTGAGTTGGTAGACCCTGACACTTTGCTTTTTTGTCTTCTCACCACTTTCTTGTTGACAGAGACCTATGTTCCCTTCATCCTGTAACAAGCTGAATCTACTGAATACGAGTATATAAAAACACCTTCCCCACACATTCTGTACAAACAACATGGAAGTACAAAGCGTGGGCTCCATTGCACAGCTTTTCAGCTCTCCCTTTCCTGCCACTTGGTTTGTTTGTATGTTGTCTGGTAAATGGCAAGCTCACAAGGATAGGGAGTCTGCCTTCTTACCCAACTGTAAAGTACTTAGCCTGCTGCTAATGCAAGACAAGTAGTAGGCTAGATGCTTTGCCCTTTGCACTGCTCTGGAGGCACGAAGGACACAGAATCCTGGTTTAAATCAGCCAGTTAGGAAAACCCCTTTGATAGGGATAGCTGGGGGGCACACTCAGCTCCATGCCACTCCTTCCTGCCCACCACTCCTCCAAGCATAAAAGAGGTTCTGGAGGGTTGAAACAGTCTCTGTTGAGAGAAGGGGGCACAAAAAGTCAGTTTCACGCTCCCCACCAGCTACGCCAAGCAGCTCAGTCCCACCAAATGTGATCCTAATGAACTAAAGAACCCCCAAAGGGAGCAGCTGAAATCAATATCAGAATGGGGCCTGGCCTTCTGAGTGTGTCAGAATGGGGCCTGGCCTTCTGATTATACTCCCTGGAGAAACTGAGGTTACAGACAGGGCTGAAAGTAACTGAGGACACTTACTAGTACGGGGTGGGGTGTCTCCAACCCCCCGGAAAGGGCAGGGATTTTGGCGGAAGAGGTGGGGCCGCGGGGTCAGCATCCCCCAGCCAGCCCTGTCCCACATTGCCCAGGACTCCTGTGTTGATTTAAAGGGTCTGGAGCCCCGGGCTCTTTTAAATCGCTGGCCCCACGGCAGCTGCTCCCTTTGCCCCCCACACCCGTAGGCAGCTGGGATTAAAGCATTGCAGGGTCCTTTGCTGTGGCAGTACTTTAACATTGCTGTGCCCCCTCCGCCACTCCAGCAGCGAGGGTGTGGAAACATTCAAGGGCTGCCGCATCAAAGGACCATCCTTAAAGCACTGCCGCGGCAGCGCTTTAATGTCCCTGCCCCATTTGCCTCCCCTGACAGCTGTTCTGCCAGTACAGACTCTACCAGCAGGGTCGTCAATGGAGGTGGGGGGAAGGAGCAGTGAAGGATGGTCCTTTGCCTTTGCAGCCCTTTGAGGATCCTTAAAGCATTGCCGCAGCAAAAGATCGTCCTTGTTGCTACTCCTTCCTGCCCCCCGTTGGCGGCCCTGGGGAGGCAAGGGGCAGGGATATTAATGTGGGCTGGGTTCTTACAGGTACGGAGTACTGGCCTGTACCAGCTCACTTTCACCCCAGTTACAATAAAATCAAATACTTTGCAGTTCCAGAGTATATTATAGCTTCAATGTGACTTCTGACCAAACGTTTTGGCTGGTAAACTGAACAACTAAAGCAGCCTGTTGGTTCCTAATGAAACTACAATACAAGTAATTGGTGGTACAGTTATGCAGGCTTTTTGGACACCGCTTATGTAGTCCTCTAGTCTATTGGCATTACAGTTCATCTCTGCTCACCTCTGTCCTAGCATTATTGGAACTCTTGCAAGCTGCAAATCCCCAGCTCCTCGGGTTTGCTGCCTTGAGAGTCAGGGCTAGGAAAGCTGGAAAAGCAGAAACAATATTTACATGTGATCTCAGGCAGCCCTCAGGCAGCCTCTCAACTTGCAGCTACAGAGGAATATACTTTTGTTTTCTGACTCTCTCTGTGAGCTAAGCTGATATCTGAATAGATCACCTGATGGAAAGCCAACATCCATAACCACCTATGACCTCATATGCGGCTCTTCTACTTCAGAGTGAAATAATGCCTTCAAATCCTTGACTGTCACCCTTTAATCTGAACTGAAGGTGGAGGGTACTCTCTGATCCTTAGCCCCAGTTGCTATACACTATTTGTATTGCAGTAGCAGCTGGATTCCCTAGTCACTGAGCAGGACCTCACTGTGTTAGATGCTGTACAATCATAAGATAGAGAAAGTCCCTGCTCCAAACAGTTTAGTATCTAACTGAAGCATGGGAATCCTTTTAGAGATCTGTAAGGAAAACCTTTTTGTAGGATCATTTACTCTTATGACAAAAAATAATCGAAATCTTGTCTTCTGAACAGTGTATTCTACTGAACAGAAAAACCACCACCCACCATTCTGCTTACATTAAAGCAAAGAAATGCAGAGCCATTAGTCTACGGGGAGCACACAAGCAACATGTACTGGAAAGTGACATATTGTAATACCAATTACTAATGAAATTCTAGCATCCTCCTATTAATATTAGTTGCACAGCAAACATTTTATATATTACATTTCTGATCTGTTTAATGCTAGAAAATGTACTTCACTTTCCTATATTCCATTTGCTTTTAAGTTGGTGCAGGACAACTTAACAAGTAAGGGGCTGTGACAGATAAGGCTGTGACTACTATGGAGCTCCAAAGTAGCATACAAAGAGTACTATTTTTATGTGGAACGGGTGTTTTGTTTTTCATTGTTGTTAAAATAATAAAATGTTCATGAAAAACAAAAAAAATCTGAGTTTAGCCACCATTTATAGCACTCGGGGCTTCTGAAATGTGTTAGAAGGACACCACTGCCAAGCAATTCGCTAAACAAGAACCGTGGTAATGTCCTTCCAATGTGCATTAATCCCTCATATGATAGAATTACACTGAGAATGGAAGAGTTGTCTCCTCGATCCATTCAGACCTTGGCCCCTCATTGTTGAGGTGCCAAGGAGGGGCCTTAAATACCTTAGTGGCACTTCCAAAGATTTTTGTGAAGGGGGCAGGACATTTGCCAACTAGGAACTGGTCTCAGACTACCCAATGATTGTATATGCAGTTCTTTGAGGCTATTCACTTTGTTGCTCTAGACATGGACAGAACAACTAGTTAAGGAATAACATTTAAACAGTCTCACTTCCACACACTTGAGTGACCCCAGTCCTCAGCTCATAGGTCATATGCTCAGCTGGTGTACGTCAGCATAGCCGCAATGAAGTCGCTGGAGTTATGTCGCTTTACGCCAATGGAAGGTCCAGTGTTCTTTTGAGCCTTGTAAGTGGATTGACAGCCTGCAGCACCAGGGAACTAGTGAGAGATTTTAAGAGTAGAGCTAGTCAAAACATTTCTATCAATTTTATTTATTCATTTTTAATTTAAAAAAAAAAAAAAAAGCCTTTTCCTTCCCAGGCCCTCTTGTGGAAATTTCCCTTTTGTTCAAGGAATTTCTTTGGGTTTTCACTGAAAAATCGAAAACCTCAAATTCTTTTTTATTGCCAATGAAGTCAAGCTAGACCATTTAGTGAAACTACATTGCCATCCTGCCAGTTTTGTTTGGTGCAGATAACCCCCACACCTTGTGGGCGTGGTGTTCTGTCCCATCTAGTGGCCCTGAGACCACTTAGAGAGAGCTTAATTAGTCTGCGCTACAGCCTTAGCTAAGGGTACGTCCATACTACCAGCCAGATCGGTGGGTAGCGATTGACCTACCGGGGATCGATTTACCATGTCTCATCTAGACGCAATAAATCAATCCCCCGAACGCGCTCCCATCGACTCTGGAACTGCACCAGGGTGAGAGGCGGAAGCAGAGTCGTTGGGGGAGCCGTGGCCTTCGATCCCGCGCCGTGAGGATGGGAAGTAAGTTGAAATAAGATGCGTCGACTTCAGCTACGCTATTCCCATAGCTGAAGTTGAGTATCTCTCTCTCTCTCTCTCACACACACACACCCCTTTTAGGGCACGTAGTAGAAGCTCACGCACTAGGCTCCAGAGATCCCAGGTTCAATCCTGCCCTCCGATGACTGGGTCTGTCGGTGTTACACAGGCAGGGTATTTTATATTAGGTCTTTCTTGAAAAATGTTGTGGCTTCAAGTATATGTAATTTTCCCTCAGCTATTAGTTTCAATTGGTCTCTGAAAAGAAAACAAAGACAACACTGCAAATGAATACAGCACATTTTTTTTCTGAATACCACAACTACAAAAGCCCGATAATCTATTTTCTTGCCCTAGTAACAAGAATGAAAATGAAAAAGAGAAGCTAACAAAGTGACAGGCTGAAACAAAATTTATTTAGGGCTACTTTTTGAAAACCACTAGCAGATGGTTGCTGCCATGGAACAACGCAGAACAATAGCTTGAGACTTGCTCTGCCAACAAACACATATAGGTGAGCCCTAGGCTCCAAGCACTGCATTGGAAAGCGGAAATATAATTAACTACCTGATATCACCATGCAGCCACCACCAGCTGCTCCACACAGCATACTTGTCAGAGCCACTGCAACACAGAAAAGGAAGAATATCTGGCAGGCAGGGATATTGGCATTTTCCCTCTGAAAGCAGCAGAATATCTGTGGACTTTTTAGTTGCAAGTTTATACTAACCCACCCAGCATTTAACTTTGCCTGCTATATTCACTGTGAGCCCCTTGGTAGGGTTACAAAGAGCACACACATCAAGGGAAGTCAATAGTGGGTATAGGAGCAGCGAAGCAAGAGACACATATTGGTTGTGTGTAAAAGACCCAGGATATTTTATTGGGTTTGACTCATCTGCTCTACTTCTTGCAGATCCTCAGAGCTTAGGCATTATATTCTTGGTATCCTTCCCTTTTCTGCACCTCTCTTGATCCTCTCCATTGTAGCTGGGAGGAGATGTCGCAACTGCAGGTGCTCAAGAGCTGTGCGATTTCTCAGGCCCTTGTTCCACTTCCGTCTGTTTTTATGTTGCAAGGGGCTTATTATTGCATGTTCCTTTCACAACTGGACATATCAACAGTTGTATTTTCTCTTAACATCCCAGTTTCTTAATTTGAGAATTGCTTTACACAGTTTCAAAGCTCTACTCATATGTGAATGGGTATTCAGACAGGTTTAACCTTTCTAGAACACAAATAGCAAAAGACACACAGTACATTATACTGCTGATTGTATGAGAGAATTCTGGTAAAACAGCTGCAAAATGTTCACACACATACTGACTGGTTTTTGGCTAGGTTCCCATCAGTAAATTGACTATTTCATCTATTTTCATGAGGGTTTGACAGACTTTTTAGCAGAAGCTTAAATATCAGCTAAATATTCTTGCAGCAAAATCCATTCTGATGTATTTAGTTTACGAAGAGTTAATGTAAAATACAATATTTTAAAAGACCTATTAACTGACAAAATATAAAGCATCCACGTGCATATATTTTATCATCAACTATTTGGCATGACGAATATCATTCATTATGTGGTTTAAAGAAATGCCATGAGAATTGCAAAGTTAAAGTTGTTTTAAATTACTCTTAATGGGTCTGAAAACTAGAGTATATATAGCCAACCAAGTCATTAGCTTTGCATCTACAGGATAACTGAGGGGAGAGGAGAGCATCTGTGTATTGGGAGGGATATTTGGCCTCAGTCCCTGAAAGTATAATCTAAAGAGGTTAACGAAGTTCCAGATTAAGCCATTTGAAATCACTATTGGGAAACAGAACAGGGCCTTGTCTTCTGCTTATCCATGTGCGATAACAGTGAGGTTACTATAAAACCAAATACTTTTAAGATACATGCTACAGAACTGCCAATAGTGACTTGCAACCAAATCTATCAGCTAGCACAGCCTGCTGGTTTGTAGTGAGACTACAAGAAATGGTTAGTAAAGCTAGATGAGTTTTTCAGACAAAGCTTATTAAGTTCTGTACTGTAGTTAAATACATCTAGTTTATTCTTAATTCGTCATTATTTCTCTTCCTGTCTTTTATCATTCTAGTAAATCCTAATACATAAAACAGAAAGCAAAGACTCATTCTAGTGGTCATAAACAATTGCACGCCGAGCTAGTTACTTGTTCTACTGCTAGCCAACACACTTTTCAGGCACAGAAAGAACTGAAAACTACATTATGCTCTCTGTGCAAAGGGGATGCATACCTTTCTATACAATGACTCACTGAACAATTTGGTTCCTACTAAGTAAATCCTAAAGATAGTAGGTGCCTTCACGCTATCCATTTTCATGAGAGTCCCAATAGACTGTCAATGGGATTTTGGCTCCGAACTGTCTAAATCGCTTTTGAAAATATGAGATTCAGGATCCTAAATCAAAATTAGTAAGGCAGCTGAGCAGAGTCTGTATCCATACGCCTTCCACATGCCTGTTATGCAAGCTGAGCAACTATATTTGCCTTCATTGCACTATGGGTATGTATTTAGGCATCTAATTCCCACTGAAATCTATGGGTGCTAAGGGCCTAAATACTTTAAGGATCTGCACCCAGCTCACTATGCTATTTCTCTTTAGTTGTCTCTATGTAGATCATATTGTGGATTTTGTTGCCAATGAAGTCAAGCTAGTCCATTCAGTGTGACTAGACTGCCACTGTATAAGTTTTGTTTCATACTGGTGGAGAATTTTTTGAGCTCCTGTATATTATATAAATACAAAGCTTCTTAATTTTCCATCAGCTACTAATTACAGTTGGTCTCAAAAGATGACTGCTAAATGGATACAACGCTGCAAATAAACGCAGTACATTTCTTTATCTCATAACGATACAAAGCTCAAAGCACAATGCATTAATTCTCTTTCACTCCATCCTTGGCAGTAAGGAATCAAAGAATGTCAGTTTATCAGAGAAAGTGACAGTGTAAAATACCATTTTGGGCTACTTCTGAAAGCAACAAACAGATTACAGCTGCCATAAAATGAGGTGAAACAAGTTTGAGCCCTGCTCTCCAGAAACCAAATGCTGGTGATCCCCCATGCTCCAAGCACTGCACTGGCTCTCTCTAATTTCATGAATGTTAACAGCAAAAGTATGCAGCACAATGAAAGGCTTAAATAACTTAGCATCAGTACAGCTGAGGGAACACCTATTGACCTCCACCCCTACAGACACCAAGAATAGCAGGGTAGGAAATCACCAATATTCCTGAAGTGCAATCCTGACTAATAATGCATTTTCCATGGAAAGCCCATGACTTCTGGTCCATTGCTTCTTCACGCACAGATATACTTTTGTGACATTTCTCATTACAAGACTGACAGCTTGTGTTCATTGTAACTTGCAGACTTCTGGCACATAGTGTACAATATAGAATGCACAATGGCTGGGAACATGGAGGGGAAAGGTAACTATCCCGTATCACCATGCAGTCACCACTACCTGCTCCACAGTTTACATGCCAGAGCCACTCCACCACTAGAAAACACGAGCAGCTGGCTGAGTGGGATAAGAAGCTGCTGCCACTACGACTGGCACATTTCCCTCTGAAGCTGCAAAATTGTAATGGAGTTTTTATGTGTAAGTTGATACTAACACACTCATCATTAACTTTTCCTGCTAGATTATGTGTGACCTTATTCAAACGATTATAGTGAACACACATTTCAAGCAAAGCCAATAGCAGGTGTAGGAGCAGTAAAGACATTGGATATGCATGAAAGACCCAAAGTAATTAATTGGGTTTGGCTCATCTGTTCTATTTCTCATGGACCCTCAGCGCATAGGCACTATTTTCTGAGTTCCACTCCCCTTTCTGCCACCTCTCTTGGCACAATTACAGCCCCTCATCAAAAGCTGTGCAATTTCTCAGGCTGTTTCATTTGTCTGATTTTATGTGGCAAGTAGGTAACTATTGCACTTAACTTTCAACAGTTGTATTTTCTGTTAACATCTTGCCTAATCTCTGCCTTACATTGTTTCAATACTCTGCTCAGAAGTCTGATTGGCTGGGAAGACAAACAGCCTTTCTAGGACACGCAGAGAGACTATACATTATAACTTTGATTTGACAGAGAACTCTGGTGAAACAGATGCAAAATGCTCACACTCAAACTGATTGTTTTTGCTGGTTTGGTTTCCATTGGTAAGTTAAGATGACTATGTCATATTTTCTTGATGCTTTTATTTCAAAACAGACTTTTTATAGAAGTGCATCAGGTTTACTATTAACTGAATATTCTTGCAGGAATATCTACCCGAAATATTTATTTTATGAAGAGTTAATGTAAAATACAATGTTTTAAAAATCTATTATCTGAGAAAATAAAAAACGTGCGTCAGTGATATGGCGTTAGTGATTTGACACACTAAATGGTTTAAAGAATTTAAATTAGTTTGAGACATAAGAATAGTTATATAAAACCATCCAAGTTATTAGCTTTGTTTTGTTTCTAGAGGGTTTTACCATTATCTTTAATGTATCTTTGTAACATAATAGCTATTCTGTTAGAGAAAATCACACTGAGAAGCTCTTGGGATTTAGAGAAATGACCCAGTTCTGATCTCACTCCAGTTTAACTTAATTGATTTATAACCAGAATGAGATCAGATTCAGGCCCAAAATCTCTAGTCTAGTCCACACACGGACTTTCTGTAAATTTCTTACAGTTGATTTTATTGGTGAACCCATGAGAAATGCCAGCAGTAGAATCAGAGGGTGCTACCTGTTGGCTAGTGCTGCCCATGGCAAAGTTAGATAGCAGGATGATTAGAACACCAGTGATCAGTCTACACTAGCTGTTTTGCTGTTTCCACTAGTGGTAGTAACTGTAGAAAATGTTAAGAAAAATCTAGCACAGATAAAGCCTCATTGTAAAAACTAGGGTTGAGAGCAAAGAGCCATAAAATGTTTTGTGAAGCACTTCTCTGAAGGTCAGCATAATGAAAACCCAACACTTATAGCCTCCCCCCGTTATAGACTCCTCTATTTCAGAGCTAAATCAGGTCCTTATATCCTTAATGAACATCAGTACGTTTCCAATGAAGGCATCTGACCCTTAGCCTAAGTTCATTATTTGTATTGAGGTAGCAGCTAGTAGCCCTAGTAATGGACCAGGATCCCATTGTACCAGTGCTGTACAAAACAAAAAAGTTAGTTAAGGAGGCAACAGCGAACCATGGAAATCTTTTTAGGAGTCCATAAAGAAACTTGTTGATGTCATTAGTTATTCTTCTACCTAAAAAAAAGAAAAGAAAAAGAAAAGTCTTGTCTTCTGAATGACATATTCCACATAAGACAAAATACATCACTCTGCTTCCACTAAGTTAAAGAGCCACTGTTTTGTGCAAGACACACAATGTGTATTGCAAAGTGACACTAACAGATCACTAATGAATTTCAATTTCTTATTTTTAATCAATTATTTGCACAGAAAACATTTAATATGCAACATTCTGTCCTGTACAAAAACAGAAAATGTACTTACTTTTGTATATTCCATTTTTTCTTAAGTTGCTGCAGGACGATGGGCACAAATCTGTGATGGGAATCCTTTGAACAGCATAAGGGGCTGTGATAAGTATGGCTGTGGATATTATGGAGCTGCAAGGTAGTATAATTTGGACAACAACAATGACTTTTTTGGGTTGTTCATTGTTGCATAAATAATAAGAATGCTAATAGAGAACAAAACAGACTAGTGAGCTTAGCCATCTTTTCCAAGCATTTAAGGCTTGCAAAGAGTGTCAGAATAACACTGCAAAGCAAGTGACTAAACAAGAACAGTTTGAATGTCCTTCCAATGTGCAGTAGTCCTCATCTGCTAGAACTGGAGTAGAAGTTGTCTCCAGGCTCATTCATTCATTGGCTTTCATTGATGAGGCTGTTGAACAATTCTCCCAAAGTACTTTAGTGCCACTTCAGTTTATTTTTGAGATAGAGACAGGGCACTTGCCCAGTAGGATCTGGTCTGGAACAACCAGATGATTTCACTTTTCTGTTGACTGTTGCTGTAGATCTGGGGCAGAACTGAACCAGTTAGTAAAAAATGGTATGGTCTGTAATCTCATTTCCAACCAGCTGAGTCGCCTCAATCTCTCAGCTCATGGGTCAGATGCTCAGATAGTACTAATCAGGATAGCTTCAATGAAGTTCCTCACTGGATTTACACCAATGAGAGATCTCACTTCAAGTGTTCTTTTTACCTTCATATGCAAGTGGACAGACAGCTAATATCTCTAATTTCATGGTGCTAACAGCAGAGATAGTCAACTTTCCATAAAATATTTTTTGTTTGTTTTAATGAAAGATGTCTTTGTCCCATCCCCAACGCTAGCTAAAGAAAATTTCCATTTTGTTCAAAGATTTTTTTTTTCCTGGATTTTCACTGAGATACAAAATCTCCAAAGTGTGATTTCCTCCTCCCTCCCCACCCTCCCGTTTTGACAGGAAAATATTTCAGTTTAGGAGTTTGGTTTTTTGTTTAGAAACCTGGGAAATTTTCACACACAAAAATTAAGTGAATATTTAAAAAAAATCCATTTTTGACCAGTTCTGCTTAACCGTTCAGAGTTTTGAAATTATTAAAATTAGATTGAAACCTCAAACTTTTCTACTTTCATTGCAGAAATACACATTTCTGCAAATAAGCTAAGAATAATCCATTTTGCTTTAAAGAATCTACTGGTAACAGGCTTTATGGCTGGAGAACATGTCAATCAGTAGTGTCATTACTTACATATGTCCATATTTTCAGAAATGGCAGAAAGCACCTAGCGGTGGATGTTAAATGCCAGGACGGATCAGGAGTGTATGCTCCTTTTAGTGGCCTGATTGTGAGACGCATTAAACCTTTTGGAAATAATAATGCCATTGATGATGGAATCTTACTCCGTGAAGTAAAATCAGGTAACTGAGCTACCACAGATAAAAGTCTTTGTTAAACTTTAAATACTGGTCATTAAATCATTTTACCTTCCTAGGCAATTGTAGCCCTATGGAAGAAGAACAATCTACACAAAAGTTAAAAGTTAAGCAAAGCATAACTATAGAGTAGGCCAAGGCCCATGTTTCACTCAGAACTGTCTGTTCCTGTATTCAAACCCAAGCACAACGCATTCACTCTTAAAACAGTCCAACGTCTCCATCAACAGGACCAGAATACACCCCTTTTCCCCCTATAGCTCTCCACACACTTAAATGATGGAACAAAATGAGGACCTAAAGTAAGGACAACCTTGTAGAAAGGGGAAAGAAGTATGAGAACAAGGAGCTTGAAGTATGCCACGGTTAATTTAAGGAGAAAAAAAATCTTTTCCCCATCTCTCAAAAATACCAACCCTGAAAATCTTAATTTTATGTATGCTTCGGTCTGGACTGCACCAGGGCTAGCTAGCGCGTACAAAACTGCTAGAGTAGGCATAGCCAAGGGGATCTGATGCCTATCAGAACATCGATATCTTCCTTAATCTCTCTCCTTTATCTTCCCCTAAAGGTTCTTGCATAAAACTGGCCTTTATCAGGCCTTTGAGAAACAGAGGCTGGATCAGGAAGGGATCTAAAATTGGAGTAATGCTGCCAATGCAGAGCGTGTATCCTGATATTATATCTCATGTTCGCATCCAGAACTGTGACTACTCAAATCCTACTGGCAACTTATAAATGGAAACTTACATGAAATGGAAGTGTACAAAACCCCAAATAAAAATCTGAGCAACCAAAAGTGTTTTTTTTCCCCCCTACTCCCCGTAGAAAACCCACCTAAAATTTAGTCCATGGGAAGGAAAAAAGACATTAGCGCACACAGCAGAGTAAAAGAGTACATAGCGTGTGTAACACCGCCTGTAGTGACTCAAAGAATGTACCATCCTCAGGGCAGACTTAAGAAACAGGTCACTTATCCCAAATTGATTGTGAGTTCTATACTTAGGCTACGTCTACACTACCGCTGGATCAATGCTCTGATAATTGATGCACTGGGGGTTTATTTAGAAGGTCTAGTGAAGACCCACTAAATCAACGGCAGAGCACTCTCTCGTTGACCCCGATACTCCACCCAGAATGAGAAGAGTAAGATAAGTCAATGGGAAAGTGTCTCCTGTCAACCTAGCGAGGGGAGACACCGCAGTAAGTCGACCTAAGCTACGTGAACTCCAGCTACATTATTCATGTAGCTGGAGCTGCGTAACTTAGGTCAACTTACTGTAGTAGTGTAGATATCGCCTTAGATTTCACCAATCAATTATCAAGTGGAGACACTTCACGCACTGTTACAGCCTCATCATGGAGTCACAGACAGTCCACTTGTGTACGCCAATCTATCTCACTACCCAGGAGAGCATATTTTTGTGGTACATGGCCACTAAGAATCACAGCAATATTCAGGTTACTCCTAGCTCCAGAGGACCAGTCACTTACTCCAGGTCAATTGCAACTTAGATCTCACATCAAAGACAATGAATATAAAGATTCATTAACTAGGAAAAGGAAATTAGATTGTTATTTACAGGGTAAAGCAGGTAAACATACGTACACAAATGAGTTACAATTTAAGTTTCAAAAGGCAACAGAGGTCTCTATATTCAGCAGGCTCTGTATGTCCTTTAGGGCTAACTCAGGCTAAGCAACTGGTGATCTCTTGCTTATGCCTAAAAAATCCCCATCCCCACTTCCTCCAAGTCCAAGCATAGAGATTAATCAGTTCCTTCATGTTAGGGTTTTTTTCCTCTTTCCTTCCACATGCTCTGAGCTGCAAACTCCCAACAGAAGGAATCCACTCATGTGACTCGTCTTCATGGTGGAGGGTAGAACACACATAGTTTGTCCTCTTTAATGCCCCACAATATCTACATCTGGTGTCAATGGACCTTTCCTGTTGAGCAGGGCATAACACGTTCCGTTGCAGATCAGTACTTCACTTTAATTAATGTCCCTCTCTTGCCTGGTGATTTACATACTCTCAGAGGCTCACAATATAACCTCTCAAATAAATATAGGTGTGATGTTCTGTACCTTGTGGGAACACCCTGCACCCCCATGTTCATCCTTATAAAATGATTATGTGGTATCTAATGCAAAGTTTGTCATGTTGAGTGTCTTCGGAAGGCTCAATGATGCACTGAGCATTGTTGTGATAGAGATGTTACAGGTTGTAATTTCATGTGTATATATAGTTATGAGGCTGAAAATGTGTATTCATGGCTTAAAATAAGATCAGGCAAAAACTCTCCAAGTGCAGAGGAGCAGTTCACACAACATCAGGGCATGTATGGTCAAACCCAGCCCAGCCTCACAGGAACAAAGGACACTGGCCGAGGAAGCAACAAAGGATCTGTTGGACTCTCAAGTGAGTCACCCCCTTTCCCTTGTTCAGACAGGGACTACGATGAGGTAATGCTCACCTGACTCTGAAGGAGACGGGAGGGAGAAGGGTGCAAAGCCAATAGGGAAGAAAGAACATGATAAAAGGGCAAGACATTTGCCATACTGTTCCTCTCTCTTCCACCTCCATCTACAGACATCACCACCAAGTGACTGAAGCACTGCTCAAAGTGAAAAGCCTGGCTGAAAGGCAACCAGCCAGCCTCTGGTGAGAAACATATAAGTTTGTAAGGGCATCAAGAGTGTTAAGATTAGCTTAGAACACGTTCTGCTGTTATTTCACTTGATCAAATCTAACTTGTTAAGCTTTGACTTAAAATCTATCTTTGTAGTTAATAAATCTGTTTGTTTATTCTACCTGAAGCAGTGCTTTGGTTTGAAGTGTGTCAGAGATGCCCCTTGGGATAACAAGCCTGGAGCACGTCAATGTCTTTGTTACACTGACAGACTCATATAAGCTTGCAGCTTCCAGCAGGCATAACCCTAGGAACCTCCGCCTTACAGGGTCCAGTTGTGTCTGAGACCAGAGATATTGGCTAGTATTATTTGGTGGCACAATCCCAGGAGCAGCTTACATGCTAGAGGCTGTACGTGAACCGCCCAGGAGTGGGGGGTCTCACAGCAGAGCAGGGTAAGGCTGGCTAATAGAGTCAAGGATTGGAGTGACCTAGCAGATCACCGGTCCAGAAAACACCAGAAGGGAACATCACAAAAGGATACTAAGATTGTGAAATTGATGAAGGCAGCAACTCACAAGCATTTAATAAAGTCTAAACACTAAACATATTCTTATAATTCTAATGCCTTTGTCAACAATACTAACACACAAGTAAGCCAGCCTGAATCCAGCTATGTATTTCCTAGTGTTCAGCTGAGAGACGGGAACACTAGTATGAGCTGGCCCCTGCTCTACCAGCATCACAATATGCACATTACCCGTGTGTCACCAGTCAGTTTAGCATACCAATGATTTGCCCAGGAATCATAATCTCAGGCTCAGCAATGAGCTATATTGGAAATACCACTGTGCCCAGTTACAACCTTTTTGGTATCCATATGTGTTTTTATTTGATCTTAGTCGAATACATAAAATCAAACTGTTCTCTTCACTGCGTGCATAGACTACCTCAATATGACCTTTTAAACAGGAAAAGTGTTACCTCTCTGTTTTTGTTGCTAAATGAGTCCCAGTAATAACACATGCAGGAGAACCTCTATTCAATTAAAAGGCATTAAGAGAAAAATGAAATTGCAGGGTGATTAATTTGCTGAAACATACAAAAGTCATACCAAGATGCTAGTTGCTATGATTATGATTTAACAACCAGCGTCTAAGTAAATTGAGGTAACACCCTAAAGGAAACCAGCTGCCTAACCAAGATCATGCATTTTAGTGAAATTAATATGTAGCGTGCCTCAAGAAATGGGAAAGGATGATTTTTTGTCTGTAATGCTCGAGGGAATTAAGCTTATAGGAGGGACTAGACTTGAAGTAGACAACAGACTTTTCTACTGAGCCACCTCCAAGAGGAAGAGAGAATAGTTGAGTCTAAGGGAATAGCTCATCAGTAATGGGAGAGGAAAGATAATACTGCTTTTAAACTGAAGTGTATAGAATAGCCCATAAAGTCTCTCACATACCATCTAAGTCAGATGGGACACAAATCCAGTGTGTTCCAGTGCTTCTTCCCTGTGCCTTAAAAGTACACTTTATTTCACCCAAACCTCATAGGATCTGAATGTTACACTGGGGGGAAAACTGACAAATCATTTTCTTGCAAGAAAACAAATCCCACGGTAATACATAAATTGGCCTGCTAAATCCAGGGTTGTGAGTTCAATCCTAGAGGGGGCCACTTGGGGGGTCTGGGGCAAAAATCAGTACTTGGTCCTGCTAGTGAAGGCCGGGGGCTGGACTTGATGACCTTTCGAGGTCCCTTCCAGTTCTAGGAAATAGGGGTATATCTCCAATCATCATCATCAACCTGTATTTCAGCATTTACTAAGGATCTATAAAATTTAAAACTTTGCATTAATAGGCTAGTCAAATTTTACCAGCCACATTTTTATTTATTGAACTTTACAAGTTCAACATTTCTTTTGGATCAGAGAACAACTTTCAAATTATACATGGGAAAACTGGGTTATTTTTGGATCCAAGTCTAAAAGAATACAGGTTTGAAGGGAGGGTAGTGTGCTTTAATTTAAAAGCAATATTCAAAATTATTGTGTGTTCACTTGGAATTCTAAGTGAAATTAATTTTTTTTTGGTAAAATTATGCAGAGAATTAAATATACCTACTAAACAGGGGCAGCTCTAGGCACCAGAGAAGCAAGCACGTGCTTGGGGCAGCCAGGATCCAGCATGGGAGCTGAGAACCAACAGGGGGCCTTGGGAGCTGTAGTTCCTTGGTTAGCTCCCTGCCTATAGAGCCAGCCCTGGAGCAGAGAAATAACTACATTTCCCAGCATTCCCTTGGCCACTACCAACAGGAAAGGGAGGGGAAGGGGGAGGGAATGAGGTAGCTGAGCGCTCATGCTGCAGCCTGCTGTGAATGGAGAGTTGCACTGTGAAGGGTAGGGATACCATATTTTAACATTCAAAAAATAGGCCACTCCATGGGGAGAGAGGGCAGGGCGGGGCTACCACCATCCACTCCCTCCAACTGCCCCCCACAGAAACCTCAACCCATCCAACCCCCCTGCTCCCTATCCCGATTACCCCCTCCCGGGACCTCACCTCCTAAGTGCCACTGCTCCTTGTCCCGATTGCACTCTCCCAGGACCCCACCCCTATCTAAGCCTCCCTTCTCCTTATCCCTAACTGCCCCCTCCTGACACCCTCCCCAACTCCCCCCCAGGACACCACCCCCTACCTGTCCCCTGACAAACCTCTGGGACTCCCATGCCTATCCAACTGCTGCCTGTCCCGACTGCCCCCCCGAACCCGACCCATCTAACCCCCCTTCTCCCTGACTGCCCCCCAAACCTCCACCCCATCCAAGCCCCCTGATCCCTGTCCCTTGACTGCCCCACTCGAACCCCCTACCCCTCCTCCAAGCCCCCAGCCCCCTTACCGTGCCACTCAGACCAGCATGTCTGGCTCCACGCAGCACTAGCCACGCTGCTGCATACATGCTGCCATGGTCTCCTGCGGAGCCACAGCCCCCCCCCGGACCTGCCTTCCAGATTGAATACCTCAAAATTCATGAGTGCTCAAGCTCAATTTGGGCAGCTGTTACTTCATTTCTCCCAAATCAAATATACTGATCCACTGTAACTTACTGTAGAAAAAGTAGGACAGAATTGAGCAAGAAATGCTTCCCGGTGGTTATTAGGATTGGAATTGCTATTTTTAACAGCCATTGCCTTTTTTGTTTGTTTAAAAGGAAGACAGTGATATCGCATTGGCAAATTCCCCATCGAAAAAAAGAGTAGAACAAAAGAATAATAAAAGCACCTCAACTTTTTCACATTTATGTAGGACAGTCTTTATAATATGCATCCAGATATCCTCCAATCACACGAACTGAAAATTGTTCCACTTTACTGCAGTTCTGTAACAATATGGGAACCAATCCTGTATGCGTTCTGTGCACATCTAAAATTCCTGCTGAATGACCTGCCCTGGGAGCAAGTTACCAGTGACCCAGGGCTGCGGAGGAAGGAGGGTGTGGGGGGGGGAGGAGAGCCCAGGGCTGGGGTGGCAGGTGGTGTGTGTATGGGGCAATGGTGGGGGGAAAGGAGGGAGCCCAGAACTGGGGTGGCAGGGGGAGTGGGGAAGAGCCCAGGGCTGGGGCAGCATGGGAGGGGCGGTGGAGCCCAGGGCTGGGACATGGTGCAGCCAATTTTTTTTTTTTTGCTTGGGGCAGCAAAAACCCTAGAGCCGGCTACTAAAGCCAAAACATTTAAGCATTGTAGAAATACAAAGCATGGAAGTATGAAGGAGCCTCTCAAAACCAATACTAACACTGTAAAAACTTAGGATTCTTGGCGGAAGAGGGGAAAAGATAAAAGATCTGAAGTTCAGTGTAGATAAATATTCAAAAGCTCTAATACTTATCCAGACTCTGAACTTGGATACATCTACCATATCCCTAGCTCTCCTATAATATTCCTTAGAACGATGGTTCTCAAACTAGGCCCGCCACTTATTCAGGGGAAGCCCCTGGCTGGCTGGGCCAGTTTGTTTACCTGCTGCATCTTCAGGTTCGGCCGATTGCAGCTCCCAGTGGCCGCGGTTCGCTGCTCCAGGCCAATGGGGGCTGCAGAAAGCGCTGCGGCCACTGGGAGCTGCGATCCGCTGCCACTTCCTGCAGCCCCCGTTGGTCTGGAGCAGTGAACTGCAGCCACTGGGAGCTGTGATTGACCGAACCTGCGGACGCGGCCGGTAAACAAAAGCAGCCCGGGCCACCAGGGGCTTTCCCTGAACAAATGGTGGCCCTAGTCTGAGAACCACTGCCTTAGAACAGGCTCTGTTTGGCAACCCCTAACATCCTACCTGTTGTTTTGCAGTAGTCTATCATGTTATTTCTAGATGGCATATCCTTTGTTCTCTCAATAGACTCCCTGGGACTTCTCATCTTATTGGTCCTCAACTTTCTCTCCTCTCAAATCTACCAGAGACTGCATACACTTTCCATGTGGAAGATATGATTATCTTTAACTAAAAAAAATATAGTATGACATTTTATGAAATTTTTTTTTTTAACCTGTTGAAAGCAAATATAGCACCATCTTGGCCTAAAATAGGAAACTAATTCATATTTCAGAATCAACCTATTTTTATTTAAAAATAGTCTTAATTAAAAATAGGGTGTGTGTGTGTGCTGGCACACGTGCGTGTGTGCCTCTCTCTCCCTCTAAACTCCAAAAGCAATTCATAGTAGAAATCAAGATCACTCTCTCCCTTTTGGCTGTGGGGACAGTAGCTAAGATAAATAGATTCAGCAAGGCTTTTTCCTCTGGCACTCAGGGAAGAGTCAATCAAGTATTTCAGTTACAGAGATCTAGGATAGATCCAACTAACATATGGAAATTAATCTCACTGGTGAGACAATGGTACTTTAGTGGACATGTTCAGCTCCACAAAAACCATCTTGTAGCAGAGTGTGTGCGCGCGTGTAGAGAGATGCACCCAATATAATGATCAGCATGTCTATGCAACACACTGCACAACCATTTGATAAACTGTATGTATACATGTTTGATCCAACTATCCAACAATTCATTACAAATGTGTTCTCTTACTATTCCAAACTGCAAGTAGCTTCAGTCAAAACTAACTTTTCTCCATTCTTCCTGCTAGAGAGAAGGTACAATCATCTCCTGAATTTAACAACATTTGGGAAGATCAAAATCTCCTAACACTTGTTTTGATACTTTTCATTCACAGATCTAAAAACACTTGTTCTTTTTTTGCTGTTGCACGATCCCCATTTCACAAATAGGGAAATGGTAGTCCAGGGTATGTCTACACAGCTAAAAAAAACCACAGCTGGCCCACACTAGCCATCTGGGCTCATGGTGCTGTTTCATTGCTATGTAGGCTTCTGGGCTTGGGCTCAGGCCCAGGCTCTAGGATTCTTTGAGGTGGGAGGGTCCCAGAGCCCAGGCTCCAGCCCAGAAGTCTACACAGCAATGAAACAGCTGCACAGCCTGAGCCCCGTGAGCCAAGTCAGCTGGCACTGGCCAGCTGTGGGCTTCTCTTTGCTGTGTAGACATAACCCTAGAATGATAGGCATTAGCTCGTCACAGCACCTCAGTGAGCGCACAAGAACCAGAGACAGAACTCAGGTCCACCATACTATTCCAATATCCAAAGGAGTATGCCTGCTTCCTTATGATGTAATCAAATATGGGCAGTTTTTTTAAACATATAGGACTATTATTTCACTAGATTGCTGGAAAATTCAAAAGATAAAAATGCCTTGATAAAAAAAGATGTAGGTAAATAAAAACTCTTTTGGGGAGGCAAATCTGTTTAACCAGTTTTGTTAATGTTTAATTAAAAATGTGTGAGCTAATCAACTGACAGATTGAGGCCAGTGGGGTTAAAAGCAGTCATGTTACACACCCTTGAAATCAGAGTTCAAAACAGCAATCATTACAAATCCTTTATTACAGCAGCCTTTAAACATGAAACCTTGTTTCAACTAGTTTTAGGAAAAAGCAAAGTTGAGGTATTTTAGTTACTTTTTTGCTGGAGCGATAGAGGAGGGTTATGAAAATACTTAAATATATACAACTAAGACACCTGCATTAATTTTTACTGCTATTGTAAGTGTTTCTATGCTGCATAAAACAACATTGTTAACAAAAGGTCAACTTTGAGCAAGCGCCATTTTAATATGTATATTTCAGTTTCAGGATTTGAGGCACTCCCAGCTGCTGAACTGTAACTAAAGGAGGAAGCACAGGATGACCAAAACCCCACAGTGAGAGAAAGTCAGCTCTTTCCTGTTCCCAAACAACTATGACAGATGAGGAAAATAAAGTCCTTTTAAGGATGAGAATGTACCCAGGTTGACATTTCAGATAATAATGCAGCTATATTAACTAACAAAGAAACACAGACTTCCCCTACTATTAACCTCCCTTCTCAATAAAAACAAACAAACAAAAAACAACATAAAACAGCAACCTGATTCCCTTCCATATGTACTCCTATGTATGTTTACCTTCACTGTAACTTATTCTAAAAATGTTGCCTTTTAACTATTTTCATTAAAACCAATATAAATTTTCTTCAAAATCAGTGGGAAGGTTAGATCAGTTTATTAAATTTACAGTTTAAACAAAAATTACAAAAATCCTCATCAAAATAATATTTGGAACTAATTTAGATTATATAAATTTACCACTTATGAACTGCTTGGTTAACAAGTGATATTACAGTCTTTTCTACAATATTTGTCTTACGTAGTTTTTACAAACTCATTATTGATCAGTTCAAATACATGTGTTATCCAAACAAACAAACAATCTCTTATTTTATGTTGTGTATAACTTTTCAAACTATTCTGTTTGAGGGAATGGAGGAGTTAGCAAACACCTAACCCAAAATTATTTGTACAACAGAGAAGTTAGGTTAACAAAGGAAGTGACTCTACTTGGCTTTTACTTTGATATGACAATCCTAATACAGATCAACCAAATGCACACATCTCTGATTTGCTGCTACAAGCAGGTAAATAGACAAACTATGGTACAATGCACTACAAATTTATATTAGTGTATAAAAGTGGATCACGAAAAACAAACACATGTTCTACTTTGTACTAACAACCTTTACCCCATTTCAAGTAAAAGAAAGATTGCCTTCATCACAGGATTCTTTAGTGCAGATATGAAACAAGTCAATCCTACAGTCCTAAAACAGGCAGGACACTCACTTAGGTTGCAAGTCTTGCTTACTTAATGAAAACAGGATCAGCCCCCGACACTCACTATAGGAGGATTTAGTGGTTAGGAGAGAGTTCTGTGAGGCACAGCTGAGGCTCCCAAATTCCCAGGGTTTAATGGGGCCAGTTTGGCCCCTGGCATTAGGAAAGCTTTGGTTGCTCTAAACTTGTGTGTGTCAGGTGGGAAAATAACTGCATCCAGTTGGTACATCCCAATCACACGCTCCTCCCTACCAGCATACTTCTGTGCTAGTGTCACTGAGATATCATAGCCATCTCTACACCAGGAAAAGGAATACAACCGTCACCATTTTGGGACATCTTAATAGACCCTTTGTGAAGGGAGCATGGGCCAGAATCCTGACAGTTTAGTCTTTAAGATAAAAAAAATGGTCTTAACGATAAAAGCATACACTTTCTCAAATGAAAGAGCTACTATTTCTTATATACAGTTACTAAAGTGCTTCACTGCTTAGCCAAAAATTGAAACATGAATTATTTTAGGTACATCAATTTTAACAAGGTTTGTTTTTTTCCTGTACAGTTAAGTCAGTACATAGGAGGAGAAACAATGAATTATAAAACACTATCTTTATGGAATAACTTACTGATAAAGTGAAAATTGAGTCCAGAGTGCAAGTTAAAATAAAAAAAGCTTTTTCTTTATCGCAGCATAAGTCCTTAATTTGCCACAATACTCAAACACCTGTATACAAGCACATTAAAACAGATTTAATAAGCTATACTATTTCAGATTGCTATTATGATACAAAGTGTTTGTTCTACATGTTCAACAAAAAATTAGTGAACAAGTGGATAAACAATGCAAGTAATAGTTTACCTGAAAGTTCCATTTAACTCCCTATCAAGCAGACTAGCTTCTGACTCCCTTTAACCACATCAGAAAGACGAACACCTTAAAAACTTCGTACTAACTATGTTTAATGGAACAATTTAATTGAACAGAGGCCAAATGAATGTGCTTAATTTAATTGGAGGAAGAAATATCTCTAACTCACAGACATCCTTTCAATGTATCTATTGTTAAGCATACGAGATTCTATTTTCTAATTGAATCTAACATTGTCAAACACTTCATTTTAGCCTACATGCAGTTCATTAAACTTGAGAAATTTAAAATTAAGTTTTGATGCTTTACTTTTATAATTTCTTATTTGCATAGTAAGCAACATCTTGATCTAACCAGTTTTGATGATATAGTAATACTTTCTATAGCTAGTTTACCAAGTAGGCATCATATCAGGGAACCACATTCTTCCAAGGTGTTTGGAGACTTCTGAATGAATTTGATCCAGGTTGTAATCATTATCTGGAATTAGTACCTCCTCCATAATAGAAAGTTGGGTGAGTCTCCCTCCACACATCTTTACAAACTCAATGAAACCTCTACAGGTAACCTCACATTCACCGAGGCCCATCGCTGTTAGGTTCTTACAGCGTTCAGCAATGCAAATGAGTTCATCGTCCAGTGGCTGAAGTCCATTAGCACACACCACCAATTCAATCAACCTGGGGCAGTTCATTCCAATACGACCTAACATAGCTTTGCTTACTGCACGACCAAAGTAAAGGTGCGTAACAGGAGTTTCTTCTCTGAAAAATGCATCAAATTCCTCTTCATATAAAAAGAAGTACATCACAATATTGACTTTGGGGGAGTGCTTAACAAGTGCATCCCAACTTTGCTTTTTAATAGTATGAAATTCAATTTGTCCAGGATTTTCACTCACAACATCTATGCGAAGATGTTCAAGGTTAACATGTTTCTCACTTGAAAGAGCCAGGAGCAGTTCATCACTTAGTATGTAATAATTCAAAGCCAGTTCCCTAAGGCCATGACACTGGTCAGCAACACAAAGAATTCCTAAGACAAAACAATTGAAATACATAAATTGCATATATTTATTTCTTTTATAAAGTACAGTATGTTTGTATACTTAGCTTAAATTAAAATATTTTATTCAAACCACTAAACCATGTGTTATTCTTTTTGGCATACCCATATTCTAGAACAATATCTAATATTTCCAGAAAAGCAATGATAATAGAAAGGGTTGGTTTTGTAGGTTGTGAAAAACTTCAAAGCTGTCAGCTTTATAATAGTTCATATTTGATGGCACCCCTAATGCTGTCAAACAAATCTTTTAATTAAAGAAGTTAGTGTAAAATATAAAATGAAGCTCTACTGTGAAAAATGGCTAAATAAATATAGAATCTTCCTTCTCCACGGTTCTGCTTCTCTTGTGCGTTCGTATCTGCTTATTTTAGTGATTATTTTCCTCCTACTGCTTTTTACTCCTGTTAGTCCTAGAATGTGCCTATGTCTGTGACAGTGTGCACTGAATTTTAGCTTATTTGTATACCAACAGAACTGCTTACCAAATTTCATTCTGTCATACTTGTAAAAAGCCACTGAATGCAATGAATAGGGACAAGTATTAGAGGCATAATCTGAAGAAAACGAGTTGTACATCTGTTACTAAGGGAACAATCTGGTCCACAGAAGCTTTAACTAGTAATGATATTTAAGAATACAGTTTGATTTTTAGTTGTGAAAACAGCAACTGAACTGGCATTCAAAAAGCCTCAATACACAACTGAATTCATTTAATGTTTATGTTGAGAAAAACAGAGGCTCAAACTTTGTTAAGTCACTTTAAGATGTTTTTAGACTCAGAATATGCAGTGTGTCATTGATAAAGTTATGACCATACATAAATGCATAATATTTACAATACCTTACATAATTCAGAAAATTCAATGTTATCTAATTTCCCACCACAAATTTGTATTAAAGCTTCTTTTGCACTACATTACTTGATTTTTAACAACCAAGCGACAAAGTTACGTTTTTTCAATGAACAGAGATACAGGTACTGTACATGCTCATGTTAGCTTGAGTATGTTATAGAACAGAAGTTGATTAGTTTAGAAGATACTGTGCATGCTATGAGCAGTTCATGAATTTTAATACTTACAACTTCATTATTTCAAGCAAATTTCTTCACACAGCAAGAGTCATGTCCTTTATACTCATGTTACAGAAAGAGACAGTACTATATATAAACAAGTACTTGCTTTCATGTTGGGCTAAGTGCACGGAAGGTTTACATTTTTTTTTTTAAATCTAAAATTTAATTCTTTACAGAAGTAAAACAAAGCATTAGAATGATTGAAAAAGCATGGACAAATCCCAAAAACAGGAATAAAACCAGAAAAATTTAAAGTAATATGAAAGGTATATCAATACTATTCTGCTTTCCTTTCACTATGATTACTCCAAAAATGCTTGACATTAAAGACCACATTTTCCCACGCTCTAGACAACTTGAGACTAGTCAAGTGGAAGGTTTAAGTACCATATTTGAACTGAGAATTTGCATGAAAGATTTTAAGTAGAAGAATAATTTACTCCAAATGTTAAGTACCTGAAAATAAGTTAACAGAAATGCATCCTCAACAGTAACTATTGCATTACTACTTCCTTTTTAAAAAACAAACAGATTTACTACTCACCAGCCGGTGACACATGAGGACAACTGCTCATTTTTAGAAGTTTTAGAGTATCGCTATTGTTAGCAACAAGAACTTTCAAAGATGGATCATCAACTGGTGTGTCATCAATTCTGATGGATGATAATGACTTGGAGTTTACAAAAACTACTGTCAGTGCTGATGCAAAATGAGCCTGTTCAGAGAAAGCAAGGGTGGGGGCGGGGGTGGAAGTTATCTTTCAATGGACATCTAATGTTGTTATATCCATAGCATAATTGATTGAAATTTTGGCTCAAGGTAGAACCATTAGTTTGGTCTTACATGGGCTGAAGGGGTAAAATAATTAGTGTAATTATAAATTCTTATTTAAATCAATTCCCTAAGTTATGTAATAAAGAATACAGTACTTATTCCCAAACTAGGGGTTATTTTAATGCTTACAGTGAACACAAGCAGTTCTGCCCTCTTCCTCATTTCCCCTCTTTTCGAGAAAAAAAAAAAAGTGAACAATGAAGAGCTTGAAGTAGCTACACAATACCAGTAAGTAAAAATACCAAATTAAGAAAAAAAAAAATTCATCAAGAAACAGAACTGAGATCTCTCAGGACTAACATTTGATGGAGTGATAACTGAACCCTAGCTCACTGAGAGGAAAAAAGGGAAGGATATACTTACATATGTAAAATTAAGTATTGTAGCACCTCACTTCTGGAGATCTGATTCATACCACTACAATTTTGGAGTCCTGAATAGCGCTGTCAAGCGATTAAATAAATGGTATTCTATTGTTTCACAGTGTGATTAATCATGATTTTTTAAAAAAAAATTTGTTGATGTTTTCTACATTTCTAAATATTTTTATTTCAGTTATAACAATACAGTTTACAGTGCTCACTTATTCTTTATTACAAATATTTGCACTGTAAAAAAAATAGTATTTTTCAATTCACCTAATACAAGTACTGTAGTGCAATCTCTTTATCATGAAAGTTGAACTTACAAATGTAGAATTATATACAAAGAGACCTGCATTCAAAAATAAAACAAAGTCCAATTAGTCCTGTTCCTTGTTCAGTCAATCACTCAGACAAACAAGTTCATTTACATTTGTCAAAGATAATGCTGCTGCTTGTTTATAATGTCACCTGAAAGCGAGAACAGGCATTTGCATGGCACCGTTGTAGCCAGCATCATGATATTTACATGACGGATGTGCTGAAGATTCATATGTCCATAGGCGGCGGGATAATAGGCTATGGGAAGCTCTGCCTCCCCCAGTGCGGCCACGGCCACTGGACTCCTGGCTGCATGGTTTGGTGGTGAAGTTTTTGCTTTATTATGCCCCATGCAGGTTCCAGGGTGGCAGAGGAGGCACATATCAGCTCCTCAGCCACCCCAGAATCCGCATGGGCATATCAAAAAGTGTCTTCTATGGATGCTTTTCCCCTGGGCCACGGGCAGGTTGGGTCTGGGGAAGGAAAGTGAAGCATTATCACAGCAAGTCCCGAGCTCCTCCAGGCTTCGCTTGGGGCTTCTGCCAGCCTGGCCTGGCCTGGGTGTGCGTGTGTGAGATATGGGGGAGCTCTGGGCTGCAGCTGATCTGGGGCTCCTCTAGCCAAAGAGGGGAAGGGGTCTCATGGCTCTGGCCATGGACGGAAGGGGCAGAGCTGGGGGCTAGCCTCCCCAGAGTGGTGCTCCACCCGCCACCTATGCATATGCCCCTTGATACTTCAACCACCATTCCAGAGGACATGCATTCACGCTGATGACAGGTTCTGCTCGATAACAATCCAAAGCAGTGTGGACCGACATGTTCATTTTCATCAGAGTCAGATGCCACCAACAGAAGACTGATTTTCTTTTTTGGTGGTTTGGGTTCTGTAGTTTCTGCATCAGATTATTCCTCTTTTAAGACTTCTGAAAGCATGCTCCACATCTCACCCCTCAGATTTTGGAAGGCACTTTAGATTCTTAAATCCTGGGTCGAGTGCTGTAGATATCTTTAGAAATTTCACATTGGTTTCTTCTTTGCATTTTGTCAGATTTCCAGTGAAAGTGTTCTTAAACAACAACATGTGCTGGGTCATCATCTGAGACTGCCATAACAAAAAATATATGGCAGAATGCAGGTAAAACGGAGCAGGAGACATACAATTCTCCCCCAAGAAGTTCAGTCACAAATTTAATTAATGCTTTTTTTAAATGAGCGTTATCAGCATGGAAGCATGTCCTCTGGAACAATAGCCAAAGTGTGAAGAGCCATATGAATCTTTAGCGCATCTGATATGTAAATATCTTGTGACGCCAGCTACAACAGTGCTATGCGAACGTCTGTTCTCGCTTTCAGGTGACACTGTAATTAAGGGGGCAGCATTATCTCCCGTAAATGTAAATAAACTTGTTTTTCTTCATGATTGGCTGAACAAGAATTAGGACTGAGTGGACTTGTATGCTCTAAAGTTTAACATTGCTTTGTTTCTGAGTGAAGTTATGTAACAAAACAAAACATATGTACGGAGCACTTTCATGATAAAGAGACTGCACTATAGTTCTTGTATGAGGTGACCTGAAAAATACTATATCATTTTTGCAGTGCAAATATTTGTAATAAAAAATATAAAGTGAGCACTGTACACTTTTTATTCTGTGTTGTAATTGAAATAGATATATTTGAAAATGAAGAAAAACATACAACCATAGAATACCAACTGAAATGTATTAAATTGTTTAACAATGTGATTAATCATGATTAATTTTTTGAACCACCATTAATTTTTTATTTAAATCGCATGAGTTAAGTGTGATTTATCGGACAACCGTAGGTCTTGTGCCATGCATTTGCTTCCCAGATGTTCCAAATCTGGATTAAGCACCATGCTTCAGCACAGGCTTAAGACTCATTGAAGTCCTGTAATCAAGATCACATGACCCAGAGTCATGGATATATAGATACTAGTTTTTTAGAAGCCAGTATCAGCTGGGCAAAAAGTTCTGAGAATGAAGTGTTGTCAAATCTATATCATACTTTAAAAGACACACATGAAAATGAGTGTTTAGAGAAATATATGGCAAAAAATAGAACTTTGTGCATTTGTGTACTTTAAAATTAAAGTGTTGGGTTTGTAAAAATTACTTCTTTTTAATTCAATAATATCTACATAGTTTAACATGCTTAGATATTAAATGATTTGTTACACTATCTAGCAAGATAAAATTTGAGAGTCCATAGGACATTACCTTGGAGACATTCATAAAACTTGGTTTCGCTGTTGAAATCAAACCTAATGTCTTGATAGAACAATTCACCAATTGAGAAAGGATGTCACAGGCAGCTTCTGCAGACTCAGTACTACTATCAACCTAGAAGACAATTTTAAAACACTGAAGTCATTTTGTATTGCTTCCTAGAAAGTCAACAGCATGATAAAATATATTTAATATCCAAAATAGAGTAGCACCAGTTTTTTGGTTTTTTTTTTTTTAACTAGTAGATTGCCCTATACTAACTTTTATTTGCTCCAAGAAAGAAATGTGAAGCTTATTAAGCAGTTAATAATTTGAAGGCAGCAAAGAGTCATGAAAAGTACTTGCCTACAAACAACCACTTATTACACTGTGTGATTATCAGATAAACCATGTTCTGACAGTCTTGATAACACCAAACATCTTAAGGCTATCCATCTATCTTTGATTTGTCTCATCTCTGCCTTTCTTTATCAACATCTCAATTTGCAAGCATGACTAGTATTGAATTGCAGGTTAACGCATACCATAATTTCATAGTTCGTGCCTCTTCTTCATAATTATCAACTGCTGCCCCCACAGCTCCCATTGGCTGGGGGAGAAGCCTGGCTGCGCCTCTGCATAGGAGCCGGAAAAGGAACATGCCGCTGCTTCCAGGAGTGCTTGAGGGTGCAGGCTCTGGCCAGTGCTTACCTGAGACACGCCCTCCCCAGTGCCCCATCCTCCTGCCACAGCCTTGAGTCACCTCCTGCCCTCCAAAGCACTCAGCCCTAACCTGTAGCATCCTCCTGCACCCCAAACCCCTCATCTCCACCCCAGAGCCTGCACCTCCAGTCAGAGCCTCATTCACCCACTCCTCACCCCCCCTGCATCAGCCCAGAGCCCCTCCCACACCCTAAACTCCTCATTTCTGGCCCCAACCCAGATCCCATACCCTCAGAGAGAGCCCTCGCCCCCATCCCAATTTTGAGAGCATTCATAGCCCACCATACAATTTTCTATATCCAGATGTGGCCCTCAGGCAAAAAAGTTTGCCCATCTCTGACTTAGAACCACTATAACAAAAACTCTAAAACTAGGATTGACATCCTATCCACACAGTATACTTCCACCGACAATACTGGCCTTGTAATTTTTAAACACAAAAAGGTAGAATAGCTACTATTTAATGTCAAAATTATGACAAAGTTGTGCAAAATAATTTTTTTTTTTAATACACTAAATTAAATACAAACAGGCTATGAAAATCATGTGAAGTAGATACTGTGCATGTATAGGAAGTACATAATCTTAGCAACTTCTTCCTTCTGAAAAAAAATTGCTGCAAACATCTTTGAATATAACTTTCCATGCATTCAATAGTCATACCCAATTTATTCTTTAAAAAATAAAAATAAATAAAAAGGTTTTTGGATGGAGATGTGATACCATTTACAGACATCCAAACGTAACTGTCCTGAAAAGTGACAAAACAAGCCTCCACTCCTATCTTTACCTTGAAGCTGACATACTGCAGATCATCAGCATGTCTCTTGATAATTTGCTGAATGAGATCAGGGTGAGTCGATTTTAAATAAGAAGTAGCTGGTTGGTTAAGCTCAAATTCAAACTTCCTCCACAGGTCAGGAATATGAAAAACTTCATTCCACCTTCGGCAAACAGAAGATGCCCGTGCTCGATCTACTAAAGGCAGGAACTGAAAAATATGTAAAACTACATGGAGTGGCAGGGTTCCCCAGTCCATCAAGGTTTGCAGGTGAGACTTGCCAAATGATGATCCATAGAAAAAAGTTTTCTGCTTTTTTGATCTTTGTGATGCTTGGAGAATTGGATTCTCAGTTTTAACAGTCTGCCTGATTCTCTTCATTTTGAGAGCAAACAATTTCAGTTACTAGAGTGTTGTGACGTAATGAAGGTACAAAGCTTTCTGTATGTTTTCAAGTACAATAGATCTCTAAGAAAAGTACAGAATATCACAAAAACAAAAAAAAAAAGACATGTTAGCAAAGCCTAAGTATATCTGACCACCATACAAAATGTCTCCGCACTAGATACAATGTACATACAGTAGCCAGAGTCTCATTTCCATATATATGGTATGCTCTGTAACCATTAATGAAACCAAGTTTCCTAGGTCCAGATGAGCTACCCAAGGGCAGTTTCCTTTGACAGTATTTCATGCAAGTATACCACCAACTGCCTTCTACAAAAATAAATACAATAAATAAATTTAATCATATGCAGGTTTAACTAAGAAGGCTCAAACTAGTGAGTCCATTAGTAATTTCTAAGAGCATATTTGTCTTTGTTATAGTTTAAGGTACACTGTATTTTTTCCCAAACCGATGGACCTGTGAAATGCCATGCCACTTTTTATCTTATTCTTTTAGCCAATATGGCAAAATAGGGCTTGTCAAAATAGGGACACTTAGCAAAAAATAATCCAAATCGATTAAAGGGGTGAATTTAAAGTGGATTAGTTAAACTGCATTGAGTAAGAGTGTCCACATAGTGTTTAGCATTAAAATGACTAATTCAGTGAATCAAGTTAAGATCACTTTAAATCCTGTCTTGACACTTGCACAGAGTTAATGCGGATTAATCAATCCACTTTAAATTGTTCATCTGTATTAAAGCTTGTCTACACAGGAAAATTAAATGCCATTGGATTGTGAAGTCTGAGGAAGGATCACCCCCAAACTACCGAACAACTTGTCCAGGTAAATCTAATTCAATGCACTTCCGAATGACTACTTTCACCCATGTTCCTTTTTAGAAAAAGGACAAATACACAAAGTACTATTGCACATAAAAGCAAGGCAAGAGACACTGATCAAACAAAGTGGATGAACCCACAGGATAACTTTTGAATCACATAACCTAAAACTTCAATGCTTCTGACATGCTTCACTTTTTTTTTTTTTTTTGGTAGAGTGGGGACAAGATATAGCGGATAAAAGAAAAGATTTAGAGTTTTCACCTTTCATTTTACACATTTACGTTTATCTAGGCTAGTTTATTACTGACCACTTTTTTTTAAATTGACCAAGAATTTCCAGGAATGTTCTAGGTATCAATTGTCAGAACTCTCTTAATTTGGGATATACAATGCCACCTGTACTGAACAGTCACAGCTTCAAGCCCCTCTATATAACTGTCTATAAATCAATCAAAGAACTAGTTATGGCATCCACTAACACCTTCCAGCATAACAAAACCTCTTGTCTCATCTCTTCTCATCCTCCCAATACAATTTTACAGCAATTCACTGGATGTCCTATCTTTCAGATCAAAAGATGATAAATAATGGTGGGAACAGACCCCTTAGCGTAAAAGGAGGGAGGCATGGGGATGTAGAGACCACATGGGCTGGGAGAATGAGGGACCCTGAAATGAAGGGCACATAGAACCCTCAGGGAGCCTAGCATGGGAGAAGCAGCTGAGGGGGCAGGGTTCTAGTAGTCCCTTAAATAGAGAGGGCTGGAGGGTAGCAAAGTACTCTTTTCCACAAGCATGCTGAGAAATGCAAGCAGCCCTTGGTGTATGCAATGAGCTTGGCCTAAAAAAGCAACAAAGTGTTGCAATCCTCAAGTTTTATAGCACACAAAAAATGTACTATATACTTCACAAAAAGAAATCAGCTTGTAAATTTGTTGCGAGGTTAAATTTAGTTGGGCAGCAAGGAATGAGGATAAGAGTTACAGAAAAACAAGGAAGTGGTAATTCATTTTAGGCATGTGCATAACTTCATGGTTTCAGGGTTGCTTTTTTAAAAAACTATAAAAAGAAAGATACTACCGACTCATTTCTTATGGGTAGTGAGGTTTCAGAAAGGATTTACCTTATGGTTGGAGACTTGCTGTTAAGAATTCCACAATCACAGGACAGCATACATAAGGCAACAATACATTTGTGCCTGTTTATAGGTTTAATCTAAATTGCTACAGCATATGATTCAAACAAATTAGTTTTATTAGCAATGAAAGAGCTCTCCTATTGGCCTACCATAAAATTTACCTTAAATTGTTATGCCTTTGTAGTTTTGTACTGTCTAGTCTTGCACTTTGACAAATTGTAAAACTGCATAATTCTATTGGAAACCCTGTGATGCATGTCATATTCAGAAGCCTACACAATCTCTGTAAATAAATCAATAAAAAAATTAACCATAAAAAAGCGATGAAGTTAGTCTAAAAGGACCTATTTAATTGTGATTTGTTTGCATTTTACATTTTCATAATATGTAACCACATAAAGGCCAGTACATATTGTGGCTAGGTATATGACAGCATGAACGTGAAATGAAAGTGTCATGCATAGATTATGTCCCATTACAAATTCCTTTAAAGGGACCTTCCTACTTTGATTTTTCCAGTGCTAACCAATTCCTGAAGATATTATGGCCTTCTGTCAGTTTCCAAAACTAGTTCTAGACATTTAACAGATGAAAGCACTCACAATTCAAGCAAACTTGTTAAATATTTGAATCTGACTTCACAGGAGTCAAGAAACAAAAACTATCAACCTTGATGAGTCCTTGGGATTAGAGGGAGTTCAATTCCCCATTTCTCATGAAAATGGAGTTATTCAAGGTTATGCACCTCTACCTTGATATAACACAACCCGATGTAACACAAATTCAGATATAATGCGGTAAAAGCAGTGATCCGGGTGGCAGGGCTGCACATTCCGGTGGATCAAAGCAAGTTCAATATAACGCAGTTTCACCTATAACACGGTAAGATTTTTTGGCACCCGAGGATAGCATTATATCAGGGTAAAGGTGTATTGAACTCTATGGACCAGACTTCAGTACATATTACAGTTTAAAATATATAAAGAAGTGTAAATTAAACAGAATGCAAACCAACGCATGTTAATCCAAGAAGTTATTAATACAATCTCTAGTGGGTTTATCAGTATGCCACAGATAAAAGATTCTGACTGAATGTCAACTCTTACTTCTCTACAAATAATGTCCATGAAAACTAAACAATTCTCACCCAGTATTTTGTAGTTTACAGGGTACTATAGAAATCTGAGAATTAATCTCAGTGATGAAAAGCTTAACTTTTTGCTTGTCTGTAGGACAGTCTGGGGGAAAAAGGGGTTTTTTTTAAATTTTTTTCTTAGAAAGACAAGATGTGTGAGGTAATACCTTCAGTTGGTGGGTGAGAGAGAGAGAGAGAGAGAGTTTTCAAGCTTTTACTGGTCCAATAAAAGATACCACCTCACTCACCTTGTCTGCCTAATATCCTGGGACCAACATGGCTACAACAAACCCCTTCTTTCTCCTTTTAGTCCAGGAACTTTATAAGAAGTTTTTTTAATCGATTAAAATATGGAAGGTAATTCTTAGCCCAGTAAGCACCTTCTCTTTACTAAGGATATGTCAACATCCAACCACATCTGATGTACTTATACCTTTTCAGGAACTTCCAGGTTCCTAATATTATTGGCTTATATCCCTCCAATATCCCTATGGTTTGGAGACCTACAGGGAGATTTTCAAAGGCACAAATGGTAGCTGGGCAAGCCAATGGCAGTTGGATGCCTAAATTCCCAGCTGCATTAGAGCTGCAGCTTCATGTTGCCAAACAGGAGGAGGGGGGTAAAACTGCGTGTACCCCACCATTCCCTGAAGAAAGTGGACTAACAGTATGGCCCCAAATGAGCTGGCGGTCAAGTCTGAATCTTAATAGATCACATGCCCACATCATAACTGGCATCCTTGTTAGCCACTTCAGCAGAGGCCAGAGACAGAATGAGCATGAAGGCTTTAGATATGATGGAGCTTCATCAAAAAGGAAGGAAGGATCTTAGATGGACATATGGTCAATGTTATAGGCAGCTCCCGCTACACTGAGGGCGCTGAAGATTAAGAAGATGACTTTAAACTGGCAACAGAAGCAGACTGGGAGCAAACAAAGACTATGACACACAAATGATGTGTTTATGGTATCCTAGTCCACTGAGAAGATGAGTAGCTGTATTCTCCCCAATATAGTATGCCTACAAAGCTTTCATATTTAATGTCAGAATTAGTTTAAGGCATCTAGAATATGAAAAAACCTAAAGATCTGGCTGCAGTGATCCATATTCTGAGAGAAAATGACAGTTTTCTAGAAAACTGAAAGATGACATTTTCCACTACTGATGCTACCTGATTTTCCAGGGTTAGTAAGGAACTCAACAAGACTGAAGGGTCACACCACTTTGAAGAACAGGAAGTAGGTATGTTCAACGCAGGGGTTACCAGTGGGAAAGAGCATTCTAACAATACCTCTACCTCGATATAACACTGTCCTCAGGAGCCAAAAAATCTTACCATGTTATATGTGAAACTGCGTTATATCGAACTTGCTTTGATCTGCTGGAGTGCGCAGCCCCGACCGGATCACTGCTTTACCGTGTTATATCAGAATTCGTGTTATATCGGGTCACGTTATATCAGGGTAGAGGTGTAGTTCTATGAAGAGATACCTCACTACGACCAGCATCACTACTGTTTGCTTTGTAGCTAGAGGACTTCAGTCCCCAGAGAAATCATCCAGCAACTTTCAGAAGCAGTAAATCCACTTTAAAGAATATGGTGAACTATGATCATATTTACATGGCAAAAAACACAAAAAACACGAGACAATACAAAGAAAGGTAAGAAACTCCTCAGATACTTTAAATGATTAATTCAGAAGTATGCCCTCCCCGACCCCATGCATACGTTTCATAATACAAGTTTGAAAGGTAATCAGGTCCAAGAACAGTCTCATACAACTATTTCTTCCATCTACTATTGTTTCACCACCTAGATTACTGTAACTGAAAGATGAGATAAGTATTCTGCTCTTTGTACCGTCCGTTTCACTGTACTTAAGTTTCCTGTTGTGTAGTATTCACACAGCAATAGGGAGAGGAAAACCATGTTAAAAAAAGAAATGGTGACTAAAGTCACAATAAATTGGGAGATATAACTGAAGTTTTGTCTTTTTAACTGATTAAATAGTAAGTTTTTCCGATCTAACAGAAAAGAGTGTTTCAAATCTAATCAAGAATTTGATTTTTACAATTTTAAAGAAGAACAGCATACTAGCTCATGTTAATATACACTTAACGTATTGCTTCACTATTCAGACCGTTATGTCAGACAGTCATCTAACTGACCAATTTAACAACTGTTCAGAGAATCACTAAATGGATCTGCAGTATAACATTAAAGTTAATATTTTGATATTATAGGCAGAATTGGCAGCGTTCCATTATAAGATCCTGGTTTTGGTTCCTTGTAACTTTGACAACTTTATACTGCCTGGGACGAAATTTTCCATGCCAGATGTCTTTCTCCAGCTGAATTTTTTGAAAAAAAATGCCAAAACAGCTCAGCTATTTCTAAGAATAAGGCATAGGGAAAACATACTTTCCCACGTTAATTTCCAGCATCATCTTCTTTGATAAGCAACCACATGCTTTGCACAAGGGACTTTCATTTGGAAGGGGGAGTCTTTTGTTTCAAGGATGTGTCTTGTTATTTCTGTGAAAATCTGCCCAGGTTTGGCCAAGTTATAGACCTTTGACAAACTGCATCTTACACACACTCAGCAGAGACCTGCTAGAGCTTCACAGTTAAACTCCCTTACGATTTTGATCGCATGCCCCAGCTTGGAGCTGAGCAGGACTTTCCTGGATATTGTTGCACAAGACTGCTGCAGGTCAGGCTGGACACCAGAACTGATAGCACAGACTAACTCTCAATGACATCATTGCTGGGCCCAGGCAGGATGGAAGAGGGGATCTCAATTTGAATGAAGAGGGACAACAGCCAAATTTGGTGTGGTAGATTGTGACTGGATGAGCACTTGTGTGCAGGGTGACCAAAATCCGAAAAAGCATCAGAGACATAATGACTGGCTGGGTAAGGAGAAGGGAGACATGACACATACTAGATGAGGAGCCTTGGGAAAGAGACCATGGGGATAGGGAACATAGATGGTGGGTGATGGAGGCTGGGGGGACCTGGGACTGGAAGTTCAGGGGGGTGAGACTAGGCCTGGCTGGACAAAGAGACTGGAATAAGAAGCCTCAGGAGTAGAAACTGGGGCTTGCTAGGTAAGGAGAACTGCCCTATGAATGAGGAGTGGGGAAGAGACAGGGAAGAAGGGGGTCATGATTGGGAGAAAATGAGAAGAAGAGTCTGTGCCCAAGAAACAACTCTCCAGAGAGAGTCTCACCATTCCTCTGCCATCAGCACATATGGAAAAAAAAATGTTGTGCATATGCATTACAATGATCACACAGGAGGGCCGAATTAAGGCTACACTGGCAACTTTAATCCCAGCATTTCCAAATTTTGAGTGCTCGCCTTTGCAATATTATGTTTTAGTGCATCTTTTTGCATGCAACATATTTTCACTTCAAAATTTCAAACTACTACACACTGCTGAAATTTTAATTCTATTCCCATGACTCTACATCTTCTAAATGATACAACTATGAAAACTGTGCATGCCCTTTCTCTAAACATAAAGGGCGAGTTGCTCAAAAGCTGACATTTGACATCCAGTACAGATGAGGAGGTAGGGTGCAGAGGCTTGCTGTAAACTGTGGCTGCTGCCATTGGTCCCCAAGGATTGTTTGGGCAGTTGGGAATCATGAGAATGCAAGACTGTGACCACACCCCATATGCTAGGGTGGGGCCAAAGAGTGGAATAAGTAGTACCTTGTAAATGCTAATATATATGGTACATGAAATGCAGACTGCAGGTTGACAGCAACAACAAAATATGGTAATTACTACACTAACTATCATACTATTTTAGTTTAGCTATTTCTGAATCTGATATAGTTTTGGTATTATATATACTTCTATATTTTAAAACTCTTGCATAGTTGCATCACAATGTTGTGCAATACCAAATTTAGAACCACAAACTGGAAGGAAGAGGGGAAAAAAAGAAGAAAAAAAAGTTTACTGCTTATAGATCATGGACAATCACCATTAATGTAGATTATTTTTTATTTTCCTTTAATACATTAGTATTCACAGAACCTTCTGTTCCATTCTGGAATTAACTAAAATCTGAAATAAGATGTATGTTACGTATACAGCTATTTCTTAAAAGTAGTTTACAATATATTTTCTACAACTGAAGTTAACTAGTCTAATTTTCAGGTGTTATAATCAAGGTAGCCTTGAATCAGAGGTGCACATGCACACATACCTCCAAAGAATGTGGAAGTTCCTGTCTAACATCAGCACTTTTCAGGTATTTGAACATCCATCCCATTGCTGAGTCATCCTGTATGTATGAAAGGATTCCTTAACCAGAAGGCAGGGAGGAGTCCCAGAAGATGAATTGACCTGTGAAGTCATCGACCAAAGACAAACTGACCTGCAAAGTCTGGGAAACCCATGAGGGACTTTAAGAATTCTTTAAGAATTCTAATACAAGTATTTTAATTAAACCAAGAGCACTATCGAAGAAGCTAGTCTCATCACATCCACTCACCAAATAGTTTTGTAATAGAGCAGGGAACTCTTAAGGTGCATAGCTCTAAACGTGGGCCATTTTTTGCCTTCAGAATGCACCCAGTTATCATTAGTTGTACAATTACAGGGACTGAAGTTACACAATCAATACCATATTATTAAAACACCATCACAAGTGTACCATTGCTCTTGATCAAGAAAGTCTATAAAGGGATTCCATACGTGGGCAGGAAAAATGGTGTTGCTCACACAAGTAAGACAATCTAAGAGCTGGGGAGCTGTACTCGTCTGATGTTAAGCAAATCAAAAACACAAGACCGAATCTGTGGATAGCATCCAGAGAATGTTTTTTTAACTTCAATGTCTCTCAGTTACAGTAATCTTGTATTAATTACTTGTAAATCCTACTGTTGCATGATGTTCCTAACAAAAACAACAACAACCTTTCTTCGAAGTTGACTGTATCCTTTTGATCACTTTTGGTTGTTCTACACATGCACTACCTTTCTGCAACAATGTTATCAATTATTACAGTATACAAGAAAACTGACACAGTAAATAATTTATAATTAGTAATGACACAAATATACTATGCATAAAGTCACAACTGAAAACAAAGCAATTGTGACATACAACATGCCCAGATATTTTACAACTATGAAGTTATAGAACCAACATAATTAGCTACAAAAGACCAATTTTATAAGTTGTATAGGACAGTCTGAGACAATTTCCTTACCTAAAGAAAGCTTCCAAGTTATGGTGGGTAGTGGATGAATGAACTGTGGTAGCCGCGGCCATGGGGCATTCACCAGCATCTGTCCGCTTTCACTTCCTGTCTAGATAAAAATCACCCCAAAAGTTTTAAGTTTAAAATCTAATGCCGAGATTCCATCTGGTATAAGAATGAGTCAGTTAATAATGAACTACAATCATCTCATTAGCCTTTGTCTTTCCTACTGACATTTAGCATCCCTCAGCATAGCAAAAACAAGTCTGGTTGTGACAGCCCAACGGTATGTGGATATTTTTCCATATTGCAAATACTACAGATAGAATTGGTAGTCTCTGCTGAAGATAAGCATGCAATTGAAAGATGGGTTATATGCTTAGTCTTAACCTGTATTGGCCAAATTATATGGAGGAGTTTAAACATTTGCTTTACTGATCCAATGCTACCAGTCATTTGTTGCCATGAGCACTAAAAAAAAAAATAAAAAAAAAAAATCACTACCCGAATTAAGTATTAATGTCATCTAAAGTCACAGAAACCACGACGTACACCTCTACCTCAATATAACGCTGTCCTTGAGAGCCAAACAAATCTTATCATGTTATAGGTGAAACTGCATTATATTGAACTTGCTTCTATCTACTGGTGTGTGCAGCCCTGCCCCCCCGGAGCACTACTTTACCACATTATATCCGAATTCACGTTATACCAGGTCGCATTATATCAAGGTAGTGGTGTATATTAAAGAGCAACCATGTAGGCTTTTCCTTGTTTTTCCTGTGTCAAAGATTTATTTTCTTTATCATGTTATGCTACTATATAAGGAGCTTTCTTGTCAATTTCATCTGTTTTAAAACAGCATTAAGAATCTTCTTCCTATAATGAGATCAGTAAGATTATTTTTGTGAGAGCATAGAGTAGATATTAATATGCTAGTTCAGTACTTGTTTGTATTTCTGAAAAATACTAACAAAAGGCTCACTCATCCAATCTGTCCTATTTTCAGCACTTTGGTATTCCTCCCATCATTGTTCAACTTGAGAAACTACAGTCTAAGGCACCTTCTACTTAAATTATCTCAAACTTAGTTTTGCATATTAAGAAAGTTTTCCAATATCATCTTCGGTGGTTTGCTTATTACAACTTTGACCAATAGCGCACTCATGAATCGCAACATGCCAAAAAGCAGGAGATGCTTCTGTGTTTCATTAAGATTTAGGTTGGGGTAACTACAACAGATAGTTATTTAAGCTCATCATAATTTACAATTAATGGTTAAATACATTCCTCTTATTTTTCCTATACTGAATATGCATAGAAGTTCCCAATATAGATTTATACAGTAAATCAAACAGATCCTTCTATGTTTCACATATAATTAGATTGAGTAACTATGCAACAGTTGGACTTAAACTAACCACAAACTATAATTGTAATGAAGTAGATTTCTCTTCGCTTTTCATTTTATTGAAATATTAGAAGTTCACAATATAGATTTATACAGTAAATCAAGCAATTACATTTAGTCTAATAATGGTTTGTGTTTGTATATGAGAGAGTATTGATTAAAGTTTTGGAAACCTGACAGAAAATGTAAAGTAACCTAAGGTTTTCAAAAAGCAGACTCCTGCAGTCTAAAGAAAGAAATTTCCTTAAGGAAAACTAAATAAAAAGTATTGCATATAGTGCAATGTCATCTACTTGAAAAAGAAATGTGACACTAAATGTGACTAATCATTAACAAAGTATAACAAGGTATTTATTTCTTATTAAAAAGGTAATCCACTTATGCAAAGAATTTTCACTTCACATTGGCTTCAAGGTAAACTTAACCAAATGTTATAAGAGCTAAATAACCATAAGATCTGACAGGTTGTATAACTGGCAACTGCACACAAAGCTTAACATAAGTGATCCTACCAACCTTGTCACTAAACTGTAGGGAATAACCAAGTATTTGTACGGAGTATAGACAGCTGTTTTGCCTTATTGTTTAACTTACATCTTATTGGTGTTAGATTAAGCAAATAGCTTTATACTGCTGCATGATGAACTACTAAACAAGTACAGAAAACAAAGAATGTGAAGAGACTTTACTTAAAGATACTTTAGCTTCAAAACAGGTATTTCTTTAGGCATCTAGAAGTGGTGACAGAAACCACAAATTGGGAAAGAGACACATAAGGTTGGCCAATGGGTACACCACAAGAGAGGGCTCAGGGAAGCAGTCTTGAAGTATGCTGCTGACTGGAACTAAAATAATGGGCAAGTGTTCGATGATTACCTTGATAAAATGTCTCTTGCAACCCATTATGTCCCAAGAAGTTTTGTACAATCTGGTAAAGTCTCACAGGTCTTACACAAACTTCATGGCATAAAATACCTGCACCTAAAGATTCATAAACTTTCTTTGCAGTTTTTGATCCAAGCAAGGACTGAACGGTTAAAAAGTTGAGAAACAAAAATGCAAACTGTCACTTGGGCAAAATTCATGTTCTCTGTCAGTATTTTTTTATTCTGAAGGAGAGAATTGCTGAACAAAACAAGGCTGGTTTTATACAGTTTCTGATTGGTGCTGAGGGCTGGTTCCTCTTCTTGGTGAAGTTATGCGGGCAGGTCAAAAAGTGGCAAAGATTTGGAACATCCAACTGGAATAGGAGTTGAAAGCAAAACAGAATCCTCTGACAAAAAAATACATGTATTTTGCTCAACTGACAGCTTGGCTATTAAGCTACATACTTAAGTTAAAATAATCATAAATAGCTAAATATGTATTATGAACACTTGTGTTTCACCAAAAAACTTTGATTTAACATGTTTTCTAGACAACTAAGATTAATAAGCTATTTAGAGTTTTGAAGCTGCAAAAAATTATAAATGATAGGCCATGTTAGTGTAAGGAGATACTGCTTAACCCCAGTAAAAGATAGCAGAGAAACCCTGAATGTTTCACAGATCAATTTAGAAATCAGGAGTTGTGATAAAAAGGAGTTGACAATTTTCCAGAGAAAGATAAAGCTTTGACTTGACTTGTAATAATAAAATAATAATAAGAGATATACCTATCTCCTAGAACTGGAAGGGACCTCAAAAGGTCATTGAGTCCAGCCCCCTGCCTTCACTAGTAGGACCAAGTACTGATTTTTGCCCCAGATCCCTAAGTGGCCCCCTCAAGGACTGAACTCACAATCCTGGGTTGAGCAGGCCAATGCTCAAACCACTCAGCTATCCCTCCCCCAGGCCAGCAGTTGGCGCTGAATGAGACTGGCAGCGGTACCCGGGCTGGCAGGAGCCAGCCAGAGAGGGGGCGGGCTCAGCAGCTTAGCCCGACCCAGCTCTGGGAGGTTTCGGCTGCTGGCTCCTTGCCAGCCGGGGTCTCAGCCCACCACCAGCCCAGGGTTCCTTCCCCCAAGCCAGCAGCGGGTGCTGAGTGGGACCGGCAGCGGTACCCCGGCTAGTAAGGGGCCAGCAGCGGGAACCCCAGAGTGGCAGCAGGCTGAACAGCTCAGCCTGCCCCACGTGCCATCAAAAATTGGCTCGCGTGACCCCTGAGCTAGAGAAAATTGGGGGGAGGGGTGGCAAGTAGAGGTCAGATGCGCCAAAATACAACTGTACATTATTTTTTGTTATTGAGGCTGCCAAAAAAACCCAAAACAACAAAAAAAAACCAATTCCTACGATTTGGAAACATATGTGCATATTCATTTGTTTTTCCTAAAGTATTTTAGCAAATTTTGTCAGAGCAGCCACCAGCAAGAGTTGGTGGCTGCACTGAGGTCACCACAACCTTTGTTGTGCAAACCCCTGCTCTAGGCTTTTAATGGAGTTTAATGGCTTAGTGTCTGCTCCCATTGGCTTCACTGAGAGCAGCATCAGGTCTTAAATAAAGGGAAAGTCAATGCTTAAAGAAATAAGAGTGAAGCCAGTAGTAGGAGACTGATTATACTCAAGTATCAGTTAAGATGGGACTACTGCTATTTCAGAGGAAAGACACAGCTTGATATTTTTGTAAGATAAACACCCACCCTGGTCAGGAGACGGATGTTTCATTTTGTGCAACTTTGTCCTACAAGTACTGACAACTGGAATTCACTTACTTCAGAATACTATTTGAATGTAAAAAGATAAGCTCTCTTCATACTCTGCTCTCTCTTCAGTTCGTATAAATCTTTCATAACAACTGATTGCATTATCACACACATTCTGACATACATTAAAGGATGGAGGAATGACAGTTACTTTAAATATGAATGTGGGTGCCAGACTTTCAAAAAGGTTCTAACTTGTTAGCCCAAATAACTTATTTTTTTAAGTTATAGAATTTGTTGGCTACTTTTACCCACTAATCTTTTGTTTTTCCCAGTAGTAAACTGTAGCTCCTCAAAAATCCTGTTAAGCTTCTATTTGAAAACCAATCCCCTTTTTCAGTTTTATCTTAAAGCTGCTTTAAATCCCCTTATTATACATTTTATTCATTGCTCCAATGAAACACTTTAAAAGCCTCCCTACAGTATTTTTACCTATCAACTCTACCTATTCTTTATGGAAGAATAGAAATCAAGATGATTCCTGCAGTGTTTCCTGCAGCATTTCTCCCTTATTTTTAATAGTATTCTGGTGCACTCCAAATTAGGAAAATCCTCCTTTTTTAATCTGACACTTTTTTAAAAAAAAATTTGCAGAGACCAACAACTATGAGAAGTCTCTGGAGTAAGCCCCCAGTTTAGTTTCCTCTACAAACTGAAAGGGCCTGCTAAACCCAGGGTTGTGAGTTCAATCCTTGAGTGGGCCATTTGGGGACTGGTCATGCTTTGAGCAGGGAGTTGGACTAGATGGTCTCTTGAGGTCCCTTCCACCCCTAATAATCTATGAAAAAAAAATAATAATCAACTCAGCCAAGCCTAACAGATTTCAGAGAGGTAGCTGTGTCAGTCTCTATCAGCAAAAACAATGAGGAGTACTGCCTTAGAGACTAACAAACTTCTTTGGGCACAAGCTTTTGTGAGCTAAAACCCACTTCATCAGATGCAGAGTCTCTCTGAAACACTTGCTCCTTTCAGTTAATGACAACATTACCTCTCGCCCACTAGATCTGGCACATCTCTTATCTGAGAAGAGATGTTTTACTATTACACACTGAGTTTAGTGTCTGATAGAAGATTTTGCTTAATAGCACTGGAGAGGTCAGGGATATTTCACTTTGATCTTCACTCACTCTGAGGGCACCAGTCTGAAAACGCCCAACCCTAAAGGGGGAGGAGCCTATAATAAACCCAGCAGCTGGGCCGCTGTTTATAAACAACCACCGGGGACACGCACACGCCAGGACAGACGTCAGGAGCAGAAGCGGCTTTGGGGCTCAGAGTGAATTAAGGTCTCAGAGGCCAATGACCATTTCCTGCGGCAGCTCCCCGCCCCCCTTCCCCGTACACAGCCCGCATCACCCCCGCCCCACAACGCTCAGTCCCGCCCCTCCCCCCTTGGCCACCCTCACCGCTTCCCCCTTCACTCCCGGCCCAACCCCGCCCCCGCCCTACTCTCATTCAGTCACGCGTCCTCCTCGGCCCAAACACCCCCCCGTCCGTGCCCCGAGCAGCACTCCAGCCCCAAGCACGGCCACAGCGTTTCCAGGGCTGCTCCGCCCCCTTCCCCTCAGCCCCGCCGCTCGGCCCGCTCTCAGGGCCATATTGCGCAGGAGCTAATTTCCTCAGGCCGGCAACGCCCCCCGTCCCCTCGCACTCACCGCTGCGGCCGCGATGCCCCCCGCCGGCTGACTGGCTTGAGGGGCTTGGTGGGGGGATTAGAAGCTTCTAGGCCAACAAAGAGCCACTAAAGCCACCGTCCGCTTCCGTGCCTCCAGAAGGGCGGGGCTCCTTTACAGACTCAGCCGCCTAGCACTCCCTGCAGCGCATGCGCTGGCCGCATCTGGGACCGTCATGACGCATGCGTCGTCTGCGCGCTTCTGTTCTTCCACCCGCTAGGTGGCGGGAAAGTCCGTTTTTTGAGTCACGTGCCGCTCCTGCGCCACAACGAGGCGGACGCTCCCGGAGTGCGTCAATTCTGCTGAGGGGTTTGGTGCCTCGTTGCGTAAAATGGGGGGAGGGAACCTTGTGTGTCGGCTCCGCTCGCCCCAGTGCCGGACCACGGAGCTCGCAGCAGAGCGCGCACACGCAGAGCTGTTCAATGTGCTGCGGCACCGTCTCCCTCTTCTCCCTGCCAGGCCCCGCACAGCAATCCCGGGCCCACCCCGCCTCCCTCCGCTTTATGCTGAGCCCCACTGTCTCCTCATCGCCATCCCCAGCAGCCCAGCCTGCTGCGTTAGGGGAGCATCCATTCCGTGGCAGGTGGGCATAGCGGTGCTGACCCGCGCGCCCTGTGCTGAGGACGGAAACACTACGCCCTCCTTGCCAGCGCCAGCCCAACACTGGCTGCTGTAGTCACATAAACAGTGGAAAGGATAAATTGTCTCTATGCCCCCCCCCATGCGAGAACAGAGGCAGAGTGGTGTAAAGGTGGCGTTAAGGTACCTTATGCCCCCCTCCATCTAGGACCAGCAATGGACCAGGCTGGTTTCTGGTGTAAGTTAGAGCAGCCTCAGGACTACTCCAATTCACACTGTGAGAGGGTAGGATCATAGAGTTACAAGGTAGGAATATGAGTATTTCAGCCTTTAGTGGCCAAAGTAGTCGTCCCTTTAATTAAATATCACAGGGGTAGTTGTGTTAGTCTGGATTTGTAAAAAGCAACAAAGAGTCCAGTGGCACCTATAGATTAACAGATTTATTGGAGCATGTGCTTTTGTGGGTGAATACCCACTTCGTCAGATGCATGTTATTCATGAACAATCTGAATTCATTACCCACGGCAACCATACACTTCTACTAGTGCCCATGGATTTCCTGGCATTTGCTTAGGACAGTATAGCTGACCGTAACATTTTACAGTATCTTAATATAGTTGTAGACATATACCAAGTCTTTAACTTGGGATAATTAGCTTTATGTAGATTTATTATATGTTGCCAGATTTATTTTTTTGCATGTATTGTATGGCTTTTACTTTTGTTTTGACCTGGAAAGGTATTATGTCAGTATTGGTGTAAGAATGGGTTATGTTGCATGACTTTCAAAAGTGAAACTTTTTTTCTACAGGAAATCCTCATTTGATTAGAATCCAACTTCTTGAACTACAGCTGCAAACTAAGGAAACACAGTAACGAGCTAACGAAAAAATTGAAGTAAATATGCATTATATGATTTTCATTTAATCTTCAAGTTATTATATAACATAAAATATAGTAACATAAAAATAAGAAATCAGTTTATTACAGAAAATCACAAATATATTCTTACCTATAGAGTACTTGACTGCATTATAATCAATACTTCAAGGAAGAGAGAGAGAACAAAACCATGCTTATGTTTTGTATCTATTCTTTGTTGTATCAAAAAATTAATTGCATGCACAATTTCTCTTTAAATAAACGGTTATTAAAAATACCAAAACCTTTTGGCATTACAGTTACTCTCTGCAGATAAGAATACAGGGTAGATAGTAAACAGAGATGAATGGAGATTTATAACTGTTGGCATCCAAATGTACCAGTCAAATGCTTATCCTTGGTGCACTGCCATTAATCATTGGAATACAGTACTATAAGGAATAGGTCTGATTGCATTTAACTGATATTCAAATTGCCCTGTCTTTTGTTATGCTTTCTCTGTAGAAAAGCAAGTACATGGTTTTTTCTATTGAGGTTGCAACAACTTACATATGTACTTAACTTTACACACTGAGAGAAATCCTATTGTCTTTAAAGTTAAGCAAATTTCTGTTTGCAGGATCAGAATATATCTTTTGTAAAATGCTGCAAATTAAGAATAATAATAATAGAAGTCAGATCTGAGGGTGGGGGAAGGGACAGGACTTTTTCAAACTCTAGCCACAATTCAAATTCTACCAACTCTTGATGCTAATATGAAATGTCATTCAAAATAGATCATGTAGATAGATGTTCATAGTATGATCGTCCTCCTTTATGGGTTTGACATTCACACCATTATCATTAGGCTTCAGATTAACTATCACCCCCCCAACACTCCAATTAATGGAAACAGTTCACGCCTTTAATCGCTATTGCTTCATGATGTCTGCACTACAGACTCTCGCAGATTACCAATCTATTCATTTTCATTTGGATCAAATTGTGAAGGTTATTTGTATTTTTGCAATTGTAAAAGCTACATTTTTAATGTGTTCACTAATTTTGAGTGCTGCCATTTTTGGGGAGCCAACTTGAGACATCTTTTGCTTGACTTTTAGAGGGACTGTAGACCAGCAGTTTAGTTACCTAAAAGTTAGATAAGAGAATAGAAAAATGAAAGGAGAGAGGGAGGAATGTAAGAAGAAATGGGAAAAAAGAGAAATATGGATTTCCGGTAAGAGTATTGGTATAGATTCATATTAATGCATTTTCCTCCAGAGAAAATGGAAGAATTTAATTATGGTATAGAACTTTTCCTATGGAGTCTAAGCTCAGCTGCCAGATCTGCACCCAGACCTAGAGGAATCATTCTAGAAGAGAGGAAACATGATTTGACAATATCCTCTTCTGAAGCATTGGTTGCTTTAAAAAAAAAGTTTTTAAAGAGAGCTTAGAAACATTGTCACAATACATATTGATACAAAATGAAAATAACTAAGCAGATTCTTATGATATTCCAAATTATGGCAAGTACTTTTAGTGACAACCATGATATTACAAGAGAGTTTCTTTGATATCAAACACTTTTCTCATGAAGACAACAGCTGTAATTGGCACCCATTGAACAAGCTTGACATGATATCTTGCCCTGGGACAGCAGGATTTTGCTTTCAATAAAAGCTTTTGGCATCCTCTCTGGGTAGGTGCTGCTGTCTTCATTGCACTGATTTTCTGGCATATTTTCATGATCTTCATGGTCTTCAGTACTTCTTTCACAATATTTGGCATTCAACTTACTGTTACCAGAAGAAGCACAGTTCTGCATACCTGCTATAATATTTTCGACCACTCTAGTTTTCAGAAGATATTCACTGACAGGCAAAATTTATTGTAAAACTAACTTTTGCTGAAATTATACTTTCTCTCAAAAAATTCCTGTAAACAACCATTAACAAGTAGGGCAGCAAATAATACAACAGTCCACTGGTTCTTCTTTCCTTTCCTCAGTTTGTTTCTGATCATACTCTATTTCTTCTCTCCCTTGTGTTTTTATAATCCACTTTAGCAGAATTTTTGAAATTGTTTAAATTAGCATTTAGAAATACAATTACAGCGGTTTCGCTTCCAAAGGTCTTCCCTCATTGGCCCTGAACACATGTAAAAGAGCAGCTAACCTATGGATTGTGCTGGGTGGCCTTGATGCTTTTTGATTCAAGAGAGAGTGGTGAAGGCATGGACAAGAATATGCATCTCCCTGTCAAGTGATTTCACGATCTCCTCAGTCATTTTTATGCATTCTGGAAGTAGTGACCTAACCAAACACAATTAATTTGATTTATAATTCCATGTGATTTATTGTGCTTTGTTCAGATAATTCATCAAAGCCTAAAAGATGGTGTAGGCTCTTCCTACGTCCCTCCCGTCACTAGCCTTGCATGCCGTGTCCCCGGGGCATTCACTTGAGGGAGGGCAGCTAGGAGGAGTAGCACTTCCAGTCTTTCCTTGGGATATTTTTTGTCTGCAAACAACTTTGACTTTGAAAATCTCAGCCTACCTATGAGATTTAAATGCACAATTCCCATTAATTGCAATGGGAATTGCATATCTAAATCATCTAGATGTCTGAAAATTTCAGCCCAGTCTCCACTGGGGGATCCATAGGAACACTGTAGATAGAGACTGCAGGGAGGAAGTGCTGAACGAATGTATCCCTGCTACCTGGTGACCTTTGTTAGAGGAAAGGTTATAGGTGCCTAGCATGAGAGCTGTCCCCTGGTGCACACTCTTCCACCGAAGTCTTCAGTAAGGTCTGCACCAACAGAAGCTGATCCAGACCCTGAGTGAATTTGGCTTTCGGCATGTGTACGCTATTTTCATAAAAATTTAAATCTGAAGCACACCAACATGCAGTCTTAACAATGTCCTGCTAAATTCTAATACCAATAAGGTTTCACGCTGCATCAATAAATGTAGCTATTAATTATCATCATCATTAAATGTTTATATTATGTCAGTGACCAGAGGCTCCAGTCAGGATTAGGGCACCGTTGTGCTGACCAAAGATATATTAAGTCCCTGTCATGAACAGCTATATTGGAAGTATTTCACAAATACTACTGTAAATGCAATGACCAATTTTCTGTTGTCATTCTTCTCTTTACAGCAAAATACTGAAGCTATTGTATGATTAAACAGTGCAGCTCTAATGTCTTGGAATTATCAAGGAGACTGAAGTAGCAAATCAAAATAATACCCTGGAAGTAGGTTAGCATATCATGTTTGGTGGAAGCTTGCTAGCAACTTCACTAGGCAACAGCTGTTTTCAAGGGCATGTGACAAGAAGAAACCTGCTTTAGTAAACATGTAAGTTTCCTGATTTGTTTTAAAAAAAAAACCAAAAAACACAACATACTAATTTTCAAATGTTTAAAAAAAATTAAAATGACAGTTTACAGCTATTTTTAAAAAAGGTCTTCCTTAATAATAGTTAAGAAATAGCAGGGAGGAGGTTTGTTATGTTTGGATATTTTAAATGCTATAGTCAGGCTTGTAAAAATGTATTAACATCTTCTAAAATTACTGGCTCCATAAATAAACAGTAAGCATGATTTACTAAGCCCGTCGTCCGAACTGTGGTACAACCATACATTCTTTTCCCCGTACTTGGTCCGTGAGTTTAATAGGTGGTATGTTTCAAAATCATTTACTTATTATGTAGGATACTGATAGCATGCCTTCCAGATAAATCTGATGTGGAAGAAAATAGGCACAGGTCATTAGCGTTCACTGAATTGCAAAACAAAAGACAAAGGACTAGTCACTCAATGAAATATTAACACTTGCTGTAGGTTTCTCTGTAAACAAGCAGCTAGAAGAAATATTTTAATAGCTTTTAGTTTTTCTGAAAATATACATATCTGATTTTTCTAAAGTAACCGCCTTGATTCCTTCTCTATTAAATAATACTAAAATATTCCTCTGGCAAGTCATGGCACTTTAGTGGCAACACTGGTGGGAACCCTAGTGTGCATAAGGCTCCTGAAACAGAAAGTTTATTTTTCTATATTGCGCCATCAGACGCTCAAAGCTTAACAAATAATGAGCAGTAAAAGTGCCAAAATACTAACAAATGGTGACACAAGGTGAAATGTAGGCTAAAAGTTGATGAGATTACTTGAGTATAAAACATTATGACTGTTACTTTGCAAGAATGCTTGTCTCTAAATTCAAAAGTGAAACAAATATTAAGAAAATCAGATGTGGAATGTAGTTGAGATTTTCGATTTCTCTGTTATCCTGTATGCTGGGGATTAAATCTCTTAAGAGCAGTCTTTTTAAAGACTAAAATACAAAGTAGGAGCCATCCTTCTTCATAATTCTGATTAATCACTCTGCATATTAATTATTATCGGCTTCTGACAAGTTACTCTGCCTACTAATTATCCACAAGGTATGGGCTACTCGCTATTAAGACTAAATATGTTCTAATGATCATAGATATCAAAGTTGCCAGCACGCTTAGAAGTTTTCCGCTGTGAAAAAAATTGTTGTCAAATATATAGTTGTTAGTTTTGAAAAACAATTATTTTTTCCAACTCAGAATATTTATCTCACACACATCATGGATGACTCAGAAGTAACAAGTTACATGCAGGTGGCTCACACATAGTTGAATTCTGATTAATACGTTTAAATAGGGGGACCTCCTAATATATATTTAGCTCCTGTGTCATCCCCAATATATTTACAACTATCATTAGCACCTTTAACTGGATGTCACTGCCACAGCCAAGAAAACACAAAACATCAGGGCATTCATGCCAAAATCCTCCTTTGCGGATTAATCCTGTGTAGAGAAGAAACTCCTGAGGCCAGATCTTAGCCTCTATTAATTCTTCTTTGCACAATGCCATATACACAAAGCTGATTTAAAGATGACCTAGGTGGCCAACTGAAGATTGTATTTGAATAGAAACAACTCAGTGAGTTACTGCAACCTGGAGTAATGTAGGTTATCTAATTCATGCTGGGGTTTGAACTCTGGCCCTCAGCAGCTCCAGAGATTTAGTGGGTAATGTAGATGGCCCACAGCTTGTCCAGACCCAAATATTAGTCCCTCAAAAGAAGACTTTGAAAGAGTGTTTTCATTAGTTTCCTGCTTTACTAACATCTGCTAAACATTATCAGACTTATCCACCTTTTAACTGGATTATGGAGAATCTTCTCAGAAATGTATGTTACATTTCACCTAGTCCATGGGGGGAAACTACAGACTTGCCTCAAACTCTGTTTTGATTAATCCTTGACCAAAGCCATTTGTCTAGCACAGTAACTCCGTTTTGGACATCTGTAAAGTCACAGAATGAACAAAATTGAGAAGCCATAATCTTAAAAAAATTGAGAATTGGGAGATGCTAAAGTCTTGATTCATCTGATACTACACTTGAGTCTGCTAGATTTTACAATTTATCAGCAAGTCCCCATAAATGTTGTGGCATCAGTTTATTACCATGAATCTAACTCTTTTCTAGTCAAGCTCCACAAGCCTAGGCTAGATGTTTTCCAATTTGGGAAAGACTTGTTTTTGGTTGGGATCTATTCTTCAAATCTTACAGGAAGAGCACCATATGTTAGGAAGGATCACCTTTCTAGGAACAGATAGTTTACACTGATGTTTGCAAACCAAACTTTATCTTCTAATTTTGCAGAGGAACCGCAAAGCAGAATAATTTCTGCAATGTTCTGAACGGTCTTCAGCCTTGCTTTTTAATATTACCTTCTCCTGTTCTCATTTGTCTCTTTTTTGTACTAAATTGCCAATTTATTTCTTTGTTCTCAGGATCTGAGCAACTTGTTACTCGGATGGATCCAATACCAATGTCTTTTTCTTGCTATGTTGGTGCATAAATTTCTGATGTTCTTTCTTGGTGGGTACACACATTAAACCTGCCACACTGGTAGGTTAATAGATAAATGACACAAAGCATTTGGTTCTGTTGGATATTTTCAGATGCAAACATTTTTGAGCAGCTCTGACTTTTTCACAATACATCTTCCTATTCTTATTTTCTTAATGGCAAGAGAGAGGAAGGGAAAGCAAAACACAATGGAGGCCAGTTTCATTCCTTGTGCAAGTCCATTGACAGCAGAAGGATTGTGTAATATGCATGTTATCTTGTGTAACGTTGCAGTGGGAAAGAAGCAATGGAAAGTTGTATATTATATAAAATACCACTCATACAAGTTTGCTGGAGTACATACTTGCATGGCAGGTGTAAAGGAGCATCCAAGGTGCAAGGCCATAAGGACATTCAGGCCCTAGAAGTTGTAGAGTACTTGTTGCAATTTAAAATACATCTGAGTTCTAGCACTGTTTACATTTATAGCAATATCAATTGCCTTTCATTTGATATAAGCAATGTAGAGATTTATTTATTTAGTTATTCAGTATAAGTGGCATCACACCTTTATATACTATATGGCAATGTCCTTGTAGTGATTTTGATAGAATTGCACTGTTTCACAAGATTGCACAGATCTTTATAAAAGTAAAGTTTTATAATAATAAATACATAATTTTATAATATTTCCCTGATTGTATGTGCTATTATTACAAACAATAGAAGCTCCATTTCTACCACAGAAGGGAGAGTAGGAAAGAAGGCAAAGTATAGTGACCAGTTTTCTCTGAAAAAACAGAGGTGTTTCTGTTATTAGGGCTTGTCATTGTGTCCTCATCAGTTTCACCAAGGACAGTTTTGCCCTGTTTTTTGTAGCCTCTGCATACAGACTGCCTGTTAGCTGGGTCAGTGACATTGACAACAGGCCATCTGAGAATATATGCAACTCAGGGACCTCCCCAGCAGACCTGTTATATGTTGATACGTTGCCCTTTACGGTAGAAGGGGAGTTGCTTGGCTGACAAGCAGGCATCATGTTCTCATTCACCCCCCAGAACTACAACTCATAACTAACTGACTCTACTATATGAGATGTGGTTTCTTTGCGCAGCTCTTCAAAGAATGGATTATTGCCACATGAATCCTCTTGGTTTGGTGTTACTTTAAGAAGTTGCAATAGCACCACCTGGTCACAAGAGGGAGCTCACATTACTCTAGTGATATCTCAAATAGTAGGAAGCCAGTTCCGTGAAAGCATCAGATATTGGCTACTGCCAGAGGCAGGATATTGGACCAATGACATATAATTACAAATCTTATGCTTTCATGGAAAAACCCCACCATCACTTACCAAATTTAATGTGTCATTTCAGTGGTAGGATACTGGGTGTTTCAATTTCTGACCTAGGAACATAAATGCTACAGGCAGCATTAACTCCCTTCCATGCCTCCCCCATTACTGGAGAGGGTAGGTAGATCAGAGCCACAAGGGATAGTAACCCTAGAAAACAGAGTAGAAGACAGGGCCCAAGACCCATTATATTAGTTTTCTTTTTCCTATGGATCTGCAGTTTGATCCTCTTGCCACACTTCTTGTCTGCACATCTACCCCATTAGAGGTAAATATATGAGGGTGCAGAGTCAAAGTAACAGCAATCCAACAATCTGTCCAGCGCGGGAGTACCTAGAGGATTGCTCTAGCCAGCATAATTTAGAGCAGCCCTTAGGTTCAGCCCCCAGTTAAGCCAAGGCTCATGTTTCCTCTGCTAAATTCAGCTTAGCTATGCCCTGAATATTGCCCAGAATTCCTAATATTCTATTTTATCTCTAATTCTCTTATCACTATTAATTGTGTGCATTAAAAGAGGAGAATAAAACATAAATGAAGGCCACCCTTCTCCCAGCTGCTAATGGCAGCTATATTGGCTGAGTTTACTCTGCTTAGGGGATTTTTTTCTAAAATCATTAAAAACATGGCTCAGGCCCACACCCAGAGCCTTACTCCTACTGCTATCTCTGAGAAACTGAAATACAGCTTCCCTAGTCTCCTTTCTAAGTGATTCTTTCCTACTTGTAAGAACTCAAGAGTCCTTGGGGACACAGAATCAGAAGTATCTTTTATTTGGGGAAATGAGGAAAAGCAGTAAAAAGACACAGGAGAACTCTCTCTCCCTCTCATATTCAGGAAGCTGAACAACCCAAATCAGTGCATCAGGAGTTAGGTCAACCCCAGTTCCAAATAATAATCCTCTGATTTACAGAGGTTCAGAACTTAATCCCATCACAAAACCCACTCATGGGTCCAGTTAGACTCAGAAGCAGTTAAGAGGTAGTTGGCCTCTGCCAGATTGCTCCAGTTCAGAAAGAACCACTTTGCCAGGTCTCCCTTAAGCTTGAGTTTTGTTGTTACCAAACCAAAGTGCGCTACCTTGAAGATCGTGTTTACCCACTCACTCCAAAACACAAATTCCTATGCTCTTTCATCAGAATAGTATTCATAATAGTTATTTATACAATCAAAACAAACAAAATCCAAGCAAAGAAACAAAACTCAGTAGGTGGAATTACTGGTAGGCAATGTTATAACTGCTGTAAATGAAGGTAGCCCCAGCTGATTTCTTCCTTTTTTTCTCTATAGAGGGAACAGAAAGTTCCCTCCCTATCTTCTGGCTCTTCTCTTACTCCTGTAAGCCCCTGAAAGTTACACAAAACCCAATCTAATTAACAACTGAATATTCTTGTACCACATCTGCACGCCAATGTTTTCTTTAACTCCCTGTCGATAAATTTATGTGACAAGATTGTGCAAATCTATTTTAAAAGCTTCTATATAATCCTGAAAGTTTGGGCTTCTTCTAGGAACACTCAGTATAATGAAGTTGGTCCAAACCAGGTGTGCAGTTGTAAACATGTCTCATGCTGTTAGGACTCATCAGCATGATACAGTAACCTGGAAATGTGAACAGACGCACAATCAGAAAAGACCTGGAGATTAAAATCCTGTCTATCCTGTAACTTTTAACTGAGTTTGAAACCATTCTAAGGCATGGTCAACTCTAAATTTGGTTTGTGTCCTCAAACAAACATGCCTAATGTTTCTTTTGCCCTTGCTGGTGGCATAGGCTAGCATGCAGGTGTCTTCCTGTAACAAGCTCAGCCCACTGATTTTTTGCAGTATAGATAGGACCCCATATCTTAGTGGCCTGGTTGGTACTTTTTGGATATGTGGAGGACACTCCAGAGTACATTGTTCCACAAGCTGATGTTATTTCATCTCACCTTAACTGATCACTCTCATTAGAGTGTGTATGGTAACACCCATTGTTTCCTGTTCTCTGTGTGTGTGTGTGTGTGTGTGTGTGTGTATCTTCCTACTGTATTTTCCAATGCATGCATCCGATGAAGTGGACTGTAGTCTACGAAAGCTTATACTCAAATAAATTTGTTAGTCTCTAAGGTGCCACAAGTACTCCTGTTCTTTTTGCATTGTTAGGGTATCTAAAGAGATATTTCCAAGTCAGATTGCCCTGCATTAGTAATGAACCTTAACAGCTGTTTCAGTAAACACTGTTCCAATGTGAAAAGACACTTTACATGACAGCACTGGATATAGGGAATTATTAACAAAAATCTTGACATTCATTTAGATGTCAGTACTCAGTATTATCTCATGGATGTATCATAGCAATCCTATCTAATGTAATGAAAATTTTAAGTTCAGCTTGACTTCTTTATACATTTCAGTACTTAGCAGCTGCATTTTTCATGTGCAAACAGACCCCCTACACATTCCCCCCCTCTGTGCTTACTTTGTTCACCTGGTGCCAATTATCACCATGTTAAGCTACACACCTCCAATGGCTTTAGCCTCTGACCATTGTGCTTCAGCTTTTAACATCATCTAGACCTACAACAGTATTACACATAAAAAAAAACTACATTAAAAGGACATTAAGGTTGCAAAGTCAAACACTCCAAAGTTAGGAAATGCCAGAATTAAGGTTGCCTGTGCAACCTTAATACAGCCCCCTTGGGCATATACATTATGGTACAGTCTCTGACTATGGGTTTCAGAGTAGCAGCCATATTAGTCCGTATCCACAAAAAGAACAGGAGTACTGGCACCTTAGAGACTAACAGTCTAGACTGCATGATCACATACTGCTTTTTCCTGACAGCAGAGGAATGGTGACACTTGGAAATCTTGGGTTCCATTCCAGGCTCTGAAGAAGTGTGCTCTAGTGGGCCCGGACTCCTCTGCCTCTTCCTCCCAATCTTGACCTCTTCTGCCCAGGCCCCACAACCTGTCCCCATCCCAGTCCTGTCTTTTCCTTATCTCTGGTTTCTTGTCCAAGTCTTACTCTCTTGGCCTACCCAGTCCCGGTCTCCCATTCCAGGCCTGGTATCTGAGTCCTGGTCCCCACCATTACTCCCAGTTTCTCTCCCTCCCCATGTCGGTTCTTAGTGTCTTGCCCCACTGGTCCCAGTTCACCCCTCCTGCCCAGCCAGGTCTCAATTCTCCCCACCCAGTTTCTCATCCAATCTATCTCTTCCCTCCCACTCCACCGATTCCTTGTCTCTCTCTGTCTCCCCCCATTCCTGGCTACTTGTCTCAGTTTCTTTGCCCAACCAGTCCCAATTCTGCACTGCACCACAACCCCTTCTCAGATCTATCTCTCCTCACTCCTATTCCTTCCACACTGGTCTTAGTCCCAATCTCTTTGTCTAACCATTTCCAACCCCTCTCTTTGCCCCCCCCCCCGCTCCTTATCCAATCTCAGTGTTCCCAACTACTCCCAGCCTTTCCCCAGCCCTGGCTCCTAGTCTCATTATCCAACCAGTCCCACTCTCCCCCTCCCAGCCACTAGTCCTAGTCTCCTAGTCCAACCAGCCTCAGCATCCACAACCCTTCCGGCTCCAATTTCCAGCCTCTCCCGCTCAGCTCCCAGTCCCAACCTCCCTTCCCTACCCTTTTAAATTCCTAATTCAAGTCTTCCCACTAGCTCCCAGCCCCCTTACCCAACTAGTCCCAGTCCCTCTCCCCACTTCACCTCTAGTATTACCAGACTCCTTGCCCCAATCTAGTTCTTTCTCTACCCCTGGGCCGTCTTTTGTCCTCTCTGCATTCGAATCAGATGGGTTCTTCCTTCACGCTACCTGGGGTGCCAGCAAGTTGGGAGGTGTCACTAAGAACACAGTAGAGACAGGCTCCCTGCGGCCAGTTTCTGGACCTGGCCTGGAGCAGCTACTACAGGGAAAGTCCTTCTGAACCCCTTTACCCCCTGAGCTGAAGCATGCTCATTCACTCTGAGGGTGGCACATGCACAGTCCAGTCACATATAGGAGCTATAAGGGGGTGAAGCATGCTTAATAAGGACAGAATCTTTGGAGAGTTTAAATGCTAAATATCAAAGAAGTCTTTACTTGGCATGGGTGTGGGCTACCATTTTTCAAAGGTGTATAACCTGGCCAAATGTGGGCAGATTTCCATGGAAATAAAGGCACATCCCAGACACAAAGGCATCCCCCTACCACATTTCAAATCTCTGCTCCAAAGCATGAAGGCACTACACCTGTTCAAGAAAGGTCAAGAATTTTTTTAACATAGGCAAAAAAAAAGTTTTATACCCTAGCCTCATTTTTGGATATGGCTGAACTATTTGGACTGAAATTTTCCAGTAAATAAACAGCCTGAGGCAGACAACTAGCATGGGAAGTTTCAGCCCAAATGCTCAAAGATTTAAGCAACTGAAAACAGGGTCTTATAATGGGTCAACCTTAATGCTAGGGGTGCTACCAGCCCTGCCTATAATACCTAAGCTCTGATAACAAAGGTTTGGGGTATGCTTGTGTGTGAATAGAATTCTTTTCTATATCATTTTACTTCTTCCTTAAGGGGCCTCTTCATCCTCCTCTTGTTTATTCACACATTATTCCTTGACCTTCTATACATGCCCCTTTCCTTATCTTTGTTCTCCTTATTCTTTTTGCCCTTTTTTTGATATCAGTGTCCCCCTTTCTCACTTGTTAAAACACTCCCGCTGCTGGGCCTGTCTCTTTGTCTGTTCCGTATGGTTGGCCTACCCTGAGCAATGGTTCTTACCATGAAGCGTGCTCCACTGTCACTCTGGAAGAAAATGTAAGCATTATTTAATCCAGCACTGGCAGGCATCTCCTACCATCCATGCCTGGAGAAATCACTGAAGTTCCGCCAGCTGAGGAGTCTATCCTCAGATAAGTTCACAGTTGCTTCTGTTTGTTGAAAGAGGTTCAGTTTATGTATTGACTTCAGTAAGCAGCCCTTGAATCTTTAAAAGAGTTTCAAAAGAATTCCTGTTCGGGTTCTAATGTTCCAGCTGGCTTTCCATTCTGGGGGGTAAGTATTTTTATTCTCAGAGTGTTCTCTCTGCTTGTAACTGCACCTTGTATACATAAGGTTATACATACCCAAGTAGAGATTAACAGCATTCCCTGGTGACTCCTTCCTTTCCTCATGCCCTCCCAATTGCTGCTGCTTGCTTGTGCCAAATGCGTGTAAAGTGGGTGTAAAATGCTACAAAATAAAAATTTCCCACTCAGTTACACTGGTGGTAGTTTTTACCTCCAGTTTGCATGCATGGGGCTATTCGGGTAGCTGGGGATTGCTGGAGTGCATATCCTTTGTCCCCCCACCCCCACCCCCAACCCTGATATAAACCCAAAACTGCTCTACACCACTGGAAGTTTCCCCTGTGCAGAGGGGATCCTCAGTTTTCCACCTAGGGCAATTTAAAGATGTTTTGCGTGATCAGGAAAAGTGGGTGTGAACAGGTTGTCCCTATGTCCTGGTATTTCCAGTTGCTGGAATAGTCTATAAGGACCAGTAGTTTATAGCCGTGTAGAGGCTTTTCTAATTTGTATTGAGAGACTGGCCTAGAAGCTGCACCAGCCAAAGATTGTGTGTGAAGTGGAGGCACAAACAGCACCTTTGGGCCCTATGGTAATGGACTGTAAATAGGTAATAAAAATTAAAGGACCATCTGCGCTTATCTTTTCCTTAGCAACTAACAAATTTGACTCCTAATTGTATTGCTATTCTGACAAAATGTCCTATGGTTTCCAGGAATGTTGCAATCTTCACAATTTGATAGGATACTTTTTTTCCTCTGTTGCGGCGAACAGCAGAGGCTAACAGAGGGAGTTTGCCTGGGATCTGTCCGTGAGGAGGTATGCTAAGTGCTGCATTAGGGGGGCTGTGTTGGTGAGTATCTGAGTGTCTGTTGCAGGGGATAGTTTGTCAGTTGGACTGTGCGCTTGATTGTTTGATTATTTGTTTGAAAAGTGTGAATTGGGAGTGCTTTGTTCCAGGTGGGCCTTAAGTGGGCCTGACTGCTGTAAAAAGGCAGTCGGCAGCGAACCAGCTGAGCGGCAAGCAGTAGAGGCTAACAGAGGGAGTTTGCCTGGGGAGAGCCCACTGCTTTCATCTCACGGGCTTCTGTGAGTTGCTGCAACAGCTGAGGAAGCTCTTAGAAGGAAGAAATTATGGAAGGTGAGCATTCAACTGTTGTAACCTGCACAGGTTGTGCCATGTTTGTCTTTCTTCCACAGGACAGAAGTGACTGTGTGTGTACAAAGTGCAAGCTGGTCTCCATATTGGAAGAGAAGGTTTGAGGTCTGGAGCAACAAGTATCAACCCTGCGTTGCATAAGAGAAAATGAAGATTTCCTGGACAGACGTCAGGATATGCTTTTACGGGCACAACGTCCTGAAGAATTGGAGCAGGCTGCACAGAAGGGAGAGAGGGACAGTGAAGAAATTTGGCAGCATGTGACCTCCAGAAGAAGAAAGAGGAGCTTCCATGTACCAGCAATGGAGATGCAGATGAGCAACCGTTTCCATGTTCTTTCCACAGTTACTAATGCGGAGAGTGGACTAGATGGTACGTCTGAGAGAAGGGAACAGAAGGAGACTCCACCGATTGGAAGGCACGAGATGCACTGTCCTAGGGATGGGGGTTCCACAACCACCACTCCCAAGAGAAGGAGGAGGGTGGTGGTGGTTGGGGACTCCCTCCTCAGGGGGACTGAATCATCTATCTGTCGCCCCGACCGAGAAAACCGAGAGGTCTGCTGCTTGCCAGGAGCTAGGATTCACGGTGTGACGGAGAGACTGCCAAGACTCATCAAGCCCTCAGATCACTACCCCTTCCTGCTTCTCCACATGGTCATCAATGATACTGCCAAAAATGACCTTGAGTGGATAACTGCAGACTACGTGGCTCTGGGAAGAAGGATAAAGGAGTTTAAGGTGCAAGTGATGTTCTCGTCCATGCTCCCTGTGCAGGGAAAAGGCCTGGGTTAGGGATCGTCGAATTGTGGAAGTCAACGAATGGCTACGCAGGTGGTGTCAGAGAGAAGGCTTTGGATTCTTCGACCATGGGAGGGTGTTCCAAGAAGGAGGAGTGCTAGGCAGAGACAGGCTCCACCTAACAAAGAGAGGGAAGAGCATCTTCGCAAGCAGGCTGGCTAACCTAGTGAGGAGGGCTTTAAACTAGGTTCACTGGGAGAAGGAGACCAAAGCCCTGAGGTAAGTGGGGAAATGGGATACCGGGAGGAAGCACGAGCAGGAGAGTGCAAGAGGGGAGGACTCCTGTCTCAGACCAAGAAAGCAGGACATTCAGCGAGTTGTCTTCAGTACCTATACACAAATGCAAGAAGCATGGGAAACAAGCAGGGAGAACTGGAAGTCCTGGCACAGTCAAGGAACTATGATGTGATTGGAATAACAGAGACTGGTGGGATAACTCACATGACTGGAGTACTGTCATGGATGGATATAAACTGTTCAGGAAGGACAGGCAGGGCAGAAAAGGTGGGGGAGTTGCATTGTATGTAGGAGAGCAATATGACTGCTCAGCGCTCCAGTATGAAACTGAAGAAAAATCTGAGAGTCTCTGGATTAAGTTTAGAAGTGTGAGCAACAAGGGTGATGTCATGGTGGGAGTCTACTATAGACCACCAGACCAGGGGGATGAGGTGGACGAGGCTTTCTTCCAGCAACTAGCCGAAGTTACTAGATCACATGCCCTGATTCTCATGGGAGACTTTAATCACCCTGATATCTGCTGGGAGAACAGTACAGTGGTGCACAGACAATCCAGGAAGTTTTTGGAAAGTGTAGGGGACAATTTCCTAGTCCAAGTGCTGGAGGAACCAACTAGGGGCAGAACTCTTCTTGACCTGCTGTTCACAAACAGAGAAGAGTTAGTAGGGGAAGCAAAAGTGGATGGGAACCTGGGAGGAAGTGACCATGAGATGGTCGAGTTCAGGATCCTGACACAGGGAAAAAAGGAGAGCAGCAGAATACGGATCCTGGACTTCAGAAAAGCAGACTTTGACTCCCTCAGGGAGCTGATGGGCAGGATCCCCTGGGAAAATAACATGAGGGGGAAAGGAGTCCAGGAGAGCTGGCTGTATTTTAAAGAATCCTTATTGAGGTTGCAGGAAAAAAAATCCCAATGTTTAGGAAGAATAGTAAATATGGCAGGCAACCAGCTTGACTTAACACAAAAAAGAAGCTTACAAGAAGTGGAAGATTGGACAAATGACCAGGGAGGAGTATAAAAATATTGCTCAGGCATGCAGGAGTGAAATCAGGAAGGCCAAATCACACTTGGAGTTGCAGCTAGCAAGAGATGTTAAGAGTAACAAGAAGAAAGTCAGGTATGTTAGCAACAAGAAGAAAGTCAGGGAAAGTGTGGGCCCCTTACTGAATGAGGGAGGCAACCTAGTGACAGATGATGTGGAAAAAGCTAATGTACTCAATGCTTTTTTTGCCTCTGTCTTCACAAACAAGGTCAGCTCCCAGACTGCTGCACTGGGCAGCACAGTATGGGGAGAAGGTGACCAGCCCTCTGTGGAGAAAGAAGTGGTTCAGGACTATTTAGAAAAACTGGATGAGCACAAGTCCATCGGGTGGATGCGCTGCATCCAACGGTGCTAAAGAAATTGGCGGATGTGATTGCAGAGCCATTGGCCATTATCTTTGAAAACTCATGGCGAACGGAGGAGGCCCTGGATGACTGAAAAAAGGCTACTGTAGTGCCCATCTTTAAAAAAGGGAAGAAAGAGGATCCGGGGAACTACAGGCCAGTGAGCCTCACCTCAGTCCCTGGAAAAATCATTTAGAAGGTCCTCAAGGAATCAATTCTGAAACACTTAGAGAAGAGGAAAGTGATCAGGAACAGAGTCAGCACGGATTCACCAAGGGCAAGTCATGCCTGACTAATCTAATTGCCTTCTATGAGGAGATAACTGGGTCTGTGGATGAGGGAAAAGCAGTGGATGTTATTCCTTGACTTTAGCAAAGCTTTTGATATGGTCTCCCACAGTATTCTTGCCAGCAAATATGGGCTGGATGATTGAACTATAAGATGGATAGAAAGCTGGCTAGATCTTTGGGCTCAGTGGGTAGTGATCAACAGCTCCATGTCTAGTTGGCAGCCGGTTTCAAGTGGAGTGCCCCAAGGATTGGTCCTGGGGCCGGTTTTGTTCAATGTCTTCATTAATGATCTGGAGGATGGCGTGGACTGCACTCTCAGCAAGTTTGCAGATAACACTAGACTGGGAGGAGTGGTAGATACGCTGGAGGGTAGGGATAAGATACAGAGGAACCTAGACAAATTAGAGGACTGGGCCAAAAGAAACCTGATGAGGTTCAACAAAGACAAGTGCAGAGTCCTGCACTTAGGATGGAAGAATCCCATTCACTGTTACAGACTAGGAACCGAATGGCTAGGAAGCAGTTCTGCAGAAAAGGACCTACGGGTTACAGTGGACGAGAAGCGGGATATGAGTCAACAGTGTGCCCTTGTCGCCAAGAAGGCTAACAGCATTTTGGGCTGCATAAATAGAGGCATTGCCCGCAGATCGAGGGATGTGATCATTCCCCTCTATTCGACATTGGTAAGGCTTCATCTGAAGTACTGTGTCCAGTTTTGGGCCCCACACTACAAGAAGGATGTGGAAAAATTGGAAAGTCCAGCGGAGGGCAACAAAAATGATTAGGGAGCTGGAGCACATGACTTAAGAGGAGAGGCTGAGGGAACTTGGATTGTTTAGTCTGTGGAAGAGAAGAATAAGGGGAGATTTGATAGCTGCTTTCAACTACCTGAAAGGGGGTTCCAAAGAGGATGAATCTAGACTGTTCTCAGTGGTACTGATGACAGAACAAGGAGTAATGGTCTCAAGTTGAAGTGGGGGAGGTTTAGGTTGTATATTAGGAAAAACTTTTTCGCTCAGAGAGTGGTGAAGCACTGGAATGGGTTACCTAGGGAGGTGGAGGAATCTCCTTCCTTAGAGGTTTTTAAGGTTAGGCTTGACAAAGCCCTGGCTGGGATGATTCAGTTGGGAATTGGTCCTGCTTTGAGCAGGGGGTTGGACTAGATGACTTCCTGAGATCCCTTCCAACCCTGATATTCTATAATTTTATGCATTCTCCTTTATTAATACGTGATTAAGTCTTCAGAAGCTTGCAAAGCAAAATCAGTTTGGTGGGAAATGCTTTTTCTGACACCATGGAACAACTGTACAGCCAGATGACTGATTTATATCCTGCCTGAAGTCAAATAAAACAGAACTTATCTACTCTCCCACAGGGTGCTTATAAAGTCAGAAGTAAACTGATTATTATCTGTATCTCACAAGTCATGATTTCCCTTAATATTTTACTCTATTATAATTCCATTGTATTGAGAAGGCAGGGGAAACTCCCATCACTCCTGGGTTTTTTGTTGACATAATATCTGGAAATGAATATTTGATATGAAAGCTTACAGATGAAAAAACAACAATTATTGACTCAATAAACAAATCTAGCAAAGCTATTTTCCTGTGCAGCCTGTTTCTGCTGATGCTCCACTTGCCTTTAAATTTGTGACAGTAACATACTTTGCATTGTAAAACTACCAAAAGTTTAGCATTTTGTTTACTCCGTGTGATGTTACCACTTTTTCTAGATTACATTCTGATACAAGCTTAGTATTACTTTCTTTCTTGATACAGCACCAAATTTAAGACACCAAAAATGATGTTAGTACTGAGAATGTGTGTGTGTGTGTGTGTTCAGTTTTTAATGCTGTGTATATTTCAGAAAAAAAATTAACTCCGATGACAAGGATCAAGTGGGAAAGTGGTAGTATGAAGTGTTTAGCAAGATTTGCAACCTTTAAGGCAGATAGGGACTGCCTGATGAAGGGAGTATCTCAACTGGTTCCCCACTTGTGAGGTACTCCCTTCTCTTCACGTGTCATTATATAATGCCTGCATCTGTAACTTTCACTCCATGCATCTGAAGAAGAGAGGTTGTTTTACCCATGAAAGCTTATGCCCAAATAAATCTGTTAGTCTTTAAGGTGCCACCAGACTCTTTGTTGTTCTAGTAGAGTAAAGCACACAAGGTGGTGCACAGATCCAAGATATCTGTTATATGATATAATCACCAGCACTGAGTCGACTGAAATCACAACAGAGTTTTCTTGCTATCATTAAACCCCTAACATTGTCACCCAAACAGACAAGGGTTCAGTTATGGCAAGCAAGAATAGAAAACAACCTTGTTACCACTGGTGCAGATCAGCAGTGGACTACATGCTGTTGCCTTAATCGACTCTGCACTGGAGTTGGCTGATCTAGAGAGGCAACATCATTGGCCCCGATTCTTGTGACTGCAGAAGAGAGCATGATTGAGCATAAATGCACTTCCAGTGACCTGGCGAAGTGCAACTCTCTTATATTTGTGCTCCCTGATTGAAATGAATATGGGGAGAGAATGTTTAAAAGTGTTACTAGTTACTAGTTATCCATTGTGGAGTCAGTTGCAGGACATCGTTTGTCTGTAGAGTTAAACAATCTTGTAAGACAAGCGTTTAGCCTACTTTACCCCCTTCCACTTCCTTTCAAGCAGAGACTGTAACATGACAGATGGTTTTACTGTGATTACTAGATAAAGATATTGGAGATAACAGAAAAAGTAACTTTGTTACAGTAACAAATGGAGACTGTATATGCAAGTCTTGTTTTCTTTTGGCAGCTATGCAGTGGTGGGGTGGGAGCAAATTTGAGAGAGAGAAGGACCACAGAGAAAGTAGCACTTTCTCAGGTCTGCACAAGAGGAGCAGCTAGGAAGAACTACAGCTGTGAAGTAGAAGAGGAATACACTTCTGTACATGGAGGCTTAGAGCAGAGCCAGCCTTCCCAACAGGGTTGCCTCCAGGCTTGCAAAGTATCCCACTGACAGAGTGTTAGGATCTGCTGGGAAGGTGCAATTCTGCCACTGAGGAAGAAGCAATGTGAGGACACAGGATTAGATTTTGTGCTGCATCCCTCAGGAGAGGCAACACAGAAAATGCAGCCCAGGAAGAGCAGAGTCAAAGGGATCTTGACATCACGGTTGAGCTGCCTGGAATCTGGATTGCTGTGGGAGCCAAAACTGCCCCAGCATAATTTACAGCAGGCTTTTCATAGCTACCTCTGGAATCCTGGTGGGCACTCAGCACTACACAGCTGCACCCTGGATCTTCTCCTGTCACTTCTGGCCCGACCCTTGAAATTCCCCCTGTGCCAGAGCCTGGGGCTACTTACCTCAGTCCTATACTGCTCCTGTACTGTGAGAATTCTTTTGGGCTCCTTCGGGGCACCTGTACACGGAGTGGTGTATAGGGGCCAGAGCAGGGACCAGAACCCACGCCAGAGTATGTAGTTTGAAGTAGTGCATTTGAAGAGCCTGACATTTGAGTTTACCTGTCTTAGTGTGGAGGAATTTCTCATCTTTCATGAGCTCCATTTGAAGGAGAAATAGCATGGATATCAAGCAAGGGTTAGCTTATTGCAAGTGTAAGTGATAATACCACCTTGTGTAAAATTGCTCCTATCACAGTGGAGTCTTGAGCCCAAATAAGATCACAGGTAAAATTTTCAGAAGTGCTTGAATGTCTTTGGTGCCTAAGTCCTATTTTCCAAAGTAACTTAGGTGCTCGAGACTCTCTTTGAAAATCACTTAGGTGTTTTTGAAAATTTTACCCACAGCTCCATTATACAAAAACAAAGCAAGAGACAGTTTCTGCTCAGATGAGTTTACAATCAAATAACACAAAAAAAGAGAGGATGGAGAAAAGGAAGCATTATCCCCATTTAATAGATGGGAAGTCATGTGCAGAGTGATCAAGTCACTTGCCCAATGTCACACAAGAAGTCTGTCTGGGAGTTAGGAATTTAACCTCAGTCTAATTTTTCTTCATCAAATGCTTTAAGCACAAGATCATCCTTCCTTTCATAATCGTGGTGTATGACAAAAATATTGCAAGCTGAGATGAAGTAGTAGAAGTCTTGCAAACAGACAGATTTTGCAGATTGCTAAGTATTTTTCCTCCTTTTTTCTCTCTCTCATTCAAAGGAGTTTCTCATTATGATGTTATAAAGGTAACTTTTCTCTGGATGCAGACTACATTCATCCATTGCAGACATCTGATGGTCAAATCTAAGCTTATCAACTGTAGCTTGTGATAGCTAGAGCTATTGTGAAATCATATGTCTTAGTTCTAATCAAAAGGGTTGTGGGACCAGAAGTGTCAGAGTTTGGATTCCTCCCACAGCTTTATTAAAGTAAACATGTTTTAATAGCGCATCTGCAATCTTATGATCCCGGAGATCTTCCAGTCATCTATAAAAGTGCATCATTGTTTTGATTTTGCATTTGGTTTTATAGAACATGTGTACAAAGTGCCACAATAACAGGGTGATGGAAATATTAAAGCAATTTAGATGTGCAACTGGAGATACATCCCAGGACTCTATGTATGAGTAGCCAGATGAGCAATACTCAGTTCTGCTCAGGGTCTGACACTAGATTAGAGGCCTGATTCAGCAAGCTCTGACAGCAGTGGAACTACTTATGTATTTAAAGTCAGATGCATGTATAAGTATCTTGCTGACTCAGGGCTTGATGGGGGAAATCTAAAAGTGGTTAATTTGGACTATTTGGTATAAATTTATAGAAGAACACAAATATTTTATTACTTCCTGATTCCAGCTGTAGTGGGAATACCACAAGAAGAGAAAAAAGTCTCATGATATTTTGCTACTCCTCATCTTTCCTGAAACCCAAAGGCAAAGAAACCCAAAACACACACAAAAATACATTGTATCAAGAAGCGTACTTCATCTAAAGCGTATCCCATAAAATGCAATAGAAATTTAACTAATACTACACTGTTGTATCAAGTGCATTTTTCTATCTGTAATTCCAGGCCTGTTTAGTCATGATTGGCATTTATTCCTATACCAATGAAAAACGTAATGATATCATTCCTGCCACTATGCTGCATGTGTCTGGGAACCCAGTGCCCAATCTCACTACCAGGAGGCTTTATTTTGAAAGAAAAAAAAAGTGATAGGCGGGGGACAACATCTGTGTCTGGGACTCTAGGTCTGGTAAAGCCTCTGTCAGGCTCCAGCTGAGATGGTGAAGAACTGACTTCCAGGAGACTTTTCCAAGCTTCTTGAAACTCTGGAGGCCCTGGATCAGATCTGTGGCCCCACTCCACCTCTTTTGCTCCACTTTGAATACACAGTGGGTCAGATTTCATCCCTCTCTCTCCTCTTTGGGATTCCCCAGTGGCTGGCAGTAAGGTGGCATAGCTGGTTCCTATGTGACCTTCCCTCCTGCCCCTCATGAAAGGATATGTTGGCGCTGGTGAGGTCTGCTGAGTGAAAGCTTGGTGCAGCAGAGAATTGGGCCCTAGTTCTCCTCAACCTATGCAGTATGGAAATAACTCCCATCAAAGTCAATGGGAGTTATATCCTGAGAAGGATGAGAAGAAAAGGCCACCTCAAACAGGGGCAGTTCTAACTTGTGCACTAGGATCTGGTTCAAAGTCCAATGAACTCAAAGGGAGTCTTCCATTTACTTCAGTGGGGCACTGAATCTGAATTTAAGTTGTGTTAATTGCTACTTTGTCCCTTAATGATGATAATCTCTTTTTTAAAAATAAAACATAACACACTGTTAGCATAAAGAACTCACTGCCAAAAGAGATTATTGATGTCAAGCACCAGATTGTTAAAGGGATTTAAACACCTAAAGATGCAGATAGGTGCTTTTGAAAATTCCACTGCATCCTTAGGCACCCATATACTTTTTAATATCTGACCTTAAGAGCTCATGATTTAGAAAGGATTGGACATGTAAAAAAGGGAGTCAACAGCTTTAGAGGATGTGGAGGAATTGGACCTTCCTTCATATATAGTGGGAATGCCCTATGATTATAGTATTTGAGGAAAACAGACTGAGTTTAAGATGACTAAAAAGCTAAGTTACCAAAACACCCAATGGTAGTTCTGTCAGGTTACAGTCCAAAGCAGGTTATTGACTTGAGGAAGGTATTGTGGAATAGGTGCACCTCATCAGGGGGTGTCAGATTGCAGGGGTTGTTAAAAATGGCTATTTGGTGGCCCAAGTAGCATGGATCTAGATGATAACCCTGCAGCTCAGGGAAGTATGGCCCAATGGCCAGAGTCAGTAAGGCTGTCCTTTGGTCAGGGCAGTACAGCCTTGCGGCCCAAGTCTCTGTGGCAGACCTGCAGCTCAGGACAGCATGGCCTAATAGCCAGAGTCAGTGAGGCTGTCCTGTGGTTCAGAGCAGCACAGCCTAATGGCCCACGTCCATGTAAGGGACAAGTTGGCCCCTCCAGGCATCAGCTGTCCTGGTAGTAGGACAGCCAGGGTAGGAGGATCACTGCCCAGGGAACCAGCACTTCTATAATCAGCCTCACTCAGTCATCCAACACTACAGTTCCATTTCCTTGGCCACTTCCTACCCTTTCTTCCAGTACTGGTAGTCTCACAGTCGCCACTGTCTCTCCTTTGTTGGCCTCAGCAGTCAGCTAGAGTCTCAGCCCAGATGGCTTCTATGTCCTGGAGCTCTGGCAGTTGCCTGACAGAAGTCTGCAGCACACATCTGCTGTCATCAGTGGCCAGCCCAGACTGAGCTGAGCTACTCCCTTTTATACCCTGGTGGTCCCTGGTGGAGCATGCTCAGCAAGGGCAAGGGGGTGTGGTTTCCTCAGCCCACAGGGTATGGTTAACACCCGCTGAACTGATGTGGGGTGGAAACACCCTGTCACAGAAGAACTCATTGGATATGTCTATGCTGCAATTAAAAACCCACAACTGGCCAGTGTCAGCTGACTTGGGGTCACAGGGCTCAGACTAAGGGTCTGTTTAATTGCACAGGAGATTTTTGGACTCAGGCTTCAGCCCAAGCCTGAATGACTACACTTCAATTAAATAACCCCTTAGCCTGAACCCCAGGCAAACGAGTTATTTGCCACAGGCAAGCCAAGGATGTCTAATTGCAGCATAAACGGACCCACTGATTACATAGTTAGACTAGCAGCCTATGTGCAATAGCTCAGTTTTGGAAATGTACAGATTCCCCCAATATAGTGTCATGGAGGAACAAAATATATGAAGTCTTTTCAACCACCACCACCACCAGACATTATACCAGTATCAAATCAATTTTATAATGTCTGGGTACTTTTTGGGAACAGAATAAGAGGTTGACCAGACACAAATGAATCTTTTAAAAAAGGTAACAAATATGAGTTATGAATAAGATTTGTTAATACTTGTATTGAAAGTTCATGTATGTTAACAATGAACAAATAAAGGTAAAACAAAATACAGATAACTGAAGTGGCATTAATTTTCTGCAGTTACTGAAACTAAACTGGATGTCACAAATGTCAGTCTAATAAAGTTCCAGGAAATGTGCTGTCTTTATTGAGCTCCTGAGGAGGTTATATTCATAACTTTGTTAAACAGTAAAAATCACGGACTGAGTAAAGACACTGGATTTATGGCTCACTACAAACAGTCTATAATTCACTAACACTCCTTTGTCATGCAACAGCAGAGATATTAACTGCCCATTTCACCTTCAGTGGTCCCTTAGGGCTGGTCTACGCTACGGGGGAAAAACGATCTCATATACGCAACTTCAGCTACGTGAATAACATAGCTGAAGTCGAAGTATCTAAGATTGAATTACTCACCGTCCTCACGGCGCGGGATCGATGTCTGCGGCTCCCCATGTTGACTCCGCAACTCCATTGGGGTTGGTAGAGTTCCGGAATCGATATAAGCACGTCCGGGGATTGATATATCACATCTAGATGGGACGTGATATATCGATCCCCGAGCTATCGATTGCTACCCACCGATACGGCGGGTAGTGAAGACGTAGCCTTAGAATGTGTTAATTAATTTAGCTGTGATACTTAGTACCTTTCTCAGACTTGAAAACAAGCTCTGTGTAAGCTCAAACGCTCATCTCTTTCACCAACAGAAGTTGATCCAAGATGAGATATTACCTCACCCAACTTCTCTTTTTTTTTTTTTCCTCTGGGGAGTCAACCATGTTTGGCAGTCCTGGGGAAAATCAGCAGAGTCCTGCTACCATGGAGCCAGGAGGAGACCATGGGCAGTGTCCCACAGATGCCTTGAATCCCTTGGAACCACTTGCATCCAGGACCAGCTGCAGGCACCAGCGGAGCAAGCACATGCCTGGGATGGCACATGCTAAGGAGCGGCATTCTGTCCATTCTTGGGGCGGCAGAGTCCTGGCAGCTTTTTATTATTATTATTATTTTTGTTCTTCAGCAGTTTGGGTGGTGGCAGTCCAAGTGATTGGGGTTTTTTTTTTCTGCTTTGGCAGTTCGAGCAGCTGCAGTCCGAGTGGTTTTAGGGTTTTATTTTTTGCACTTCGGCAGTTCAGGCAGCGGCAGTCCGAGCGGGGTTTTTTGGGTTTTTTTTTTTTCTGCTTTGGCAGTTTGGGTGGTGACAGTCCAAGATGCTCTTTTTTTTTTTTTTTTTTTTGCTTGGGGCGGCAAAAATGGTAGAGTCGGCCCTGCTTGCATGCAGAGAGATCTTATTAAAAAGATATTAACATGCATATACAGTAGCTGCTTTAAAATCTGATCCTCCAAAAAGCTCGGCATGTGCAGACCCATATTAAAATATCTGTATTTGTATGGCACTGTCCCTCCAAGGATTTCAAGCTGCTTTTCAAACAGTGCCATTATAATTTATTGTAGAGAACTGATTTTTGTTTTCTGTTTGTAAGTGCTTTGAGGAGTGAAGTTAGTGGAGCATTTCTTTAACAACTCCTGCAAAGAAGTGTTCTCTGATACAAGCAGTATCAGAGAACACAAGAGAGCAGCACGTCATCAGTGTATAAACAGAACAGCTTTACCACGGGTAAGAGTGGTTTTTCCCCTTCATTCCTTGGCCTTTGTCACAATCCCTCAACACCGCCTCGCAGCTGGATGAAGTAACACAGGATTGCCATCTCAGTTTCTTCTCTCGGGTTGCTTAAAAACTCCACCACAAGTTCTCTTGCATCTGAGATTACCGCTGCCCAGGATCAGTTTATTATCCTACGTAGTGCAAATAGTCCTTGAAAGCTCAAGACAGTACATTTATCCCACATATAATGAAATAGTCTGTAAAACCCCAAAACACAGTCCAAAACCACACTTCTCTTCATACTCCTACTCCAGCATCTTCTGGATCTTCTTTGGCCCCTACCTGGTCTTTTACTAAAAGAAGCCATTCTAGACCTTCCAGCTGGAGTCCTTCCCAGGCTTTTTTCTGATTTGCAAACCTCTGCCTAGGAAAGTTCAGCAGACTAGCCCTTCTGCTGTTTCCCTTACCCTTCTGTCCTCAACCTTCTCCAGGAATGCTATGCCTCTAATTCTCTCCAGAGGTTATCACCCCAATCACAGCTGTCTTCTTCTCATTTATGTACCCCCGATACCTGTTTTTTAATCAGGTCAACCCGGGACACACCTGTGCTGGTACAATCACTGCAGACACATTTCATGGAAAGGGACCAGTGACCCTGTGACAAATACTTTAAAAGTATTATTTTACAGTTTCTTTTTTTAACTAAAATGTCACATGACATCCGCAGCACAGGTGTGCCAGGGTTTGCATTAGGTTCCTGGTTTTGAATGTAAATGACATTTTTATGTCCTTCTTTCCACTGGAAATTCAGACAACAACTCTCTGAACTATTGTTTCAGGCAGTCTGCGGTTTCAGACATCACTATTTTAATAAGCATACCTTTATACAGTCTAATTACAGCCATAGGCTGCTCTAACTCATGCTAGAGGATGGTTCAGCCTCTGGACTGGAGAAGGTGGAAAAGTGATTTAGAACTACGTTTGCCCTCCCTCTCACCACCACCTTAGCTGTGCTGAACATTAGCTTGGTTTAGCTAAGGATCAAGAATTCTATTGATTTCAATACAAGTTAGGAGCCTAAATAGTTTTGTGGATCTGGGCCCAAGCCTCCATATGACCAGACATAAATTCTTTTGTGCCACTGGGAAAAACAAAAGTGTAAAAAAAGGATGCTTGAAAGTCATTGATGTTCATGTAAAATATAATTTTATTTTTTTCATTCAATCACTTTTATGTTTTATTTAGATAATAAATACAATAAATAACATTTTTTCTCCTTTGTCATTTTTTTTCGCTTTTCTCCTTTGTCACTTGCTGAAAGGTTGTTTTGACGAGTGTTAAGAATTTCTCTATATTCCCAGTGGAATTTGTATGACAGGGTCCTCTACAGGTCTGGAGCTGTGATAGAAAAAAAAAGAGACAATTAAACAAACAACAAAAAATGGAAAGAAAAAAAAAGTCCCTACCTCAACATTGTGGGTTTAAGTGCTTAGGCTCTGAATAAAGACATGTATGATAAGGGGGGCTGGGTTGAGGGTGAAGATGGTGACGGGTTCTATCACAATGTATCACCTTAATTCTTTCCGCATCTCCCTAAGGCCAGGTCTACACTACAGACCTATATGGGTATATCTACATCACTCGGGTGTGAAAAATCCACACCCCGACCAACATAGTTATACCAACCTAACTCCCTGTGTAGACCATGCTATGTTGACAGGAAAGCTTCTCCTTTCGACATAGCTACCACCTCTTGGAGAGGTGGATTAATTATGCTGACAGGAGAAACTCTCTAGTCAGCATAGTAACGTCTTCACTAAAGCACTACAGTGATGAAACTTCACCAATGCAGCTGCTCTGCTGTAGAGCTCTATGTGAAGACAAATCCTAATTCTTCTGACAGTTTCAATGATTTGACCATTTCCTCAACTGATATGTTCTAATCTAGCCACTATTTTTGTCCTATGGATACCAGTAGATTTTTAAAAATTATATTTATGCAGCTATATTTACTGTGAGCTTCAGACCAACATCTGGCTCATGACCACAAATCAAGTTCAAGTCTTGAAATAATTTCTTTCCCTCAATCAATGTCCTATGACAACTATTCTTTCTCCTGGACATCCAAGGAAAGCTATTAGCAATCTAATTATTTTCACATTAGAACTGTTGGAACTATTGATTTAATCCAACACAGTTTCCAATATCCTCTTTTACTGCTGCACATTACTTTGGGCTAAACTGCCATCACTACCACCTGAGAGACAAAAAAAGGTGCATCAGTGCAGCTGCACTGCGATAAGCTCTCTAGTGTAGCTATTGTCTCTCTAAACCTATGTCTACACTAGCACTTTTATTGGGAAAACTTATGTCGCTCAGGAGTGTGAAAAAAACCATGCCTGACTAACATAAATTACACTGACGGAAGCACCTCTGTGTGGGAGAGCTTCTCCCGCCAACATAGGCTACCGCTGCTCATTGTGAGTGGTTTAATTATGCCGGCAGGAGAGCTCTCTCCTATCAGCATAGAGCAGCTACACAGGAGATCTTACAAGAGTGCAGCTGCATCAGTACAGTTGTGCAGCTGTAAAGGCCCTAGTGTAGACATAGCCTAATTACCAGGGACCAACACAGCTACAACTACACAGCATACAGCTAAATACAAGATGGAACAGATTGTTTAGCATAAGTAGTTAACACATATTTCAAGGGACCATTCAAGGTGAAAGATCATAGGGAGGAAAGGAGGGAGGAGCGGAAAGCATATGTGGGGGAGCTGTTAGTGGGTTGTAAATTGTTGTAATATGTTAACTTCACCTTGAATGGTCTCTTGAAATATGCATTAACTATTTATGCTTAACCATCTGTTCCATCTGTTCCATCTTGTATTTAGCTGTGACACTCTGAGTAATTTTCCCAGACCTGAAGAAGAGCTCTGTGTAAGCTCAAAAGCTTGTCTCTCTCACCAACAGAAGTTGGTCCAATAAAAGATACTACCTCACCCCACTTGGTCTCTCTAATATTCTGGGAATGATAGGGCTACTGCATACTGTTACCGCCTGTCATAAATTTCAGATTGGCCAGCCGTCTACAGCCAGAACAGTTGGTTCATGAATCCTGAGTCTCCAGGATTTTTCCCTTTGTATACCCTTCACCTACTACTGTACTAAAAATGTATAGCTCTCATCTACGCAGCGAGTGGCAGCCTGTGGCAACAAGTCTCAGAACCCAAGTTGACAGACTCAGGCTTGTGCTATGGTACTAAAAATATCTAGGTAGATGTTTGGGCTCAGGCTGGAGTTTGGGCTCTGAAGCCTGGCCAGTAAAGCTGCACTGAACTGTTTTCAGAGCTCTAGTAACACTGCTCCTGATCATCCAGGAATTGTCAGTTGAGCTAAGTGTAAATCAAAATTACAGCAAGTTTTTTTTTTCCTTTACACATCAATACTTTAAAAAAGGATTTAAAAATCAAATTGCCAAATCATCATTGAAATATGTGCCCAAATTCTGGCAGGCAGCAGCTCCAGGGGTATTCCCAGAACCATGAAGATTTGTCCTCTTAAGAGCCTGAAAAATCTATATAAGGGTCCATGCAAAGATGTCATTGTTGAGTCAGGAGACACATGCTCTGATATAGGTCACATAAAGGTGTCACTCCAGAACACCTTTCTGCGCCTTCTGTCAATGAAGGACCATGTAAAATCCTCTCTGTGGTTTTGAAAGGGGCCAAAATAGGGACTGCCAATTTTCACACCTCTTTCCCACACCTATGCAAAGGGTTTGCTATTCTCTGGCACAAGAAATTTAGTCAAACACTTAATTATAAAATATTTAGGTTCAAAATCTCTTATGTAAAAGAGAAAATGATAAAAGAAATGTTTACATTTTTGCACGTTTTTTTCTGCAGTTGCGAAAGTGATCGATGAATGTGACGAATCTTAACCTTCACGTCGTCACCAACTTGCAGTGTTTCATTCATTCTTTTAAATCCATCCACAAAGCACGACAATTCACAACCAGTCTGGTGAATGAAGAATGTATTATAGAAAACCTAATGTAGGCTGGATTACATTTACTTTAATCTATACTCATCCCAAGAAAGGAGAAACACTAATTCATTAACATTAACATCATTAGTAGAATGTCACAACTGAAGTAATTAAGGTTCCACTATATTGCACACTGACTGAAGAACTTTGGCTAGTTTTTAAAACAGAAAAGCATCCTATCTTTAGTAAGAAACCAGTGCCAAATTTCACTTAAGACTTGGATACCTGAAAATTTAAGATATATACACTCAAACATAATCCAGGCTAAAATTAATTTTTAGCATATCTGTGGATATTTCAAAAATATTGAGGTCTGCAGCTTAACCCTCCCATCAGGAGTCTCAATCTCTAATCACTTAGCCTCTCTCCCAAGATTTCCAAAGGTCTTTGGGCACCCCAACATTCAGATAGGCACCTGGTAGGATTTTCAAAAGCATCTAATAGGGTTGACACTTAATTCCTATTGAAATTTCAGATAGGTGCCTGTCTACATCCCTAGGTACCTAACTACATTTGTAAATCTGGCCCATAAAGAACTTTTAACTGATTATAAACCTGATCCAGCTCCACTAACATTAGAAGAGCTTTTGTGCCATTTATTTCAGTGGAGGCAAGATCGAGCCTTATATGTTTCATTGTTGCTCGTATATTAAGAAACTTCACAAACTTTTAAAAACGAAGAGAAAGCAATTTAAAACATGCAAACTGAACACTTTACACAGTTGCAGTATTTAAAGAGAAATCTGGCATATTTACTTACCCAAGAAATGGGAAGACATAAACATGACTGAAAATGAAAAGAATAATTATTACAATTCAGAATTACCAGCCTAGTAAATATTTTGCATACACATCGCAGTTGATTTTTTTTTTATTTCAAAGAGAGAGTTCAGCCACTTACATTAGTCAGACTACAGTCGCAGGTTTCAAAGTTTTCTGCCTAAAATGTTAATGAGTGAAAGATCCACAATTACTATCATTTTATAATTTGAAAACATCTATTTTTATGCAAAATACTAAATAATCACATCACTTACAAGTAGCTTATGAGTATCCCAAAGAATCTCATTGACTCTGCAATTCACGTGTGCTTGCACACAGAGCAGGCCACAACAGAAGACAATGTATGACAGCATTCTGGTGTTCAGGTGCAATGCAGTCTGATGGCTGACAGAAGAGCAGGCAGACTCTCCTTTAAATTGAGTCTTGCACAAAATTCCCTTTCTAATGGGGAAAAACCCTGCTACTAAACTGATACCAAGTGCCCACTATTTTTCCCTCTAAGTTTGGACTGCATTTGGAAGAATCAAATATGTAACTGAGTCACCTAGTGAAGTGGCTTTTCCTTCATAGCGGGGAAATTCATGAATGCGCCTGTGAAGTGATTAATTTTTATCATTGTTTTGTCAGACCACAGCAGGAAACAAAGGTTGAAAAAAATCTTCCACAAAAGCATTTTTTTGTTCAGATGTGGATTTTGCCTCTCATGGTAGTTCAAATCACATACCATGAAAGCAAATACAAAACAACATTCCCCCATGCAAAGTGTCTGAGGAGGCAGTCCAGAGGGACACAGGCTGTGGCTTTTCCCCTCAGTTAGAGAACTTTTCTGTAAGAGGCAAAAAGGCTGCAGGATATTGTTGACAGCAACAAGGCAGTAAAAATGTCCTGTCTACAGGTTCCACAGCTAGAATTGCATCCACAGTGAACTACAGCTGCAAAGCTTGTGAGTGCCTCCTTCAGGCACTTGAATCTGACCTCAGTTTCATGGGTGCAGAACTCACATGGACAGTCCCTTTTCCACTCTCTGCCTGAGCAGGTAGGAAAAGTTGGATACAAAAAAGTGATCAAACAGGGATTAGCCTGCAAATCCAGAACAATAGAAAAGTTGTGAATCAGGCTGATTTTAATAGACCACAGCTCCTGGGGCATAAAGACTCTTTCTTCAAACTGCACTCATTGATAGTTCCAGAGTTAGTCTCCATCCCTTTTCCTTCATAGGTTTATAGCGGTTTTTGAAGTTTCCCCCTTCTGTTATGCAACAAGACCTTGAATCCTCCGCTGGTCAGTCTGAGTGTACTCTGAGTAGAAATTTTCTGAAGATTGTCTTGAAAAGAAATTATCAGCTTCCCATTTCACAGCTACACTTCTTGATTACAATATAGACTCTCTTGCGGAAGGAGCTTTCAGCTTAGGAAGAGCAATCAATGTGCCTCTCTCTGTTTCTTTGGACAGTACTGCCGCACAGCAAAATTCAGTGGTGTTGGCCTGAAGTATAAATCCCTTAATAAAATTGGTGTCATATAACATTTGCAGGCTACTCAATGTCTCAGAGAGATGAAAAGGCTATTTCACAGGTTTTCAAGCAGTAAAGTTGTCTGGGGGCTTTATTCTGGGTAAGGTTCACAGGGGAATTTCTGAGGTGACAAACCCTGGCATGAACCTTCGGTAACAATCTGGGAATTCTCCAACTGCTTTTCTATGTTAAGGGAAGGCATGGCCATTAGATTTTGCTCACTGGCAGCCAGATTTGGCCTTTTTGAGGGGATACCCTAGGTAATAGATTTCATGCTTTCTGATGGAGTATTTAGCAGGGTTTTCTAGTAGGTCTACCTCTGTTACGAATTGCAATATGGTTGCTATCTCCTGTAGATGAGTATCCAAATCAATGCATTAGATGTCCATGTCATCAAAGTATGCAACATATATTGGTTATGAGGCTGAAGGATTTGATCCATCATCGGTGGAAATTTGGGTGCTCCATGAAAGCCAAATGGCATTGTCCAGAAGAGGATCTATTCACAGAGTGTGGAAAAAGCATGTTTCTCTCTGACTCCAGGGTAACAGGAGTCTGCCAATACCCTTCTGTGGGATCTAGCATAGTGACATAATGTGTCTTTCCCAAGCTACGTAAAAAATCATCTTCACAGGACAGAGCGTATAAACTGAATGTGTACCCAGGACACAGAGGCAGGATGTTTCTGTGCATGGAATGGGATTATGTCCACGCCTGGATGGCACAAAGTCAGAACAAAAGAAAATAGTTGTTAAAAATGCAATATTTTACTCTAGGTCAATGGGACTGTAAATGGTCCCGTCTCCAGTCCTGGCTGGTAAGCCCTCCTGGTGATTAAACAGCATGCACACTCTACCAGAGCACCCACACCAAGTATCTTTATTATTATTTCTTGCCTTAGGCTCCACAGACAACAGAGTGTTGCAGCAGACAGAAAGGGCTTCCTTCCTGCACCTTGTCTCAGTCTTTGATACTGTTTGCTTCCTTCCCTGAGCTATCTACCTGGTGACCTAATTACTTCGTTAGCTCATCAACCTCTCCACAGGTGCAAGTGCTCTCCACTAACCTTCCAAAACCAGTCAGTCTACCTATCTCCCTCCTACTCTAACTACCCATTGTCCTGTTCAAAGTGACCAGGGTGCTGCCTCCTAAAAGGGGCTCTCTTTACAGCTGCTAACAGTACCCTTTCACATACCTCTCCCCTTCACGTGTTTTCTCTAGTTAGCTAGTGCCCTTTCCACGGGGGCTCAGTTTTTCTCTGCCCATGCTCTGTCTTCCTTGTAGGGGCAGCAAACTCTCACCACCTTAATATGACTTTTTGTGGACAACCAGTGAGGGTCTTCCATCCTCCAGCCACAGATCAATTTGCCCTTGATCTATCCCATCCTTTTCAATGCTCACTAGGGCTCTTCCCCAACCAGCATCTCACAGTCTGATGATCTGTGTTCCCCTATAGGTATTAGGGATCTCTCACTCATCTGGGCCTTCTAACTGGGATATAGTGGGCTTGCCTTCCACTCTTTCTTCGTGTTTTTTTGTACAAAGTGACTCTTGCTCCTTCACTCATGTGTCCTCCATGCCGGTATTCTCCACCTGGGCTCTGCTCTCTCAGCCTGTTAATATCTGTCTAGGTTGTACTCTCTACAGCTTTTCCTCTGCTCTGGCATTTCCTGCTTTGGCCCCACTTTCTTGGCCTGTTAGTATCTATCTAGGATTTACTTGTATCTCAACTTGTGGGCTCTTATCTTTTTAACCTTAGCCCCTGCTTTTTCTGCCATCCATTGAGGTTCCTTCCACATGACCTCCCTTCACCTACTTAAAGGGAATGGGTTCCAACCCTAAGACCATGGGATAAGGTAAAGTTTTCACAACTCCAACACTTTTTCACCTGAACCTCCCTGTACCTCTCATGGGACTAAGTTCTTGTCTCTTCTTGCATGTGCTCAATGCCTAGAGTTTCTCCTCCCCGTAAACTGTAGAGCATAAACTGTTCTAAGATCATGGCATCCATGACTGCTTCCACATCCTGCCTCCCTAACCTCAGCCAGGCTCAATCAGTCAACTTCTGCATAAAGGTTCTAGGCTGTACCCCATAAGTCCACCTAGTGGCCCTAAATATCTGTCTGCTCCTTCCAGCTGACAAGCCTGCATGGTCCAATATAGCAGCCTTTAACACATTGTAGTTCTTGGCCTTCTCCTTGTTTAACACCATGTAAGCAGCCTGGGCTCCTCCTGCCAGATAAAGGGCTAGCCATAGGGCCCATAACCCTTTATCCCAGACCGGGCCAGTAGCTGTTCTTTCAAAAGTCAGTAAGACTGCACTGGTGTCATCCCCAGGGCTCATTGTACAGATCTGCAGCCCTACCTCAAATTTCTGTTCCCCACAGTAGGACTTATCAAATTTTGTAAGTGCTGTTGTACTGCGTCTCTGTCTTCACAAACTCTTAAAACGCTCGCTGGTGCTCTGCCTGGTGCCTGCCATCTCAGCTGTCTGCCGGAATGCCTGCAGCATCCTCTGCATCTCTTTCTGTTGCTCAGCTAGCCCCTGTATCAGCTCCACCACCTTTTCTTGGGCTCAGCCTGCCCTCATATAGGCCACTTCTCAAACCTTCCTGGCTCTAGCTGACAGGTGTATCACAGACAAGCCCCCGACTTGCGAACAGGTTTCCCCTTCAGCCTGGAAACCCTGACTGGTAAGCCCTTTTGGTGACTAAACAGCACACATAGTCTACCAGTTACCTTCGTCAAGTGTTTTTATTATTTCTTCCATTAGGCTCCAGGTCTAACACAACATAGCTGCAGGTAGAAGGGGCTCCTTCTTGCTCCCTGGCTCAATCTTTTATACTGCTTGCTTCCTTCTCTTAGCTGTCCAGCTAGTGACCTAATCACCTCGTTAGCTCACCAGATTCCCTACAGGTGCAAGTAACCCCCACTAACCTTCCAAACCCAACGTGCTCCTACTGGGACTATCTAGTGCCTGGTGTGTTCTCAGTGAGTGCTGGCTCCCAAAAGGGGCTTTATTTATAGCTGCTAACAGTACCGTGTCACAGGGACCAAGGCTGAATCTTTCGTTGGGGCTGGGCGTATGGCAAACTTAAGTACAACCACATTTGGTAAACCATAAAGAAAGGACACATGCTGCACTTTTGGTGTGGGTTCAAAAGTAAAACCAGAAAACATCAGTGAGAATAAAAGGAAATGACCAGCAGCATTGTCCTTCAAAGAGACTCCAGCAGTAAAGGGTTGTGAAATGTTTTGGACAATAAGGGCCTAGTCCTGCTCATAGTGAGGTCAATGGCAAAACACCCATTCAGTGCACAGCCTAGGTGAAACCGAAAAAGTTTGATGCTTTCTAAAAAGCTGTGTGGTGGGGGAAATGACCTATTTTGCCCCATGCTTTTTGAGGAATATCTCCATTTATTTGCATAGAGCCAAAGTACGCATCACTTCTGAAACTGCATCACACTGGAGGAATGCGTAGAGGATAAAAGATACTTTCTCTTTTCATTTATGTGTTCTCAAGAGAAACTTTATCTACCTAATCTGTAGCATTCAGTCACTCTGAAAGCAGGAGGTAGGAGGCTGAGCGTTAATCAGCAGAAAAACCTTAGAAATACACTGTGCGCTGAGAAAGATGGTTTCAAAAATGTTCAAAGAGGATGGTAATTACTTCAATTAGTTTTTATTCGTTGCATCCAACCCTCTTGTGTCAGGAGGGGCCCTGTACTGAGACTACAGGTGAGTAAAAGGAGGAAGATAGAAGAGGATCCTGGAAGATCTCCCTCCAAAAGGATTTCAGACAATATTTATGGTTTGCATTTCCTTTGTCCTCCTATGAGAATTGGAGAGAAGCATGGAGGGTGAGAGAGAAATTAAAACACATCACCTGCCAACTGACCCATCTGACTCCTCCCTTTAAACTGCACTTGTTGGGAATGCCAGGGTTATCGCTACATCCTTTGGTTCTTTCTCCCCTTTCTATTACTCCATGAGATCCTGGTCATGTCTGATTTGCAGATAAATCTGGAGCAACTACCATAGGTGCTGGAACTCTTGAAGTAGTAATAACAACCCATAGACATGGTTTACGCCTACAGCACCCCCACTATAAAAATTGTTCCAGCACCACTGGCAACTAAGTTACACCTGAATCAGGTTCCTTATAGCCATTATCAGTCAAGTTGGCACAGACAAGATATTCTGCTTGTTGTTAAAGTAACTGAACAACAGTGTACTAAACATTTGAGGCAATGGCACTATTAACAACACTGGTTATATCAGGGGTTCTCAAACTGGGGGTCAGGACACCTCAGGGGGTCACAAGGTTATTAGATGGGGGGGGTTGCAAGCTGTCAGCCTCCACCCCAAACCCCACTTACCCCACAGCATTTATAATGGTGTTAAACATATAAAAAAGTGTTTTTAATTTATAAGGGGGGGGCAGTCGCACTCAGAGGCTTGCTCTGTGAAAGGGGTCACCAGTACAAAAGTTTGAGAGCCACTGGGTTATATTTTATCTCTTGAGCCCAGGATTTTAACTTCAGCCATTACTACTTCAAGAGTTCCAGCACCTATGGTAGTTGCTCCAGATTTATCTGCAAATCAGACATGACCAGGATCTCATGGAGTAATAGAAAGGGGAGAAAGAACCAAAGGATGTAGCGATAACCCTGGCACTCCCAACAACTGCCTGAAGTCAACGGGAGCCTTCCGATAAACTTCAGTGAGTCTTTGAAGTAGGTCCTAATTATTAGGGCTTGTTTATACTGTTCCTAAGGGTACGTCTACACTACCCGCCGGATCAGCCGGTGGTGTTTGATGTATCGGGGATCAATTTATTGCATCTCGTCTGGACACGATAAATCAATCCACTAATCGACACCCATACTCCACCTCGGCAGGAGTAGTAAGCGCAGTCGATGGGGGCGCCGCCGCAGTCGACCGCCGCCATGAGGACGGCCAGGTAAATCGAACTAAGATACTTCGACTTCAGCTATGTGAATAGCGTAGCTGAAGTTGCGTATCTTAGTTTGAACCCTCCCGCTAGTGTAGCCCAGGCCTTAGTCGACACCAATAGGAGTGTACCAGCATACTCACGAGGCCCGTGCTGACATGAACTAAAAGTTCCCCAGTGCACATTACCGTAGTCCTATTTCAAACAGTACTATGTTAACGTGAACTAGGGAACTTTTAGGGTACACCAGCAGGGTCCACGCTGGCTACTTAATGCACAACGCTCTGGTGAGCACAGGAATTTACACTCCTCTGGTGTAGACTAAGGCACCATCTAGACAAGTCCTTAGTCTTTTTTATTATTATTGTTATTGCTATTACTAGTAGTATCGTAGTGCTTAGGAGCCCTAGCCATGAACCAGCCCCCCTACTCTGCTGGGGCTGTACAAATACAGAACAAAAACATGCATCTGATGAAGTGAGTATTCACCCACGAAAGCTCATGCTCCAAAACGTCTGTTAGTCTATAAGGTGCCACAGGACTCTTTGCTGCTTTTAGAGAGCAATCAGTTATTAATTATTTGTACCCATTTTTATTAGAAAATCCTTACGCCTCTCTCATTAGAATAATGTTGTGAAAATCAGTTGAGTAAATGATTCACAGAATATATTCTTTTCAATGACCTTCTTGAACTTGGCCTGATTCTGACCTTGCTTATACTGTGTAATGGTAACTTCACTGTACAGGAGAATTGCATTGAAGTTTTACTGTACACATTGGATTTGATTCTTACGCTTTTAAAACCAATGATTCAGATTTTTCTTTCACCCTTGTTAAATGAACTCCATATTTATATTGATGTGAAAAAAAGATCAGAATCAGGCCTGATGTGTTTACATAAGTAAATAAATAAAACTCCCATATAATTCTTTTCTGCATTGTTCCATGTTCTTTCTCTGTCAAAGCAAAAGGCTAGACCTTTGAAGTCATGCTTGAAACATCTTCCTGTGATGTCTGAAAATCCTTAGCTTTTGTATTTATATATGTATATGGATATATATATACACAAATATATATACACAAAAAGCCCTTTACTTTGGATATCAAGTCTTCATCTATTTCATTCCCTCGGCCTTTCTTTAAATGAAACATGCCAAAATAGATTGAGGTATTGGGAATTTGTGTATTTCAACACAGAAAAGGAAAGTGAATTCAAAGTAAATTCAGCATTCAAGGTGCTGTGCTCATCCTGCCTTCTGTCTCTCGCATGGCACCACCATTGGTTTCAGGATATCGTGAAATACAGAAGTAGCAGTAGAACTACACGTTACCTTTTGTTTAGGCAATGTCATTTCTGGCAAATGCCATCATTAGCTAGCAGAGTGCAATGACAGGCAGGTTACAGACCCAGGTTCAATTTACAGAATAAGACTGGGATCTTTCAAAAGAACCCAAGAGAGTTAGGCATGCAAATCCTATTGAAATTCAGTGGGAACTGGGCACCTAACTCCCTTAGACAACATTGAAAATTCCAGCCAAAAGGTCTTTGATGGTCTGGCTTTATGTATCAACCCTAAGCAATATATTTTTATGACGATGCACAATACTATATGAATGTGTGCCACCATTAATATAGAGAACTGTAGGCCTAACATATCATGGGAAGTGAGTTTTCCAGATCAGTCTTTTAGGCTTTGGCTTGTGGATAATCAGGATAAGCGTCCAAACTTTGGAGTGCTTATCATTGAAGATCACCGATCACCAAGCTTCTAAGAATAATCTTATAATTCTTTCCCTATGCAGTAGAAAGATTCCCTACAGATGGAAAACACCAAAATGACATGCTGTCTTGTTTTAAGTATCAAGAAAGTTTACGGTATACATTTATCAAGATGTTGCAGACAGCATGCACTTTGCTAACCACAGGTAGGACATGATAGTGTTGAATAGTTTACTTTTTCCAGAGATAAAGCTGCTTTGCATTTATTCATACAGTTGCAGCAAGGTGGTGGCACATGAGTTGGCGTCAGCTAAATGAAAAATGTTCAAAGAGCTATACAACGTTTTCTCCACCAAAATGTGACTCACACATAATTAATGCTGAGATTGACTGTGACTCAAAGTGACAAAAAGCAAGAGAAGCCCAAGTAAAACTCCCACTCTGCCTTAATTTCTAGACAATGAAGTGAGAGCTTACTATGAAGAGCATCTCCAGTTCTAATTAGTCATATCATGGTCACTGGAGAGATCCTTAGAATTGAAATCTTCTCTGTGGGTTTGGCACCCCAGAACCCAATTACTACTGATCATCAAATCTTTAGATATTATGAATAAATAAAGAAATAAATAGTATTTGAATTGGTCAGAAAAAAGAGGTATTTTTTCCAGCAGAAAATTTTGCCTTTTCATTGAAAAATTGACCTTCCCCATGTTTCTAAGTTCCGACAAAACTCAAAAATTTTCAAGGAAAACATGTTTTCTGTGAAGATTTTCATCGAGTCAAAACCCCAATTTTCCATCCATGAACATTTTTTTAACCAGTCCTACACAGCACAATTCCTCTTTTGTGGCTCCCTGGGCACAGAGGTCAAACCCACAGGGGCTGCCCTGCTAGGAGGCACAGAAAGGAGCAATGCCACTTCCACAGCATCATTCTCCCTTCCTCTGCTGAATCCTCTTCACTAAGTGAGGGACCCCTGCATGGGGAGAAAGTGGGCTATGGGTGAGCGTGCATCATTCTACACCAGTTCCACAGACCATCCTCGTAGAAGTCAATACTCTGTATTAATATCTGTGTAGACCTTCTCTCTACAGTGAAGAACCTCCCAGAATGGTGTCATTCTGGGAGCGACAGCAGGGATGCATCCTTAGGGAACCCATATATTCTGAGGGGTGCTTAAGACTGTTCTTTTCACAAGTGGAAGAAGTGGGGGCAAATTCTGGTTTCCTTGAGAACAAACTGGTGAGGACACCATCGCATTTCCAGTTCGCTATGCAGGTCATTCCCAAAATACATTCAGATCTAAGTCATCCAGGTCTCACTTAACAGCACAGTGGAGGCCAGTGCAGTGGCAGAGACCCTGAGGTCAAGCAACATTGCAGGTGATCCATTCAGCCCATACAGCAGTCACAGATCTGGTAACTCTTGAGGCATTGCAAAGTATGAAGCCCTTGGAGCAATTAGCCTCCTCTGCTGGGTATTTTGTTGCAAGAGTATCTCACTCCCAACTGACTCCAGAAGCAGAGGAAAGCGTGGGTCACCAAACCTCACATTTTTTCTTATCTTTTAAGGTTTTCCTTTTATCATTTTCACTGCCAGCTTCTGTTGTCACAGGAAGGAGTCCCGTGATGGTGGAACCTGCTCTTCTCATGCCTGAACCTAGAGCCCAGATCACACTAGTAATTACACAGGATTGTAGTGGGGAAGCTGCCCCCCCTCCCACAGAACAGGGAAACAGCCCTGGAGAGGGCTGCGGTTGGGATCAAAGGAATGAGAGCAGCTGAGGCAGTAGCTGACTACAGGTGTGGCCAGCTAAATCAGGGCCCAGCTGGCCCTGATAAGAGGGCTGGGGGCCAGGAGCTGGGAAGTCTCTCTCCAGCCTTGGAGGGGAAAGGACCTGGCTGCCTGAGAGAAAAAAGTCATGTTGGGCAAGGGCAAGAGGATCTGGGAAGCTCCAGCCTGGCAACCCCCCAGGCTGCAGGCCTTGTTAAAAGCCCAAGGCAGGTATTGGGGTTAAAGAGGTGTAGTCTGAGAATAGGCAGAGGCAGCTGGTCCAGCCTCCTTGCCAGTGATGAGTGGCCATTTCAGACTGCAGTTTGCCCCAGTGAATGGGGGCTAGAAGATGACCGGCAGTACCCACTGAGGCAGGTGGGGGTTCCTCTGGGAGGCGAGACCCAGAGTGGAGGTACTGAGGAGGGCAGAACCCTGAGGTAAAGGGCACTGGGGTCTGGGAGGGACATAGGGCCTGAGGCAAGCAAGACAGCAGCTAGCAGAGAGCACTCCGGAGCTGGAGTTGAGCTAATTCCCAAGACGGCCAGCAGGAGGCGCCTTACCAGTGAGCAATCAATCTGTTACATGGGTTAAACAGTTTTCATTTAGGAAGCTCACGTTCACCAGGCCCAGTTCTTACACTAAGCTTGGCCCCTGTCATTGGAAATCTCTTGGTCCTCTTCAGAACCAGGGTGGTGTGGTCCAGCTAGTTGCCCAGGCATGGCCTTTTTCTCTATAACTCAAGAGCCTATGTATGTTATCTCTAGGAACTCGATGATCTATACTGAAGCCTTAATACCCCGCCTGTACTGCAGGATTTTGTTTTATTTTTTGGCTTACAGAGTCAATTACGTATAAAACCCACTGAGTTCCTATTAAAAAAGAGCATAGAGTCCTGTGGCACCTTATAGACTAACAGATGTTTTGGAGCATGATCTTATTCCCATTCTGCAGGACATGTGGATCTTAACAAGTCTTCTGCTCCTTTAAATTCTGATTCCAGAGTTTTCTTAGCAGATATAACTGCTGAAGAATTTCTTTGAAAATTGCAGTAATTGATACAATTTTCTCTAAGACTTGGATCCAGCATCCACTGAACACAATGGCAAAATTCCCATTGTCTCAAAATGTACATATAACACATTTATTTAATTTGTATTCTGGGGAGATGGGGTGGGGCAGTGCATGCATATGCGTGTGCTTGTCCTGTATAGTTTTAACAATTAAGATTTTTTTCCCCCACTTCTTACTCTGGAGTTCATTATTTTTTCCTAGAATGCACTTTTATTTTTCCTTTATGGTTACAAAAAGTCATTTGATGTTCTTAGCTCACATCAGTGGTATGTTAGACATGATAACTCTCTAGCTAAGCAGAGTGCTGTTTGCTATGAAACAACATGCCTGGATATTCAAAGAAACTGGGAAGATGACATTTCACTCAAAGTTGTAGAAAAAATATTCATATCTTCATTTCTGACAGATTGCTTTTAAACCACAGATTATAATCTTAACATAAAGATGTAATGGGAAAGAAGATCAAATATGAGACACATGGTAAATTAATTTTATCACAGAGAATATTGGTTTATGTGGTGGTCTTGAAGATGCTAGAGATAAGAATGTAAAGGGCATCATACTACAGAATCTGTTGTTGAAGTTGTTTCATTTTGGTTACATAATTTGAAAACAATGGGCCAGCTTTTGGTCTTTACTGTGGTGTTTTTATAATGCTGTCTTGGAACAAAAGGGCCACCCAGCTGGGAATTCTTTAGATGTGGCTGGTGCAGTGCCATCGTAGCTATGATTTTAATAAGATCTATAAAAATCACTAGGAGCCAAATTCAAAGGTGTTGTGTAAGAAGGGAGTAAGTAATGGGTAGGAGCCAAAGTGAGTTTCCATAAGTGAATTTCAGAAAGGAAATCTCGAAGTGTGTAAACTGACGTATGCAGTATGGCTCTAAGAAAATGTAAATTACACTACATTAGATTGTATCTAAACTCCCCTTGGATTTGGCCCGGTGCTTGGGCTGCCCCTACTGGACGTGCAGCAGCAGTTATCCCAGAAATACTGTCCTTAGGTCTGTCTGGAGTACTGCCTTAGTCATGTGGTGCACATGGTAATAGAGAGAGAGAGATGTAGGTGCAGAGGGCAAGACGTCCTACTGGCTGACAAACAGGACAGTCCAGGACCCCAACTACTTACCAGGAATGGACTACTTTATGAGACTGTTTCAGAGGACTTTGGTTTAACAAAAGTTTTACTTCAAGTCCTTAGTGATGACTAGAGGTGAACTTTGGGGGCTAGTCTCCACTGCAGTCAATGAGAGTAGTACCAGTGACTTTGCTGGGAAAGGAATCAGTCCATAGCTCCTAGATGTACCCAGCTACCGTATGGTAGTGCAAGTAGGGGCTGGGAGTTCATGAACCCCTCGCATGCTATTGCATCTCTGCTCAACAGCTGGGCCCTGCTCTCCATGCATACCAGTGAACTGCATAAGGCACAATTTGTCCCAGCCCCCTGTAACTTTTTAAAAGACAGAGTCTTTAAATTAAATTTCCTGGTCATTAGGGAGCAATTTGGCCTTGTTCCTAGCATCTGTGGGAGATCAGGCCTTTAGTTCAAAAATACACTAAAACAAAGGATTTTTTTTTCTCATTTTAAATAGGGGAGGGGACAGCAGCCTATGAAATGAGCATCCTCAAGCCCCTGCACAAGGACTTCTAAAAGATCTTAGTGTGAATGCTGATCTGGAAGTAGAGTTATAACTATCCTATGCTGCACCCACATAATATCTTTCAGCCAGGGAAGCCTAAAATGGTCAGGAGAAGATAGAAAAACAAGTATCTGGGAGATGTTACCATCCAGAGAAATTTCCAATCATAACGTCAGATACCGTAACTGGACTCAATTAAAAAGTGAGAACATTTCCATCATGCATTTTCTCTACTTCAGTCAACTACAACAACAATAGTAATATCTTAACCATTTAAAAAAAAATCAACTCACGACATGTTTTAAGCCCTTCATTCTTTATTACTTTGAGACAGGTTTTAAATCTTTTCAGAATCAGTCTCCATAGATTTGAAGGCCAGCAGGTACCATCATGATTATCTAGTCTGATCTCCACAACCAAGCCGCAGAACGACACTCCCTAATTTCGGCATCAAGTCCACCGCAGAACCGATGCTTTGGCTGAGACTCAAAGCCAGACCTCCTGCATGACCGACAAGAATTCTGTCACTGAACTGCCAATGATGCAAAAAGTCCAAGCAGCAAATCTGCGTGAAAGTGTCATGAAACAACACTGCACTGTTTTGCTTAGTTTATGGTTTTGTTAAACTCAAGCTAAGCTCATCAAAAGATTTGTCCAGTGTCTGCAAATGATTCTGTCAAACGGGGCCACGTTTTGATCAGACCTGTTTCCTGCAAGCCTGGTCAGCATTTTGAATAAAGCCAGGCAGAGTTCTGAGTGTTCTCAACTCTTGCAGCTGTTTTGTGATAACTGCCTTTTTCCATTTCTTATGACAGGGTATGGCGCCATCATGTGGTCAGTGCTTTCACCTGTTTAATGTTTTACTTTTTTCCCCCACCTCGTCTCTTTTCTGTTTTTATTATTTAACTTTCTCTCCCCCCTCTCCTCTGCCACTAAGGTAATATGCTACTATGTTATAGCCCATTCCTACAGGCTTCTATTTAATGTGAGTTTGGCTGAGTAAGTACTGCAGGACCTATCTCAGGCTGGCTTATTATATTGCTCCAAATGGAAAAACACCAATAAAAACAGCTGTGAGAAACTCATGTCACTCTCAGTGCTGTATATGCAAGGAGGACTGAAAAGAATATAGCATAAGAACAAAGGATTTAAAATACACATTGATTAGCACTTTTACAAATGTTGTAATACAAGAAATTCTATAGTGAGATTCTGTTCCCAAATCCCTCCAGCTCTCCTCCCATAGGCCCCACTCCAGCAAAGCACAAACATTTGCTTAATTTTGTCTTAAATGTTTTGCTGGATTGAATCTTTCCCCTACAACAGCCTCAACATTTTTAAAATGCTTAGCAATCTCAGGGGACCTGTGTCCTAGCCAAAAATGCCTATTCCACTTGAGTCTGTGGTTTTTTTTCTTAATTGAACATTATTATCCATACACTAAAAAGGTCTAAAGTCTTAACACCCCATCTGCCCTGTAGGAGATTTCCCGTCATGCACTGCTTTCCAGGAGCACAATTGGCTCCAGGATGTACCTTTCACAAACATGTAGAACCTATTTCTGCCTACTTCCTCATGCACTTATTCAGACATGTAGTTCCAATGTAGGGTTGCCAACTTTCAAATGCACAAAACTGAACGTCCCTGCCCCTCCCATTCCCTGAGGCCCCACCCTTGCTCATTCCTTCCCCTCTCCCTCTGTCTCTTGCTCTTCCCACCCTCACCACTTTCACCAGGCTGGGGCCAGGAATGAGGGCTTTGGGATGTGGGAGGGGGCTCTGGGCTGGGGCAGGGAGTTGTGGTGTGTGTGGGAGCATGGGGCGCAGGAGGGGACTCCAGGCTGGGACAGGTGTGTGGCAGGGGTTTCAGGGTCCCAGTGGCAGTTACCGCAGCTCCCAGGCAGCGGTTGCCATGTTCCTGTAGCCCCTAGGCACATGGGTGTCCAGAGAGGCTCCAAGCGCTGCCCTTACGCCTACAGGTGCTGCCCCCACAGCTCCCACTGGTTGCAGGTCCCAGCCAATAGGATCTGTGGAGCCGGCACTGGGCTAGGGGCAGTGCACAGTGCCTCCCTGGCCACCAATGCACCTAGGGGCCCCAGGGACCTGGTGGCCGCTTCCGGGAGCCACACAGAGCTACGGCAGGCAGGGAGCCTGCCTTAGCTCTGGGCCCCTGCTGTGCCACTGACTGGACTTTTAATGACCCAGTAGGCAGTGCCTGGCAACCCTATTCCAATGGGATTATAGACTCATAGACTCTAGGACTGGAAGGGACCTCGAGAGGTCATCGAGTCCAGTCCCCTGCCCTCATGGCAGGACCAAATATTGTCTAGACCATCCCTAATAGACATTTATCTAACCTACTCTTAAATATCTCCAGAGATGGAGATTCCACAACTTCCCTAGGCAATCTATTCCAGTGTTTAACTACCCTGACAGTTAGGAACTTTTTCCTAATGTCCAACCTAAATCTCCCTTGCTGCAGTTTAAGCCCATTGCTTCTTGTTCTATCCTTAGAGGCTAAGGTGAACAAGTTTTCTCCCTCCTCCTGATGACACCCTTTTAGATACCTGAAAACTGCTATCATGTCCCCTCTCAGTCTTCTCTTTTCCAAACTAAACAAACCCAATTCCTTCAGCCTTCCTTCATAGGTCATGTTCTCAAGACCTTTAATCATTCTTGTTGCTCTTCTCTGGACCCTCTCCAATTTCTCCACATCTTTCTTGAAATGCGGTGCCCAGAACTGGACACAATTCTCCAGTTGAGGCCTAACCAGCGCAGAGTAAAGCGGAAGAATGACTTCTCGTGTCTTGTTTACAACACACCTATTAATGCATCCCAGAATCACGTTTGCTTTTTTTGCAACAGTATCACACTGTTGACTCATATTAAGCTTGTGGTCTACTATGACCCCTAGATCTCTTTCTGCCATACTCCTTCCTAGACAGTCTCTTCCCATTCTGTATGTGTGAAACTGATTGTTCCTTCCTAAGTGGAGCACTTTGCATTTATCTTTATTGAACTTCATCCTGTTTACCTCAGACCATTTCTCCAATTTGTCCAATTTGTAATTATTCACCTACTCAGCATGAAGAAGGATGGCAGAATCAGGTCCTTAACTGATACTATGCATTAAATGAAACCCTAAGGCACAGTGAACAGATGTAATGACATTGCAGGTATCAAGCAGTCTTGCTCTGCTTGTATTTCCTAACTCACAAAATTCAGTTCTATAATGCACTGGACCTGAGGCATGCTCATACATCATTTCTATCACAACTATTCACATTTTTACACAAAAAATAATCAAGAGATACACATATCTACTCTACAGGATGAAATGGAATATCTGGATACATTCGGTATATTTTACAAATTGTTTCTCTATATAGCCAGGAGAATAATTGTTTGCTTTTGTTCTGTTTATTTTGATATTTTTCATCTTTCCATAACAAAAAAGTCCCTAGAAATAAAGAGTTAAAGGCACATCATCTTCATTGCTCTCTGCAATGCCATGTGTCAGAGCTAATCACATGTTAATGTGAAAGCTGCTGGAAAGTGCAATTTTTGGTGCCCTCCTGCAGCTTCCAGCTTTGAGTTAATATTTAGGCCAGTGTTTTTCAAACAGGAGCTGGTCTTCTGTGTCTAGTCCTGGAGTAGTACTGGGAGAACGCTGGGGATGGGAGCAACCCAATCCAGCTGTCCTTGGCTGAAATGGCACTACAGGAATGGCCAGTTACTGAGCCTTGGAGGGTGAAATAAAGGCGACAATAGGGAAATCATGCAGAGCAAACAAATGTGAAGGTTTTGTTGGGATCCAGCAGTAAGAGTAGCCCCAGCCACATGGATCCATGACTAGACTGATGATGGAGACATTGTTCCTCTGGTAGAGATGCGCATGCTCAGACATAGGGATAGCAGGCAGCATGTTCTGCTTACTCTTCCCCCTTTCCTCTGCAGGGGCTTGATCCTGTGCTCATTGAAGCCAACAGTAAAGCTCCCATTGACTTAATGGTGCAGGATAATGGGTCTAGTGTCTAAGTCTTCTGTGCTCCTTTGTGCTTGGAAGAGAAGGGGAGTTTATTGGCCTATTCTTCTCTTTCCAAAATTTTAGCAAATAAAACCAAAGTCTGGCTTTTAAGGTACAGATGCCATGCAGGGCAGAACAATTTAGATACACAGTTCATAGCAAATCTTCCCATGACTTTCCATTTTAATTCATTCATGGTCCATTTTATACAGAATCGGCAAATAAATGACATAATTTAGTCTGCATTGAAAAAGAAACAATATTCCCAACTGTCCTCCCAATGGGCTCATGCAACGTTGCGTCCTTGGATGAGAACAATGTGTTTAAAAGTAGGTAATGGGGAGAGAATGATGCTTTGAATGTAATCAGTGATGTAAGGACTTTTGCTCAGAGGGTGCGTGCACTGGATGTATTTTGTTATTCATTTATGGAAAACTGACTGCTCTGGTTAATCTCAGCAGTAGCAAATGCTAGGCCCAAGAGCAGGCAGCAAATGAGCATCCTAGCCCAGATAGCCACCTCTCAGCCTGGCTGGTCCTTAAGCAGGGTGAGACTTTGGCCTTTCTTCTATTCCTCCTTAGGCCTTGTGGCAGAGGGACCCTCTTGGCCCCACTCCCATTTTCTCTTGGGCCCAAGGGGAAGAACCCAATTCAGTCTCAGGGCATAGGGAAAGCCTCCTAGAAAGCACATGCTTTTAGCAGCTCCTTTCTGGGTTTAGGGGGTGGGACATTTTGGCCCTCCACCGAGTCACTGTTCTTCTAATGTTGGAGGGAGGGACAGAGGGAGCCCTATAACTCCCTGTTTCCTTCTTCAGGCTCAGTGGAGGGAGTGGAAGCACCCTCCTGGCATTACTCCATTCCCTTCTCAGCTTGTCTTCAGGACCCACAAGGAGGGGGAACTTCAGTTGCTCCTGTTGTCCTTTTCCTCCCCCACCCCACCAACTCATGGAGCAACTTGAGGGAGGGTAACATACCTCAGAGCTCCCAATCTCTGCTCCCATAATGCACTGTCCTTCCCACTATGCTTCTGGCCCCACAGCCCTTCCCCCTAGAGGCACAGGACCACAGTGGGTCCTATTTACTCCCACCTATCACCAGAAACCTTGCATCTGCCTTTTGCTAGGCTGCAACAGCCTGCACCAGACACTTGCCCCTTAGGAAAGGTCGCATGAAGATGTTTTTAAAAAGTGTAAGCAAGGGCAGTCATGGTGACACAAGTAAGCTAAAGGCTCCTGGGACACAATAGATCAGATTGAGATCTGATATGAGGAGGTTCTGCTCCATGGATTTAAATGGGATTACAGCTACGCGCACTATGTTTGAAGCTGAGCCATATTTTAGAGCCAACATTTTGGGTCTACTGGGAGTTTTGTCACCTAGACCAGTGGTTCTCAAACTAGGGCCACTCCTTGTTCAGGGAAAGCCCCTGGCAGGCCGGGCTGGTTTGTTTACCAGCTGCATCTGCAGGTTCGGCTCATCGCAGCTCCCACTTTCTGCGGTTCACCGTTCCAGGCCAATGGAGGCTGCAGGAAGGGCGGCCAGCATGTCCCGCAGCCCACGCTGCCTCCTGCAGTCCCCATTGGCCTGGAGTGGCGAACCGCAGCAAGTGGGAGCTGCGATCAGCCGAACCTGCAGACGTGGCAGGTAAACAAACCAGCCCGACCCACCAGGGGCTTTCCCTGAACAAGCGGCGGCTCTAATTTGAGAACCACTTCCCTAGACTGTCACTTAGGCCAAGGTTTTCAATGTTGGATGGCTAAAGTTAGGTATCTAAATCCATATTTAGGCATCTTAGGGTACATCTAGACTGCAGTTGAGAGAGTCCTTCCCAGCATGGGTAGACAGCCCCTCACTAGCTCTACTGAAGCAAGCATGCTAAAAATAGCAATGTAGCCAGGATTAGCGTGGGCAGAGGCTCAGAGCAGGTTTGTACTCGGGCTATCCCAAGCTGCTGCTGTGTGACTTCATGCACGTCACTTAGCCTCTCTGCACATCAATTCTTCATCTGTAAAATGGGGGAAATAGCCCGTCCCTACCTCACAGGGGTGTCTTGAGGATAAACACATGCAAGACTGTGAGATGCTCAGATACTACGGGGAGGGGGCCACGTAAATACCTTAGATAGAGGGTTTTCAGAAGTTTTTGGCAACCACAACTTCCTCTGATTTCAGTGATGAGGTCTCTATTTTTAATAGCGTTGGCAGCTGTGAAAATCAATAAAGATCTTTGTGAAGCTGACCTGGCTGTTAAGGATTGGTCTCAGCTTGGTCTCCTCTTAATGCTTTGCGTGAAAGTTCATATCCAAGAAACATGGCTGCACTCATCGGGAATCCTCGCACTGCGTTGACTGTGATGCCCCTAACAAAGACCTGTTCAGGACGGGAAAGATTACAGCAGAGGAACAGGTCAGATATTTTCATGAAGGCAACACAGAGTTAAATCATAGTGGAAATGAGAATAATAAAACATGGTAAATTGTGATCTGCTCATAGACATTTTGTGAGCTGGAGGAGTTATTGCCTACCTCCGTGCATTTTCTATCTGAGCACCAGAGAGTCAAAATACAATAGCAAGTTGCTAGTTTGACGGGGCTGCATACATATTCTGCTGTTTTTATAGAATGCCCCCCAAACAGATATATTAGCAGCAGTGAGAAGCAGGAGGTGTCTCTCAGAAGTTTCTTTTCCTGCAATGGGTTAAAAAGTTGGCTAACTAATGCGTGTTTAAATCTTTGCAACCAGAAAACAGGAAATATAAATCTTCTTCTTAATCTCCCCTCTCTTATCTGTCTCTCCCTTCCTCTCTTGCATGTGCATTGAAAATTATATTGAACGAGCTGAGAAAATGAAAGGCAAGATTGCAGAGCCTCTTGCCTTTGCAAATGAAGTGCTCAAACTTTATGGGCTAGTCTTCAGTTGCACCAGAGTTCTGCGAGAGACAGCTGGAACTTGAGGAGAGAGAAGAGGAGGTGTTACAATCTGGGTTCGGTCTCTGCTGCAAACTGGAGAAGCCAGAGGTCTCTTCTAAGGATACCTGCAGTCAGGGCCGGATCCAGGCCCCAGTGCGCCAAGCACGTGCTTGGGGCGGCATGCCGTGGGAGATGCTCTGCCGGTTGCCGGGAGGGTGGCAGGTGGCTCCAGTGGACCAGCAGACGCTCCGCAGGGACACCTGCGGGAGGTCCACCAGAGCTGCGGGACCGGCAAGCGGCAGAACGCCCTCCATGGCGTGCCGTCGTGCTTGGGGCAGTGAAATGGCTAGAGCCGGCCCTGCCTGCAATGCCCCTCACCTCTCCTATTCTCAGGAGACATGAACACACCATCCATCCACATAGCAGGGCAGAGCAGGTGGCATAGAACCAGCTAAATTGGCTCTATAGGGCTCCAGGAACATAGAGTTTTCCTAGCCTGGCCCTGAACGCAGTCATTTATGACAGGTCAATTCCCAGTTTCTCCTTCACGGCAGCTTTAAGGCCCTGACCCAGTAAAGCACTTTAGCATATGCTTAAAAGTTAAGCACATGACTAGTCCCATTGACTTCTGTGGGGTCACTCGTGGGTTTAAGGTTAAGCACATGCATAGATGCTTTGCTAGATCAGGACCTATATCCCCTTGTCTTTGCTAAGTGTTCTATCTTAGTGAGTCACTATCAGTAATCTGATTTCGTAAAGTCAGGGGCCTACGTCCATATTTAAGCAACTCTTTTATTTGGGTGACTAAATATGGATTTAGGTATCCAGGTTTGATACTTTTGGTCATCATATTTTGAATTGATGATGTGTTTCTGAGAGTGAAAAAGGCTGCATTGTTTGATTGCTTGAACAGTAAAGTGGAAAAGGGGTCTTTGTATTAATAATATAGGTCACTTCTAGTGCTAACTTGTATCCTGTTTTAAAATTCTGCCGTCCCACATAGCACTATTGCGTCGTGCTCACTGTACTGAAAACCGATATCAGTTTGATTTTATGAACATTCCATTTAACTATTTCCAAAATGTTTAGTGCAGTTTTTCAGTTAGCAAGCTACTAACAGAATAATATTCTTAAATAAATTCACTGATTAAATTTAGATTACTGAATTTTGGAATAGGAGTAGGGACAAAAATCATTGAATCATAGAAGATTAGGGTTGGAAGAGACCTCAGGAGGTCATCTAGTCCAATTCCCTGCTCAAAGCAGGACCAACACCAACTAAATCATCCCAGCCAAGGCTTTGTCAAGCTGGACCTTAAAAACCTCTAAGGATGGAGATTCCACCACCTCCCTAGGTAACCCATTCCAGTGCTTCATCACCCTCCAAGTAAATAGATAGCCAACCTAGACCTCCCCCAATTCAACTTGAGACCTTTGCTGCTTGTTCTGTCATCTGCCACCACTGAGAACAGCCAAACTCCATCCTCTTTGGACCCCTCCTTCAAGTAGGTGAAGGCTGCTATTAAATCTCCCCTCACTTTTCTCTTCTACAGACTAAATAAGCGCAGTTTCCTCAGCCTCTCATAAGTCATGTGCCTCATCCCCCTAATCATTTTCATTGCCCTCCACTAGACTCTCTCCAATTTGTCCACACCCTTTCTGTAGTGGGGGGGGACCAAAACTGGACGCAATACTCCAGATGTGGCCTCACCAGTGCCAAATAGAGCGGAATAATCAGTTCCCTCGATCTGCTGGCAATGCTCCTATTATGCAGCCCAATATGCCATTAGCCTCCTTGGCAACAAGGGCACACTGCTGACTCATATCCAGCTTCTCTTCCACTATAATCTCCAGGTCCTTTTCTGCAAAACTGCCACTGAGCAGTTGGTCCCCAGCCTGCAGCAGGATGGAAGAATCTCATTGTAGTGAGGCAGCCTGGCTCCCAGCCACCCCAGAGAGGGATGAACCCTTACAGACACCAAAGTGGGTGGAGCCACAGGAGCCTGTGCCCGCCCCCCAGAGGTCAAGGCGCAGGGCAGGAAGTATAAAAGCCCAGCCCCAGGGCTCAGAAGTGGCCTGGCCGCCGGAGAGGCCAGATGCTGGTGCCTTAGCTCCTGCTGAGGGGATTCCTGCTGCCTGCGACCGACCTGAGGATTGGCCCTACCTGCGGAACCTGGACGCCGACCAGGCGCTGGAAGAGCCCCTAGGCTGGCCTGCACAAAGGGACCCCGAGGAGCTGCCCAGTTTACCCCTCGCTCAGTATCCCGAGGCGCCCATGGTGTGGGACGCTGCGGAAGACGACGCCGAGACAGAGGTACCGGTAGAGGGGGAGGTTGGAAGTAGCCCGGGGGCAGCCGACCCTAGTCTGGCTGCAGCACACCCAGAGCCAATGTCAGTGTGTTGCGACCAGGATCCCCACTGACACTGCAGCAGGCTGCCTGCCGCTGTTAGGGCCCTGGGCTGGGATGCAGAGGAGTGGGCGGGCCTGTGTCCCCCCTGCAACCGCACTCACAGGTGGCAGTCTCCCCCTCACCCTGACGCTCAGGCCCAGGAGCCTGGGCTTGCCTTCCTGGCCCCTGCCTGAGAGTCTGAGCCCTGAACTGTCGTTTGCTGCCCCATGTAGTGAGGCAGCCTGGCTCCTAGCTGCCCCAGAGAGGGACGAACCCCGACAGTGGACGTTTACACTCATGCACTAAGTATAGGACTCTGCACTTGTCCTTGTTGAACCAGATTTCTTTTAGCCCAATCCTCCAATTTGTCCTGGTCACACTGGACCTTATCCGTACCCTCCAGTGTGTCTACCTCTTCCCCAAGCTTAGCTGTCATCCGCAAACTTGTTGAGGGTGCAAACCATCCCATCATCCAAATCATTAATGAAGATGTTGAACAAAACTGGCCCCAGAACAGATCACTGGGGCACTCTGCTTGATACTGGCTACAAAATAAATGCACTAAAAAAATCCTTCAGTTCTTACAAAGGCAAAACTTACAAAAGAAAAAAGGATTTTTGCTTGATTGTAGTCCAGTACTAGGAAGTCTACAGCTATCCAGCATTTTCTTTGAAATTCAGAAATTTGCTAATCAAATAACAAGGACCCAGGGAATAGAACACAGCTTTACAAAGCTTGAAACAACCGAAAATCCCACAGTGCCACCAGGAGGCCAAGCAATGATACACCCAGAGAGCAGTATGCAGAGTAGGCACTGCAGGATGTACTGCCCAAGAAACCCAGCGTGATGGTACCTTGTGGCCCTCTGAGTGGCCAAGCGCCCTGTTTAACTTCAGGGGCTGCCCTAGGCAGTTGTCTGGGCAAGCACATAGACTTTGGCCCGCTGCTACACCAGACTTTGCTTGATCTCCTAATTGCTGGTCTTCAATTCCCCTCTGACCCTGACCATGACTCCAACTCCTGCCTCTCAATTCTAGCCTGGGACTGCTTCTGATCTCTGGTCTTTAATCCCAGTCTGACTCCTGTTTACAGAACCTGGCTCTTGTGATTCCTCCAGCTCCTGCCTGGCAGCTACCACCCATGGTGGGCAGATCGGAGCCCAGCTGGAACCACTAGGCCAGACCACCTACGCCCAAGTTCCTTATGCCACTGAAATGTACGATAGAGCATCTAAACATGGTGGAGTTTGTAGTATGGGGCAGGAGAGTTGTGTGTTTTGTTTTTTTAGAGATAATGGAATTTTTATGACAAAAGTGCAACTCTTGTCCACATTTTTTAAAAGTCACATTCAAGGACAAATGTAAATATCAACTGAGATTTACAGAGAAAGGCCTTAGGACTTGATATTCTTCTATTAATAAAAGGAAGTTCGTCACGCAGCGCACAGACAACTTGTAGAACTCCTTACCTGAGGAGATTATGAAGGCTGGGACTATAACAGGGTTTAAAAGAGAACTGGATAATTCATGGAGGTTAAGTCCATTAATGGCTATTAGCCGGGATGGGTAAGGAATGGTGTTCCTAGCCTCTGTTTGTCAGAGGATGGAGATGGATGGCAGGAGAGAGATCACTTGATCATTGCCTGTTAGGTTCACTCCCTCTGGGGCACCTGGCATTGCCCACTGTCGGTAGACAGCTACTGGGCTAGATGGACCTTTGGTCTGACCCGGTACGGTCGTTCTTATGTTCTTAGAATGAACATACAATACTGAGTGGACAAAGGGGCCACAATTCTTTTTTGTTCACTCTGAGGTTATTTAGGGCTTTAACAACCTTGTTTCTATCTCCCCTAATACAATCATCCAAATCGGGGTTCAACATCTCCTAGCAGTGCTCCATTACTTTGGTTTCACCCAATAGGAAACTGACGTAAATAGGTTTTCCTTATGAAACTGTCCTTGTATTCAGCTCTCTGGTGGACCTGCAGATTTCCTTTCCCAGCAGCACAACCATGACTGGCTGCTGACTCTGTACATTGAAATTTGGCCATTGGAGGTAGTTGGGATAAGATCAGAAAGACAAAATGCTGATCTCCTGCAGCCCTCATTCCTGTGGATATCCAATCATTGTTTTATATAGTTACTTGCTGCATATTTGTCCATGCCCCACTCCCCTGTGTCACATGAGTGAGAATAAAAGGTGGAAACAGCCCTCATCTGGGAAAAGGATCAGACTATGAGCTTCTGTGGCTGTTGGTCTGACCTATTGGCATGTTGCAAAAAGATGCCAAATATTTAACAGGTGACAATTGCAAATTTGCCAGTTATTTTTCTTTTTATAATTGGTTATTTTTCTGCTCAGGACTTGGAATTCAGCACTCTTTAGTTATGAGTTATATAATGATTTGGTGAAGGCTTAAGATGCACCTGGCATTCAGATGTCAGAGACAAGGACGCAATGTTCAGGCATCGTTGGTGTATAATACAATAAATCCATTGGGCTTCATACTCTGCCATTCCAATTTAACAGCTTTTTACACCCACTTTGTCCTGGTATGAAATGACGGTAGGTGCTAACGGGCACCAGAGAAACAGACCTATCAAATCTTATCCAAGAATAACTAAATACATAATAATTCTGGGTGAAATCCTGGTCCTAGTGAAGTCAATGGTAATGTCCCCATTGACTTTAAAGGAGATAGCATTTAACCTCATGATGAACAGCACTCTAGTCTCAATTAAACTTTCTTATTTCAACAGTGCTTCCCATGGAGTAAAGTACTACTCAGAATGGGTAGCAGAATCTTACCTTATATCATTTAAATCTTTGGTTCTTTAGGAGATATTATTGTCATCAGTATTATGACTTATAATTAATTGTGCTGGCTTTAATTATCCATTGTCTACCCGCAGTTTGGATAATAACAGCCATTACATTTGTCACTAAAAATTAATGCCTAGTAGCAATTTTTTCCCCATGCAATACTACTTACTTTTAAGCCCTCACTATGGTAGCTCTGAGAGATACAATCAATGATTCCTTTATATTTGTTTAAATAAACCCCATCAGCTTGAAGTCGACTTTTCACAACATCCATCGGAGTAGCAGTCCCCCAGGAAATTGCCCCTAGAAATAAGGAAAAGATAATTCCTTCATATATTGATGCAGCACAACTGTGCTGTGGTGATTATGACTGGAGATACTTGGGTAATAATATACTCTCTGCTAGTGCATGCCTATACACATCCTTCCTTAACCCCAGCCTGCTACCCCCACTCATTCACCACTCACCTAGTGCATCCAGTTGGTGGCACTTCCAGAAAGGATGAATACACTGGAACGATAGTGTAAAGTAGCATTTCTGGCATCAACATGACATTTCTGGGGATAATGTACCACATTTCTGGACAAACTGTTTGAGGAACTGGTTGTCAGTGTAACACAAGTAAGGAACAAGGTAGGTAACCAATTACAGGCAGATCAGAAGTCTCTTGTGTGTGAATATACTGCTGCAGTGCCCATGACTAAATCTTGAGAAAGTATCACTTAGTACAAGTTTGTGAAGAAAGGCTGTTCTCTGCCTCTTCCCCCAACCCCAAAACTTCCCAGGTTCCACAATCTACAAAACTACAATTTCCAGTATGTTGCTAATAGAAGCAATTTAAAAATAACGAGAATCCTGGGGGTATATTGAGAATGAGGGCATTGGGTTAAGAAGGTGTGTGTGGATGAGGTACTGTCCCAATCACATGGGGATGGACTGAATCAGAATCCTGTTGATTATTCCACAATCGGATGGGATGTTTTTCCTGGTTTCAATGGTCAGTGGGGCTTACATCGCTTATGACTGAGGTCTTCCAGTTACTCAGGATCTTGCACACATATAGAAAACCTAGTACTCTATTTGCTCCCTTTCTCCTTCTGGAATGTGATGTTTCCATGCTGAGAAATTTAATGGTTTGAGAGAGTCTCATGCATATTGATTCGGTATTGTAATGAAACCTGTGGTCTTCCATGCCAGACACTGACTGTGTGATTGGGTTGTATGGGGGAGATGGACGAAAAGAGCGTGCCTAGAGCTGTGCCAATGTCCTGACATGCCAGAGAATTTGTTCAAATCAGCCAGTGCTCTGTTTGTCTGCAAGTGAAACAGAGCCAGTGTGTTGTAATCATTACCCAGGCTAATAAGTAACTGTCTTCATTTGGGATCCAGAGTTTAGAAATTGTAAATAAATCGTTAGCTAGTTTAAGGACAATTTTGTAGATTTAAATGTATATATAAAAGTGGTACAGGCCAGTATAAACAGAGAAAGCAGGCTTCAGCCTCCAGCACTGAGACAAGATTAACGATGACTCTCTTGGTTTTGTGGCTTCTCCTGCTGTGGATGCATGTTTATCTTTACGAGGTACATACAGGGTAACATAGTGCCTTCCAGGCTTATGGGCCATTCAGAAAGCTGAAAGGCAAGAATGAACTGCAGTCCACTGATGCTGATACACCTCTACCCTGATATAACCCTGTCCTCGGGAGCCAGAAAATCTTACAGTGTTATAGATGAAACCGGGTTATATCGAACTTGATTTGATCCGCCGGAGTGTGCAGCCCCGCCCCCCCGGAGCACTGCTTTACCGCATTATATCTGAATTCATGTTATATCGGGTGGCGTTATATTGGGGTAGAGGTGTACTAATGATACAGGCTTAGGGCCTGATGCAGAGCCCACTGACATCCCTGGGAGTCTTTCCAATAATTTCAGTGGGCTTTGGATCAGGCCCTTAGTGAGAAGAAAATAAAAACCTGAGGCCCCAATCTTGCAAGTAGTTATACAGGTGCTTAACTTTGCTCACATGAGCAGTCCCACTATACACAGAAATCCTGTGAAATCCTGGCCCCATTGAAGTCAAAGGCAATATTCCAGTTGACTAGAAAGGGGCCACAATTTCATCCTTATTTCATAAGTCACGGCATCAAAAGTAAAATATTAAAGGCCTGAATCTCCAGAGTTATTCCACTGACTTCAACAACACTAGACCTGATTTACAGCGCTGTAAGTGAGAGGAAAATAAGGTCTTAAAACACTGACATTTTATGATTCAGATTGCTTTTTGCAGAAGCTTATCCAATGTATAGGTATATCTATTGTGCTTAATACACAAAGACTAAACACAATAAAGAAATCTTACCCGGGCAATAAAAATAGTGCTTTGGCTGTTCTGCTTTTCACTGGTTTGGTGTATGACTAGGATCCAACTAATACTAGTCTGACTGCTATAAAGTTTCCGAAGTTTAGACTAAGCTCCGTTAATTTGTTTCCCCAACCTTGTGAAACAAAAATGACCATACCTGCTATACCTCCTGCTATCCACACAGAAGAGGGACTAGGAGACATGCATCCCTCGGGAGTAATCCAGCCACAGAGAACTGTATAAGGGATGAAGTATAGGCAATACCCAGGAACATCCCTCAGAAGCATTGCGCTGGCACCTCGGTACATTCCGGCTAAGCCCTCCTGCCGAAGGATTGAACTAACACAGTGAATTGGGCCTCTGTATGCGGGAAACCCAATTCCCATGTGCTTTAAGTTTATGTTTGCTGCAAAAACAGATACAAATCATTTTAACTATACATACTTTAAACAAACTAAAATGTGAGAATGCCCAACTTTCCTTATGTAGTTGCTCCTTTTAAAATTAATCCCTTGAAGTATTTTTTCCTCTCTATTATTTGAGTGAAATGTGAAAACCACCAGTGGGTAAAATTTTCAAAGGTGCCTAAGTGACTTAGGAACCTAAGTCCTGTGTTCAAAAGAGACTTAGATATTGAGGGCCAGATTTCAAATGTATTTAGACACCTAAAGATGCAGACAGGCATCTAGTAGGATTTTTTTAAATGCCTAAGCAAATTAGGTAACTAGGTACCATTGACTTCAACTCTACTTGGCACCTACTGACATCTTTAGGCATCTGGCTGTGAGCCATAGGCAATTTTGACACCAAAGTGACTTTGGCACTTTTGAAAATGTTACCTAATTTTTTTAATTAAAGCAAGTATGTAACATCTTGTAGTTTATATAGTATTGCTAACTAAATACCAAAAGCCCCCTTAATATTTTAACAGCAGGATAGCTATTAAAGAAGCTGACAAAAGCCAGGAAATCCCAAGATGCAGAGTGCTTTGCCCTCATTTTTGTGTCTGTTTTTTATTAAGTATTTTTTCCCCCAAATCAGAAATCTGTTCTGTATTGGAAATCAGCAATATAAATCTCATTGAATCTCTACCCAAAGAAATGGGCTCATTATTATGCTGGCCTAGGCTAACTTGTGCTTGCCTTTGGATGTTATGCCTTGGGTGTCATTTCCACTTGGTAGAAAATGTATTCACTTTAAAATTTATTGCTACAGCTACCTGGGCAACTATTTTTCAAATATATTTTTAATGTCACCATTCATTCCACTTGTATACAATGAACAGAGATTGCCAGGAGACCAGATCTCTCTTACATGCAAACCTTTTGTGGATAAACACTAGAAATCAATCCTATAGGCAGTGATATAAAGTTATATATGCATCTATCATCTATCAGGTACATATATGTCAAATATTGGTATTCTATCAAAATGTTTATCATTCCCCCTAAGGTCTTACAGTATCTCTCTTTGGTATGTATATGTATTTCAGTGAGATTCAGTAGAACCTCAGAGTTATGAACACCTCAGGAATGAGGTTGTTCCTAACTCTGAACAAAATGTTATGGCTGCTCTTTCAAAAGTTTACAACGGAACGTTGACTTCCTACTGCTTTGAAACTTTACAATGTGGAGAAAAATTCTGCTTTTAACCATCTTAATTTAAATGAAGCAAGCACAGAAACAGTTTACTTACCTTGTCAAATCTTTTTTTTTTAAACTTTCCCTTAATTTTTTTAGTGGTTTACATTTACCACAGTACTGTACTATGCTTTTTATTTTTATTTTTTTGGTCTATGCTGCTGCCTGTTTCCGTTCTTCCGGTTACAAATTAAGTGTGTGCTTGACTAGTCAGTTTATAACTCTGGCGCTCATAATTCTGAAATTCTACTGTATAGATACAGATTCTCTCTCTCTCTGTCACACACATACCTATCAAAGAGAGACTGAATGACTTATATTAAAAGGAGAACTAGCAGCTAAAGATAAGAATTTTAGTAGGACACTAATATTTAGCCTTTGAGGTCAGAACTCACTACTTATAATCAAAATCATTGTCAGCCATGACAGCTTTCCAGGAGCTCAAGCTACACTTTTATTTTCTGTCTCAGCTGTCAGGATTAATGATGATTCCAAATAGCTCTTCATTACAATAAATATTAGGCCAAATTCTGATCTCTGATACACCAATGTAATTGAGCAAGAGAGTCACTCCAGATATACACTGGGAGCAGAGAGATCAGACTTTGGACATTCCATAGGAGAGATTAGCTGAATCAGTTTTCTAGTACATCTGAACCTGAATGTTTGTTTGCAAAGAAAAGTTGTGTCCATGTAATTAGAGTCATGAGACAATACATTACTGATTGTGGGCTTTTTTTCAAGTATTCCTATAGGCTCAGCAAGAAGGCAAAACTATTGCCTATTCTATTGTCTATTTGGGACCTTTTTATTTGCATTTTATACAGTATGTCAGGCGTAGTCTGTCTCTCAGCCCATTACCGGTGGTCTCTGGTCTGGAGTAAAATTCAACAAGTTGAAAGAGAGAGCACAACAGAGTGAATTAAAAGCTAATATTTCGGGTGCTGTTCCTATAAGAGCCGAAGGTTCTAGAAAATCAGTTACAATTTTTAGAGTGCCATGTTACTGCTGATTAACCCAGTCACACTGGGGAACTACCCAGAAGAAGCCTATCTTCTAAAGAAAATCATTTGTTAGTGCTGACTCAGACAATCAGGCAGCTGACTCAAGTTACACAGCTGAACTCCTGCCTCGATTTAAAAACAGACAATACAAGACAGAAAAGACCTGTGGTCTCACCCAGCCCACCTCCTGCTCATCAGCGATATGCCATAAACACATTTTCTATTAGTATTTTGTCCAGGCTAGCATTAAACGCCCCAAATGAATGCCCTTTAACCATCTGTTGAAGTGATGGCAGCATTATGTTCCAGAAAAAGTGATTTAAGTCTCATGCCACCATTTTATGGGAGACAATTCCACCACCTAGTGCATCTTCTTCTCAGGATGCTTTGCCTGATACCAGCTCAACTTTTCCCCTTCTGAATTTCATCTCATGAAGATTAGGAATGGTCTCAAGTGCCATGCTACACATTGCCCAGTGTTTATACCCTTAGACATTTATAGAGTATCAAATCCTTACTTATCCCTAAAAATCACCCTGCGATGCACAGAAAGTAATGCAATGAAACTATACTGATTTACACCAGCAGGTGAGCTGGCTCAAGAGTCTAGGTGCAATTGTTCCAGATCCAGAGGGAGGAGGGCTCCTTTTGGCTGACACTTGGACTTTCAGTGTCTGAATTCAGCACTAACCAAATTTTAACTTCAGGAAGCTGCTTAAAGAGAGTTCTGGTCTTAGAATTAAAACAATGTTTCAGTGATTCCATATACCCAAAGGCATAAAGCCATTCTGACCAACAGTTACCTTCATACGAGAACCTGAAGCCTGAAATCAGATTCCTGATGTAAATTCAAACTTGCCCTTTAGAACACCCCTAGTTCACTGAGATAGCCCATTGGTCATTTGCCTCAGCTGCATGCCTAAGCAAACATATCCCAGTACTGTACAGTTCCATCACATCTTTGAGAGATGACTAACCTAATCTCTAAAACATCCGTGGGCCTGAAACCCACAATTTCCACATTGTTGACCTTACCAGGGAAAACATCAGGCTGCGTTTCTAAGCTTTCCATGCCTCAACAATATAGTTAATATCACCTCGGCTACTCATGGGCATTTGCCATTATACTGTCATTTATAGCAAAACATAATACAATTAATATAATCCACGACCATGTCTTTAACGTTAGTTAATAGATAGACTGTAAATATTTTAAGTACCACAGATAACCAGAGTCACTGCTGGACTCATGAAAATAATATTCAGTTTTCAACAGCACCTTGCTCTTTTCTCCTTTTTGTTTGTAATCATCATATGTATTCAGGACCGGCGCTAGAGTTTTTCGCGCCCTAGGCGCATGGCCATTTCGCCGTGCCTGCGGGAGGTCCACCAAGCCGAGCGGGACCAGAGGACCTTCCGCAGGAATGCCTGCGGTAGCTCCACCGGAGCCGCGGACCAACGGACCCTCCGCAGGCAAGACTGCGGCAGGTCCACCGGAGCCGCCTGCCGCCCCCTCAGGCAAAATGCCGCCCCCCGAAAATCCTGGTGCCCTAAGTGATTGCCTAGTTCACCTCAATGGAAGCACTGGCCCTATATGTATTTTGGTAATGCCGATGCACCCAGTCATGGAGCAGGACCCCATTGTGCCATGTACTGTACAAATACAGAACAACAAACAGTCCCTGACCCATACAGCTTATTTTTGGTGCTCACAAAGTTGCAGGACTTACAGTAGCTGAATCCGGTATCTTTGAGGTTTGCCCACCCTGCTGACAAAATGCCACCTCCCTAACACAGCAACCTCCTGGACATGGCAATAGGTTTCCTTTTATATATAATGCTTGCAGGGCTGGTGCTTCCATTTAGGCGACCTAGGCGGTCGCCTAGGGTGCCAGGATTTGGGAGGGCGGCATTTTGCCGCTCTCAGCGGCAATTCGGCTGTGGGGGTCCTTCCGCACTCTGAGTCTTCGGCTGCAATTCTGTGGCAGGTCCTTCACTTGCTCTGGGACCTGCCGCTGAAGTGCCCCGAAGACCGGGAGCGCGGAAGGACCCCCATGCCGCCAAATTGCCACCGCTGACAGGGAGCGTGGAAGGACCCCTGCCTAGGGCGCCAAAAACCCTGGTGCCACTCCTGAATGCTTGTGTCAGATGCAAAGTACCCATGTGATATCTTGCCCTAGTTATTCCCAGGTTAAAGGGCATGGAATTTTCTCTGCTCCTCAATCACAGCCTCCTCTCTCGCCTACTGCTCTGTGATTTGCTAGAGCAGGGGTAGTTATAGAAAAACACTTCTTTTTTTTTTTAACCACAAGGCTGGAGTACTTATTTATTTGTCCTAACTCATCCATCTGGAAGTCTCATACCCCTCCCCACAGCCCTTAGTCATTGACTTTGAAACCTTTATTTACTTGGCGTGGGAAAAACAAGAAAAGAAAAGAAAAAAAGGAACTGTTTCTGTGTTTTTTATATATTTCTCACCCCCTCTGCTCTCCCTCCTCCTCCTCTGTCACTCACACAATCTGGGGTCTAGGTTTAGGGCTCTCTTTTTGGGTGTTCAGACCATGCTCATTTTATGAGAAACAGTTGATTCTTCCCTAACCAAGAGCAGCTTTTAAACCTCTTTAGCCCCAGTTAAACACGTATCCTCTTAGGAAACACTTAGCTCCTTTATCTGGGGACACATGGTACAGTAAATGTTTAGCTCCTGGGTGCCTGCTCTATATACTGCTGGAACACACTCAAAACTATGATCTAACAAAAACCACAATTCTGCTCTCCTTCCAACACCAGCTACCCTCTAAAAATGGAAGTAAGTCTTCAAAGAGACCTAATCACTGCTTCTCTGTGTGTCGACAACCCTTATAATTAAGCTCCCCAAGTGTCTATCACAGTTTTGCCTGCTCTCCTCAGCATAAATAGAAACAATTCAAGAAAATAACCCAGTGTCCTTTGTATTTATCTTCCCAAATCTCAGCAATCCTGTATTTGCAATGCCTCACATGCCGACTGAACCATCCTGGAAACAGACAGAATCTGGTCCAAGATTTTTAGAAATGAGTCAAGTTGTCATGGCTTTCATACCCAGTTATCTGTTGTTTCATCATTTCTGATATCTTTGTAATTTCGCAGCAATGACAGATCTCAGCACCTCTGTGCTTGAAGGTATTAACTGTATTAGAGACACAGGCTCACCATTTGTAAACCATGCCTTCCCTCTCTGTGATGCATAGGGGTTTGGAATAAAGCTTTTTCAGAACAGTAATGTAAAAATAATATAATGAAAGAGTCAAACAACACCCATACAATGAGACTTGCACAGTCATTGGCACTATGAATGCTAGGGACTCAAGGCCAAATTAATCAAGCTATTATAATTCCTACAGTGAGAATGGAACACCAACAGTAGCAATTGTATTATCCTGGTCTAGAACAATGAATTATGAGAAGCAGGAAAAGTGAAATAATTCAGAATTTTGGCAGTACTGAAGTCAATGGAAAGCCTCCAATGGACTTCAGATCAGGCCCTTAAGCAGTGTATTTCTATAGTAATTTTATTTCTCAAAAAAATCATCAGGACATTCCCTTTTAACCTAAAAAAATCTTGCAACTGCCTGCAGTGCAAACCTTCTGATTGTAAAGGAATGAAAAGAGGTGGGAATCATATTTATGAATCATGTATAACCAGAAATGCTTAGGTCTGTGGCAGGTTGCACATGGCAGCTTTTCAGGACCAGACGCATCATTATCACTGCTTTTGGTTTTGAGAACCAAAAAAGTTTCTCTATATAAAGAGCTGAGGGGAGGGACTGGGACTTTGTCCCATACTGGGGAGGAATGTCAGGCAAAAATGTGCCAGGTGGCTGTACTCTACTGATGGGCAAGTGGGAGAATTTGCTTTTTCCACCAGATAGAGAAGTCTGGTTACAGATAAGCTCAGCGTCAATATTTCATGATGATCAGCTGGCACAAGGTTTTGCTTCTGAAAACTTTGTGTAATGTTATATTTTGTAGAATGCCATGAATGGCATGGGACTGAATAGTCCGGGGTGGCCAGTCTAAGCCTGAGAAGGAGCCAGAATTTACCAGTGTACATTGCCAAAGAGCCACAGTAATACATCAGCAGCCCCCCGCCCCCCAGCCATAAGTTCCCCCACACTGCTCCCAGCGCCTATCACCCATGGACAGCCCTGCCAATCACCACCTTCCCCCTCCTTTTCCGCACCTCTCAATCAGCTGTTTCGTGGTGTGCAGGAAGCTGGGGGGCAGAAGCGAGGGCACAACAGGCTCAGAGGAGGGGCTGGGAATGGGTGGAGTGGGGGCAGTGCCTGTGGCAGAGCCAGGGATTGAGCGGTGAGCACCTCCCGCCACATTGGAAAGTTGACGCCTGTAGCTCCAGCCCTGGAGTTGGTGCCTGTACAGGGAGCCACATATTAACTTCTGAAGAGCCGCACGTGGCTCGGGAGCCACAGGTTGGCCACCCCTGGAATAGTCTATGGGCAGAGAGATCAAATAGGTCCAAGGTTTCAAAGAGTGTCCTGCTTTGAAATAAAAAAGAGTGAAGCCAAAGGTGTAGAAATAGTGCTAGAATTACTAACAGCTACAATCTGAAGAAAAGAATCTAGGTTCATCAGTCCCTGACATGCGCAGAAATGTGGAGCATCATTAACTTCAGCGGTGGTTAAAAATATTCCACTGGATAACCCCCATACCCACTTTGAAAAAAAAGTATGTAAAACGAGGGACTGCAAAAATCTTGTTGTAGCGGAGTTGGTCCCAGGATATGAGAGACACAAGGTGGGTGAGTTAATATCCGTTCTCTCTCTCACCAACAGAAGTCGGTCTAATCAAAGATAATTCCTCACCCTCCTTGTTTCTCATAGAACTTGTTGGTGTTTGTGAGGGATTGTACTTAACTTCTGCAGGAATCTGACTCACGAAAACAGCTCCTGACTGATTTGATTGGAAGTGTGTTGTACTGGTTTTAAAATGCTCAGTGGCAGGACAATAGTATCATTTGCTGCAGATGAAGGACTGCACCTCAGAACATCCCCCCACTGCAGGGTGGGTGTAACACCCATTGGGGCCAACAGAGAAGAAATTCAGCATTGAACTGAGATGTCAAACCCTAAACCATGCATCTATTTTGTTTCCAGGAAAGCTGCTTTCCTGAGAGAGGTGGAGTGGTGCAAATGGACAAAGGACAAACTAAATTTGTTAAAAATGCAGTTAGTTCCTGTCCAAATTTTAATGTAAAGGGGGCTTCTGTGTCGATAATTCACTAGGACTTTATTTTTAACAGTCAGATGCAATGCCTCCCAATTTCATATATTTGTCTCCTTTGCAGACAGTGTGTGTCATCTCTATGAGTGCTCAGCTTTGGGCCGACTCTACTCCTATTGACATCAATTTATCAGTGACTTCAATGGGAGCAGAGTTAGGCCAATAGGGAGCACTTCCAAAAATCCCACCTTGAACTGCATTAAATGTGAACTAAATAACTGAGTGGGTGGCATGCTCTGGAGATACTTTGTATTGACCTAGCACACAGCACTGACCTAGTGACAGAACTGAATTAGAGAATTCTTTTACCCTGAGTGTTCTGTTTTCCTGTAGCCTAGATTCTAAATACTGTGCTTGAAAATGGAGAGTTTTTTTTAATCCACTCAATAAGCATAGTTGCTCTTCTTAACATTAATGGGAGTTATATGAACACAAAGTGTTTGAATATTCTCTTGCTTTCTGTCCCTAGAACTCCTACGGACATCAGAGGCTGTTTTTGCCTGTGGAACAAATGATGAAAATGCCCATAAACTAGACTCCATCTTGCAGTCTCAGTTGCGTTATACAATGCGTTCTTGTGTAGCAAATCTATAGGGAAAAAATATAATCATGCTCAACAGTGTGGATCTTAATGATAAATGGTAGGAGGATACTACCAGCATGAGCCAAATACTGTAGTCCATCATCAGTGCTTATTCAGGCAAAATTGCAATTGAAGCTTGAGGAAAGACTGCTACATAAGACTGTCACTTGCTCCACAAACATAAAATCAGACTGCAGTATTACTGAAAACAAAGGTTACCCTGTGTCTTGGGTGACTGTGCCTTTAGTGCACTATCTAATCCGTGGCTGATCACCTCTCTTTCAAGGCCTGGCTGGTGCAACAGCTGCAAATTAAAATCTTTCTGGATTCATTGCGGTTTATAAGAATCTTATGGCATACAATTTAATTTAGGGACCATGGACCTGATTCCCTATTGCCTTGCATCTGGCACAGTCATTTATGCTGGTGCAACGTGGTTATAGAACACATCCCTTGCTGTAAGGGCCTGATCCAGAGCCCACTGAAGTCAATAGGAGTTTTTTTAATGGTTCCAATGGCCTTTTGATCAGGCTCTGGGGGACTGGAGAATTCTAATTGATAGTGCGTTTGCATAAGTGTCAAGAAGCACAATGGATGCAAGATGGTGGAGAATCCAGCCTTGAATCACAGATTCAATTAATCTGAATAAGCAGAAAAGACTGAAAAACAACCCTTGCCTTCTTACCTTTAATAAATGGCTGTGTTTGCATCTGTAGTCTTATCTTTATCAGGTCCACAGGACCACCAATTCCTACTGAGACAACCCCTGCTACCATGCTGGCAACAATCAAGTCCGAGAGTGCCGGGGCATGGTTAGAGTCTCCATAACGCTGCTGGCTAATAAACCTTTGAGTATTGCTGAAGACACCAAATGTCACTGAGCTGTAGACAGCAATGCTGGCCAATGGGAAAGACATTCCTTTAAAGAATCCGACAACCTAACAGTGAAATAAAGCAAGAGTTAAAGGAGATGTATCAATTTGATTATTTTTCCTAGTTGGTCACACTTCACAGTAAACCTCAGAATTCCATAGTCCCTGTGTGACACGTCACCAGAAATGATTAAGCATCCTGCAGGCTAAATAACCCAAATTCAATCCTTAAAAACATATGGGTAGATAATGTTTGTGTTTGTGTATTTACATATATATTGGTAGAGGTCAACAATATAATCAAACAGTCCCTGTCTATGCTAGATTCTGTTAATTCAGAGATTAAAACATTTAAATGAACTAATAGGATATTGCTGTATTCATCTCTCTTTGAAATGTATAGCAAATCATCTGCGAATGTTGGGAAAACAGGCAATTGCTTTATGTGGATCTGTGTAAATAATAACCGGGGAGGAAATGAGTGTCTAGTGTTTGCCAAGGGACTCTGAGCGGTCACAAGAGGGCCTGAAACTGAATAAAAAATGGCTTGGGTCCTGATCACATCATCTCAGATCTGCTTGAGGCTTCATGCAGATGAAGCCTAAGCTACAAGGACTGAGATCCCAGAGCTGACTGGACCACCCTGAATACAAACATTGGACTATAACCTATGAACTATTTGCATCTACAAAGCTCAACATCTCTGCTGTGACTCTGAAGCTCAAGATTGTACTTATGTCTGTATGTATACTTATCTTTTAACCTATACTCTCTCTTTTCTTTTTAAATAAATTTTAGTTTAGTTAATAAGAATTGGCTGTAAGCATATACTTGGGTAAGACCTGGAATATTCTCTAACCCAGAAGGTAATATGTCTGCTCCTTTGGGATTGGTAGAACCTTTTTTATATGATTAATAAGATTTTCAGTAATCTGCATCATTTTTGACTTTAGTGTCTGGGTGGAGGCCTGAGGCTGGGTTACTTTAAGGGAATTGTGTTGTTGACACTTGAGTAACCAGTGAAATATATTAGAAGCTGTTTTGTGCTGGCTTGGTAAATCTAATATTGGAATATCCACCAGCTTTGGGGATTGTCTGCCCCATTCTTTGCAGTTCACCCTAATTGAGTGACCTCAGCTAGCTCCCCTGGGATTCCGGTCATACCCTGCTATACTTGACTTTGCATATCTCCACTTCAATTCAGTTCCCCAGGAATTATAAGTCTGCTTTTATACAGTGTGGGAAATTGATCACTGAATACTTCTCTTGTTTTCTTTGATCCTTTCATGGAGCTAATTGGATGTGAAATATAATGCCCTAAGTAAGTTCTCAACAATTCTTTAACTAATGTCATGTCAGGCTAGCTAGCTAAAACCCAAGATTGATGCCAGACCAAAAATGCAAACACTGAATAGCAGATGTTTCTTGGAGCAAAGCAGTTACACACTGTAGTTGAAACAATACACTTAGAAAATGGAAGCAAATTTAGGACACTGAGAAATTACTTTCAGCGCTTTTCACAGATTATGCAGCATAAGGGAATATTCTTAACACAGCAAAACTGGAGACATAGGAAAGTACTATAACTATTTAGGGTCAAATTCTTTCCTGGCATCACTCCATTGGAGTCAAGGGACTGACACCAGCAGAGAATTGTGCCTGTAAAACTTCAAGGAAGAGGCACCTCAGCTTGCAAAATGGTGAACAGGGGAAGCTGAACCATCCAAGCAAGAAAAGAGTCATGAATAATGATATGTTAACTATGCTGTACATAGAAAGCAGATGGTGGTACACTGTTAGTTCAGCATTATTAACCTTTCATTAGGCTGCCATCTCCTCCCTCATGCGTTTATTTTCATAAATTATACAGGTGGAAAACTTGCCCATAGCCTAGGCCATATCCTACCACACTATTCAGTCCTCACTAAGGCGAAACTCTCATTAAAGTGGATTGGACAGCACACTGAAGGTACCTCAGTGTAACGTCCAAGGTAACCTTATTTCTAATAATCATTTGGCTTAATGTTTAATGGGAGTTTTGCCCGAGTAAGGAAGGTAGGTTCAGACCATCAGTGTCATAAAACCTAAATCTGTGTCATGCTTATGAGCCAGTTTCTGTACTGATTTACACCCAGGCCATTCCATTCACTTCCGTGTTGTCACATGGGGACTAAGTCAACACAGAACTTGGCCCCAAATTACCTTCAGCAGGCCTGGCTGGCTGTTCTAACAATGCGGACTCTGAACAAGAGGGCGCCATACCTTAGGGCTTGTCTACAGGGTGCAGTACGACACACCAGGGTGGTGTGAATTCTAATGCACGTCAATATGTTGCATACTCACTGGCCCACGCAAACCTAACTGGCGCAAGCTAAAAGTTCCCTAGTGTGCATAAAACCTACTATTGTTTGAAACGTGCACTAGGGAACTTTTAGTGCATGTCAGACAGGTCTGCATGGGCCAGTGAGTGTGCAACATGTTGGTGCACATTAGAATTCATGCCTCCCAGGTGCGCATTAGCTCCCCATGTAGACAAGAGTTCAGCTTAGGAACAACTTTGGGTTTCTCAGTAAGAGTAACAAGAAAGGCGCTTAGTTTTCTCCCAGCGAAGTTCAGGGATGCTCTGTGAGGGAGGTCGGTAGGAGCAGGATTGGGCATAAAGTCACAGTCCACTTCTGCACTTCCAAAGTTTAGGCTCTAGGTCGGACCTGTGTCAGAAAAGGTTGTTTGTCCTCCCACTCACAAGCAGGTTTATTCTGGGAAAAACAGTGTTCCAGAAATAAAAAGAAAATTTAAGTCATACACGCCTGTGTCCTGCCCATTCAAAGGGGCCCAAAATCCTTAGGCAATTCCTTGAGGAGGAGGAGTCTCTCTCATAGGTCAGGGTTAGCTGGGGCAGAGGAGAAGTACAGATGCTTGCAATTCTTCACATAAGGGCTTGGAATGTTATTGCACTGAATGCATGCTGTTTTGTAATCACTTTTAATATCTTTTTCATTTTCTGTTCTGGCATGTTATAGACAAACCAAGGTACTTACACTTTCATTTCTGTACACGGTAAGGATACAATTAAGCGTATTTCCATATCCTTGTCCGGCTTGTAAACGAGTCTGCAAAATGTATTGATGAAATGTAATTGAAACAATGCGTTTTCAGTTCAGTGGAAGCTCGTGCTATGCAAACAATGCACATTTTGATTTGAGAGTAAATTATGGCTTTGCTCCTAGGACAAATGGGACAATAAAGTAAAATAAACATGCAGCAGTCCAGTTTGCACTGCGCCAGTGGCAGATCCAGACAGAACCTCAGACATCTGGGGCTCTTTGCTTCATCCAGAATCCATGATTGTCCTACTGGTTTGAAATATGGAAAGGCAAAGCCTCCCAATTCTGCACAGAATCATTAGTACGTGTTATGCAGAATAATCTCATTTGCAAACAAGACTATTAGTTACCCAGGAATGCGATGGATTCTCTGTTACTTGAAGTCCTTAAATCAACATCAGATAGATTGCTGAAAGATTACTATATGTCAACCAGAAGTTATAGCTTTTATGCAGGAATCACTGGCTAAAATTCTATGGCCTGTGTTATTCAGAATGACAGATGAGACCATAATCGTCCCTTCTGGCTTTACATTCTATTAATCTAATATCAGTGGAAGCTTGACTATGATTTTAAGCCTTTTTTTATTAGACTTCAGGGAGTGTAGCAGGTAGTTCATTCATTTACCATGTGTTCTCTGTTAAGTTAGTTGATATGCCGGAAAGAAACCTGGAACAGCGGGAAAATTCACCCTCTCTCCCAAAGCCTAAGTAAATGGCAGGAGAATTCAGACTCTCAGCATGTGTTAGGTCATGGTTCCATGGCTTCTACATCAGCATATGTGTTTGAATCAGTGCCCCAAACCTTAAAGCCCCTCCTCTAGGGATTCTGGCCACTAGATCATAGATCCAATGGCCTTGCCCCATCTGCAACCTAACTCATTGCTGGTGGAGCTGGTGCAGAGCCCAGCTGCACTTTATGCAGGGTGTGCAGGGTTCCTCACCCACCTGCTCTTTAGCTGCCCATCCCTGCAGATCAGACCTGCAGCGGTTCTGTTGTGGAGGGTGCCATCTGTGGTCCTGACAATGCTAGATGAATTTCACGCTAGCTGTCTAAATATTAAATGGAGCCAAGGCAATCATTCCAAGCCTCAGAAATATCTAACCTCTAATGAAAAAAAGGTGTTTTATATATTGCTCCAAACCAAGAGGGTTTGTTTCTGGAAAGAGATATTTATATGTTTTCTAAAAGGACCAACAGCAGTAATAAAACCCAGCACATGAACAATACAGGGTTTGTCATGGTTAAACAGATATTTCACCTCTCACATATATAGCTCATCCATCAAGCTGCTTTCATGTTTTTAATAGAAAAAAGTCATTGTAATCAGCTGACAAATTTTCTTAGTTTGCAGGTTTATTTTAGGGGAAATTCAGTCCCTGTTTTTTAATCCTAATATCGAGATCACTACCCCTTTTCCCCTTCTCTAAGCGGCTGCACAGAATGATGGCCTAAATGACCTTGTGGTGTTTGCATCCCTCCCTTAAATCTACAAAGACATTTCCCCCCTTGTCATGACTCCTCTGCACAGGATGCCCTATCTCTAGCTATCTGCATCACCATATCTTGCCCCCAGCGTATAGTCACAGTGCAATAATCTTTAGCATGGACATGTCAGTAGGCGGTTTGGTAGGATCTCTCTGAATAACAGAACCAGGACAGTTTCCAAACTGTATTTCAGAAAAGAACAGCCAGCTACATATAACTGGCTTTAGTGAAGTTACACCATTATACTCCAGTTAAAGATCTGGCCCAATTGTTATTTACAACATATAGAAAATTGCAATGTGCGACACTGGCAAGTTCTTCATTTGGAAAGAGGTTTGAAAAACAAGAAACAAAAGCTTACATGAAACATAAGGAATTTTGCGATTGGCCTCAGTAGGATCAGGATTTAAACATCACTAATGCTCTCTGGCCTCTCTGTTGTAAACAGTGATTTCCCTCATCCCAGCCTTCGATTCCCATTATTTGATTATGTTTTTTCCATATACGGGAACCCCAGATTTGGCAAAACTCCTTTTCCACTTTTGCAGACTATTATCCATCTTCCACCAATGCAAACCCTCCATCCTCATTGCCTACTGCTTCATCTCCCCACACCCTCTTCCTCTGATCATCATCATATACGGCATCTCACTAATGGCTGCGAAAGCAACGCATGCAGTTTTCTCCAGTTCAGGATAAAAGTTGCTTCTGAAATACGTATACACAACCATATCCCTACTCAATGTCTACAGCATTCCAGCTGCTCCAAGATCAGAATAGCTGGCAGCAGCAACCTCTCCCTCCAAGAATTAATGGGACATTTCATATTCTACCCAAGAGCTTTAGCAAGCAGAAGTCCCCAGTTATTTTACTCTGGCTATATCAATATCTATCTATGCTATATATTTCAGATAAATATTGAGAACTCACTGAAGGACATGTTACAGACTAACCATGGAAAGGAATTTTCACACTGAAAGCACTGGATGAGCTACTCCAGCAATCATTACTGGGATCCTAGCCTCAGAGCTGTGAAAAACTAAACCAAGGCTTTGTAGGTTTATCTAGAATACTGAGGGGAGTGCAATTGCCACATGCTGTCGTCTTGATGTATGGGATATGATGCACATAACTCCTCATGTAATGAAATGAGTCCATGGAGGAATGGTCCATAATTTTTTTTTAAGTGCAATCAAAGAGAAATAGTTTCACCAGCTTTTTTAAACACTTGCAATTCTATAGGCAGGTGGCAGCTATCATTCATATACGGCATATATTAGGTCTTGATTTCAAAAAGTCAGGCACAGAATTGCAACTGCAATTATGTGTGTATAGTGGCATACCTGATTTGTGCATCCAGTTACCATTATGACATGAGTAACTCAGATATTTGCATGCATGAATGGCATGATATGGGCCTGAATGGCTATTTGCAAGCCTTGCACTTGCAATTATGGTTACTGTTTACTGTGACATTGAATTTTTTTTTGTACTGATTTGCGTCCTTAACTTGGGGGCTTTCCATTGCATCTCCTCGGGTTTGTTTTCTTTTCTTTTACACACTAACCAGGTTCCTAAAGGTTAAAGTTAATGCATTTTGGAGTAACAAAGGATAATAGGGTGACCAGATCACATATTGGGACACACTGGAGTGCCGCCAGCCCCACCCACAGTCCACCCCTACTCCTCCCAGGCTCCACCCCCACTCTGCCCCAGGTCCTGCTCCCCTCCCCGCTTGGTCCCCCTTCCCCCAATGTGCCCTTCCTCATCCCCCAGCCCCCTGCTGGCTTGCTGCATCCCTCCTCAGTCCCCCACCCACTGCTCGCTCGCCTCTCCACCCCCGTGCCCGCCTGCTCACTGCTCGCTCGCCTCTTCAGCCCCCTGCCCGCCACTCACCCCTAGGGCACCGACTTTCCCTTTGCCAGGTGAGTGCTTGCTCACTCCCTGCCTATTCCCACCTAAGCATCCACCCTCGCTCGGCCCACATTCCACCTCCTTCCCCAAAGTCCCTGCCCCTGCCCTGCCTCTTCTCCACCTCCTCCACTGAGCATGCCGCATCCCTGCTCCTCCCTGCTCCCTCCTGGAAAGCGCTAAGTGCCGCCAAACAGCTATTAGGTGGTGGGAAGCTCTGGGAGGGGGTGGAGGAGTGGGGACGTGGCGCACTGGGGAAAGGGGGAGAAGGAGATGAGGTGGAGGGAGCCAAGATCTGGGAGCACATAGCTGGTGTAAAGATCCCATTGTCCCATACCACTCTAACACCTTCACTTGAGTGCAGGTCAGCCAGACTTGAGGATCAGGGCCATCATCACTGTATGCTTAAAATGCAGAAGTGTTTTTATACACGCTAAAGGTTCGTCATGGTGCAGGAATGCAAAGAATCATATTTTCACCTGGAGAACTCAGACCTGCATGGCCAGTGTGTGAAACTGGCTCGTGATATATAAGAGAGAAGAATGTAAACTATTGTCTGTGAATAAACAAATTCATGAATTGAAGCATTCCTCAAAAGCTGCCAGTTAGGGTAACTGCAATGGCATGTGAATATAACATTCAATGAGCTTCTCTCCCCGGGAGTGAGCCGTGAAAGCATTGCAGGCATAGCCGTTAAAGCTTATTCTGAGTTGAAACGGACTTCAGTTCAAAATGACACTGATGTCATGCCCTTGAAGAAGCTTGATAAGCATGTTCTACTGCTACGATGCATATAGTGGCTTATTAGAAATGAAAGCTACTGAAAAATGAAAAATGAAAAACGGTCACTAAAAATAACCAAAGGCAAGGAAAAGCAAACAGTGGCCTAACAGAGAAGGCTCTCTCTCTGAGTCTTAGAATGATGATCCTTCCTTTGGGTTCTAGTTTAGAACCCTGACTTTGGACAACCATAAGGAGATAGCTTATGCAAGCCGCTTCTGTCAGCATGCAGAAAGATGTGAAGCCATTGGTTAGAATAAACAAAGTGAACAGACCAAAAGGGGATAATTGCGAATTTGAAGGTGCATGTGGAGTCCTCCCCTGACAGGAGCATAGGAGCAGCTTTCTAGTTTATTCTCTGGTTTCATGAGTGAAATTGCTTTTGTCTTGGAGAAGACCCAGAATCTCGACTCACATGCAAAAGCTGAGAACAGCAACAGAGCCTAAATACTACTCAAGAAGGTTCTGGCGTATAAAGGGTAAAATGAAAGATGTGGAGTGAAAGGTGAATGAAGCTAAGACCATTTATAGATATGACCTCATAATGCAAGGGAAAAAGCTTGCTTGAATTTTAGGGGATGGGGAAGGGAAAGGAACTGCTGAATCTAGTGTTTGGTTTGTTTGTTGAGAATTGCCATGCTGGTAACTTAATATACATGAAATAATGCATGTATTTTCTCATGTTTTTCATCTCCCAGAAAGAGGAAACCTTCATTCTTTATTCCACTGGACACTATGTTCATAGGTAAACACTGTTCAGATGCTCACTTCGTAGTTCAATATTGGTTAGATTAATTCCCCCTCTAATTTGGAAAAGTAGCAAAACTGCCTACTTGGTATTCCAAAATGACATCCAGAACCAAATGTCAACTTGACAGTTGTCTTTATAAGCACTGAAAAATGCACTGCTTGTTACTTGGCAGTTCCTGAACAAACATAACTCAAACTCTCCTACCAACATACATTGTCAACTTCTATCACCCACACACTATGATGACAACAAAGCCATATATTGCCAAACTTAAAGAAAGACACTTCTCTGGGATGTAAACAAACAGTATTTCCAGAGGAATTCACAGACAACATGGCCAATACACAATTCCTGCTTTACATACTCGGCTCTGAACATTGGCTTCTCAATGTCATTTGTTAATGCACTGGCACTGTTTTTGCAGTCAGTGACACATTTCAGTAGTCAGCACCATGCTTCCCTGAAGAAACTCAAGTTCCTCAAGCAACAATGATCCTCAGTCTGATGGTATCTAACTTCTTAATAAACACGAGATCAGCTATCCTGGAGCAAGAGCACAAGGACTATAAATTGAGATTCTCAAAGCCCTATTCCTGTTCATTTTCATTGCAATTTGGCAACCAAATCTCTTAGCTAGCTTTGAAGATAGCAGGAAAGTATAACAAAATGTGCCATCATATAGCCACATGTTGCACAGGTCCCTGCACAGGTTTGCAGAGGCTGAGAAGATGATGGAAGAAGCCCTCCTACCCACCCCGTTTCCTCTCCCCGCCTCCTCCTGCCATGCCCAGACATAAGGGCTAGATTCTTATTACACAGCACTGTGATTGATCCAGGGTACTAGTGATATCAGCATTAGCTTCCCTGCAAAAGAGGAAACTTGGCCCAAATTCCCATAGTAGCATGTGTGAGTGGGAAAATCTACTTCAACCTGTAAAAAGGGTATTGCATAGGCCACTTTGGTCTACACTTCCCTCAGAGTTCTCAGAGCCACTGTTCTTTCCCAACAAGATATGTAATCCTCTCTCAGCCAATGGTGCATCTCAGTGACTACTCTGCAGCTCACTGGGCTGTAGCAGTGACTATGGTCCTCCCTGAGTGTCTGATCCATGCAGTTCATTTTGGATTCTTGACACAACCCTCCCCTGCCCATCCACAACTCCTCCATGCAGTTGTGGAGATAGCCACCATGGAACATTTGATGAAAGTGCTTCAGAATGATTGTGGCCTGACGTCCCCGCTGCAGAGCCATGCTATTTCTACTGGCTACTGGACCTTGCACTCGGATACAAGTACAATGACCTCCATTGGGGTCATCAGCGGGGTTGGAATCCTGGCCTAAAGAACAGGCTTCTTCCACTTGAGTTGAAGGAGGAAATCCACTAGCTAGCAGCAGCAGCAGCAAACTATCCCCTGTAGACCAGCCACAGAGGGGGATGTATAACACACTTTGTCAGTGGAGCAGGAGAAGGAGTGCTTCAATGACTAGAATGAAATACTAACATGCTCCAGTAGTTGTGTGTTCAAGTCAACCGACTTCATCTGTGTTAAAGACTATGCTGCCTTGTCTGCACTGCAGCATGAGAACCTGTTAACAAACATCTTCTAACACCACACCTGTAAATCCATCTAGAAAAAAACAACCTTGTAGGAAAAAGGATGATAGGAATGGCTATTGAATAACTGCAGCTCCTAGCAGCAGGATAGCTATATTTGTACTTTGTCCCTACAGTATTGCCAACTTTAGGAAAACCTTTAAAAAAATATCTCTTCAGCAAAGACAAATACAGCTTGCGTTTTGCCCTTTGTAAACTCAACCATTGCATTGGTTGATAAAGTATGTGCTGACCTTTTCAGTTTGTGGAACATTATATGATGGGTAGTTTTCACTTTCAGTTTTGATCCCATCTAGGGAATTTATCTGATAATCACATTTTCATGTCTTCCTTCTGAAAGGTCTTTCAAACATTTCTCTGTGTTAAAATCAGACGTGAGAAAAAGAAAAAACAAAGAAAAATATCACTAATGTGGGTGTATTTTTCTCAGGAGTTAAATTTATCCATGGGCAGGAAGCTAGTGTGTGGGCTGTTTGCTGCCCCCCTGCAAAGGGATGAATCTCACAATCGGAGTAAGTGAAAGTGCGGCTTAAAATATTTTACCTTTACTGTGTCCAGAGGATGCCCCACAATTACACTTGCAGCTCCTGGGGATTAAAATAAGGTCATTAGACAAAACACAATTGGGTGAGTCAACTAAAAGGAGAGACTTTTGTAACATTTACCCAATGAAACTCAAGTCTGTGCCCTGTTGCATATGTGCTCCCTTCAGCCAATCAGAGCACTTACCATCATTCTGCTCATTACTTAGTTGGTGAAAATTCACTCATCGGTAGAACCATGCAAATTGAGGGTACGTCTTGAAGCAATGATGTCAGATGCAGAGCAGATGCACAGGGAGAATTGGTATTCCCTTTGCAAGATGGAGCTAATCTTTGCACCAGATCCACCAAAGCCAACCCAGAGAGGCAGTGGTGGTGAGACCACTTGACATGAAGGGCACTGTGCATGATTTACAGAGGATACTGCAGACCACGGGCTGGAATAGCATAGGTAGAGGGGCTGTGTAGCTGTCCCATGCACTGTCTGCAACATGGAGGACAGATTTTTATACTCAACCTCTGCACTGTTCCCCATTCAAAACCTATTTTCTCTTAACCAGGTTTTGTGCACGTGCGTTTGAAGCTGTCATTCAATGGTGTCAGCTGACCGGGAAAAGGGCGGTCTAGCCTAGTGATCAGAGTGGGTTTCAGGCTTCATGGCTGGAGCAGATGTCAGGAACCAACAATTAAGGTCAGTAGTTGGATGCTGGAGCTGAGGGGCAAGTCAGTCGGTAGTCAGAATGCAGAGCCATGGATCAAACCAGAGGGCAGGTACTGGAAACCAGCACCGAGGATCAGGCCGTAGTCAGAAACCAGAGGCATGGGCCAAACCGGACACTAGGAATTGGATAGCCAGAGTCAGTAGTCAGAAGCCAAAACCATGGGTCAAGCTGAGGGTCAGGAACTGGAACAAGCAGGGTAGCAGGCAGTCTAAAGGGGGTCCAAAGCAGGGGCAGAACAAAGGCCAGACTGGGTGGAAGGCAGAAGTAGCAAGAACAAGGTAACCCAGACGCAGGCACAGTGGAGGCCATGAGCACTGAGCAGCCAACCAGCTCCTGCTGGCGTAAGAGCGGGCTTGCTAGCTCGAGCAGCCAATCAGTTAGCATGGCCAACGGTGGCTGGCCAATCAAGCAGTCTGCTGCAGGCCAGCTGTACTGAAGAGGCTGCCTGGAGACTAGCTCTGCTGCAAGCCCTGGCTCCTGACAAATGGCTTCATAGTTAATTGACAGTTCTGTAGATAACTGGAATATTATCACGTTACTCAGCTGTGGGAAGTCAGCCGGGGCCCTGCAATGCTCATGAGAAACATTTCCATTATGGCCCATCCAAGGGAGAACAACAAGAAGAGGGAGGAGAGATGCAAAGTAGGGGTAGAGAATAAGAATCTTTTAAAAACTGCTCCAGAAGCTTGGCTCAGGATCACATGCATTCATGTGCTTGATTTATGTGAGTATTTAGTACAACTGTGAATGAAAATTGCACATGCAACTGGCAAATTTTATCCCTAACTGGCTATTTGCTCACCCAGTTTTCCTGCCCCATTTATGCGTGCTTTTGCAATAATAGACATGGGCAAATTAGCCAAAATACATCACAACAGACACTCCAGTCTCCTCAGGTTTTTGGAAGTCAAGCCTCACCCTTTCTCCTGGTAATTTGGCAAGGATTCCAGTTTTTCCTGAATAAATGAGGACATTGACCTGCACTATTTAGTGGTCTCACACCCTTGTGTGATGCCAGTACAAAAGTCTCATGTGCTCTGTGTAGACATTAAAAATCCGTGACAGCAGCACTTTTTGTAACAGTAGCCACCTGCTCTTAGCCAAAATTTCCTTCCTTACCCTGTTGTGTTGTCCTCCTGCCAGCTGTCTCCCAACCCAGTGAGAGCTGCATTGTAATGGTGCACTTTGTGATCTTTCTAGATAAAAGGAGCTCTCCAGAAGTGCAAGATACATCTGCAGGACTACACTTTCTAATTGAGATGGCCCCTATTTTACAGAAGGCCAGAATCAATTCTTTCAGAAAACTGCCTGATTAATAATTCTAGTCTGCTAGTGATAGTTGTCCTGATAATAATCTTATAGCCTTATCAGGACTATCCACTCAGAACCAGATCTGAGCCTTTCATAAAAGGGTGTGGATTAATGGAGCCATCTGATTGGCTGGTGAGGATTCCCAGCTGTTTAAATATGAAGCTGTATGCACAGGGATCTGAACTCAATAGGCAAATGCTAGAATGCCTTTATAAAACCATAATCTTATGTGCTGGGTTACGATATCATTTTATATATTTCTCAGCTAGAGACGTTCAGCCTTGCAAATCATGAACTTACCTCAGGAATGTGTAATGTAAAGATGACACCATAATTTCACATCCCACATCTCATTGCATATTGGTAGTCTTAGAACAGATAGATAAAACTGTGCAATGTTTTATTACTGCTTAATTGAAACTATCCTCTCTGTACAAATGTGGCAAATGACACATACAAACACAAACATGAATAAATGCAGACAACTTCATAAGTGCATCCATCAATAGACTTCATTTTTAAAAATGGACATACACTTACCTATTTTTATATCTCTGTTGTTACTGTCCCAAAATATCCCATCAATGTTACTTACCTCCTATCCAACCAGCTACAAAATCTTCTAATTGAAGACTGCCCATGTTTTAAAACTGCTGGACAACTCCTATTCAAATCGTTTCTTGCAAGTTTGCAATTCACATTCAATTTCTTCAGCATGTGCTGTTGAGGACTGCTTGAATGTGTCTCTTTGACTCTGTTATGTAGAAAAGTGACTCCAATCCCACCGGGTGTCCCAATGGGATTGTAGTAAGAGTGCGCGTTTTTCACCTGTTTCAGCAGTATTAAAACTGAAACAGCTCTGACTCTAACCTCTCACACAGCCTGTCTCAAAGTGCCTCCAAAGCCCACTGTGACATCATTCCCCCAAACCTTAAAGGCACAGTACAACTATAGCATAGGAATTTCCCCACCGTTTTTTTTTTTCATTTAGAGACAAATGGGGAAGGTTACTTCCTTCTAAGTACAAATCATGCTTTTATTTCAGGTGAAATTACTTTGTGTTCTAATTGTACCTTTTGAAAGAAGCATTTGGTAAAAGGGATTTTATGTTACTGACAATAACGATAGTTGATGATAATTGCATTTGAAAAGGTGGGGTTTTTCCAAAGACGTAATATTTTAAAAACATGAATTAATATGAAAATCCGGGTATGACATGGAGTTAGGGCCATAGTATAAGCTACTTACTTATGTCAGTGGGCAGATACTCACACATGTCACAATATAATAACAACAACACTTAGTTCTTATATAGTGTTTTAGTCAGTAGATCTCAAAGGAAAGTCAGTATCACTCTTCCCATTTTGCAGATGAGGAAACTGAGGCTGAGAGCTCTGCCCAGGTCACCTTCTGGGAACAGAACTTAAGTCTCCTCAGTCTCAACCCTCTGCGCTATCCACTAGGCAACATTGCCTCTCGTATGATACCTAGCAGCATATGCTATCACAATATGAGTAAAGGGTTCATACTGTGGTCCTTAAACACTAGGAAAGTGACTGTGGTCCAAAATGCCAACTGATGTAAATAAAAGTAGCTCTATTGAGTTCAACACAGCTATCCTGAGAATCTGGCCCTCTAAGTACAGACTAAGACACATAGTATATCTATCCCGAGGGAAATTGTACCTCTAGGGACTAATCTTGCCAACTTTTACTCGTATGAATGGACCTTACCCACACAAGTTGTCCTGTTGACTTTGATATTTCACACATGAAGCCAGCAGGACTGTTCACACTTTAGGATTTGTCTACATGGGGACATCCAGGAAAATTAATTAGTTAAAATTCATTATATCCCTGTGTGGACAGTTAGTCAGAATTAAAGTGACCTTAATTCTCAATGACAAAGTTCACACAGATGTTTAATGTCATTTAACTAATCCACTTCAAATTCACACCTTTAGTTCATTTGGATTAATTTTCCTGGCTGTCCCTTAGAGACCAGCCCTTAATGCCCTTGCACAAGGAATATCTATGTGAGTAAAGGTTTGTAGGATAGGGCCCCTACTTAAACCTAAACTTGTTGGTCTTGAGGAACAGGGAAAATAGAACTTACTCTTATTCAGTCAACTAATAGCCAGGAAACTTTACTTCAGTATATTAAAAACCAGGAACTACTGGATTAGGATTTAGGTGCAATAGGTCTGATTAAAACAGTTGAATCTATAAACTCCAAAATTAAAAAATTGGGCAAGTGTTTAGCAAGTTTAGGCAAGTGTTTTTTTTCAAATCTGAACAAGTGAGATCTAAAGAGATGACAAAAATGACAAGAACAAAGTGACCCTTCATGTACCACTATTAAGTCTGTGGGATGCTGTCTCTAGAAAGCACACCATGAGCCAACCAGGAGGTCTAGCAGGTGTGCCATGCCCTTGGCAAGGAGGAGGAAAAAGTGAGAAAAAAAGGAATTTCCCAAAGGATTATCCCTCCCCCACCATCAAAAGTGTTCTACACAATGAGATACTTTACACCATAACAGGCTAAATTTCCACTGGGACTTGGGCTGACTGGAAATTTTATTAAAACTCTTTTGACAAAAAATTTTTCTAAAATAAATTAACTAAAACAGAATACCTGAAAACCAAAATAATGTGGCTTTTAGACAAAAAAATTCAATCTTTAAATTTTTGCTGAAATTTTTTTTCAACTTGCTCTAATAATAAATAAAATAATAATAATAAACAAACAGATGCACATGGACTTTGTGCGTATTATTTTCATGAAGACCATTGAAAAATCTGGCCAAATTGGATAACTATTAAGAAGGATGGATGGATGTGAATTAGCCATGTCTTCTATTTAACTTAATGAAGTCACACAGTTAAATTTCCCCACCACATTTTGAACATTAAGTGTGAAATAGTTCATGTTACTGTAAAATAGAATTGCAACCAGCTGTTATTCAGACTTTCCTGTAAATAACTTGAATATAGTTCAGAAAGAGTTTGGAAGCTAGAACTGAAATGGAAGATGAGCTCAATTTCTGGAAATGTATCTCTGAACACATTGGGTGCCAATCTATTTGCAGTGGGCTGGGCAGTTGACAGCACTTGGAATAACTAGCCTGCAACAATGAATCATGTTTCCCATTACTATTTCAAACCAGCCCTGGAAAAGGGCTGAGCTACCTGACAACGATCTAATTAGATAGCCGCTTTGCAAATCTTTATATCAGCAAAAAGTTAGGAGGGGATTCATTGGGAAGAGTAATGGGAGCTTGGAAGAGGCTTCATTTATATGACTAGGAAATTTGTGGGATTTTGCGGGATGTGAAGAAGTCTCCTTCCAGCCCTGGAAAGATCCATATACTTTCTATGGAGGTGATCCCTGCACTGTATGTACCCAAACAGACTGGATACTTCAGTCCTGGCCCATGCTTTAATCATGATGAGGGCACATCAGCAAGTGCAACATGGATTCCCAGGCTTACAGTACAGGTTAAACATTGATTGGGCAAGTGTAAAATATTTCTTTGTTATGATGCATTCCATTTCAGATACGCTGGTCCAGGATTAACTCCTCTTTGAACATTGACCTCTTTACAAAAGCATTATCTGCAACCTTCATACTGCAAACAGATACACGGGTGCAAAAGCTTCAGTCTTCCCAGGGTCTACAGCATGCATCTCTGAGCATAACGGGGACCTAAAATAATTAATCAAGGCCAGTAGATTAAAAAAATGATCTGAAGCCCCAAAATGACAAAAAAAATGAATGTAATCAACGTGTAAATGAAGTAAACTAGACATCATATGGAAAGACTACCTGCTAAATCCAAACTGTATGAAGACACACAAGCGACCATGGAACTGAGGTGCAAAAGTGTGCCACAGTTGTTAGCATTTCTTGTAGTTAACAAATCATTACACTCTAGCAGAGAGAGGGTTTTGTTACAGGAGTGCTCTGTCTATGTAATTAGTTAATAGAAATGTAACACTCAGCTTTTAGATAGCATTTTCAGTCTTTAGATCTCAAAGTACATTACAAAGGAGGTCAGGCTCATTATCCCCATTTCACAGATGGGGAAACTGAGACATCAGGAAGGAAATGTCTTGCCCAAGGCAACAAGTGGGAACTCAACCCACATCTTCTAAGTGCCAGCGCAGGGCCCCATCCAGTAGGCTATACTGCACACCACACTCTTTGTGGCTTTAGTAAGACAAATAGAGTTTGCTGTGACCACCTGCAAAAGGCTTCTTGTGTGCACCTCTTCACAGGTGCACACAGGAAGCCTTTTGCAGGTGGTCACAGCAAACTCTATTTGTCTTAATAAAGCCACAAACAGTGTGGTGTGCAGTATAGCCTACTGGATGGGGCCCTGCTTTGTGGGAGAAGTACATTCTGGAGAAGAGTTTGAAAATCAGAAGGGTCAGAGCTTGTTGCCAGAGAAGCATGGGGAGAGCATGCTGAGCATGGGGGCTTAGTGCAAAGAGGCAGAGGAACACGGATGGGAGGAGACAAGAGTACTGGTCATATGGTAGGTGTTGGTGGAGTGAAGAAAGTAATCTTATCGCTTACCTCTCCAAAGTGAGGTAAGCGATAAGGCTGGGGATGTAGGCCAGAGCCTTGATAGTGGGAAGGGGAAGGAGCTGAAACCTAATCCAGAAGTAGGTGGTAATCCAGTGCAGAAAATCACAGAGAAGACATGATTAAGGACAGTGACTGTGAGAGAAAGGGCAGTGGAGAAGGGAAGGAATGAGGTGGTAATGGGAGAACGTATATATAATATAGTCAAGAGAGGACCAAGACCTGATAAAGGCTTTGATGCAGGAGTGGAGAGGAAAGGGCAGCAGTTAGAGATGCTATATGTCAAGAAGTGGAAGAATATTAGTGAAATTGCTTTTGTCTTGGCTGACCTCTTGGCCACTGCTAGCCCCAACTCTGCCCCTGCCATGGCCCCCTCTTCCACTGGCAAAAAGGGCCAGGGGAATAAAAAGAGCAAAGGCCCTCCTGGACAACAAAATCTCCCGCCGTTGGGGTGCCCTCCCTGATGCAGCCCCGACACCTGCTGCAGCCCCTCCTTCCCCTGCCATTCCTTCCCTAGCTCTGGGGAGATTCCATATCAAACCCCGAGAGCATAGGTCCAGGTGGCCACTTCCCCTCCACATGCCACCGCACCATCCGCCCCGACCACCACTTCCGCTACCATCCCTGGCAGCCGGGGCCCCTTCCCCTCAATGACCAGGAGGCACAGCATCTGTTTCCTCCTGGTGCCCACCTCACCCCACATCGTGGTGGTTTCCAAAATGTACGGGAAGGTCATATTCTTGCTGGCTTGGAGGCCTCCGGGCAGGAAGTGGTAGAGAAGAGCCTGGCTGTGGGGAGCATTTGTTCCTTTGGAACCCCTGGAGGACCTGGGGGTACGGGAGGTGTTAACCTCCATCCCGCCCTTCCTTCCCAACCCTGCCCTGTTACCTGCCCTCTCCACCCTGGGGAAGCCCATTTCAGTCATCAGCTCTCTCCCGCTGGGCTGTAAGGACCCCGCCCTCCGTCAGGTCCTGTCCTTCCGCTGGAAGGTCCAGATCCAGCTACCACCGGCAGAACATGATGGAGTGGAGCTTGAGGGGTCCTTCCTGGTACCCTACCAGGGAGCCCACTACTGGGTCCATTATACAATGAGGGAGGCCCGGTGCTTCCTCTGGTGGGGGACAGGGCACATCTGGAGGGACTGTCCCCTGGCCCAGCATGGAGGGGCATCCAGGACCCCCAAGACCCAGTAGGGCACTAGCCTTGTCATTGCCGGTGACCCTGGTGGCCCGGCTGCCACTGCTTCTGCCCCTCCTCCTCCTGCTGTAGCCCCCGCTCGGGCTGCGGGGACGGCCAAGTGGGTTGGCCTTGCCTCCATCAGTTGCAGTTCGGTGGGGCCTGCAGAGGAGAGGGCTGTGAGACTCTTGCCGGCTGAGGGAGAGGCCCGGTCGAAGGGGAGGTTCCCTTCCCCCCACTGTCTTGCCCTTGCTGACCCGAGCCCCAAAACCATCGCCCTTGTCCCCGGACCCTGCCTCTGCTGACCAGCCCTCCAACTCCACCTCCACTTCAGAGGGCTGGGTGCTCGTCCAGGGAAGTGTGGCACCTGCAAATCACAGGCTCGATCCCTCCCCTCCGACGAGAAGGGAGAGGAGGCCCCCCAAAAGATGCTGTGGGGGCCTGAGACTGCTAAATCTTCTGCCGTGCCCCCGGATGACACCCAGCAGGAGATGCCAGCCATGGAAGCCATGGCAGTGGACAGAAGCGATCCTGCCCCCTTGTCTAGTCCCTGCTTGAGGAGGCCTCTGCAGGAGTTCCTCAGGCTCCTGTGCCACCTGTGCCCTCCGCTGCTGCCGATGCCAGGGCAGCTGTTGCCCCAGTTGCTGGCAGGGAGGACTCTGGGGCTGCAGGGACTGATTTTACATCCATATTTGAGGAGATTGAGGCACTGGGTCTGACCCCGGTTACTCGGGGAAGGATGACCCCCCGCCAATGGGCCTCGATCTAGGCGGCAGTTTAGCCCCGCCACCCCCTCCTCCTCCCTGTCCCTCATCCCATGCTGTAGCCCCCGCTCTTGTCCTTAGGGCGCCCCTGGCCCTACCTATCAGCCAGCCATGGATACCACCCCATGTGAGGCCTCCGAGTCCCTTGGGGCAACAGCTGATGCTGAGCGACCAGGCCCTGAGCCTGCGGACGCTCCCTCTGCCACCCGGATAGAGTGGTTAGCCTCCTCTCTTGAGGAGGGCCCCCCTGACTACTCCATCATGCTGGAGGGTATGGCTGCGAGTGACACGCTTCTTGCGACTCCCGTGCCCAGTGTTGGTGAAGACTCCCCTCCTGCCCCTGTCCCTTTGGCCCTGAATCCTGGTCCAGAAGAGCTGCACCCCAGCAGCTGAGCTGGTGGGGACCATGTGTCCATTTCTGTCCCTGCTCCCAATCCAGCCCCTGCCCCTGCACCTGTTCCTTCTCCTGCCCCAGCCCCAGTCCCAGTTCCCAATACCGCTCCAGTCCCTGCCCCTGTTCCAGATCCTGTCCCTGCCCCTGTTCCTGTCCCCAAAGCATTGCCTGTCCCTCTCCCCTCCACCTCCCATTTTAAAGTCAACCCCGAGGTTGTCTCGTTCCCACTACCCATGGACAACCCTCAGGGGGCAGTTTTCATGTGTCCCCTTCCCAACATTATGGGGGCTGCACTATTCCCTCTGAGGATGGGGACGGGCTGCCCAGCGCAGCAGCACCAGCGCTCGGCCCCTTGTTTGCCCATCTCTGCAGGCCATGAGGATCTCTCGGGCGCCCCACCGGAGGATGGCAGCGGATTGGCTGCGGCTTTCCCCTCTATGCTGAGGGATGAGCTGCACCTCCCAGGTTTCCAATAAGACTAAAGGCAGGGAAGGCTAGACGGGCACAGAACGAATTCTGTGGCTATACTATTAATGAGTCTGAGTGGAGCAGTTTGACTGGGAGTGCAATCACAACTTGGAGCCTTGTACCTTTGAACAAACATTTCTTCAGAAATAATGCACAGTGCACAGCTCAGAGTACACCATGCCGATTTCCCATTCAGAAGCAAATGTCAATCCAGTGTTAGCACTATATTACTATGTTATTAGAAAAGGCTGGGAGATTCTTCAAAGAGGTGAAGGTTTCACTCACAAAGCTCGCCACAGAAATATAACATTGCGGACAAGGCAAAGTTGGCTGCATAGGGAAAATTATTTCCCAAGATCAGCATGAAAGATATTGACTCCTCTAATCTCCTCTCCAGAAGTCCCACTGACAACCACAGGAGTCCAGCCATGTCAGAAGAGAACCAGAGTAGAGCTGAGATCTACTTTATGGCTCTGAGAGGAATATTTCACCTTATGACTGCAGTTGTTTAAATGATCACATCCTGTGAATTCCAAAAAAACATCATTCAGACCTCTGAGTCGAGCACAATGTGTTGCAGGATTGGGGTCAAAGCACTCAGCATCTTGCAGGATCAGTCCCATAATTTGTAACTGAACATCAGGTTTACAAAGCATGCTAAAGCCTACATTATGCGGCTAAGGAAAGTGAACACACAGCTGTTGCTGATCTCTGCAGAGACGGTGGCAAAGATGATTGCTGAGACTGCAGAAAGCTTATACTGCATAAGCAGATATTAATACTACAGGGACAACATGACATGAAGTGCACTGTATTTGCTGGGCTTTTTTTTTTTTTAAACCTTAGTGTCCACTGTTTTCTGCAGGCATGGTTTTAATTTGATTTACACCAGGCGAAGTCATAAATAACTCAAATGAAGTCAACTGAGTCACACCAGCGTGAGTGAGTGAAGAATCAGACCTATAGGTAGGAGTCAGAAGGTGAATTAAAGGGAACGATCGTTTTGTAGTTTGACAGGATCAAACAATATACAATGAAGTCGAAGAGCATTTTGCATTTTCCGTACAGTGCTAGGCTCCAATCTGGTCTTAAGTGAAAGAACTAGAAACAAAAGCTAGTACCTCAGGCTAATCATTGATCTTTGTAACAGGGTTATGCTGTCTGTCTCCAGGACCAAGGAAAGCAGCTGCAGCTCCTTGACAGTCTGATGAACCATCTGTTCTTAAAGGTAAAATGCAAAGGTATTTTTTAGAAAAAGATGTTAAAGGTTTAAGAATTCTTTATATTTCCTCCAGATTAGGCACAGGGGGAACACAACACACGCTGATACACGCTCTGTCATGCCTGAACAATTTTTATGGTGTGGATGCTAAAAGCCATTGAACAAAACTATAAACCCTGGATATGATGGAAACCACTTCATGCCAGGGGGGTGCAGCAGCACCCCTAGTTCCAGGACCTATTCACATACTTCAAGATTTTGGTTGGGAATAAAGCCCATCCTGCCTGCTTAACGGACCATAGACACTGTTTGAATAAGCTAATACCCCTCAGACTTTTACTCTAACTATGGGTATTGTATAGAGAAATTCATTGTAGGGCAGCTTTCTAATATTTAAATGTAAAAAACACCCTTGTAGAAAGGGCCAATGCAAAGTCTATGCATTGCTTAAGTCTCAGTTATACCCTTAAGGAGTTTTAATGGGTACATAGGCCCTCTGCCTAGGATAACAAGGACCAATAATAGAAGAAAATCTGAAGCTAAGACATAAGTGGTATATATCAGCATTGGACTACATATTTTCTGTATATACCTTATGACTTCTTATAACTTGGGTGTTTCCTTTTTTCTTTGCCCCCCATAACCCTTCATGATTGAGCATCTTTTCCATTAGGCTGTTTATGTTTAGTACCGAAAAGTATTTGGCAGATACTAATCATGGTAGAAGAATCAGTATTTGAAACAGTGTCTAAAATAGTTTGATAAAGTCTGGGCAGACACTGCCATCTAGCAGAAATGTGATAAATGCTGCATTAGAAAAGCCTGGTGAGTGGCTTCTTAGTGTGTAATTTGCAAAGGTTTAGCTTATTCTCACATTATTTGGTGAAACAACACTGCTGTCAGATATACAACTATATCCAATATACACGATCATAAGGAAAAATGCACCTGTGGAGTGAAATTAATCTTTTTAATCCTTCGACCAAAGAAGCAAATCATTTATCCTTTTATTTTAGCATACAGTGGTTTATCTGGATCTACCCAAGGCACTGTTTTTAACCATTTTAATAATAAATAGCAACATACTGAGAACTCCCATTTCTTTTAGTATTTTCAATGAATATTTTTCCTTATCTGTAAGAGTATAGAATATCACTTTATTCCTTGTACTCCTTCATTCTGTGTATCCCTTTTATTCCTTGCTCAAATTTTTCCCTCATTTTATTTCTAGACAAACAGGAGATTGAAAAAAATGGTCCATAAAATAATTATTGTCACCATTTGAATTTTTTCTTGGATCCAATTTAACATATTGTGCCCAATTCTGGTCTCACTTATAGTGGTATATCTCAGTAGTAACCCTACGGAAGTAATTAGAATTGCAGTGGAGTATGTGAGACCAGAATCAGTCCTATTGGCATAGGTTTGTAGTGATACTTTAAAAGAGGTGATATCTAAACTCCAAGTTACCTTTAAATAATATGCAGCCAGTAAAAACAATTATTGTAATGTATACAAAGAATAGGGCATAGAGTGGTTCTCAGACAGAGAATTTGACTAGTGTTTTCTGCTTTAGATGCTCCATTAAACAGAGAAAATGGTCATAAAGCAAAAAGAAATTCACTTAGTGTAGGCATCCAAGGATTTGTTTTTACAGCTAGTATGTAAATTCCAACGGGGAATAGGAAAGGATGTCACTGTTAGGAAACTAATATAGAATCCAAAGACATTAGACCCTTCTTCTATGCAGTACAATTGCATCATTTTAGAATCAAATCTGAATACTTTAATACAGTATAACTATAATGGATTCTACCCTCACAGCCTGCTCTTCCCCCTTAGGTTTGCAGTGTGTGTGACAGCAGAAGTTATCCCTTAGCATTTATGTCTCAGGGGTGGATTTTTCATGGTGTTTTTTTATATTCTGGGTGTCTAGAAAAGTGATTATTACATTGGGTGCATAGGCAAATGCAATACCTATTATGTGCTTAGCTACAATTCACACACAGCTTTGAACTTTAGAATCTGTTTATTGGAAGAGCAGTTGTCTCCCATGACACCAGAGCTATCCCCTGCTCTTACCATCTAATAATCCCATGGGATCTTTAAGTTCTATCAGGATAGTCACTGGATATTGGCAAAAGGGATTTAACTTTAACATCTCATCAAAAAAAGAAACTCAAGTGGAACTATGGCTATTTTCAAACTGTGCTTTGTTTGACATATATGCAAAGAGCATGTACTACTCCTGAGGGAATTCTGCGCCACTGTGTATGCACAGAACTTATGTCCACCACAGATTCTTTTTGCTTCCCCTCAGAAAAATGACTTTCTGATGGGAAACAAAAGGAAGTCACAAGAGTGGTCATGCGACCCTCCCCCGGGGTATGTTTCTGGTGCCCAGAGAAGCTGGCAGAGAGGTAAATCACTGTGGGAGTAGGGGCCAGGACTGGGGAAGACCTGGCTGGTAGCTCCTACCCTGCACCAGGCTCAGTTGCTAGCCCCAGCAGAAGTTGGTTATGGATTGCAGATATGATTCATCCATAACATGACTATATCTATAATTCTAGATCTATTATTAATCTATAATAGGGGGTAATAAGCATGTAGATCAGCAACAGCATCTCCTTCCTCTCATTGTGTGGGTTACATCTATAGAATTGACATGCGTCCTCACTGATGAACACCTGAAAATACCGACCAATACTAGGAATCACATGGAGAGAGTCTGTCAAGCAGCTGCAGTGTAACAGAATTGACAGCTAATGGTATGTCAAGTCCTAGACCCTCTAAACACAGATACTTGTCAGTCAGTCATATGGGCATCACCCGGGGCTCCTGTCACACAGATCATGGCATTTAGCATTTCCAATAATCAGCCATATTGCACACTAGGTGCAAGTATCAGAACGGGCTTTGCTCTTCTCTATGCCAAGGGGTAATATGACAGGTGTAAGAGAAAGGATTTATTTGTTTTAAAATAGGTGTCACCTATATTGCATATAGTTTAAACTTATGGAAAGTAATGGATTGATCAAAGAGACTAGATCTGCTGAAAGAATGTAAGAGCCATGACCCAGCTTCCTAACCTTAGTATCACTAATCTGTCAGCAAACTGCCATGATTGTGGAAATTTCTGGTTCCTCCAGTTCCTTCATTTCAAGCCTCCCCTGCACCCCAAACCCTCCAGCCCCAGCCCAGAGCTGACACAACCCAGAGCCCTCACCCCCTCCTGCACCACAAACCCCTGCTCTAACCCAGAGCCCCCTCCCAAACCCTGAACCCCTCATCCCTGGCCCCAGCCCAGAACCAGCACTCCCAGCCTACAGCCCTCACCTCCTCTCAAACCCTAACCCCCTGCCTCAACCCACAACACTCTCCCACACTCTGAATCCCTCAGCCCCACCCCCAGCCTGGAGCCCCCTCCTGCACTCCAAACTCCCCAGCCCTACCCCAGAGCCCTCACCCCCTCCCACACCCCAACTCCCTGCCCCAGCTTGGAGCCCCCTCCCATACCATGAACACTTCATTTTTGGCCCCACCCTGAAGCCCACACTCCCAGTTAGAGCTCTCTCCCCCTCCCGCACCCCAAATCTCCTGCCCCAGCCCAGTGAAAGTGAGTGAGAGTGGGGGAGAATGAGCTATCAAGGGAGTGGGAATGTAGTGAGTGGGGGCAGGGCCTTGGGGAAGGGGCAGGGCCTCATGGAAAGGGGCAGGGCTAGGATGTTTAATTTTGTGTGATTAGAAAGTTGGCAACCCTACTCAGCTCCTTTAGGGATCAGGCCCTGGATGTGTGCTGTGTGTTCATATCACTTCCCTGGGGATTTGATCCCACCACACTGAAGTGAATGGGAGACCTGGCATTGATTCCAGTGTGAGTCTAGCAGGGTTGGTCCATCAGTGATCAGGGGCTCTGGCTGGAAATGCCATTTGTGTCTCCAGGGGAATCATTTATTTGAAGCACAGCTGTAAAACTTTCATTTTGTTTTAAAGACCACATTAAAATGTCTCTCCTTCCTGATCCTGCAGAGGGCACTGCAGTTCAATCTCTCCTGTGGGTGTAGTGTGAGTGTGAAACAGTGTGGAAGGGCTCTAGGACTGGAGTAGACGGGGGAGTTATTTGTCCTAGGAAGCACAGAGGGGATATGGTTCACAGAATGGATGACAAGATGGGCAGTGAAATGTGCAGAAGCAGGGGAGAGAAACACGTGGGGACGGAGGACCGAACACTTATATTCCTCAGCTCATAAAAGAAAGAGTTAATACGATTCTCTCCCCCATCTCCCATACAGAGACCTTTCCCTGCTTCTCCCTCATTCAGTGTTTCAAAGATTTGTTTTACTCTGTCTGCTGCAGCCTCTTTATGAATCTAGTCCTTAGTGACTAGGGTCCTGAATGATATATTGAATATTTAAATGTAAGCACCCTGGACCCTTTTTAAAAATCCATGATGTCATAGGATATTCACATGGTTCCTACTCAGCTGAGTTTCATCCAAGCTCTAGCAATTCATCCAGACTTTATAACATTCTATAATGAATAAGTGGCCTTTCTCTGGTCTAGCCAAGTAGCCCTTAATATGTTGCAAAGCTGCTGAAACCAGTCAGTATTTTACTGATGCTAGGTCTATACTGGAGGGGAATACATGAATAGCATAGCTGAAGTTGGTGTATCTTAGGTCAATTTACCTGGCCGTGAGGATGGCGGCGAGTTGACTGCTGCTGCTCCCCTGTTGACTCTGCTTCTGCCTCTTGCGTGCGGTGGAGTTCCAGAGTCAATGGCAGAACGATTGGAGATTGATTTTATTGTGTCTACACTAGATGTGATAAATCGATCCCCAATAGATCCACCACTACCTGCCAAGTAGTGTAGGCATACCCTCCGACCCAGCCTGGACAATCTCTTCTTCAGCTGTTAGATTTGTGAAGGTCTTTTGATTTGACATGGCCAAACTTGTAGAATCATAGAATTTCAGGGTTGGAAGGGACCTCAGGAGGTCATCTAGTCCAAACCCCTACTTAAAGCAGGACCAATTCCCAGACAGATTTTTGCCCCAGATCCCTACATAGCCCCCCCTCAAGGATTGAACTCACAACCCTGGGTTTAGCAGGCCAATGGTCAAACCACTGAGCTATCTCTCCCTCACTAAAGGTGTTGGAATAGCCGTCTGGTAGGTTATTTGTCTGACACCGACACAGGTGGTCAGTGACTCAGAATTGTACTGTAATGACCACTTGGCTGTATCCCTCGTTGTTATCTTCGTGTTGGATTGACTCATGGACACCCTGATAAGGCTCCTTCAGGGTGGAACACAGACATGCTCCGCTTCGCCAGGAAGCAGAGGAGCCATGCAAACCTTGCTACTTATCTGACCTTTACAAAAGCAACTTATTGTTGGGGCTCATTACATGGATAAAATTAGGCTTTGGCCTTTTCATATCGTACCAGACCCTCTAAGAGCCAGATCCGCTGTAGGATTTAATGTTTTGGAAGCTGTTAGGAGATATTTTACTTCTTTAATAGAATTCTGGCCTTTGATATTCATCCATTTTCCATTGTAAAAGGTGTTTTCTTCCTCTAATGTCAAATAAAACCAAGAGTTTTTTTCCCTTCCATGTGATGCTGTGTCATCTCTTCTTTCTATGCTCTTTTCCCTCTTTCAGTGCAGATAATAATGACTGACTGAGGGGTTTTGCCCATTATGGGAGGTTATTTTTAATCTATTACTCACAGCTGAGGATGTTTGGGTCCACTAGTTAGACACATCCCACCCACCGCTAAGGCAATTAATTCTTTTTTAAATGTCATTTTCCTGAAAATTCCATTCCCTGCCATGTACAGGGACATGTAGCCAAGAATATGGTCCTATGTGAACACTGTCTTCTGGGAACAACAAGTGCAAGTGAGTATTTTTCTCTTTTCTTCTCTCTGATCTCTGCTCCAATTTCCTATACTGATGGTAGCTTTTATGGAACTCAGCTGCTAAGATCATTTCTGTGGTAGCTTTTAAATCCATTTCATTTAAGTATTAAACACCCCTCCCTTTCTCCTCATAAACTCTTCAATGATTTTAAAATATGTTTTGCTTCCTTATAAATCCCTCCATGGTTTTGCTCCTGGTTGCTGTTGGATTTGCTTTAATCCTGCTTCCATATTGAACAGGGCTTCAGATCTCTCTTATCTGTGTCTCTGGCATGGGCTACCTCTAGGACTAACAGGGAGGTCTGTATTTCTTAGCATTTGGCTTGATATGTAAGCAATTATTTGATGTCCAATTTGTGTGCATTCTGGTGACAGATAGCAGGCACAACTGGTGCACTGGTATTAAATGGCCACAATGGGCTGTAAACCTTCACTATTTTTGACAGTGAAAATATTACAGAAGGAAATGCTATTACCTTTTTAGGATAAAAAAACCCCAGTGTTGTATTTCAATCATCACTTCTCTGGCTTTCTGCTTGTGCCCATCAGGAGGAATAAGTCAGGTGTGTAAATCCAAAGCTGAATGAATTTCAGTTTATTGCTGCTATATGAGGAGTTGGGTTCAAGTAGAGACTTTACAATGAGAAGCTTCCCAGGGGGAGTATCTGGGCTGTGTATATGTGGTTGGGGGCAGAAGAGAAGGGGAAATAGGAGAAAGGTTAAGAGTTCCAACCTAAAATGCTCTGTGCATATAGTACATTCATACAAGGTATGGAGGATCCAGTCAATAAAACTACACTAAAGTTCTTGTTTCCAAGGCATTTCACTTGGAAAGAGGCAGAGAAGAAGAGTCAGAGGGAGGAGTGTTCTCTCTCAGGGGCTTTGCTAGAGAAAACAACAAAGGAGACCTGATTTTGGTTTTGAAAAACTTCCTCAAGTTTTGTAGAACCAAAGACAGGGGGATTTGGAGGAATTCCAATTTATACAAAGCTCTGGGTGGGTGGGATAAAAAGCTGCAGTTTTGTTCCATCTCTGCTCTGCAACAGTACCACATTCTGCTAGATAGGATCCCCAGGTACGGGAATATCCTTTTGTGATCCTACGAGCTAGAGAGCATGGGGCTCCCTCATGTAACACTGAGAGTCTCAGCTGCCTGACTAGCTCAGTGCACTCCCCTCCCTGCAACACATACTGTTGTCATGATAATTATTTAGAAGGTGTCTTGTAATATCTCATTGGAAAACTAGTAACTCACTGACCATTTGTAGTCTGGCATGACATATGAACAGTTATCATAAAAAGAGCTATACAGATGTGCTAGAAATACATGATTAAAATGTGTTTAAACTAAGCAGGTCAGGATAAGTTGATAACCAGATTTTTCTTAGGCAAAGGGTTGTGAATGCCCTGTCTACCTTGCCAGCCAGGGGCAATGAGGATACACCAGCAGTAAACAAAGCAATCAGCTCCCAGGCAGAGGGGAAGACTGCATTTGCATTGTAAAATTGCAGCAGGAAACTCACCAGGAGGGGCACTTCGATCAAGGTGGTGTCACCTCCTCCCACCCCCAGAAGAGATAGGAGACTGAATCCCTCAGGACATCTTTTTGGCTCTTGACACCTGGACAAGGAACTTTGGGGGACTATATGGACCTGGAAAAAAGACTTTGGGTTATCCTTCATCTGAGGAGACAAGGGAACAGAGCACTTTGTGCTCTGTGTTGGATCCTGGCTGAAGACTGGCCAGCTGTGCTGGAAGAATGACTGGTGAGAATGAAAACTACTTTGAACAAAAGATTCTAGTTTGTTAAATTGGATTTTAGATTTAGAAGCATATTTATACTTGTATCTATTTGAAACCATTTCTATCCCTGTTCCTTCTGCTTGGCATCATTTAAATCTGGATTCTATTGTTAATAAACTTGTTATCCTTTAACAAGACCATCTCAGTGCTGTTTATTAAATAAAAGGGTAAAATTCGCAGCTAATCTAGCAGGCTGGGGAGCATTCTATCTCGTTGGAGGCAGCAAAGGCAATAGCTTCTGTGAGGGTCCAGTGAGAGGGACTGAACACAGCAGGGAGATGGTTTGGGGGAGATTTGGGACAGGAAGGGCTGTTGGTGTCACCCGGCAAGGAAAAGCCAGGTTGGTGGAAGCCAGGGTCAGGCTACAGTGCTGTGAACATACTGCTGGTATCAGGGTTCTGATCCATAGCTGCCCAGCACAGAAGAACCCATGGTCATAGGGCAGGCAGTGACACTACCTCTGACTGGTCTGCATGAACTACCATTGCATCACACCTTTTTGAATGATCACACTCTGGGCTGCTAGTGCTCAGAGATGTAATGGAGATTACATTGGTTCTGAGGTGGAGTGAGGCTGAGGGAAGATTGTTGATAGCCAGTTTCTCTAACAGGGCAATCTGAGAGGTGATCTTTGAGTTACACTGGAAGAGGTCTCAGAGAAGACAGAAGACAGAAGAAATGCACTGCAACAGCTGTCACTGAACATCAAGAAATTAAGTCCTTCATGTTTTATGTTTCATGAGCTGTTTGCTAATATTTGGTCTATTTAAGGAAACAATATTTTTTCTACTTTAGGCAGACCCTGGACAACACATTTAAAATTGTTTGTCTGAAGACTGAATGGGTGATAACTGCAAGTCACTTTTCCAGGCAATAAAGATTCTATACTTTGATCTGGCCCCTTAGTGGCACACACGGACTGGAAAACCACTAGATCTCCCCGGCTTCTGCGTAGGAACTGTGTTGCGTTGTTGGGTAAGGGTTGTGTATTGGATCAGGAGGGGAAATGGCTGCAGTGCTACTGTACTTGGCTATTTGCCACTGGCATAAAAGTTGCTTGGGGTCATAGCCAGCTAGGCTGCTCTAATCTACACCGGGCCAGGGCTGGCATAAGACCAACTCCGGAATCAAGGAGCTGCAACCCGTTCTTTTGTCACCCATCCCAGGGCTGCAGCCAGTTAACATAACATACAGCCAGACTCTATGCTTTAGATTTTGTTATTGTTTGCGGTACACCTAAATAATGTTTTCTATGCCTTTATAGTCTTTTGAAGCTCCTTAAGGAATATTGATCCTGTTTTCTATCCCTTCTTATCCCACCACATTACTACAGTGATTGTTCGAGAAGAGCTGTTCAGATTTTCTGTTTTGTTATTTTCTTCCTAACTCAGTTCCTTCTGACGCCAGCTTATTGTTGTGGGGTTTGTTGCTTTTTTATTTTTATTTTTTTAAACTCCTTTGGAATTTCCAGAGTTGTCCTTTCCTGTCTATTCTTCATGATAACAGAATTTAAAAAACATCTGCACCCTATTAGGATTATCACAGGGCATGTAAAACTGAACACAAAGAGTACAAAAATGCTTGATGGCAGAGCCTCATTTTCCTCCCGGAACTGACCTGGCAACCCTCTGGGCTCCCTGGAGTTTCAGAGTTTAAAAACAGGTTTGAATCTTCATTTCTAAAGCATCAGTGACCCTGTTTGTTCTAGTTCAAAAAACCAAAGCTGTTTTGAATCATTACTATAGGATGATGGAAGCCAGCATGTCTCTCTCACCTAATCTGGTAGTCTTCTTTGTAACATCAGATACTATTATATCATTGCTTTACCACCCAGATAGAGGGTTTTCATTGTTGTAGGTCAGGAGACAGTTGGGGCAGTGTGAGGCTCACGGCTCCTGTCCTCCCCCACAAAGGGTTTCACCATTGGTCATTTACTATATCAGCCACCACCCTTTCCAGTCCCATGCAGATGCAGTAATTATATTTATGGTGACATACAATCATCCCCTTTTGCCAGAGAGAAGAGACACACTCCATGCAGAGTTCCCTTTTTCCTGTGGTCCTGCTGGCCTCTCCCAGCAGCTCTCTCTTTCTCTCTCTCCTGGGATCCTTTTCTACTCTTGCAGTTAATGGGCTAATTAGCTCCTTAGCTATTCCCAGCCCAGGCTGTTCTAGTAATTAGCCACTCCTTTCCTCATTCAGGTCCTTTCCAGGGGAGCTCATTGGATAAATTGGTAAGGATGAGTACAAGATGATACAAGAGAATATCACAAGCACATAGGGAAAACATAGACTCATAGATTTTAAGGTCAGAAGGGACCATTATGATCATCTAGTCTGACCTCCTGCACAATGCAGGCCACAGAATCTCACCCGTCCACTTCTATAACAAACCCCTAACCTATGTCTGAGTTATTGAAGTCCTCAAATTGTGGTTTGAAGACCTCAAGCTGCAGAGAATCCTCCAGCAAGTGAACTCTGCTCCACACTGCAGAGGAAGGCGAAAAACCTCCAGGGCCTCTTCCAATCTGCCCTGGAGGAAAATTCCTTCCTGACCCCAAATATGGCGATCAGTTAAACCCTGAGCATGTGGGCAAGACTCATCAGCCAGCACCCAGGAAAGAATTCTCTGTAGTAACTCAGATCCCAACCCATCTAACATCCCATCACAGACCACTGGGCATAACATGAGAAAAGTTACAGTATAAAATCAGTTACACCCAAGCAAGGTACATAAGACAATAAGAAGGTCTATAAATACATTAAGAGAAACAGACCGGCAAAGGCAAGTGTAGGTCCACTACTTAGTAGGAATGGAGAGCTAATAACAGATGCTGCTGAGAACACTAAGGTGTTCAGTGCCTATTTTGCTTTCGTCTTCACTAAAAAAAAGTTAATTGTGACTGGGGTGGCAATCCACAAAGGGATTCAAGCCCTGCAATGCTCAGTATCACAGTGCCTAACTTTTAGATACCTAGAAAACCACAGGAATACACTGTGATCCACAAAGTCTGAATTGGGCATCGAGGCTCTGAATACAATGAATGGAGAGATATAGACGTCTTAAATAGTGATTCACAAAAGCCGGCAGGCTAGGCAGGGAACTGCCTATGCTAGCCAGTAGGAGATGCTGAGGGGGAGGGGATGCCCCACCCCTCTCTTGGAAATAGAAGCCTAAATCCAGATTGTAGGGAGGCTCCTCACTCTGCTTAGCAATCCACAAACAGGAACCTGCTGCCTGGAGTCAGATGGGTTAGGTGATTCAGGAGTGTCTTCTGGAAATGAATTAGGTGCCTGTCTTACTCCACACAATATGGCCAAAGGCAGAGTAGTGATCTTATAACCTGTAGTCCAGTGGTTAGCACATTCCCCTGGGATGTGGGAGATCCAGATTCAATTCCCCACTCTCAGGCAGAGGGGGGAGAAAGGATTTGAATGTGGGGGGTCTCTCACTGCTCAGAAGCAGTGCTCCAACCACTGAGCTATGGGATATTTTGATGGGGTTTGGTACAACAGTTTGTCCTGTTGAAGCTGTTTCACAATGAAAGAGTGAGTGGGGGAGGGGGACTGGTCCCAGGGTCTCTTACCTCCCAGGTTGAAGCCCTATCCACTGGACTACAGAGTTGTTCTCTCTGCCCAAACTCTTTGGGCCAGAGAGAGGGAGGCAGAAGAACCCTAGAGGGAGACAGCAGTGTACAGCCCCACAGGCTGAAACAGGGGTGCCAAGGGAACTTTCCACTCTGAAAACTTAGGGACAAAGTGAGTTTAGGTGCCTACGTGGTTTGATGGGAGTTTTGTGGATTGCAATGGAGCCAAAACTGATACCTAAATGTCTACTCTAAACTCCAGACTTAGGCTCCTAAGAACTTTTGGGGATCTTACCCCAGAAACTTAACCCAATTAGTATTAACAAGGGGAAAGGAACAGATGCCAGAACAGGGAAAGAATAGGTTAACAAATATTTAGATAAATTAGATGCATTCAAGTCATCACAACCTGAGAAAATTCATGCTAGCGTACTTAAGGAACTGGCAGAAATTATCTCAAAACCATTAGCAATTATCTTCAAGAACTCATGAGAACAAAGAGGACCCAGGGAATTATAAACCAGTCAGCCTACTTAGATACCTAGAAAGAGACTGGATCAAATTATTAACAATCAATTTATAAGCACGTAGAGGATAATAGGGTGATAATTAATAGCCAACATGGATTTATCAAGACCAAATCATGCCAGACCAATCTAATTTCCTTCTTTAACAGGGTTACTGGCTCTGTGGATAGGAGGAAACAATAGATATGATATATCTTGAATTTAGTAAGGCTTTTGACAATCCCACTCAAATTTCTCACAAGCAAACTAGTGAAATATGGTCAAGATGAAACTAACATATGGTGGGCGCACAATTGGTCGAAAAATCATCCTTAGAGTAATTATCAGAGGTTCACTGTCAAACTAGGAGGACATATCCAGTAGGGTCCTGCAGCAATCTCTTCTGGGTCTGATATTATTCTACATTTTCATTAATGACTTAGATAATGGAATAGAGAGTTTGCAGATGACACTAGCCAGAAGGGGTTGCAATCACTTTGGAAGTCAAGATTAGAATTCAAAATGACTTTGACAAATTGGTCTGAAATCAATAAAGACAAGTGCAAAGTACTACCCTTAGGGAGGAAAATCAAATGCAGAAATACAAATTGGACAGTAACTGACAGTATTGATGAAAGGGATCTGGGGGTTATAGTGGAAATGGAATATGAGCCAACAATGTGATGAAGTTGTGAAAAAAGCTAATATTTTGGGGTGTATTAACAGGAGTATTGTATGTAAGACACGGGAGATCATTGTCCCACTCTACTCAGCACTGGTGAGGCTTCAGCTAGAGTACAGAGTCCAGTTTTGGGTATCACCCTTTAAGAAAGATGTGGACAAATTGGAGAGATTTCAGAGGAGAGCAACAAACATGATAAAAGTTTAGCAAACCTGACTTCTGAGGAAAAGTTTAAAAAAATGAGGCATGTTTAGTCTTAAGAAAAGACTACTGCACTTCTCTCCCTGCAGGTTGCCCTTTGCACTCCTTATTTGTCCTTCCTCCCCACTGTTAGCAGTGAAGGTTTTCTGCGGTTCCCTGCCACTAATGGATTACTGCCTGTATGCGGTCTGGTTGCCAGCACAGTTGCAACCTCTGGGGTCTCCTTGCCTGCCCTCCAAGAGCTCTTGCTACTCAGTTCCCCTTGTGCTCCACTTTCTTTCTCCCCTCCCTCACTGGATTCCATTTTTCCTCCCTTTTCCCGGGTTTACAAAACTGGGCATGTGTAATATCGAGAAAAGAAGACTGAGGGGGGACCTGATATCGGTCTTCGAATATGTTAAGCACTGTTATAAAGAGGACAGTGATCAATCATTCTGCATGTCCACTGAAGGTAGGACAAGAAGTAATAGGCTTAATCAGGAGCCAGGGAGATGTAGGTTAGATATAAGAAAAAAATTATCAACTATAAGGATAGTTATGCATTGGAATAAGCTTCCAAGGGAGGTTATGGAATCTCTGTCATTAGAGATTTTTAAGGACATTTTAGACAAACACCTGTCAGGGATAGTCTAGGTATATTTGGTCCTGCCTCAGCAGTGGGGGTAGACCAGATGACCTCTCAAGGTTCTGCCCAGCCCTACACTTGTATAGTTCCTAGAACAATCAGAAATAAAGGAAATAATACTAGTTTGGATTTAATATTAATTTTTTTTTAGTAAGCAGCTTGAGTCTGATCCAGTGCCCACTGTAGTCAATGTAGTCTTTCCATTCACTACAGCAAGCTTTGAATCAGGCTCTATTTGCAGATAAAATGCTTATCACACATTCTCATATGAGATCATGCTCACCTGAGCTGGACATTATTTGCCAGATTTTCAGAAATAGTTCCACCACTTCACATGCACAAATATTTAATTCCAGCAGCAAGAACACATTTACACAGCTAGTTATCCTTTGCCCAGGCACCCACACATGCACAGACTTTGCAGGGGCAATTTAGTGACCTATTTTTGAAAATCTGAGCATACAACTCCAGTGTTACAAATTAGTAGTTCACAGGCCAATAATAGAATGTATATTACAGGTTCACTTCCTGACTTCAGTACGCTCACCACACATACAAGATAACGTCAGTGTAATTGCAACATTCTAATTCATTTGGGTGGCTTTGCGCAGGGTAGCCAAAGGAACAAAATAGAGCCATGTCAAATAAGGAGAATATGCTTGTCAGTTTTCCTATTGCAGAAGCTCATAAAATGTTACCCTGATATAGGAGGTGATCTCCCCAAATAAATAAATGGAACTCAGAGTCTTAAGTGGAGATAAATTAAGAAAATCAGAGACCAGAGCCAACTGGTTTGCTTCATGGTGTAGGGAGAGGATCATGGTTTTCAAAACACAATGATTAATTTGTTTTCTTAGAGTAATTACCAATTAATCATTTGTCTATAGAGGCAGTATTATGAATTAGTCATAAGCAGACTTCAGCCCAATTTTAAGGGCTCAATTAGATCATTTAAATGAATGTTGATTCTCCTAACAGCTCAGTGGAAGATTATTTTCGTTATCAAGTGAAAAACGGCACATTTAAAATCCACAGTCTCAAAATCTCTTCAATTATACCTGGCTGTAATTACTGGGTTCAGTAATGTATCCATAGCTGACCTTGACCTCTCCTAGCTGTCTTTTGTTTAAGCATTTAATCTTACATCTCCGTCAGAGTCTTTATTTCTAAAAATATATTTTGTTCAGTGTTTTTTTATTCTGCCAGATGATCATGTCTGAAATAGACATTCTTCTATAGCACACCACACGGCAACATTAACAATCACTTGAAAATACAATTGCATATAATATGCAGGCTGTTTAGCACAGTGTCCTGAAAGATGCTGCATAAAATATCAGCTGTACATGGCATACTAATACTTAGCAATTGAAAGAGTCCCATGAGGGTACATCTGCCAGATATAAATATTAATGAAAGCGAATTGTGAAAGAAAGATTAAGATTCATTAGTCACTATTATTCTGCACCATCAGGTGTTAGCTGGGCAGCTGTTTGGAATGAGACATTGTCACCTTGACCTATAACACAAGTAATGAGGCTGTTGTAAGGAAACAAGGTCTTCAAAGGGAGTGCTGTGCACATTCACGCAAACAGATTTACCTGGGGACTGATCCAGAGCCACTGATGTGAGTGGGTTTGGTCCAGGCCCATGGCCAGTAGTTTCCAGATCCCTCTGCTAGGAAGATATAAGTATGACTATTTATTTAATAGGAACTTTCTCCTGCACAGCAGAGCTTCCTTTTCCTTCAGCTTGATCTCGTAGTTAAGTCTATATTTATGGTATCAACCTGTAGCTACTCAAATGATCTGTGAGAACACTTTCCAGACAGACTTTCCACTCTTGGAATCCTTGTGTCCATGCCAGTGGATGCACAACACGCATGTGTATCAAGTCTCTAGGCTTTATTACAAGATTATATAGGAGAAAGTAATAGAATGGGGTGCGGAATCCCTTAGTTAAAGATCTTGGGGCAAATTTATTTGCACTGGTGTCACTCCCTTAACTGCAGTGGAGTTACTCTGGATTTATACTATTATGAATAAGAGCAGAACTACACTAGCTAGCAAACAGGTTTAGAAGGCCAAGCAGGTTTAGAAGCTTGGATGTCTTGCTTCCTTATTTTTCGTGTTTATTTTTTCCCCTCTGATTCTCAGTAAAGTCCTAGATTCTGCACAGTACTCAAGCATATCCTCAAATCCATCTCCATTCAGCAAAGCCCTGAAGCACATGCTGAATCAGAGCCTAAATTGGCAAATCTAGGGAAACTGAAGAACAAAAAATATGAAATGAGAATAGCTTGCTCCGCAGGAAGGTTTATCTTCTCTAAATCCTCATATTAGTTCACTCAGCCCAGGTAAACATTCCAATATACACAAATATGAACAATATATTCAAATTGCAGAATCCATTTAAAAAAACTTAATACGTTGTTGAAATGGACTCGATGCTAGTACTTCAATCTGAACACTTATGGTACCACTTCAAGGCTTTTTTTTACATTCACCATAAGTAAAATTCTGAATGAAAGCCAAGTCACTTCATATTAATGAATCATTTCTATCTCCTTATATTAGTGTGCAAAAAAGAAACCTGTTTAAGCCTCTTTATTTAATGCTGAGTTCTGTTCCTTTGTGATAAGTGCCACTTGCCAAAAGCTTAGTTTCTAACAGAGTTCAAAGTAAAGTTATTATGTCATAGACCTCAACGTAATCAGGATTTCAGGGAGGGGAGAGCGCTTTACTAATCAGGGCCCCAGAGCAGTGCTCACCACCACAGCAGTTAAATAGATCTACTTAGTTAGCCAACCTACTTCCTTAAACAGACAACATTTGATGGGACTCGGTTTTAGATAGGACATACTTTTCAGAGTTCTCATTTTCACCTGGTGCAGATATGTGGGGCCTGAGCCAAAGCCCACTGAAGTCAATGGGAGACTTTCTACCGACTTCAGTATACTTTCAATCAGGCCTTGAAGGCCTGGAATGCTGTTCTAGAGAAAAGCTTTCTGAATGTCATTCTTAAACAGCGCTCACTGAAGTCAATGGGAGCCTTTCCATTGACTTCAATGTGCATTGTATCAGGGACAACTTTTCCTCTGGGAAGTAAGTAGATTAACAAAAATTGTGACACTATCCTTTCTTCCCTCCTAAATGAAGCCTAACATGAGTTATTGAGAGAGAAGAGGCGGCACTACAATAAATCCCTGAAGAGACAGTAATGTTCATCACCGGTTTTGTTATTTTGTTCTGGCTTGTTTGGCTTGTTTTAAGAATTAACTTTGTGGATTCATGAAATTAAGGGCTTAAATGAAATCAATGAAAATGATATGATGTGCATCAAAATAATTGCTGCTTAGTTTGCAAACTCTAAAGGACCAGTTAATAGCGAGATACTGAGGGCTGCCTTAGAGCAATAAATTATGGATTTTTCCAGTAAAAAGATGAAAGAAAGTCCTACCACTACTCTAGGCTGAAGTGAAATGTTTATCATTCCCAGTTGAATATGACATTTCCTACAATAAGAAGCTGCATGATGCCCTCTCCAATGTAGCAATCCGATATATGGAACAAGTTTGAAGAAAGTAATTTTGCTGGCTGTGTATAGGAGAACTATGTGGAAAAGTAATAAAATAATATATGCCTTAGAGACTGTAAAACAAATGAAAACTTCCAGCGCTGGCGTCCATCCTTCCCCTTTTATCTCTGCGCAAGGCTGTATGGAAAATATATTAAAGTCATGAGTTTTGGTAGGTTCCATTGTACATATGGGAATATGTGATACATTATGTATTTGGTGATTTTCTTTAAATTAGATTTTTCTGATCCATAAAGGAAAAACCTGTAATATACTAATCTCCCAAATCCTTGATTTTTAATGTTCATTGTTCACATAAATCATGCTGTGCAGTGGAATGTGGAGTAGCTATTTTTGGACATACCTACTAGAAGACAAGAGGGATTTGCTGAGCTAATATTATATAGTCTAACTTTATTTAATCTGCTGGATTTATTGAAATGCAAAAATGAACCTTAATATTTTTAGAATGAATTTTAAGTGTTATGCCTATTTGCAAGCCATATTTCTCTCCATGTTGTGCCACTTTTGCTGGTCTTTAGACAATCTCGTGATATTTTCTACAGAACTCTCTCCTAGCAGCCTATTCACAGACCTCACTGTTTAAAGCAATGGAGGTTACCTGCTAGGGCTTGGCTCAGTTCAACCAGAGAGCAAAAGAGTTCCAACCTCCTGATTTATTAGTGTGAAAGAGACAAAAATTGGACAAGATGTCTGAACAGCATCCATAAACAAATGCCTCCAACTGTACCCAGTTAAAATGGAAACGAACAAAAAACTGATTGACAACCATATATTGTTGTTGATGAACTACTCTACTGAAGGGCTGGTGACCATGTGCTGTAGGTGTTCTTCATATAGAATGTTAGGGCAACTGCTTAGTTACTTTGTGCCATCCAAGCAATTCAAAGTAACCAGGTCGGGGGCCAAATATCCTGCCAGATGGCCAACGAGCTAACACAGAACTTTAATCTAAGCCTTTTGCCCTTCTCCTCGTAATAGCAAGAAAAAGGAACAATACCCAAGTCCAACCTAACGCTACTCATTTCTTACTAAGCATATTCCTGACTCTGGAGCAAGGAGGAAATATTACCAAACCATCAGGTAACTTAGAAGCTTCCAACTTCCCAGCATTCTGTTTCACGCTCACCAGGACAGTAGGAAACCTCATGATTACTCCACATATGGATACATAAAATCTAAAAGGGAAGATGTGTCTTTCTTCTTTGATCATCAGGAGGAAATAAACTACAGTGCCTACTCTAGCACAATGGTTCATCTAACTCCAGACATTTCAAGAGAGTTATTTGTGTATCTCAGTATTAATGATATGATCTTTGAGAGGGTAAATGCTTAAAAGATGTATTCAGTTGCTGGAATAAATAAAAACTTATGCTGAAAATAAAGGAGTCACTGGCATAGCAACAATGGAAAAAGACATAGTTGACCAGCTGTGTGAGTAGTCTAGAAGAGGTGATATGTTTGGCAGTGATGAATATATGTTGCAACACTCAAGATTGCAGAGAAATATAGAAATGACGCATATGGCCAGTTCCTCATCTGATGTAAATCAATGAAGCTTCACTGAAGTCAGTTGCCCTGAGTTTCTATTGCCTTGTTTGAGTTATTTCACTCGAACCACATCTATTTCTTCCAGATTCAAAATCTATTGTAGATGTCTGTGCTTACATGTTCTAGGGTAATCAAGAATTATTTTGTGACAGATTAAGCGGGTGAACAAGGGTACAAAACTGACTGACATATTCAAATGAAGTTTTATTTACAAAGATTTTAGTGTGAAATGCTTTCTTCTGTATGTGGCTTCAGTGAAAGAGAACACAACATAACAGATGCTGTTTATACAAGGAGAGGCTCCTAGTGGCGGACAGGGAAAGTCTATTTAACTGTTATGACTGGCAATTATGTTTCTTCTCTTAGTGCAAGTGAAATCCTCCACATATCCTGGGTGAAAAGCTTTTTCTTTCCCTTTCACCATCTCCAGTGGGTCCATGTCTTACCACTCTTCTCCTGGCATTGAGTATTATCATAGTCTCTTTTGCTGTTGCTAACATCACTCATGAAATTGACTGGTTGGGTGTCAAGTACCTTGACCAAGGATCAAATATGTCACATCCGTAACATGCCAGATCTCCACTAGGTCTAGAAAGGGGAAAGCTCAGGTGAATGAAAGTCTCTCCTTGAACAGGGATACTAAACACATAACACTCAGATCACAGGGAAAGTGATAGGTCAGTACATTGATGAGAATTGAAACAACATCTTCCAAGTGAGCCATTGACTGACTTGAGAAATCCAAAGTGCTATTGGTGGATTCACTCTATTTCCTCTTTTGTAATTAGAGATTCTCAGAAGGCTTGTTCTGTACTCACTGGGTCATTCATCTCCCTTGGTGCTGAGTTGTCACTTTTCCTTTGTAAATATCTAACCACTCTGCTTTCCAGGGACCGAGTGCTTCACAGAGGGAGAGGAACTCTGTTTCAACTACTGGTAGCAATGTAGATTTGTTCTAATTGGTGAGTTGTCAGTTCTTAGATTCAGATCTTGCCAAAAAACTGACCCAAGACTTTCTTCTCAGCAATCTGAGGTTCTGAGTTGATCTTCAGTTATTTTGAGATAAGCAGCAGAGAGAGCAGAACTTTAATCTTCCTCCTCCTCCATATTTCCTAGTTCTTGATCAAATTCCTCTGATTTCTCAAAATGCAGGCATGTTAATTACAATTTCTCTCCCTCTGCTTCCTCTACGGGTCTTTAAAAATAATAGTTTCTCATCTATAGTTCAGGGGTTTGTTTTTTTATTAATGTTGATTTTCACTGGGCTAGCATCTTTGACAGAGCTTTTAAGAACTCTTCCCCTGGGACTTCTGCCCTGAATTGGATCACTTGCTGCTGCTGATGACAGACATTTATCTTTTTTTTTTCAGCACACTGCACAGCTACCACTGAAATCCCACCTGCTTTTTCCTTTTTCTGCCGTTTCAGAGCCAACATCATCCCTAACTTCAGTAGAGCTGGTAGAGGACCCATCATGTGAGGCTGGGCTGATAAGGAGTTCTTCATATGTTCTGTAATATGGAAAGTATCCAGTGGCAGAAAAAGTTTGATTCAGCCTTGATAGTCCGTTGAGGAGCAAGATCTCAGAACCACAGTTTTCAGTGATGCTGCCAGTTAATAGAAGGGAGCCAGAAGGTTCGGCACTAGGCATGGAAGAGATTGCTTCCTTTTCCGTCTCATAACTTTGTGGGATGCTCTGAAAGAAGCATATGGATGATCAAGATCTAAGGTCTGTAACTATGAAACTGGAACGGGAGTTTTGGGGTGATTTCACCCTTGAAGTTGTGCCTCTTTACATTAGGGGTGAATTTGGTCCATTGTCTGTGATTGGCAAATTATAATTCCCCAGGACATTCAAAAGGGAAAGGATTGTGGCTCACAATGGAGCTCTCAGGGGCTAAGAGGGTGGAGACACCCAACTGCATGTATCTCATGAGATCTGTGAGAAAGTCCTGCATACCTAAAGACAACCACTGCGGGGGAACTCCACAATACATTGTGCTGCCAGTGGTTCCTATCCCATGACTGGGCAATTTACAACTCTGCGAGTGCTGGAGGGGCAGAGCAGGAGTAGATGAGATTTCCTGCTGGACGTTGCAGGTGTTTTCTGGGGGACATATCACACAAAAGCTGTTGTCTCCAGCTCTTCCCCTAATGGATTGCTACTTCCCCACACTCTTGCAGAGCCCCATTCATTAATGTGCTGACACTGAAGGCATTTATCTCTAGAAATGTCTCTGTATGTTTGGAGGGAAGCATTAGCCTGAAACATCCTGGGTTTCATTGTGCTCAGCCCAGATGAAGGGTGCAAGAAGGGGAGAGGGCACAAGGATCCTTCCACGTCCGCATGCCATTGTGCAGGGACCAGGTACAATAACAGTACTTGGACTCCGGGGACACAAACACACTGAGTCTAGCACCGTTTCAATGCAAGATTCACCAGAGGCAGTGAGAGACCTTGGCACCTCCTGAGTCCTAGTGCCCTCATAGTGAGTTTGTATGTGTGTGGTGGTGGTGGCAGGGAGGGGGTCTCCTCTGCATAGTTCTGGGCCCAGGTGACCCTGGTTGGGCCCCCTTTTACTCCTTTCTCCCCTATGTAGCAGTCCCTGCTTTGTCTGCTTCTGTTCCGACTAGCTGGATTCACCTCAGCTTTGCTCCACACCTGCCCTTGTACCGTATTCTTCCCTGCTCTGCCCTACTCGTGTCCCTGCCCTTCACTTTTCTTTCCATTCAGCTTATTCCCACCTGAGTAAACCCACCCAGAAAAGTTGTGGAACTAACATGACACTTGCCACTGTCTCATTGTTCACTGTGCTTGTGTGTTATCCCATCCTGGCTGGCCTGTACGTTCTTCTGGGACTGTCTATTGCTTTGATTGTACAGTGCCTAGCACAAAGGGACCCCGTTCTTTGTTGGACTTTCAGAACTACCAGAATAAACATGATTAATAATCAAATGACATGACACAGACCAACAGAAGTGGCCCTTTGTGGGGGAGACATGCCCTGAACCCCTGTCAAGTGGTGGCACAGTAGCTGGACTACCCTGGCACTCCTGAAGCCATTGCACCTGTCTCATGAGCAATGATTCAAGAATACACCCTCTGCAGCCCTCTCTACTACAAATGACCATGATGTAAGGGACTGATCCTGTGCTATTGAAGTCAATGGGAGCACTATTTCACTTGCAACTTACTTTATCACTACAACCAACAGCACCCTCACAGACATCTCCTCTTTTTTCATTGCTCTTTCTGTTGGCCTCTTTTCCCTCTGTGGTAATGCTTAAGCCATCATGTAACACTGGACTGCCAAAGTGCTCTTCATATGATCTATAATATGGAAAATATCCAGTGGAAATAACTAAGTTGCTCAGGGTCTCATCTTCTCTTACAGTGTTAACTTTGCAGCCACCACTTCCTTCTCTTTTTTCTCTTCTTATGTCACCTTCTTCCACTTCTGCTCTGATAAGTAAAGTGTCCAGTGACACCGGGTTGATAAAAAATTCCTCATGTGTTCTGTAATACGGTAAATATTGAGGAGAGGAAACCAAGTCGCTTGAGATTGACAGTTCATTGAAAAGCGAGAGCTCAGTATCAAAGTCCTCAGCACTATCTTCAAATAACAGAAAGAAGTTGGAGGCTTCTGAACGGTAAAATGGCAATATGGTTTCAAGGTTTCCCTCCAAACTTTGTTGCACCGACTGAAAGAAATATGTGCATGATCAATACACTGACAGATTTGTAAGCACAGGTGAGACCTTATTAATTACATCTGGCATAATCTACCATCTATAGCTATCATCTGTAATTATCTATGCATGGCCGAATTCATCATCGATCCTATACAGAGATATGACGGGCTGTAGACTGGCTAGATCATCAGGCTCACTAGGTAGTGATCAATGGCTTGATGTCTCGCTGGCAGCAGGTATCAAGCAGAGTACCCCAGGGGTCGGTCCTGGGGCCGGTTTTGTTCAACATCTTAATTAATGATCTGGGTGAAGACATGAATTGCACCCTCAGCAAGTTCACGGATGACACTAAGCTGGGGGGAGAGGTAGTTATGCTGGAGGGCAGGGATAGAGTCCAGAGTGACTTAGACAAATTGAAGAATTGGGCCGAAAGAAATCTGATGAGGTTCAACAGGGACAATTTTTTTTTTTAAAGGGGCATGACTGATGTGGCTAGTTTTTATGGGCTTCATGCAAGAAATAAGTCTTTAAAAGAGATCTGAATGAAGATAGGGTTGGAGTTAGTTATTTTCTTCCATGCTTTCTAAATGCATGGAATGACTCCCCAATCCCAGTGAACTAACAGGGAATAGGATAAGGAAACAACATTGGATGCTGAAGCTGGCAACTAAGGCAGGGAAGAAAGGTAAGGAGGACATGGCTGAAAACCAAAAAGGGTGAAATTGTGCAGGACCTGGAATGTTAAACTTGATAGAAATGGAGGGTAGCAGGGCAGTCACCCCACTCCTGGGAGAAAGGGGAGGCTGACTGGGGAAGCGGCCACAGCTGTGGCCACACCTAATTAGGCCACAGCAGGCCCTGATAAAAGGGCTAAGGGAGGAGCTGGGTCAGAGTCCAGGGAGAAGGGCCTAGCTGCCTGGGAACAGAGGGTACCTGATGCAGAGCAATGCTGGGGAAAGGCAAGAGGAGCTGGGAAGTTCCAGCCTGACAGCTCCCTAAGCTGAGGCCATGTTTAAGGCCTAAGAGGTGCTGAGGTGGAAGAGGTGTAGCCCGGGGATAGGCAGAGGCAGCATGTCCTACTGCCTTGCCAGTGAGGAGTGGCCATTACAGACTGAAGTTTGCCCCAGTGAGAAGGAGCTAGATGACGACTGGCAGTAGCCACTGAGGCAAGGTGGGCATAGGAGGATGGGGTTCCCCTGGGAGGGGAGACCCAGAGTTTGGGGACTACTGGGGTCAGAACCCAAAGGTAAGGGGCTAAGAGGTCTGGGAGGGACATGGGGGGCCAGAGGCAGGCGAGACACCAGCCAGCAGGGGGCGATCTAAGCGCTGAAATTGAGCTAATTCCCGAGGCAACCAGCAGGAGGCTCCTTGCCAGTGAGCAGTGATCTGCTACAGGGGGCCAGAGGAGTGATGTGGTCTGATTGTTGGGTGAAGAACAGTGTTCTAACTGCTGTAGGCTGGATGGACTGGAAGGAAGTCACACTTCTAAAATAAGAAGCATAGTATGTAGTACCTCATTTTTGCTTGACCATTCCCTTGTCTCCTCTGCAGTGTTCCACGGTAGGATCCCATTTTTTTCTTGCCCACCATCATAAAAAGAATGTTTTTTCAGTACTGTACGATTTGCTTGCCTGGCTTTGTTCACACCCTGACCTAGTTCTTCCAGTTCCTCTTCCTCTTCTATTTCCCGTAGCTGTAGCAAGGAAAGAAGAAGATCACTGAAGTGCACAGAATGGAAATCATTCCATGTTAGACTATGGATCTGACACTGAGGGGCTGACGTTCAGAAAGGTACATGTATATTTGCACACTGAGATGTGCAAATCACTGTATGCTTAACTTACATGCACAATTACTGTGACTGCACACACAGCTCTGTTTGTGCTTGATCATGACCACTTCGATGTGTAATTGAGCAGGTGTGTATGTATATGAACTGCATGTGCAGTTGCAATCATTTCATTTGTGAATTCAGCATGCAACTGGACACACTTTCCTGCATTTTGAAAGTTGGGCCCTCATTTGTCCAAAACCATTTTTTGTTTGGCTAATTTGGCCATTCTGGAGACATCTCAGAACTGACTCAGCCTTCAAAAGTCTATGAACTAGGATTTTATCACCAGGGGAAAACAATGAAGTTTACATACCCTTTATAGAGAGTAGGTGAAGGATAAACTGATCAAGGAACAAGAGTAAAAGTACCTATTTTAAACTGACAGGTTTTTTTTTTTAAATTAAAAAATACTGAAGACTTTAAATGCAAGGATAGCTAGAATTTGCAGGTTCTGCCCAGGTTACTTTAAACTTTTCCACCTACTTAAGAAACTGAATTTGGAGTCCTCAAATAGTGTCCCATTCAGCTTTTTAATTACCCAGTAAGTTTAAATTCCAAATCAGCTCATCTGCTTCTCAGGCACTGCTTAGTGGCACAAGATAAGAAACTTAATGTTTCCCAAACCAGCAGCTGAACTTCAGAAAGAAACCATCTCACCCCCAGCTTGACTACCAATGTTTACAGACCTCTGGCCTGCTAAAGAGGTGGTATTTATATCTGGTTCTGTTTAAAAATGTTTACGTTTTAGGTTAGGATACGGGTTTGAGTTCAGATACAGCCCCTTATATCATGAGCTGCCCTTGTACGATTCCAGCCCAAAATGATGGGAACTCTCACACAGGACCGGATTGAATGAGATTTCTAACATCTCGGAAATCGTGCCAAATCAGTAATTCTTGTGAGAGTTCTGCAAAATTTAGTATTTTGATATTTGGGCTGAACCTGAAAGAAAAAAAAAACACTAGGAGAATAAAAAAGTCCATTCTGGTTTTGAATCTTATCTGGAACTAAAACCACGGAGGCAGGGACATGAAGTGATTCAGAGTTAAGGCTCCACTTTGGGCCCAACTCTAGTTTGCGTCTCTGCTTTCATTTGAAAAACAGACTAATTAGGTAGCTCCAAAGAGGAGTGATGAACCTAAGTTCAGGTATCATATTACTACTATACAAAAAGACATGCAGGAATAGTTCACCACTAAAAATATTGCAAAGAATATTAATACACCTACTGTCTTCATGGAAGTAGCTGGTAACTTTTTTTCTTCTTAGCTATGTTTGATACACTTATTTTCTTATAATTCTTCCTCCACACCAGCTCTTAATTGGCTTTTTTCATCTCTCATTTACTAGCAAAAGATTAGTCTCCAAGGGCTTCTGTAAGCATCTTCAGGATATCCTCCAAATATTTCACACAGCATGGCACAAACCCCACAACTTATTGCACTTGACTAAACTCTGTATGCTCAAGTGAGTCCCAGGACTGAAAAAAAGCAATGTCTCACAAGTCACAAGAAATCTCTGCGCATCAAAGTGCCTGTTTTTATTTCTTTAACCAATCACTAATTATTATGTTTATAAACCAGCCTCCAATCTATATCCATAAAGGGAAAATCAGTTTAGAGAGCTTCATGTCCACATGTTCAGCTTTCCCTTGCTGAGTTTATGCTCTAGCAAACACACCGCCTTGGGAATTGTGTGGCAATTCTGAGATGACGTCACAGAGCAAGTGTTCTCTTTCTCCATGACGAACACATAATAAAGAGTCTGGGAAGAGTTGTATGGCTATACCAGGCTACCATACCTGAATAATCAGAAAGTCGCCCTCTATGGATTCTCACACCATGCATCAGTATGAATAACTGAATAATTAGAACATGTTTTAGCCTAACACGTTATTATTGTAAAGCTGCATTTAGGAGTATAAGGCCCGACTGAACTAACGCATACGCTGATGTCAATCAGGAGTAACTCCATTCCAGTCAATAGAGTTGTGCTGGTTGAAAGGAGAATCAGGTCTACAGATTAGAGGAAGCTATTGAAATGAAATCCCTCCACTACAGTAGTCTGTAACTGTATACTGCTCTTATAGCTTTGCACTGGTTACGTATCTTCATAGGTGCTGGAACTACGGGTGGCGGGGGTGCAGTAGTTTGCAGTTTGGTTGAATGGCTCTCAGTACCCCCACTATACAAATTCTTCTAGCACCACTGCGTCTCTCTTGAAACCAGGCAATGGTTCTAAAAGTTCTGCTGCCTTAGTAAGGCCCAGAAATGTTCACCTTACCTGCCCACAGTCACTGACACAAACAGTGGTTAAATATTTCCTTTCCCTAACATTTTTCCACCCACAAAATCCAGAATGTCTGAAGGAGAGACTAGCCATATCTACAACAGCTATTTATCTATAATATTTTTAATATATATTTTAAGGGTATGATTTTCAAGAGCATCTAAGGGAGTCAGGTCCTTTTGAAAATCTAGCCTTAAAGTCTAAGTAAAATAAAGCATACACAGGCCTTCATATACACTGTTTACCAGTGATGGGCACACAGCATGGAAGAAACATGGGGCTGCCTTGTGCTATCCTATCACTACATTATTTCCATCAATCATACCAGAAGAATGAATGCTACAGACAGAGATAAGACAAGGAAGACTTAAAGCACATGATATAAAAGAGGAGTAATCCAATGTCTGTATTTAAGGAAGTCTGCACTGACCCCCCCCCCCCCCACTTGGAAAGACAACTTCCATCTTTTCATGTGCTGTATATTTATACATGCTTACTGTAATTTCTACTCCATGCATCCAATGAAGTGGGTTATACCCCACGAAATCTTATGCCCAGATCAATTTGTTAGTCTCTAAGGTGCCATAAGGACTCCTCGTTGTTTTTACTGGTACAGAATAAAACATCTATCCCTCTGAAACCAGACATTTCACTCTTATACCAACATAGAACCATAGAACTATAGGGTTAGAAGGGACTGCAAGTGTCATCCAGTCTAACCCCTTGCCAAGATGGAGGATTTTGTTGTCTCTAAACTAGTAGTGGGCAACCTGCGGCTCGTCAGGGTAATCCGCTGGCAGGTCATGAGACAATTTGTTTATATTGACGGTCTGCAGGCAGAGCCACCCACTGCTCCCAGTGGCTGTGGTTCACTGTTCCCAGCCAATGGAAGGTGTGGGAAGCCCGCGGGCCACAGGTTGCCACCACTGGTCTAAACCATCCAAGAGAGTTGGCTCTCCAGCCTCCTTTTGAATCCCCAAGTGAAGGATCTTCCCCAACCTCCCTAGGCAGTCTGTTCCACTGTCCTACTGTTCTTACTGTTAGGAAGTTTTTCCATGTTACCTTTAAGTTTCATTTTATTATAGCAAACTACAGTCTATTGGCTTACAGATAAAATCATGCAGCCCTTAGCCAGGCAAACTCCATTTATCCTGGAGTAAAGGTTTAGAACAACTGCATTCTGTCCCGTTAAATTCTCCCTGTGTGAGTGAATTGTCCTCCATCTTTTCAGTCATTACAGATTTCAGGCTTTGGGCCGGGGGAATAAGGCAACAGAAATAATACATTTGCATAAAACTTTGATGTTAAAATGGGTAACTTTGAAGGAGCACCTATTTTAAAAATGCAATTTAGGAGAACTGTCACAGAATCCTCCTAAAATGTATTAAGAATCCAGGAAATGAAACTTACAATTATAATATGCTGTGGACTTTCCACTATAACGTTAGGCAAATCTCTTTAGTCTAAGACCAAAATCTGCCTTCAGACAGGTGCTCCTTTTAACTTCACATTCCCAATACAATAACCTGGCCCATAACAATGAATAGTAGTTACAAAATTCAGAGTTACTAAGGCATCTTCCAGCTGATGCAAAGGTTGGTCTTATTTAAATGTTAATGCAAAGCTGGAAGCATGCCAGAAATACTACTTTCATTGTAGGCTATACCCTGCAGTCCTTACTCAGACAAAGCTTCCATTGAACTCAACAGGAGTTATTGCTTAATAAGAATCAGATAGAAAGGTTAGTCACTTACATCATGGGCTAAATTCAAGTGTAACATTAGGGGATAAGAAGTGGGTGAAAGAGGTAGGAACCAAACCAAATGTCTTGAATATCAACAAGCTTCCCTAGCAGCATGCAGCAGATGGAGTCCAAGCCTAAGAAATAGCTAGGGCCAGAAAAACTAGATAGACAACATGACCGGTGGTGGGTGTGGTTGTGGATTGTATAGAGCAGTGTTTCCCAAATTTAGGATGCCACTTGTGTAGGGAAAGCCCCTGGCAGGCCGGACCGGTTTGTTTACCTGCCGCGTTCGCAGGTGCAACCGATTGTGGCTCCCACTGGCTGTGATTCACTGCTCTGGGCCAATGGGAGCTGCTGGAAGCGGCGGCCAGTATATCCCTCAGCTGGCGCTGCTTCCAGCAGCTCCCATTGGCCTGGAGCAGCAAACCACGGCCAGTGGGGGCCGCAATCAGCCGGACCTGCGGATGTGGCAGGTAAACACACTGGCCTGGCCCACGAGGCGCTTTCCCTACACCAGCAGCATCCCAAGTTTGGGAAACATTGGTATAGAGTATACCTATAAATAGTAGGGTAATTGCAAATTTTTGCAACTCCTGTGCTGAGCTTTTGAGACAGAAACAAGGTGAAGATAAACGTGGACTCCAAGAAATGGGGCTGCATGATAGCTACTTCCCCACACACAAATCCACTGGAATTCAGAACACTGAATTTGAACTCATGGCAATCTCTTCCAAACAACCCCTTAGTGAAGAGCCGTTTGGGTGAATGAGGACATGGGCCTGGCCTGTGGCTGTAGCAAATCCTGAAGATCCACAGTCAATTCAGAGAATACAGCCCTCATTACAGGGGGCTTTCCTCTCTGACCAGTTGCTATCAGTAAAAAGAGAGTATAATACACTTGATCCTGCTAATGGAAGGAGCATACTGAGTTATTCAGATGCTGCGATGGGTTATTTTTCTTTGAAACCTTTCAGCAAAGCAATAAGAAGATAGGACAAAGCCATTTTGATCAATATGAGGAAAGGCCTCACTGGAGGGCTGTTTAGCCACAGTTCATAGCAAGGGGCTATGTGGAGCTGCTGTGCTCCAGCTGGCGCCCAGGAGCTATTCAGATGGGCAGAATGCCTCTCAAAGTTCCTCAGCTGTGCAGAGGGCCTCAGTCTATGAGGAGGTCCTTAAGGGGAAAGAACATTGTGTTTCAACTTTAAAACTAGGTATGTTAGGCTGTAGCCAGAGCACTGCTGTGCGCTGAGGATATCTGGTGCTGTAACAGCCCCCTGAGGCCCAGTGTAATTTCAAGTAGCCCTGAGGCTGTTGTGACTTACACTGGGGACCCAATCAGCCTCCCACAGTCCTGGTGAGCGGGAGAGTGTCCAGCCTCTGGCTTTCTCCCAAGGTTCTGTGCCAAGCTCAACTCAGGCAGGTCCTGAGTTTGTAGGCAAGTAGAGCAGCCCTGTGATCTGAACAGCAGCTCACACCCAGCCTGGAGGATATTGGATTCGATTATACTGGAAGTGGGAAGTTGGCTAGGACACCAGAGTTATTTATGAGTCCTTTCAAGAGCTGCCATGGGGTCTTTAACTTCCAAATGTGGTAGCAATCAGTGAAGAACAAAAGGAACCTCAATGGAAGGTTTCTTCTAAGGATGTCATCTCCTAGGAGGGCAGTAACCCCTAACACAGGGAATAAGCGAAACTCCTTATCTGAGAGACAAATCCACAGACTCCTGGCTACGGAAGAGGGTGTTATCAAGTGAGTCATAGAAACACCTTTAAAAGAATGGATAAAGTTCAGAAGAAATATCAGAAAACTAAACTTTTTAGAAACTTTGAATCACTGTGAAAACATTTAATTACTGCACGTCAGATATTCTCTTTGGTTCATAAACCAAAAAATATAAAAACAAGGAAGGAAATGTGGGAACTTAACAAAAAAGAACTCAGTTGTGCCTTATAAGGAGATTTTTCAAAGCCATATATTGTGATACTTTACAAAAAATAGATTATTCCATGTAAATCATGCAGATTATAGAAAGTGACTAGGATTCCCTCTGATTAACAAATAATCTATTTCCCTTTTTCATTTAAAAAGTGTACCTTCCTAAGTCACAGCTTATTTTTCATATTAAAATATCAACTTGTTCATATTTAATTGTCAGACATAATTTGATGGGACAGCTCCCTGAAGAATAAGTTAAAAAGAAATACTCAGAAATGCCTGAGCAACAGAGAAATACAGAAGAACACATTAGAAGCTCTCAAATAATATTTGATCTCTTTACTGATATTCCAGAGAATTGATATACAAACATGATTTTGAGTGGAATGTGATATTATTCCTCCTGATTATCATACTGGATGCTGCCTTGAAGTAGAATGTATTATATTATAATGGGATTTCTCAGCTGCATCAGTAAGATATTTAGACTGCTAATGAAGTGTTCGGGGCTGGAAAAAAACCTGCTTCATTGAAATTCATTGCCATGAAGATTTTGCTGTCAAGTCTGCTTATGCATATGTCTTAGTTTAATTTCACAAAATGACAGAGCTAATAGAAGTGGCAAGCAAACTAGAAAAATCATAAAACCATTGAATTTGACTTATGTGGCTTGCAAGGCACGGTTTGAGGTTTCCGGCAGATAATGTTTTAAAATAGAAATATGACAGTGAATTGTACAGGAAAATAAGAAATAGCTGAACAATGAGTAGGATGATTGTTGCGGAGAAGCTATTGAAATCTAAAGAGACTCTGTAGGGCCTGTGAGTCTAATTAAACTCTCTGCCGAGTTGCTCCCATGGCGAAGCATCTGAGGTACATTCCATGAGCTCCCCCTAGTACAAAGGTTGGCATTGCATCATTCCCTTTTGCAGACCTGACAGGGGGAAGAGGGGAATCCTGACTCTTCCTACATCCCTGCATAGCATAAGGGCAAGGCACAATCTAACCCTAAATATATGTACACTGCACCATACACTGGGGACCCTTTTGTGCTAGCTTTTGAGATATGGGTGTTTTTTCTATACCTGCACACAAGCCTGGGCTTCCTTTTAGATAGAAGAACTACTATATTTATTTTTAAAGTAAATTAGCATTGAAAAGCTGTGGAGTTTGCCAGCTCAATTTGTGAACCCAGAAGATAGTTGAAGAGATTCCCCAAAAATTCTAATTCCATGAGGTTCACTCACCCCTACTTCACACTGAATGCTCTGTCTGGGTGTTTTAAAAGCCAGTCTATCTGGGTTACTTTAGGTCCCACTTGACAAAGGCATCATCTTGATTATTGCAAGTGGGTTGTAAAATCCATTGAAATTTGCCTGAGGTCCAAGAGGTGAAATCACTAATAAAGACCTAACTATTACTATATGGTTGAGGATGCTGTGAGCCAGTTAATTTACAGCACTTTATATGAGGTGCAGAGTACCAGTCAGACACTAGGTGATGAACATAGAATAAATGACCAACCTACATTACCTATCTCGACAGACAGAATACCAGTCATTGTTTGTCTCTGCTCACTTAGGCTAGCTTCACAAAGGGACTTAGGGTATGTCTACACTGCAATTCAAAACCCACAGTTGGCCCCATGCCAGCTGACTCAGGCTCCCAGGGCTCGGGTTAAGGGGGTGTTTAATAGCAGTGTAGATGTTTGGGTTAGAGCCAGATTTCAGGCTGCAGCCCAAGCCAGAACATCTATACTGCAGTTAAACAGCCCTGCAGGCCAAGCCCCATGACCCCAACTCACCTCAAACTGGGGTTTCTAATTGCAGTATACACATACCATAGGAGCTTACTGCCACTTTATACTTCTGAGTCCAACATTTAGGTGCCACTGGCATTCACAAAACCCCAGCTCAGCTGCTGCCTTACCCTGCAGGCACCTAAAAACTCCCTCAACACCTACATTTTCACCATAAGCATCTCCTAAGCCCATGTTTCCCAAACTTGAGATGCCACTTATTTAGGGAAAGCCCCTGGCGGGCCGGGCCAGTTTGTTTACCTGCCCCGTCCACAGGTTCAGCCGATCGCGGCTCCCACTGGCCGTGGTTCACTGCTCCAGGCCAATGGGAGCTGCTGGAAGTGGCGGCCAGTAAGTCCCTCACTCCCACCGGCCTGGAGCAGTGAACCGCAGCAAGCAGGAGCCGCAATTAGCCGAACTTGTGGAGGCAGCCAGTAAACAAACTGGCCTGGCCCACCAGGCGGTTTCCCTACACAAGTGGCATTCCAAGTTTGGGAAACACTGCCCTAAGCAACTGCACATGACCACAGATACCTCAGTCCTGACCTGCCCAGCAGCTTGGCACCTCTATCATGCCGAAGCCCCAACAGGCTCCTCAAATTAAGCATTGCCCCGCCTATCTTGCCTGCATGCTTTGAGCGAGAAACAGCTTCCATGCTGACTCTCAGAGAAGGTTCCTGACCGTATCCAAGTAGAGATAGGAGCCTCTCTTTATCTCAGACTTAGGCACCCAACTCCCTTTAAGAGGTGGGTTTAGGGCCCACCCCCTCCTTGGCATCACCCCTTGCTAACTTAGGCAGCTCCCCTCTCAGCGTGCTGGCTTTTCTGGATCTAGTTCTGAGGGTTCAATCTCTCCCCATGCATGGTATGAGGAGAGTCAAGACCTAACTCAGGGTTTGTGGATTCCACTGGGTTGCTAGGCACCTAAACGTTACCTATTGCAACACTTTGCGATTCTAGCGCTTAGCATCTGGTCTGCAGCCACTGAAGTCAGGTTAAGTTTTGCTATTCTGTTCAGTGAGAGCAGGACCTGGCCTTTAATGTGGACTTTGACCTTGAAAAAGAAATGAGGGAGGACTGCTGCATATGTACGTTTGTCATTAATCAGTGACTTAATCTGCTTAAGCTAATGAAAATACAGCTACATATTTTAAATTGTAGACTGTGGAAAAGACACTGCCATTGTAACAGGTTTCAGAGTAGCAGCCGTGTTAGTCTGTATCCGCAAAAAAGAACAGGAGTACTTGTGGCACCTTAGAGACTAACACATTTAGTTGAGCATAAGCTTTCATGGGCTTGATGGAGTAGGCTGTAGCCCATGAAAGCTTATGCTCAAATGAATGTGTTAGTCTCTAAGGTGCACAAGTACTTCTGTTCTTTTTGCCATTGTAATGTTGGTTCACTACAAGCACATGGAGCGTCTCAGGGCTGGTCTATGCTGTGCCGTCATAGTGTTTCACGTGTGGTCATACCCTCAGGAGAAACTGTGAAGTGTTGAGCACCTAGTGGGAGGCAGTGAGTGTAAAGTGTTGTTATTAGCTGTCATTATAATTCAGCGTTTCTTCATTCTCTAGGAAGGAGGGATGGATGGGTATAATAATATTCCTCTAACCAAGTATTACAGATCTCCATGAATTAGTCCCATTATTTAAACCAGGACAACTTTTATTATTTTACTGAAAAATCTGGATGTTCTGGTCTGTTGTGCCTGCTACATATCCATTTTTAAGCATAGGTCATGCCACAACTTTGCCTTGTTATTGGTAATGATCCTGGCCACATTTTAATAGTAGGTAATGATTCTAATTGCTCATGAGATACCAATTGCTCAAGGAAGGAAGGTTGTGAAGCTCCTCACAGACACAAACCCAAAATGAAGGAAAATAAATACTTCTTGGATAGAAATTCTACTTCCATTGAGGGCAATACATATGGAGATGCATGTGTAACTCAAGGTCAGTGCATGGCCTAGCTGTCCTGCCCTATAGAATGAATGTTCCAAATATTATTGGTGTTATTGACATGATTCTGACACAGGGACCCCATCCTCAAACCTGTTTGAAATTTAACTGGGGTCAGAGGGATTATTACCATGAGTGAGGCTTTGCGGGTTGAGGCCCAAAAGCGGGACGGTAAGGCTGACAAACTGTCAGTAAGCGTATTAAACTCTTAGAATTGCAAATATCTCTCAAGACAGATGAGCCACACAACAATTTGTAACCAGTTTTCATTCGTATTTGCTATGGATCAGCAGCAGCTGACTGTGTGACGGTCTTAAAAGTGAATCCTGTCCCAAGTGGAAGCCCTACCCAATGTTTGTATAATACACAATGCCATTTAGAGCTTTCATCTGATTATTTCCTAATGTCCCTGTGTAAGCTGGTAACATACAAGCCATTGTACTGATTTTGCAATGTTAACATCAGGTCAGTGTAAACTTTTTTTTTCAAATGGCAAATATCTGTGCCTTCCAGAGTTACTCTCCAGCATCCCTGGCAAATTGCATGATGGAGAATCTCAAAACGCAGGAACTTTCATTTCATTTTGGGTACAACCCATAAAAGATTATTCTATATGAAAGATGAAGACTGGTTCTCTGTTGCATACGCCACCCACCTGCATCGAAGGGTGGTGGAACTTGATGGGGCCAGCTGCTCAAGGATCACAGTCCCACTAGCAAGGGAGGGAGACATTCACCAAAGGACAACAGATGGCTCCTCCCTGTGGGAATCTCTGGCACTCATTGGACAGGTGTGAAAAGAGTGATGCTTGTCCACCATTCCCTAGCTCCCAGGATTTAGCCCAGCACAGAGGTCATGTGATGCCTCTTTCAGCTCAGTTCCAGTAACCCTCCCTACCCACCCGAACTAGGAATGGGAACCTGGCCTGACAGAGGCTGTGGATCTAGCCGATCACCTGTTAAGAGGGTCAAGAAGAAAATGTTTCTCCCATGGGCCAATTGGCAGAGGACCAGGGAGATTTTTGCCATCCTCACAGTACCTTCAAGCCACAGTGGATTAAGTAGAAACACACTACCCAAATGAGCTGCTGGACTGGAGAGGGGAAGAAGGGGCAGGGCCAGAGCCTCTCCTCTTACAGCCACGCTGCCTGGACCGCTGCCCGGTGCAGCACAGAGGAGCCACTGCCTGGGAGAACCAGGTACTCTCCCACACAGCTACTGTGCTGCACCGGGCAGCATCCGGGAGTGGCTCCAGGGCCTGGCTGCCAGGAAGAGCAGCCAAATATGCCAGGGGGAGCTGGTGCAGCAGGAGGACAGAGCCCCCCTAGCCAGGTAATGTGGGATGGGGAGGGGACAGGGAGAGTGGGCTAGGGCCAGGGCAGTCACATGGGGGGGAGTCATGTGGGGAGGTCTAGTGCCCCCCATTTTGCTGGTGCCCCCCTTGGTGTCCCTCCCACGAGTCGCCTTGGGCTCATGTGATAGGGTGAGAGCTTCTGGCCTCCTTGGGCCAAGTGCAAGTCGTAATTACCAGATTGTTTTATTAGCTTTGTAAGAAACAATCAACAGAATCACCACTCAAGAGACAGGGCTGTAAAAGCTCACTTGGAACTATAAAACTTTTTGGAAGTGCAAACAAAAAGCCTCTAAAATCACACAACAGCCTTTTAGCACCGTGCTGGCCATGCCAAGGTCCTTAAAGCTGCCCAAGGGAGTGTGCCAGAAGTGAGAGGCAGTTTGGCTGAGTGTATTGTCATCCTGCAATCCCTGACCAGTGTAATGGGCCTTTACAACCCAGCAGAAACTACAGCAGCCCTGAGGCTGCTGTAAGCTATGCTGGGGACCAAACCCCAGCTGCTCCAAAGAATCAGGGAAGCACAAAGGTAACTGGCCTGATTAGAGCTTGTTTTAGCCCATTTTCTTTAACGTACACAATTTGAAAAGCATCAGATCTGGTGGTGGCAAGGGGCTGAGGAAGAGGGTGGATTATATATATATTTTTAAATTGCTTCTGGATTTAGCAGCTCAGATCTGCTCATGAGTATCTATAACAAGGAGCCTAAGCAGGTGTTTCCATGAAGTGAAATGCTTAACTGAGGACCAGTTAAGGATTCTGCACCCTTCCCCAAATGTAATGAGTGCAAAATCCTGGCTTCACCTGTGTGCATTGCCAAGCAAGAGTTAAAATTTAGCTAACAACAAAGGCAGAAACAGCAGATCAAGCCGGAGTGCTTTAGAGACCCAAGGACAATGGTTTCTGTCAATATGTGATAACTCAGATATTCAGATGTCCACCCAGTAACTCAGCTTATCGGTAAGAAAGGCCCCTGGATACCTATAAGCACTCGTCCCTACCCCCACACACACCCCGCCTCTCCCCCTGCAAAGTAGTCATAGATACTTGATATAATCAAGATGGCTTCTATATGTATATACTGTTACTATTATTATCTTTGTTAAGAATTCTCTCTTTACTTGTAACAATATCTGTCTCTGTAAGTACAAATAAATGCAAAAGAATTAATAAGAAAATGTATATAACTGGCCACTGTGACACCATATTTTAGAAGCTGTTTACCAGTCTTCCTGGTGCCGTGAATAAATCCTCCTTCAGTATTTGCCTGTGCGGTTTAATTCTTGAGGAAAAGAATCTTTTTGCCTAACAGCATGTATCTGGAGGAAACACACAGCTAGCCTCTTCTCCCACCCTTGCGGTCCTGCACAGGGACCCAAGCAGAATACCCACGCTGACGAACCCGAGTATGGGTGCTAATAGCTAGAGCACTGTGTTTTCCTAATTGGCCGAAGCCCTTGAGACGATGGTCTGAGTCCAGCACCCTGCACAGCAGATGGATAACTGCATCTAGAAATAGAGGACTCACAACATTTGGGATCAGTCATGTGGCTTATTTTTCAAGGGGAGGAGGCGCAAACCCCATCCTCCTGAAGTAATAAATGGAGACGAATTCTGTGATCGGCCTCTCGTGCAGTTCAGAATGTCAGAATTCGGCCTTGTGAATATACATCATTTTTCTATTGACCTTTCATCACACTTTGTCCAGGCTTCTGAAATCATCCTTAAATCTTTAAAAGCTGGGAGCCTTCTTTGGATGTTTCTGCGACACCCTGAATGCCAGCAGTCAGAGCCACGTGGAGCGTTGTGCATGCACACAACTAGTGTTGATTAAGAACACAATGCAGAATCTACTTGAAGTGCTTCTTTTGTTTGAAAAGCCTCAAGAGTCTCATTATCATCAGGTTTCTTATGCACAGAAACTGGAGTTTCCATAAAATACTGTTGAAAGGCACAAAGCAACGTCAAAGAACGTTATTGCTTAACACAAATGTAGCGATAAAAATGCAAAACATATTTGGGGACACTCGACTAAACATTTTGGGGCATGTTATGTTATGTTGGTTCTTTAATTCATCAAATATATATTCAGCTGTTAGCATACACAAGTTATAAGAGGACAAGGCAGTGGATTTAAGAGAGACCTTGCAGATTCAAATGAAATGATAAGCTCATAGTGCTCTAATGATTGATTGTAGCAGTGATTGCATGAAAACCCCTGCAGACTTTTTAATTACAGTGACCCTTACTGTGAAAAGAAGTTGGTAAATATTCTTGGCTGCACCCAGTTTCTGCTCAGCATATCTGAGAAAGGAGGGGGCTGTCTGGGTGCCAGTTGTGGTTCCCTGAAAATTTAGATAGAGCCAGAATAAGTTTAGAATATCATAGGGGCTGCTCTAAACTTATCAGCTGGTAATGGCTCTGAAGAAACTGTCCACCAGCTGAGCACTGCCAGAATGTCATGAGTTCTGGCCCCATATCCTTCTTTCCCTAAACACCACCTACCCTGGGATGAGGCAGAGGGGTGACATAAGAATTGGCTGGATCATGAATATAAGGGGCCAGACTTACCCAAGCTGGTACAGAGAAATGTGTATGGTACTTGTTAATGCCAGCCTGGCCTCCTGAGCCCTATGAACTAATGTTACTCCAGCTGCCCCTTCTGGGTTTTCTGCTGGGAGCTATCATTTTAGTTGGCAGCTGGAAGAGAGCCGCTAAGAGGATGCGCTGGGTCAGCACTTTCCCAGGCCATCCCCTTTCTTCTTGGTGGTACTGCCACTTTTCTGGCTGCTCTGGTTCACTGAGACACAATGGCAGGAGCTCACCCGGGCAATGCACCCAAAGGAGCCAGGGGTGGAGGAGCCAAAATCTCACTCTTCCTTTCTAATGTTATTTAGACTTATTGCTCTGTTACATCCAAACCAAATGACAATCCAAAGCCTTTGCAGTCCCCAGCACCTTCCATCTGAGAATCTCAGTGCACGCGACTAACATTCTGCCTTACCACACCCCTATGAGGTGGGCGCATTTTATTACATTTCTCACTCATGCATTAATTCCCCTCCCCACAGCAAGCATTCCTTTCTTACTAATTCATCTGCAATGCCAGCAGAAGGCCTGCGAAGAAGGGACCGACAGTGCCAGCACATATTGTGCCTTTCAAACCCCTTTAGCTTGATGATCTTCAGTTTACCATATAACAGTTGCATGGCTGAGAATGTATTGGGGAAAGCTCATGGACAACGTGGCCATTTAAATCACCTTATCAAGGAGCCGACTGGCTGAACTACAGAGAAACATTAGCAGTGGCAGCGAGGGGGTTGCAACTTGCAGTTCAGAAGAACTCAAATTATTCAACCAGCTCTTGGGTTTGCAATGGTATTGCAGCCCCTCAGCTAGGGTCTTGCAGATTTCAGGGAATTATCGATCAGTTTCCCAGCGTCTGGGTAGTTTCTTAGGTATGGTCTACACTACAGACGTATATTGGTATAACTACATAGTTCAAGGGTGTGTATAGACAGTGCTGTGTTGGCGAGACAGCATCTCCCACCAACATAGCTACCATCTCTTGGGGAGGTGGATTAACTAACCAGATGGAAGAGCTGTCTCCGATTGGCTAGGGTATCTTCATTAAAGTGCTACAGCGGTGCAGCTGCACTGATGCAACATTTTAAGTGTAGATGTGCCTTTTAGTGTCATTTATTTGTTTACACTATATACAGCCATCCTTGAGCAGGAGTGGTCGCAAACAGCATATAGACAATCTCTGCTTTCAGGGACTGCAGTCCAAACACCAGTAGCCAACACCCAGGAAGTAACTCTGTCCTGAGCATTGACTCTAGTCAGCCAGATAAAGGTAGAGAGAAAACCGTCCAGCTATATGACACGGCTTCTCTCAAAGAGGAATGGTATTGTAAAAAGCAAACAACGATACAGCATTCAGCTGCCTGCATACTTGTAAAGGGAACTTGTAAGACTTTGCGTAACCATGTCATCTGGTGACTCCTGCCATTTTAATATAGGCAGTAATTCATACTATTATAGGCAGGACTGATAGTGCTACCTATTAAGGTTGCCTGACATTTCCCATTATAAGACCCTGTTTTCAATTGCTTATAACTTTGCCAAACTTTAATCTTTTGAGTTGAAATTTTCTATGCTGAGTGTCTGCTTCACATTGAATTATTCTGGAAAATTTCAGCCAAAACAATTCAGCCATTTCCAAGAACAAGACTAGGGCAAACTATACTGTATGGTCCATGTTACAAAATTCTGGTTACCTTAACCAAAAAAAAAAAAAAGATCTATCACTTCCGTGCTTTGGAGCAGGGATTTAGCATTTGGCAGGGAGTTGTGTTAAGCATATGATTTTTGCTGTACCTGTGGAAATGAGCCCAAATTTAGCCAAGTTATAAGCCATTGAAACTTCCAGTTAGCACATGCTCAGTAGAGATTTCTTCGATTTTTAGCTGCTAAATTCCCCATAGATTCCATCCACACGGAGCATGCTCCAGCCGGAGCTGAGCAGGATTTTCCTTGCAATTGTAGCTCTGGGCTGTAGTCTGGGCCAAGTCCAGGTCTGGGCATCTGATTTGAGGGCAGGGAGCCTGTCCTTTATGTATTCTCAATGAAACCATTAGAATTAGGCAAGGGAATAGCCATAGGATACAGTAGGGCAGCAAAATTTCTAATCCCCCTTCTCCCCTCTCTATTAGTGGAGTTTGAGCCTGTGGCTAATGACCATCCAGGGGTCATGATTGATCCTGTGCTGGATTCCAACCTTTCATTTTCTTGGGCTCCAAACAGGCTGGTTTTCTAATAAGGACAGAGAAAGGGGAGGCAGGAGGCTACTGTTTAGCTCACAAAAAAACAGAGCTAGCAGCATTCATCAGCTGCTCAGTCTCCTTTAAGCTTTGTCAGCAACTGCTGCCTGACTCCCTCTTCCCTGAAGAAAAAGTGCTGCCACAGTCACAAACCCCTACCCCCAAGTCCTGTATTCTTGTCCTCATTTGACTGACAGAGCCCTGAATGGCTTAGGATCTGCCTCCCCGAGACACTACCTCTCTCCCCCTAGATACTGGCACCATAGTTGCCATGCTGGGAGGTGCTCAAGGCGGGACATGCTCAGAGCTGCTAGCAGGACACTGTCAGTGAGTGACCCTTGACTTTGAGACCATACACACATAATTTGGTCCAAACTACCCCAGATCTGCAAAGCCTATGTCCCCAGGTTCTAGGGAGAATGGTAAGGACTGGTGTGTGCCATGACAGGGCATTTCTTTGGTGATTGTTCTGGGTGGCTTATTTCTTGCTGTAGGAATCGATATGCGATTGTTGGCCCCAGGCCTTTCCAGGGATCAGAGTTGGGGTGGGGGGTAATATGTGTGTCCTTCAGCCTTTTCCTCACCCAGTTTAGAGCTGCCTCCATCCCAGGCCCGACCAAGTCCGTCCACCTTCCCCTACACAGATCCCAGACCTGCTGAGCACCCTCTGCAGGGCTCAAGAGGCTGTGGATGTAGATGGGAGAGGAGAGAGACCCCCTCACCCATGGAGCTCAGCGCCACATTCTGGCTCCATGTTTTTTTTCTGCTTTTTGAGGAATCTAAGTCAGCAGTTGTTAAACACAAGTCAAAAAACACCCTGACAGAAGAGCATCGCCCCAAAGTCTTCCATGCTTCAGAAATGTCACAGGCATTGTATATATACAGTATAGTTTTAGCCATGTCGGTCCCAGGATACGAGAGACACAAGTGAGTCAGGTAATATTTTTTATTGGTTCAACTTCTGTTGGTGAGAGAGACAAGCTTTCAAGCCACACAGAGCTCTTCTCCAGGTACTGTATCGACGGAGACTTTTAGTACAGCTGTCAGTGTTCTGAACTTCACACTGTGAGCAAGGTTATCACGTGACCAGAGGTGGATTACACTTTTGTGGGGCCCTCGGGCAAAGAAAGTGAGGGCCTCTCCCCACCCCTTCTGCCTGCAATCCCCTGTGCCACACACACACACACACACACACACACACACACACACCCTAGTGTTCCTGCTGGAGAGTGGGGTTGGGGCACGGGGCTTGCCCCACTCCTCCTGCCTGGGCCTGAGCACTGGGCAGGTAGGCAAAGTGGGGACATGGGGGCTCCAGTTTTTCCAGGGCCCCCCAATTGGCCAGGACCCCTGGGCATGGCCCCTGTTGGCCCAGTGGCTAATCCACCACTGCACATGACTATGCGGAACCTAAATCCTGACATCAAGGGTGTGCTGTAAAAAAGCCTTTGTTGGGTAAAACAAATGCCTGGTGGGCTGACTTGTGAAACAAAGGGCATTTCAAGCTACATTCCATAACAAGGTATTGGGGATCGCCCTGTAATTGTTTTCATTTCAAAGCAACCTTACCAATAATGTATTATTATGATTTTTGTTCTTTTACCCATTACACCTTCTGTATCTTTCCTGTTTCTCAGTTATTTCCAGAGCTGGTCAGAACATTTTTGGTGAAATGTAATTTTGTCTAAATATGCGGGTTGGGTTTTTTTTAAGCCAAAATGTTTCATGGAGATGTATTTGTGCACAAAGATTTCACTGGGAGGGTTTGGAAGTCCAGGGCTCGCTGGTCACTTCTGCAGAGAGAGAGAGAGAGAGAGAGAGATGCAGGGACAGAGGGTATGGCTACACTTACAGTTGTACAGCGCTGGGAGTTACAGCTGTCTTTGTACAGCTGTGTAGGGAAAGCGCTGCAGTGTGGCCACACTGACAGCTACCAGCACTGCAGTGTGGCCACATTTGCAGCATTTGCAGCGCTGTTGGGAGTGGTGAATTATGGGCAGCTATCCCAGCATTCAAGTGGCTGCAACATGCTTTTCAAAACAGGGGGGTGGGGTGGAGTGTGACAGGGAGCGTGGGGGAGACAGAGAGAGTGGATTTTTGGAGGTGACACTGTGTCAGCTCCCTGCCTTGCAAGTTCTAAGGACTGGAAGATACACAGCACCTACCTTCAATCATTTTAAAAGTTTTGACCCCTTCCCCCACCCCTCTCTAATTCAGTAAATACAAATTATGCACTCCTAAATAGCCTTCAGACCACATAAGCAGCTGCCCAACACGGACTCCTCCCTCCCCCTCTGCCGTGTGACTTCTCTCTTCAAGCAAACAGCTGTGAACATTCCAAAGCAATTCCCCTGCCTGCCTCCGCTCGAGCAAACAGGAGCTGTGTTTATTTTTTAGATAAGCAGTTCGGGCGAGCTCGGAGTTCAGCCATTCTTCCAGTTTGTTGTGAGCAGGCATTCTGGGATACCTCCTAATACCCTGGAGGCCAATAACAGCACTTTTGGTGGCCACACTTAATGAGCAGCGCTTCATCACCAGCGCTGCAATCGTTACACCCCAAGCAGACCAGGTGTACAGCCAGCGCTGCAGCCAGGGAGTTGCAGCGCTGGATGTGCCTTGCAGGTATGGACAGTTACTAAGTTGCAGCACTGTAAACCCACCACCAGCGCTGCAACTCTCCAGTGTAGCCAAGCCCAGAGATAGAGAGAGAACAGCCCCATTTCGCAAAAAGGTTCAAAAGGATTTGTTTTCATTGTAATGTGGAATGAAAACAAAATTTGAAACCTCAAAAATTGTCATGACATGGAATTGTTGTCCTCCAGCCAGCTTGGTTTTTTTACTTTTTTGTTTGTTTGTTTGTTTTTTACAGGTTAGAGCAGGGGTAGGCAACCTATGGCATGGATGCCGAAGGCGGCACACGAGCTGATTTTTAGTGGCGCTCATGCTGCCCGGGTCCTGGCCACAGTTCCAGGGGGCTCTGCATTTTAATTTAATTTTAAATGAAGCTTCTTGAACATTTTGAAACCTGATTTTCTTTACATATAACAATAGTTTAGTTATATATTATAGACTTATAGAAAGAGACCTTCTAAAAACGTTAAAATGTATTACCGGCACACGAAACCTTAAATTAGAGTGAGAATACATGAAGACTCGGCACAGCACTTCTGAAAGGTTGTCAACCCTTGGGTTAGAGCGTGGTATATTGTATCAAACAGGAACAAGACCTAATGGAGCATAAGCATCACAGTGAGACTAACATGGACTAGAAAACAGAACGAACATGAAATATGAAAAAACACATTGGCAGTTGGTGTCATAGGTACTGTTTAAATAAAAAGTCTAATTCTGGTTTCACACTGGCTGGCGGAAGAGAGACTAACTGTATGTGTGCATGAAACAGGTTTCCTTTAAGAAATATTATGAAAACTTCGAATAGACCTAAGCAAATAGCCCCTAGGGAGATGTTTTGTCATTCTGTCAGCAGTAAAATTAGGATTCGAGGGAAACAGGGCCTGACATGATGTATGCTTTCTGCATAAAATAAAATGATCAGCATACTTGTCTGCTGGGGGATCATTTTCTCTTTCATGGAAGGGGGATTATGTAATTTGTACACCTGTGTAGTGGGATGAGGGACTAAAAAGATAAATGGTGAAAAGCTGCAAAGATAAGAATAAATAGATCTGAACCGGCTCAATTAGTTTTAATATTAAGGAGGATCACCACACTTTGAAAGGGACATGCTCATGGCTAGCAGGATCAAAAGGAGGCCTATTATCATTGCTTCAGTTTGCAGGCATGCTCATGGAGTGATTGTGCATGTGTATATCATACCTACCCATACAGCGGTGTTTCTCAGCCTGTGGGTCATGACTCTCAGCAGGGTCAAGAAAGACAACTGAGGATGTGTGTCATGAGGGATTGAACTTCTTAGTAAAATCTAAGGCAAAGAAAATCTCACTCACCTACTCCCCACACATCCTTACCCTTTATGGGCAAGTATTCTCTATCACACACACACACACACACACTATAGACCTCGCATTATCATTGGTACATTTTTACTCTGAATGTAAGAGATCTTTTAACTTTGAAGAAGGGGTCATCAACCAAAGAAGGTTGAGAAACACAACTATCAGGTACTGACACATATAGCCATTCGCCTCGGCACAGCAAGGTTCACCAAAATTCTTAATTTTTGCACCGAGTCAACCCAGCAATACTTTTTTCAGCAGAAGCAGGTTGCATTTTTGGGGACTCAACCAGGAAAAATAAATACCACAGTTTTTATAGAGGGCTTTATTGCTACTGTTTTTAGGGAAAACAAACATTAAAATTATAATCCTTACAGTCACACTCTTTTTTTCACAAGAAAACAAAACCACAAAGGAAACAAAATAAGGGAGATGACAACCATTTGTTGGCATGTAATAGGTATGCATAGGATCTTTCCCTACCAAAGTTCATTTAAACGACATGTGGTCATGGATGTTAGTAGAAAGTAATGGTAAACAAAACAAAAAACTGATAAGATTGCAATATTGCCAACCCTGAGTTTTCAAAAATCCTAAGGCAGACACCAAGAAATCATGGGACTGGCTGAAAAATCATAAGATCTTTAAAAAAAAATTATGCATTTTGTTCTGGTATTTTTTAGATCTGCCTTTTCATTTTTGAAAATGATTGTAAACTTAATCCAGTGGTGATTGTGTGTTACAGGTCCCCCTCTGGGCTAGATCCACAGAGGATATGAATTGTTACATAGCAGGAAGTCTTGATTTGTTAGTTCAAACTACAGCCGCTCATGCTTTCAGCTCTGGACATCTCCAGTTCAATCCTGGTGTATTAGCCAAGATGGTGGCTATCATGCACATTTAGGTCACATTTTTAAGCATGTAGACTAGAAGCTTACTTTTTAATAATGAAAGCTGAGCTTCTCACATAATCACGAGAGTCCAGGAGCTGGGGATTTCAGGAAAGCACAAAATAATGTAAGACTCACAAAAGAATCACCAGAGTTGGAAGCACAAAGATTCCTAAACAGAATCTGGGTGTTTTTTATAAGAGTTTTGGCCAAGTTAGATCTTAAAGACTGAGCTTTAAATTCTCATTATTCATGCACAGACAAAAAAAGGTGACCAATATGGTCACCCTAATAGTTACAGTCAGAGATAGGCCAAATAAAGCACAAAATGTGCCATGAATATTCAGCCACATCTTAACAGGAAATGCTTCCTCTGTTTTTGCCCTGCCTTTGTGTTTGCTTTCATGTGGTGGAATGATCCAAGAAACAGAACTTTAAGCTCCCACGCACAAATACCCATGGAAAGCATTTTTTAAATTAATTTCTATGAACTTTTGCACTAGAAATCTGATCATTATGGTTACACTCACCCAATCAGGCTACAGAAAAAATGCCATGTGACTTATGAGACTGAACAGAACTAAGCAACACAGATCACCACAGAGTTTTTGAATAGTAAGTAAATGAAATGAACAAAGAAAATGCACTGAGTAAGTTTAAATAAACAAATGAAAACATTTGACAAAATCATGTTCTGTTTGCAGATAAAGTTGTGTTGGCTAGACGATCACTTCAAAGGGCATGATTTTAAAATGGCATGTGCCAGATAGAGATGAGCAAATCAGGGGTAATTTCAGGTTTACAAGCAATTAGTGCTTTGTTTTGTTTGTTTGTGGGGGTTTCTTTGGCGGGGATTTGGGGGAGTGAAGGGGAAGGGGTTTGGTTTTGAAATACCAAATATAAATATGGATCATAGAATGCTGTTTCTAGTTCAAGGGAGAAGGTAAATATTTCCAGCATTAGACCATGTCATAAAGAGAGCTCAGTCAGCTGTCAGTGTCATAAATACAAAACCAGGAAATGTTTGGCTCTGAGTCCCAAAGCTGGAAGCGTGTACATGGAAGTCCATCAAATGTCCATGTATATAATGCTGTGAATATATTCTAGGTAAGAACCTGGGTAGTTTCAGGCTATTCTCATCCTTGCGCCAACTTCTAACAATGAAAAAAATAGAGATTTTCATCTACCTACCTGATAGTAATGCAAAGCGTGTTATCACTTCTCATCAGTAAGGGGCACCTTCACAGCCACCTAATAAGGATTGGAGGAAAGCAACCACATAAAGAAATTTAAAATAACAAACTTACAAATTACATAACAAAATAACAGCAGCAGCTTCTCAGTTGCATAAATGGAATCACAGCAGAGAACCGTAACCTTTAATTTTGTTCATATTAAATCACAACTATTAATGTGTTATTTGGAAGTTATTTGCCCTTTGGATAGTCATATTTTTGTTCTGAGCTTCAAAAATATAAATTACAGTAATTTCAAGCCCAGACTTACATTTTACTTCAGTGACGTAAATGAGCTTCAAACTTTCAAACACTACCTGTCCCTTACAGCAAGAGGTAGCAATTATATAAAACTCTTTTATTGCAAGGTGGTATTTTCTGCCCACTAAGTTTATGTGCCCCAGGTGGAGCAATATAAGCAAACTAGTTCTCATGTTTGTGTTAATAATGGAAACTGCATTTAGGAAGTTTGCAGGATAAAAACTATAAACTTTTCTTTTTATTGGTAGAGTGTCAAACCTTTCCAATCTGAAACAGAAGTATAGCTGTAGAAGGAGGAAAGAAAGTCTTCCAAGAAGCCAGCATTCACAGCCTCTGTCAAATGCATGAGCACTGGCAACAGGGGTGTAGTCTTTAATGAGAAATGCTGGAAAAATAAGGGTAGAAAAGAAGTTTATTCAAGTGACTCTGCATTTTTGGTGAATATTAGATACACAGAATCAAATTAATCTGTGGTGTAACAACTCCACTGAAGTCAACTGGAATTAAACTGATCTATAGTATATATGTGAGTATGTCCTCCCAGTATTCTATTGCTGTACAGCAAATATCTGTATTATTTGCTAACAAAGCTTGTGTTGCATGCTTGAGCATACTGAAGGATAACAGCCAGGAGTATTGTCAGCTAATGGAGTTAACTCCTTTAACTCGAGCAATATAGGTATGTGGTATGTATTTGAAGGCCCTGGTTTTAAACTCTGATGGTTGTTCAGGCAGGGGGTCGACTCATTATGGTTGCATATGATATAATTCCTTTGTTTTTCAATGCCCTGTCTCCTCCAAAGATAATGACGATGTTAAAAGAGTTGTGCTAAGGTCCAAAGCCAAGCACAAAAAATCAGGAAACACCAATATTAAGGCTGCCTAGAGGCTGCTCTAAATTTGCTGAATCAACCAACAATAAGGGATGGAAATGCTCAGAAAGCCACCTGTATCCCTTCCACTTTGCGGGGCTGACAGCAGCTCAGACACATCGGAGACTCTGGCCCATACTGTATAAATATATGGATTGAATTTCTGTACAATGATACTACCTAGAGCTGTCCAGAGGAGGACAATTCCATCTCATAGAAACTTCTGAGGTTTTGAATTTTTTCTCTTGTTCTCTATTCAGAACAGGGGTTTTCATCCCAGATCACTCTGAATTAAGTAGAACAGGGACTTGAACCTGTGGCTTACATGTCACAGGCTAGTGCCCTAAGAACCAGCCTATAAAGTGAGAGAGTTGCTTTCTCTTTCTCACCTGCTCCCTTCCCTCCTCTTCCATTATACGTGACCAGAGACCCCTGCAACCCAGAAAAGTGACAAAAACTTCATCAAACCCAGGATGTTTCAACAAACCAGTTCCAGTAATATCCTATCAGAACTGGCATCCATACAAATGAAGGTATTCTGTCCCCTGCAAGTATGTGACATGTTTTTCTAGTAACAGCAGGAAACTTGAGCTTAGCCATATGGATTGATTTCAGAACACTGTTATCTAGAGAAGGTCCCATACTAAAACCTAGGTCCAAACACTCCTGAACTTGGGGGAGGTTTGGATTTGGATCTGCATCCAGATTTTGTGGCCCGGGTCCTTTTCTCCCATTAATGCTTACCTGCATCTTTTGCCAAGCCAAGACTGGAGGTTATCTTTAATGGGAATTGTGTTATGGGCCGAATCCTAGTCCCACTAAAACCAGGCTTCAGTTGGACTAGGATTTGGCTCTGTGTGCACTGCTATCACTTGATTTGAAAGCTCTCAAATACTATGGGAAAAGGTGAAATGTAAATATTACAAAATGTTTACACAGGTGTCAGGTGTGTGACACAGGTGTGGTGTATGAATGGATCCTGGAGCATAAAGGCAAAATGTGCTTTCATCAGAATTACTGAACACATTAAAAAAAAAAAAAAGAAGGATTTGGATTTAACTCCCCTCCTTTGTTTGATAAGTTGACTAAGGGGGAAGTCTAACTTCAAAGGAATCACTTGCACAGCTGATGACATTTAGGAAGAAAAGGAAAAACGTTGCTTTTTTAAGAGACTTACAAATGTCATGTGTTCATGGGTGCAATTTTCCATGAAGAAAAAAAAACTCTCTCCCCCAGATACAACATATGGACCATGCAATGCAGGAGTTACTATGGTAACTAGCCTTTTAAAAATCACTACATATGTATATGCCAACCAAACGAATGTATTCATTTTGGCCTGAGGTCTATATTAATTTATAAGTCCCATCTTTCTAACATTTGTGTTTTTCTTTTTCTATAAAATATGCCTAATTGATGCTTTAGACACTGGCTGACTGTGCTGCCTTTTGGACTCGTACATACTTTGCAACTGAAAGATAAAAATATTGCAAGTGAAGGTCACTTGCACAAGGAGGGAAAGCTAACTTAGCTAACTCAGAATAGAGGCATTAAGCATAAAAGTACAATTACAGAATCAAAATGATTTAAGCTCCAAGGTGGGAATACATCTGAGGTAACATTTGGGTTCAATAAAATGTTATATATTAAAAAAAATAGCAGCTTCCAAAGCTGAAGAAAGGATGCCGACCTAGAGAGATCTATCTTGAGGAACCCATTAATGCCTTTGTGTACGAATGGGAAACAGCCCCATGATAATGTGCAATCACTCTGGTCAGACTCGAGCCCTGACTCCAAGAACTCTTGCAATGTAAACTACTGTTTCTGAAAAGATTTATACCTGGTTCTTCTCTCACGGATGCCAGTTTTAAAGTGTGATCTTGATCACTGCCAGTACAGAAGTCTGATCCTGCTCCCATCAAACTCAATGGAAGTTTTACTCATGACTTCAAGGGAAGGAGTATTGCACTCCAAAAAAGAGGAAAAACGGACTTGTTACTTTTGTTTTGTTTTAATTCATGATGACCTGAAAAGAGAAAAGACTTGTGGGTTTGTATTATTTTGTACTTCTTCGGGGATGAAGGATCCTGAAAAAATGATGTTTCTCATCCACCATTTTTTCTTCCAACCACTAGAAAAAACAGGAGTTCCTTGTGGTTTTCTGGAGGACTCCTTGGAGGGTCACAAAAAGGGAGATCATGAGTCACAGGAAACTTCAGTTGAGAGGGGAAATGGGAAGGGGGGATTAATCTGACTGTTTAAAAGACTTTGGTTGGTTTGGTTTTGGTAATGCCTACTTCACCCAAACACTGAAACAAATTGGAGAGAAGCTCTCTCTGTGAAAAACTGAACTCCACAGCTAGTTCAGACCAGGGCTGAGAAAGCTTCCACTCCATTTCTCTAGTCCTCCTATGACCTCCTTCATCTTAAGAGTTAACTTTCATGCTTAACATACACATGCTCATGTAGCACTGAAAGGGGAACACTGGAACTGCACCATTTCCACTGCATTCAGGCCTCTCCACTGGCACAGCCATTTGTCCCATAGAAAACCTTCAGTAGGTATCTAGTGACATTATGAATGGCAACTGTTATGCACAGAGTTAGTGTGGGCAATAGAACCAGAGGAAATACCCAAATTGTCCATGAGATCTGTTGCTTTCAGGTAATTCATCACACAGTGAGTCTATTTCATGTCAAGCTCAGAAAAAAACATAACAAAATGCCAGAGAAAAGCAATACTGTGTAAGGCATCAAAGGTCAAGATGTGCCCAAACTTAGAACTGCTGAGAGCAAAATTTGACAATGAGAGTAAAAGCTCTGACTTAACTTGTTATGGAACTCAATGGGAACTGGAACTGTTTGTCCCAATGTCACATGCTCCATATTTCACAGATTTTAAAGAACCATTTTCTGTTTCTGAAGTTCTATTCCTATATTACAAAACAAAACATTGACATTAAAGCCAGACAGTGCTAGTCTGTCGAGCATAAAGTATTTCCATTTGCATGCGTAGGGAAGAATGGATTCTTCGGTGAATGGGTTACTTTGAAACATTCTTGCTTTGCAAATTTTTGCCTGAATCACCCTAGTTTACAACTTTAGCATTCTTACACTTGCCTTCAAGTTCACCTCTCTTCTTATTCACTTACAGAGAGCTTACCAGTACCTCAGTACCTGCTGTACATTTCTACCCTTTTCCTGCAGTCACATGTTCCAGGAACACTGATATGATATTTTGCATTCATTCTCCTGTTTAATTTTTCAGTATTCCATCTTCCTGACCAGGAATTCCCTTGGTCAGGGTCAAGTAGAATTCCAGTCAAGGACTGTCCTATCCCTACAGTGCCCCCAAAAATGTGGGAAGGAGGCAGACTGTTGGCCCACATGCCAGAGCAACAGGAAGTATTTTCCACTTTGTGGAGGGGGTAGCTATGTGCCTGCACCCCTTACATCCAGGGAACTCCAAGAGACATTCTTCTCCCACTAGCCAGAATACCTCAGTGCTTCATTGAGAATGGTGAAAACTTCACACAGCTCCGTGCTCTGGGCAAGGTCAGTCTGCATGATCTAGTCCTGTGATAGCTCAGAAAGCTATTCATGGAATTTCTTCTTTATTTCTAATCATTAATACTCAAAAGCACTTTCTAAAGTAAATAGTCTGAAAGGAAGGTTATAGATGGAGGGTAAACATCAGTAATTCAAGGTCTGTCCAGTCACGAGTGATTATCTTTATTAATTTATCATTATTAATTATAATATTATTATTGCACCTAGAGGCTCCAATCCTGATTAGGGTTCCATTTTTAAACGGATGACTAGACCAGGGAAGTTAATGGATAAAGTCAATGATAAATGAAGGTACGATACACAGCGGATCAGCCTTCTGAGAGGACCTGCACTGATCTTCAAATACATTTTTCAACTGAATTTTTTCATCTGTTTTCCCCAATTTCTCTCTGCCTATGGCTCCCGTTATTATCAGTGGGAGACGTGTTTGTGCACACTGGGGCAGAATTTAGCTATCTCTTTGCTCTGAAAAGTGTCCCTGTTGTATAAAACAGGCCCCTTCCACTCCATTCCTGGTCAAAGAAATATGTTCACATTCGCCTTTTCAAAATATATCATTTCAAATGTCAGCAGTGTGTCCTCAAGCATCCCTGAGATGATTTATGATCATTCCCCCTCCAAACTGTTATTTTCTTTCTCAGTGTAATGACAGTATACAGTACATTCCTTGCAAAAGAAATTTAAACAAAGGCTAATAAATTTTTGTGTATGCTGTTTTCATCCTCCTCCTTTAACAAGCACCTGCAAAACATTCATTCTTTTATCTTTTCAGCTGGGGCAGAGTACTTGGTGAAATGATCTCTGACTTGTGAGAGAGAAAATCATCAAAATATTCCCCAAAACAGTTTTCCTCTTCAATAAAATTATTTTAAAATAATACACATTTACATTGCACTGTAAATCTACAGAACATGGATAAAAACACATTCCTAGCCCCCCAGGAACCTTTCTTCTCAATGGGAACCTAAAGCTCTCTGTTCCCAGCTGCTCTATGGCAGAACTGCTCATAAAGAAGTAGAATTAATTTTTCTCTCTTCTGGGCAAGGGATATATTTGCTCTGTCAGTGGAATTAATTCATCTTTGTGCAGAGAGCCAGCACCAGGCCTAGGAACTATGTAAGTCTCACTTGAGCCAAGGGCCTGAATGGGTATATAGCCCCTGTACTGGCCCTCCACGGAGGAGTGAACTTCACCATTTGTGAGCAAATATGGTTGAATTAATCTTGTTCTAACTAAAAAAGATCACCTTCAAACAGCGGCTAAGTCTGGAAAATCTCCGTCCAAAAGGCGGATGTTTCAAATGGGTAGGAGCAAATGAAAACAGAGGCTTAGAATGGAAACTGTTCTGCACCCTTAACTAATGCACTCCTACTATGTCCAGTTTACAAGAATTTGATAAAATATCCTCCATATGCCAAATACAGACCATGGCATTTTTGTTCACTCACAAAGTGGCCTGACAGCATTTCCTATCTATTTTTCATAAATCTATTACATTGGTAATGAAGCCAATAGGTAAACAGTCAAAACCACTTGTCACTATTAGGACACACTTTGGCTTCACAGCCTCCTTCAGTTCTAATTCAAGTTTCCCAGGAGACTTAGATCCAGCACAATGAACTACAGTCCTGCTATTACTGCTGCAATGATAAGGGGAGGGAGAGAGGGGGCCAGCCTCCATTTCCATTACAACCACCTATTTCCAGGGGTGTATAATGGGGCTGTAAAAAATTATTTCAGCCTGCACACAAGATCTTTGCCCAGGAGCAAAAAAATTTAATTTCCCTCATTAAAAAACAAGAATGTTTCTGTAACAAGGAATGCAAAACCCAGCACAGACATGTTCTGGATTTAGCTGATGCTCAGTCAGCGAAGGATGAGGTTTAAAAGGGCTGCATCCAGTGTGGTGATCTTAGGCTCTTGTCTTACACTTCTTTCTGGCTGGCAGTTCCCTTCTGGAGGGATTAGACTTTCCATAGTTTTGGAGTTTGCATCCCCCTGAGTCCAAACCTCATTCCCCCAACTGCAGCCATGTATTGGAAACTTTCTGAAGTTTTTTATGGCAGGAGGGAGTGGATCCAGCCCACAGGGACTCAGACTGTTTATTGCAACATCTTAGTTCACATTTGACTCTAAATGAAAAAGCTGGGACTCTCATGAATTCTGAGGCTGAATCCTGCTTTCAGTGACACCACCGGAATGCAAAGAGGAATAACATGGTCCTCTCAGCTCTCTGAAAGCACATGATCAACTGTATGATGCCTAGTTGAACCTGCCATATCTTGCTGCTTTTATTGTTGTTTCCATGTTTGCATAACATGCTTGGAAGCCCATATGCTCCTCCATCTTACTTACCCTTTTAAAAAAAAAAGTGATAAATTAAAGGTACTCAACACATCTTTAAGCCTGCAATGAAGGAATCAGTTAAAAATGCAGTGGTGTTTTCACCTTAAAGCAAGAAAAAAACAGCAAGAAGAAGAATGGTCTAATGATTAGCTCACTATCCTAGGTCTTGGGAGACCTTAACTCAATTCACTGCTCTGCAACAGGCTTCCCATATGACCGTAGGCAAATCACTTATCCCCATTTTACAAATGGAGATTTGAGGCCCAGAGAGGCTTACAGCATGTCCCTACATCTCAGGGGTGTTGTGGGAATAAATACATTAAATGATTGTGGCATGCTCAGATATCATGGTGAAGGGGGCCCTATAAAGCATCTAAGATAGCTAGAGAAGGTGTTAAATGAGACAAGGCACTGTCTTCTGAACAGCAGAAGCAAGATTGCTATGTAAACAGCAGCCAAATGTTTCAAACCTGGGTGCCTGAAATGAGCTCCTGTATCCATATGTGGAAGGCAGGAAATGGAGTATCTGTTCTGTATATTCACATCTCTCATGTACTGCTGTATCAGAACTTTCAAAAGTTGAAGGCTCACCCTGCATTAGTTGCACAAAGAGGAGAGGGCACAAAGATCCTTCATCTCCATATGTCCCTATGCAATCTGTGCACCAACACACACTCTGTCCACTCAGGAATACATTTTCCTGATTCAGGAAATTTACTTCAATCCCATTGAAGTCAGTGGGACCAGGGGTTTTCTTGAATCTGTGTGCACAAGTCAAGAGCAAGAAGATTTCACTGTGTATTCTGTCAAAGGGAGTAAGTAGCAATAACTTCTGCAGTGTACTTTCCCCTAGTACTGCCCAGTTCCTGGGCAAAGGCAATCCAGCAGCGTGCTGCCTCTGCCACAATCTAAAAATTGGCCCTTTTGTGGGATGAATTTCCTACCATCATTTCTGAGCTTTTCCCTTGGGTAATGTCTTTTGCCAAGGGATCACTTAGCATTCTAGATCTTGGGTGGGATTTGTGATGCTTTTAATTACACAGGCTATTTTTATTTTTAGAACTGTTCCAGCACTGAATAGTTTCTTATTATAACGAGGAGTCCTTGTGGCACCTTAGAGACTAGCTCATTTATTTGGGCATAAGCTTTCGTGGGCTATAACCCACTTCATCAGATGCATGGAGTGAAAAATACAGTAGGCAGGTATAAATATACAGCACATGAAAAGATGGGAGCTGCCTTACCAAGTGAGGGGGCTCAGTGCTAACAAGGCCAATTCAGTCCATCCACATCCACCCTGATTGAATTGGCCTTATTAACACTGAGCCCCCTCACTTGGTAAGGCAACTCTCATCTTTTCATGTGCTATAATATATATACCTACCTATTGTATTTTTCATTCCAAGCTTCTGACGAAGTGGGTTATAGCCCACGAAAGCTTATGCCCAAATAATTTTGTTCGTTTCTAAGGTGCCACAAGGACTCCTCATTGTTTTTGCTGATACAGATTAAAACAGCTACCCCTCTGAAACCTCTCTTATTACACTTATCCTAATGACACAGAGAGAATTGGAGTTTCTCAGAACTAACTGCTAATGCAGATTCCTGTCACGAACACAGAGTGGGTGCCAACACGTGGCAGCAAAGAATTAAACTTTAATATTATACAGCTGCTACTAAAATGAAGGAAAGCATCTGGAATGTTTGTGCATACCATTACCACTCCTTCTGTGAATGTATAACGTTGAAAGGGCAGTTTCCATTTACAGGCTGCTGTCGCCTTTTCAATTGTTCCTAACTTTCACAATCAAATTTCTTTGAGCCTGGAATTTTCCAGGCACAGTCTCCTGAGAGACTTTCATCAAAAGCCATTCAGCTCTTTTCAAGTTCTGGACATTTAAAACCAACCGTACTTTTGCCACATGTTTCTATCAGAAATCCTGTGTATGCACCGCTCAATGGCTGTTCAAATGTTATGCATTTCTATAAACACCTCTACATTCATGTGCCAGACTGATATAGCTCCACTGGCAAATTTGCACCAGCTGAAGATCTGGTCCTTTTATTTCATGACTCCTCGTTCTTCCTTATACCAATTTCACTGTGAACCTTGAATTATACATTTTATGAGCTACCACAACATGCTTATGTCACTAACTGTTTAAATTTGCCCACTTAGTTATGGAAAGTGTTATTAATAGTTTACATCCATCTCTGACATTCCATGATTTAATACACAGGCAACATAGTATTTGTTATTTTGCATTTTATTCATGAGATTTACAAGGCCTAATTAATTTGAAAGTTTTGTTTAAAAAGTAGCTCATAACCATGTCAGAGTTTAGTTCACACTATGATGCTATTAGTCATCCCCTGTCTCAGCGTGAGCTCACCCATTTGGTTGATTGCTTATGTGGGGATAGTTATATGCTTGGTTTGTTATTTTAAACGGTGTTTTGCATGAATTGTGTATTTTTAAAAATCAGTGGTTAAGTACCTAGAGCTTCAGAAGAGGAGTTTCTTTGTATTCGGTAAGTCTAAATATATGATATGTCCAATCAATGAACACCTGGTGTTTAGTTCCTCCCCAGCTCCCCCAGTTTTATTTTCTTGGTGCTTGTATTGTGTTAACTGTTTTTCAGATTTTATTTTATTGTAGGAGTTTGTGCTTGTATCTTAACAAACAGACAGAAAGTAACGCCTAATGGCATGAGGCTGTGTGCTAATGGTAAGGAAACTGAACACTCTAACACATGTATTCTATGCTTTGATCTCATTCATCTTGGGTCCCAATGAATCTTTGCTGCTCTTTCATGTGCAGATACAAGCCTCTTGAAATAATAGATGCAAAACCTGGCTGCAGAGCAGAAGATCAGGCAGTTACCACTCAGCAGAAAGAGAGGAAGTTTACTAGTAAATGGGCTCCTGTTGCTGCCAATGGTTGCCTTATGGGAAAATATTTTGATGGCCATTAATGCACTAAAATTTGGCTATGTTATATAAATGTGGATATTTTTATTTTCCTCTACTGACAGATTCAGAGTTGCCTGTAATAATTTCTGAATATTCTATCTTGATCAGATTCTTGTGTTGTTAACTATATGCAGACGTTGTGTTAATTCACTAGCAACATTGTCAGGGAATGCACCCCAGGAAAAAGAGGTGGTAAATCCTTACATGCCCCTCTCAACAAATACTTTATGGACAATGTTGCAGCCATTTTCTGTGATGCACTGGCTGGGCTATCTCCCCCACAGACAGGGCTGTTGCCTCATTTGGACTGTCTCCCCCACAGATGGGGCTTGCTAAACAGGTTTCTCCAGGACTGTCCCAGCCCTCAGAGGGGCAGAAAAGTTTAAAGACAGAGACACTCTCTTATTAACAGCATTATATGATAAGTGGGGAGGCCACCCCATCCAGTGTTAAACAGGGCTGTCCTCTTTTTCAGAGGTTAGTTCCCCATCTGGTACTGGGACCAAACCAGATGTGGTTTTGGCCAGTATTGGATGGGGGATATTGCTCTTCCCCCTCCAGGTCTTAAAAAGGACCCCTCCCCGTGCAGTATGTCTAGTGTTCTGGCAATGTGTGAGTGGCCACCTTAATGTCCGGTTTCAGAGTAGCAGCCATGTTAGTCTGTATCCGCAAAAAGAACAGGAGTACTTGTGGCACCTTTGAGACTAACAAATTTATTGGAGCATAAGCTTTTTTTTTTTAACCACTGAAAGCTTACGTTCCAATAAATTTGTTAGTCTTTAAGGTGTCATAAGTACTCCTGTTTTTTATGTTAGGGTTTCCTGCAATAACAGGGAACAGATCTCAATGACCCAGGAGATCCCTTCCAGTCCCATGTCCTTGGCTCCTATGAGGGAGGCAGATGGGACACTGAGGTAAAAACTGTTGGGGAACTCCAAAGGTTGGGGGGGATAAGATAGACAAGCACATAGACCATTGTATTGTTTTAAAAACCCTTTTCTCTCATTACGCTGTGTTCCTACTGCTAACGTGAAACTATACTGTACTTTAAGAAGGCCATTTGGAGTTAATGTATTCACCACTGGTCACAGAACCCGAGGGCAAGAACCGCAGATACTATAGCCAGTCGGACCTGCTGAGTAATCACCATTAGTATACAGGGCGCTGTAGCCCTGGGCCTGGTCTGAGGGTGGCAGTATAATGGGATTCTACCTCAGACTGATTACCAGAAGTGTTTTCAGAGATGCAGGTAGCTCTAAACCATGACAACCACAATAAGAACCCCAACCTCACAGTTGCTTCTATTCGCCCCCTCTTATCATACAAGAGCAAGGGGACATTCAAGGACACCGAAAGGCTGCACTTTTAAAAGGAAAGAATATTTTCACACAAGGCAAAATTCTCCAGTGGAACTCTGCCACAACGCATTGTTGAGGCCAAGAACTTAGTGGGGTTCAGAAAAAGCTAGGAGATTTATATGGATGAGGAGAACCTTTGGAGTTACAATAGTGAGAATTTAAAAGTCAAACAAGTTCTGGAGGGGATACAACCCTTCATACTTTAGGATATAAACCAACCTCTCTAGCTACTGGGGGAACGGGGGAAAGAGAGAAGGAAACTCTCCTTACAGATAGATTACTCTATAAGTGCTGTTAAGATAAGTTCCTGTCTGCATCCTAAAACTTGCCCATACCGGTATTGCCCTGGCCTCTTCTTTTGTCATTCAGTGTTAAATGCATTCTAACTATATGCATTTCCTTACCTTTTGGGGGCGAAGCCAGACTTTTAGGCACCTGCTCCCCTACTTGGTGTAAACTTTGCTTGTACCAATCAGAAAAGAACACACACAGTTTTTGGGCCCCATCCCCTATGACACTTCTATGATGTCATAGTGGGTACTTAAGGCTGGTCTGCCATGTGCAGGCAGAAGAGGAGAAAGAAAAACGAATCCTGTGTACCTTGTGCACACCCGTAACTGAGCCTGATCACCTCGAAGCCTCTCTCAGTTCACGTGTTTTAAGCAGAGTTTCTACGTTTGCCGGTCGTTATGAGTTGGTTTGTATTCGTAAGTATTGGTTATTACTAAATGCTGCATCTGTGTTTATAAATATTGTTTACTGCATCTTTGTTTATAAATATTGTTTGATAGTAAATACTTTAGCCATTGTATGTTTTAAGTTCCATTAACCCTATTAGTTAATCATATGCTGCTCCCCTACCCCTTGTAACTATCCCCAATAAAACTTTAAATTAATTAATTTTAGTTGTGTGCATGCCTGCAGTTTGCATCGTGACCCATACCCTCCTTGCATTCCTTACCTATACAGTCTATTGCCACTTGCAGCCTGGTAAATAACAGGTCTGCATTTTTCTTTCGCCCCTAAAAGTATGTGGCAATCTACAAGTGCCTGCTGGAGCATTTCTTGCACCTTCCTCTGAAGCCTCTGGCACTAACCACAGAGACAACTCACTGAGTTATTACAGCAGGATAGCAATTCCAGTGTAACTAAGTACTTACTCGGGAAAAACTCCCTTTGAAGTCAATGACAGTTTTTCTGAACAAGGCTGGGAGAATCAGGTCCACATGGTTCCTGTTTCTAGCATACTGATTATATCCAAAGGTAAGTCCCACATACAGCCCCACACTCTATTCAGGGGTCTTGTCACACCTGCAGGGCTGGGAACCATATGGAGTCCACAATTCCAATGTGTGACATGCAGGGGAGGATTGCCTAACTGCCAGGTTAGGTGACACCTTCATGGGTGGCCCTTGAAGGCCGCTTTGTGGTTGTCACATGTTGCGATGAGTTTATTTTATCTGTGACACAAGTTAAATCAACTGTATTGGCTTGTGCGCTCCACTTCTAATGCAATAGGGAGTTCTCAGGACAGAGAAAAGCGGCAGTTAGGTTATACAATACGTATGCTCCTCCTGCTGGCTGCATAGTATTTCCAACAGTGAATTTTTCCTCCCTGAGAAGACTGGGATGCTAATGAAAACAACATATGGCAGGCATCAGGACAGGGCTTCCCAGCGTCCATTTAAGAACACATACCTCTGGTTTGGATCCTAAAGTCAGTACAGATGTGGCAAAAACAATTATCGGAGGAAAACAACATTTTGCTTAAGCAGCAAAGGAAACTTTACATGTGTGCAGCACACCAATAATTCATTGGCTGAGGCCTCCGCCAGTCTGGCTTCCAGCCTTTGCAAAATAAGAAACAGTCTACTGTAAGGGGAATAGGCACTGGATTTTGGGATAGCTAGTCGGGAGGACTGAAGAGGAGTGTATCTCCCCTTCCTCTTTTAAAAACAGAGGAAGTGCTGCCCCAGTTCTCCCTGGCTCGCCTAAGTAGTACTCTCCCCACAGCTCCCCTCACCCATCCTGATTGGCTGGTGCAATCAGAATTCCTTTGTTTCAAATCTACTTTAGCTGCATCACTAACAACAACTGGGACAAAACCGAATGCATCGTGGTTGCCACATGGATTGTGAGCTCACGGGGACAGAGATTCTCTCTCATTTGGTTGTGCAGTGGAGTGCTAACCCTCAGGTTTTCCAAGCACTAATATAATACAAATAAACACCTACTACTGTCACAGAAGGATGAATTCTGAGCTCCACAAACTAAATGCCTGAGAAGAAAAGAAAGGAAAGAGGCAAAAACTATAGTCCAGATACTAGAATGCCTCAGTAACCAACCTTTGCACCTCAGGCCCATCTCTAAATGTAACCTGCTATTCCCATGTGTCAGTTCTGGGTAACTTCCGTCTGGATGATAGTTGCAGTAAGTAACATCCAGAGCTCAGGAGCCTCTGCATTCTGTTAGCAATATAATCCACTTCACTTTGTGCAGAGTCATGTACAGCAAGGCAAATAATAAGAGAAAATAGGCCACTGTCTCAGCTGGTACCAGCCCTTAGATCTTTTGTGGCTACGTAAGAATTAAAACCGAATACAATGCTAATGGGCTGCAGAAGTGCCCATTATTCACTTCTGTTTATGTTTCCATAAAGTGCAAGTGAGTTGGAGGTTTCTTTGGCACTCAGTAAACTATTGTATTCAAGAGTTAAAGAGACATAGCAACTGGATCGGACCATCTCAACTGAAACTACTTGGCAGGAGCAAATACTTTTTATTTCTGGGACTGTCCCTGCCTTGTCAGCATACTCTCAGATGGTTTGTTTTCTTTACCTTTTGGCAAGTTACCATTATCTTTGCAAAGTCTGTGTCACTTGGTGGTTATCGCTAGTACTGTTTGGTTTGTCAAACGTCTCCCGTAGTATTTTTCTTACTCTTTGGGAGCTTTGTTATACATCACACTGTAACCAAAATAAACCTTTACTTCATTGTTAAAAAGTGGCACTGGGCACGGTGTATGGGCATGTTGAGGCATCGCTGTTTGGTTCTCTCATTCAGTAGCAGAAATCTCCTTAGGTTACACCATGTTATACCATGTAATTCAGATTCCACCACGTTATAACAACCCCATAAGCCTGATCCTCATCTCCTTTGATGGCTGTTTGGTTACTCAGGATTTATACTAGGGTAGTTGAGAGTCCAGCTTAGCCTCAAATCTTGTCTACACCTGGGGGCATCTGCAAAAATTCTCTACCCTTCCTAAAACCAGCTCAGCCTCACTCATGCAATGTTGGGAGCCATGCTGCACAAGGGATGCTGGTGGAAGCAGAACCACGGGTGGCATTTTCCAAAGCACTCGGAATTGGTCTAACTTGCCTGCTAAGGCTGAAAGCTTTTGACAATCACGCCTCATATCATTTTGACCTTCTCTGACAATGTGTAGATGACAGGAGGCCTGATTCAACACTGCTTTACTGTGGTTTTACATCAGTGAAGCTCACTGGAAATCAGCGCATTACATGGGCATAAAACTGGAGTAACCTAGCAGTGAATCACTGCAGTGGTCTTTAAAATAGTGGAGGCAACCAGTTGCCTCACCATACTTGCAGCTCTTAAGGTTGTTAAAGCTGGTAAAGCTGAACTTGTGTTAGCAATGGTGGGAAATTTTTGCAACATGTCCATAGCGTAGAAAAATGCACCATTTTTCAAGGGCTCCCATGATTGGCTTAACTCTGGTCCCCACTGAAGTGAAGGGACTTTTCACCATTGACTTGAACGGAAGCAGAGTTAGAGAAACACTTGCTGAGTGCTTTTGAAAATCCTACCCTTAATTACCAAATCCTTACACATTACCCAATCAGCACTTTTCAAACTTAGTGGAGGAACTGGAGCACTTTAAAGACAAGAGGTTTTGCTGTTGCAGGAACTTATAACTGCTGGTAGCTATGATCATAGGCTCAAAATGTATTGGATTTATTAACAAAATGGCTTCGGTTTCTGGGTGAACAGAGGAGGTGGAGAGCAATCAATTACATTCATCTATCGGATAGAAACAATAAGTACAGTAAATCAGTTTACCAACTACACAGCTCTTGGCATTTCTCAGACATCATCCTTTATCAGCTAAATCACTTTTTTGACAATGGCACAGTCTCGGACAGAAATCTGGATGTATGTGTTTAATTGGCTCGTGACTAGTCGGAATGACTCATTCCTCTAGCTAAAATCTTCCATTCTTCCTTCTTTCTTCTGTTAACTCATTGCTTACTAGGCAAATATGATGACCATAATGGAACCCTGAGGTGTTTGAGCAATTCAGGGTGTGGTTTGGAGTAGAGAGGAACGTATCAAGGGTTAATTTAACCTGATCTTGGTAGCTAATAGTAATTCTGTAAACAAGTTCAAAGGCCCTTGCGTAGAAAATCGGTGATCTACAGAAAAGGTCATATCATAAAATATCTAATTTGTTAATCTCCTGAGTTGAAGTCATTTATGTGAATTAACAGAAAGAGGAGACGATTCTGTCATACTATTAATGGAAAAAATTCAAAAATTGTTCATTGGTATATTTGATAATGCCAAAAAATCCTTTAACTTCTATAGCCGCAACCACAAGCTTATTCTCTAAGGGCTGATCCAAAGCCCAGTGAAGTCCCTGGAAAGACTCCCATGACTTTCTTCTCACTTGCGTGTAAGTCAGGAAAACTCCATTGACATCCACAGAAATACACCAGCGTAAACTCGTGTGAAAGTCCCCAGAAGTACATTCACACCTCTTTAGTTTTGGCCACTTGACTTCAACTTATTCTCCAGCCTCACATCTTTCTGTTGGGTTGTTCTCAAGTATGTAAACTATTGTGTGGTTGCAGAGGACCCTTAACATCCCAGATGAAGAGCTCATCGGTGTTACACAAATCCCTTACTCAGTGAAAATAGTTACCTCATCACATCTCACATGGAATTTCAGGAAGCAGTAAACACACTAAAATTGACACCAAATTGTTTTTCCACTGCAGAATGTTCTTAAGGGAACAATGTCTATGATAATAAACAGGCAGTAGCTCCTTCCATGTTGTAAAATTAATTTTAAATGGAAATTTAAGGAATCTATACAAGCTTCTCTTAGCCTCATATCCAAAATGTTGTGTGTGTCTTAAGAACATAGGTACGCCGGACTAGATCAAACCAAAGGTCCATCTAGCCCAATATCCTGTCTTCTGACTTTGAATATCTCCATTTACTGAATATTTAGAGCCAGGGGAAAGTAGACTGAACAGGAGCATTCTATATTCTTCCCTCCACCTCACTGAATCTCTTCTACCCATAAGCTTTAGCTCTGTTTAGCTTTCTTTAAGTGCTCTGGTATTTAGGTCTCTCTCTCTCTTTTCATAGGAAGCATATTCAAATGGCTTTAAAGGAACTTTCATTCTCTCTCTGCCTCATATGCTAATCCAAATCTCCTTTCATAATTAAAGTTTTACTCTGCAAATGTCTCTAACCTCTGTTTCAAACTGACAAAATCAAATCCAACTCTTTTCAATAACCAATACTCCTCTCCGGTTGAATGGCAGGTTTAATTAACAGTAACATTTTATTTTAATTGCTAGATTACCACCAAGACAGAAGCCTCAAGGATTATTATGATGCACAGGGAAAATGTTGTCTAAAGAGCATGCTGGATAGCATGGGTTGTTTGTTTATTTTTACGCAAGAGATTAAAAAAAGAAATAGCTTTATCTGATATAATCAGGACTGCTGTTAATGCGGATGTTGAACCCTCTGAACCCTACTGTATATTTCTCCACACGAGGGCATGATTCAACCCCCCTCCCAGTCCATTAGCCCTCACTATTCTGCATCAGTCACAGGATACATTGATATCAGCTACTCTATTCCTGTATCTGCAGTGCACTCCCATCAGTTGTTATTTTATTGATGTTGATGAGGTTGTGAAAAGAGGTAGAGATAAGAGTGCTTGTTTCAGCAACCAAACCTTAGCTGAAAACTATATCCTGGGTTATGTACCGCCTATGCTGGGAATGATTACCAAGCATATGATTTTACAAAATGGAGGAGTATGCTTATGCCAAGAATAGAGCAGTATTCAAACCCCTCTGAGTCTGTAGCAAATAAAAGAATAGCTTATCAGCGTAGACAGGAATTATATTAATTAAAAGAAATGTGGGCAGTTTCTTGGTGCATGTGGACAAAGAACGCTGACATAGCTCAAATTATGCCAGATTCCCATGACCTGTCTGTTTTTATTACCTTTTTTATGGTTGTTTCCACCCACAGACATGTTATGTCTGTGTAAGTTTGTCTGCTTTTGTATTGTCTGGTCTTGCAGCTTTGATGAGTTATAAAGTTGCATAATTGTATAGGATATCCTGTGAAATGTGCAGCATAAATGTAGCGAGTCATTTTGTATTTTTTGTTTGTTCCTTTATGAAAAAAATCAATAAAAATAATCACAAAAATGTATATTGATGAATTTGATCAAATCAGAATCTGTTATTAGCAGTTGAACTTAATTTCAAATACATTTCTAGTTACGCTAAAAATTAAAATGAATATCTCTGATGGCAAACTGTAAGCTGCATTATGAAAAACATCCTCTTAGCATTCCTAGCACTTCTCCCTGTTATGAAATTCCGGAGTTTCACAATACAACATTCAACACATTTTACAACTTAGGTCAGCCTGGTAAACAGTTATTGACCATTTAGGGGTGTCTGTGTCAATGCCCATTAGCATTTCAAAACCAATTTTTGCATAAGGGATAGAATGGCCATAATTTGCCCATGTCATGTATCCTAAAACTATATACTCTTTAATCCACCAAGGACTTTATTTTTGGTGAATCACTGCTGAGTTCAGCTCTGATCCTGCCAACAGATGTGTGCGTAACTCTGTGTGTGTGTGTGAGAGAGAGTGTGCAAGTGGGAGAGGGAGAGAGAGAGTGCAAGTGGGAGAGAGAGAGACACACCCCATTTTCAGGAGCATTTTCTTGGCACTAATTTTAATAAGTTCTATTTAAATCATAAGTCATTAACTGAATGCTCTTCATTCCCTACCTGCCTTTCATTTACACTTTACTCTGATAAGTTTAAAACCTATTTGGCCTATTAGGGCCCAGTCCTAACACCATTTCAATGTATTTCTCACACAAAAATGTATCAGAATCAATAGTCCTTGCATACCAGTCCTACTTTAAAAAGCAACAACGAGTCCTGTGGCACCTCATAGACTAACAGATGTATTGGAACATAAGCTTTCATGTGTGAATACCCACTTCATCAGACTCACGCCCTATTTTAGTTCCTTCCCACATCCCCTCCTTTGTTATAATCTGTCCATGTGTTATGAGTCAGACCCACATTTTATGCAGAATTAATAGCAGACAATTGAATTACATGAAAACACATTACATGAGGGGTTCTGGTGACATCATAAACCCCAAGAGCAAAGATAGAGGAACTTGCCTATTGAGACCTTCCACAACCGCCAGGTCTTTAATAAAAAGAGCAATGATAGAAGACAAGATCACAGCCTGAGGTGGTATAGGTACTAGGCAACCCTTTCAAGGACTAATTACTGCATAGGTTGTATCTTGGCATAGAGGTTGTCATGAAGCCAAACTACTCATCGTACACACTGTTAACATGTCTAAGTGGTAGCCTCCATTTCATTCTGTTTATATAGCTTGGGAAACTGTTCATCATTTCCCTTCTTGAAAATTCTAGGAACATTTTCAACATGAGTTTGCTGGGTTTGGGATTTACTGTACAAGCTCTTTATCTAAACTTTGGCAATCCATGCATACAAGACACAGGGGAGGTTTATATTTGACATCCAAGGGTATATTTCCAAAGTGATGTATGGGATTTCAGCTCTGCCGCTCCGATTAAAACTCATATAAAACATGAGATGAAAATTTGGTGGAGATCACTGAAAATTGCAATCTTTGAAATGCTCCAAAGTTTGAAACTCAGCTTTTCATTTAGTGTTATGGTCCCTTATCCCAAAGCTCTATTAGCATGCTGCTGGTTTCATATTTAATATGCACAATAGACTAAACTGTTAAATATTTTAAAGCATTCCTGTGTATATCCTATAAATATGGACGATAGCCCTATAACCAAATTCCTCCCCCTTTGTTGCCTAATTTGATTATGGCTTCTCCATGTTTTAATGTGTTTTCAAGCAGGCCTTTGACATTTTTAATACCTGTGGAGAAAAAGGTTTTATTATCATCACTTTTGGAGCCTCATTCTTGTTCACCATTTCCCTTTTATTCATTAGCAGCATGAAGATTTGCCACACTGGATGGCAGCTGGCATGTTAGGTAAAGGGTCCAAGAGAATATGTTTGCTTAGATTTTTTTAACTTTTTATTTAGGAAGTTTTAAGAAGTTGACAAATCCTTGCCATGTAAGTATCAGAAACAAAACAATCATTACAACAGATAGCTTTTGTTTCAAAAGACATTGTACAGGAATATAGTCATCAGATCATTCTATTAAATAGGTTGTTACCATATGGGAGAGCGAGCATCATTACAACAATGTTGTTTCTATTGATTTTATTAAAGTGAGTGAAATCTGATCTAATCTATTTAACAGACCAGCTATGGCTATCAAATGTTAGCATTCAAAAAAATTAAACAGGTGGTGCTGGTGCTGGTTTTTTGAGTACAAGGTAACCAAATATCTAAGTATCTGGTTGTCTTCTGTCTACTTGCTGGCTACACAATGGTGGGTTGATTATTCCAAATCACAACCTACCATGTTGTTTTTAACTTTTCTCAATGGCTGGGTCTTTTTCTTTTTCCAGTGATAGGCTGCCAAAAGCCGAGCAGCTAAGAGATTAATAGCTATGGATTGCATCCCGATGCTCTCTAAGGACTCGATAGGTCTACCCTAAATGCATAAATTCTTCTCTTTCACAACAATTTCGCCAACGTTTATCCCCATTCAATCTATACATCGTTTTTAACCTGACTGATGTGAGGTACCATTGAAACGGTATCTTAGAGAAATTGAGAATATCTGTTTTTAAAAGAAGAGTTTCTCAAACAGTTAATCGGAATCCACTTTATCCTTTGCCCCTTTACAAATCTTTGTGCTACTATACTAAACAAGAGCAAGGTGTAAATAGCATGAATACTTACAATACACGTTCCAATCAAATCTGTGCATGGTAATAGGGTTGGCAAGCTATTTACCCTCACTTGGTTGGAACAAAAATCAGTCCCTTCCTAAACAGTGAGACTGGAGATCCTGTAAGAATGATATCTGATATAACTAATTACTTAAAAATTGTTTCCTTCCCAGCATCCTGTTATTTAGACATGGTAATGTACTGATGATTCCTTTCTGATGATGGCTGCAGAGAAGCATGTGGTTGGTGTCTTGTTCAGAGATTTTATTTTTCATTGTCAAATACCTTTTTCATTTAATTCCAGGAAAAACAATTACCTTACTTTAGCATTTTTAATATCCTTTTTGCAAGACACTCATTTTCTCTATGTACATCTTCTTGGAATTTTTCCAGATTTGACTGTCTTTGGGATTCATACAAATTCCTAATCGCAGGGATTTCCTTTTGTCTGTCAATCACCTTTAAAAACCTGGCTATCCTTTATTATTTCCTCTTTCATTCTCATTGTTTCATCTACAATAAGCAACATTAAATCCAGGGAGCAATTTTTTAAGTCCTGTTCCAATTGCTGTTTGAAAATCTTTCCAGCTGAAAGTTGGATTTTTCTGGAGCCTTCTTCCCTTAGAGAATTTTGTTCTCGCTAATGTCATAACAAGGTGACATGGTGCCAGTTCAGTCTAATTTTATTTGTTCGGGGTCAGGAGAGGGGGATTTTCTAAATGGCTGTAATGTTCATTTAACATTTCTTTCAGAGATTCTGTCCTAAGCAATTTAGTGGAAGTTGTATGAGGTTCCATTGTACTATTTCCCTCCTCCCAGGAAAATGAGAAGACTGTAGCTTAGTTCTCAGTCGGCAGTATAAGAAAATCTCATATATAGTTCCAAAAGTAGATTCATGGTTAGAAACAATATGCTAACCTTGAAATATGCATCACTGGGCTGCAGCAGCTTTTAGGGGATCTGTTTTTTCCTTCATCATCATCCTTTTAACTCCCATTAACATCTGTAGCAGCTCAATGCATACATTGAGAGAAGACCAGACTACCATTAAGAGGAGAAAAGAAGGGATGAATTACTCATTCTTCAAGTTAAGTTTGACTTGAGTTTCATTTACTTGACCTTAGGCAGCAGTACCAGTGTCATGATATCATAGGGCCAACAGAACATTAGAGGACAACGTACCAGGAGATTTCAGCCATTGGTGGCTGCATATCAGTGCAGCAACACCAGGGAAACTACTAACCACCACCAGCGTGGATGGTGTAAACCGTTATAACCTGGAAATTTGCACCAGTGTGGTTTACCCTGGCTTGAAACTACTCTAGCGAAGTGTCAATCTACTACAGGTGGTTGGCCTTTTTTCCATCTAAATGGTATTTTGGTGAAAAATGGGTTCTCAATCAAAATGAAAATTTGGAGGAAATTTTTCATTTTCATTGATTTTTTTTTTTTTGGACAAACTGGGCATGAAAAGTCTTTTGGTAAATGTTTTCAGCATTCGGTAGAACTGTTGGGTTTTAAACACCAAAATGTGTTACAGAAAACTTTTTTGAAATCAATTTTTTTTTTACCCCCAACTGAAAAAAGTCATCAAAAAATCGCTTTCAAAAGTTATTTTGTGTTTATGTTTTCATGGGAAATTCTGGAAAAAAAAATGTCCATGAAAAATAATTGACATTTTCTGACCATCTCCACTGAGTATTTTAGGCATTTACATTAGTACAGAAATACAAGTGATGGGTCACTGATTGCTGAAATTGGCCTAATCCCTAGTATCAGTAAGACCTTAGTACAAGAAGAGATATTAACTAATGTCATTTCCTTCAAGCATCATTTTACAGCATCAGAGTGAGGGGCTGGAATTTTAAAGAACAGGCTAAACTTAACAAAAAACAAAAAACCAAAGCCCATGTCCTCTAATTTTGTGCACATGGTTTTATACACACACAGTTCTTTACACACTATATTTTACATGAATGAGTGAGAGAATCTGCATAGTATTAGTGTGGGCAAATCTTCTCCAGATGCCATGTGTAGCATGATTGTAGAATCAAAGATCTTGAATGAAATATATATGGTGCCTTGTGGATATGAATGTATGTCTTATGATCTCTCATGGATAGCTTTGTTATTTATTCATATGCACACTTATGCTATAATTCTGTTTTTCAAAACTATTTCTTATGGTAATGATTGTTTAAAATTTTCAAAATATAAGAAATAATATAAGGCGAGAGAAAAGATAGAAAACTAAGGAAGACAAAGTAAAGAAAATCCTTCATCTCAGATACCTGGAAACTTAATATACACCACTGGCAACCATCTTCTTTGTGTTTCTGTAGTCATATTATTTGCTTTTTATATTGCAGTAGCACCTAGTGGCCTCAAACGAGACCCGTAACGATAATCATTGTACAAACAGGTAGTAAGTTACAGTCCCTGCCCGAAACTAAAGCCCGGTCACATCCTGCCTCAGAGCGGGGGTATGGACTAGATGGCCACTTGAAGTCCTTTTCAGCCCTACGTGTCTACGTGCTTAATGGGACTACTCGGAGTGTGTAAAGTTAATTGCCAGGATGTGTAAAGTTAAGCCTATTCATAACTCTTTGCAAGAGCAGGACCTTGACAAAAAGATGCAGCAGGTGGGTGACACAAATATCAAGCTGAGTAGAGGAGAACAGAATGACGTGTTTTAGTATAGACTAGCTGTGTGCCGCAGTCATAGGTGTATTAAGCCTGTCAAAAGCAGTAGTTGTAATAATCAAAGAAAATTGCAACTCCCACCTGGCTACTCATTATCACAGGACAATTGTCTGTGGGTGTCACAACCAGAGTGAGTTTTAAGGCAGAATTAGAGGGAGGCTATGGTAATGACCTCAAGTTTAACTCTAAACCTGAGCATTGCTGGAAAAGATGCAAATTCTTTAGTAAAGGCCAAACTTAAAAGGGCTCTTGAAGAATACTGGCCAAGAGCGACTCTGCTGCCGCACTGATATCCAGGTGCAAATCAGGGCGGAGACTGGTCTTGTAACTGGACTTTGGTTCAGTAATACCTCTGAAGGAGTCATTGTGCTTTGAAACACAATAGAAAAAGGGAGCTTTTTATCTCAGCCGGCTGAAATGATAAGTGTGCTCAGATATTCTAACCAGTAAGCTTCAGATTCAGCCAGATGGCCTGGGAGGGCAAATCTTCAAGGGATGAATTATTTATTTTGGGCACACGAACTTTATCTCCTAAGGGTCATCAAACTTTTAAACAGAACTGACAATGTCTGCTGCACATATGAATGCTATTAATCCTCTCGTCGGTGAGAGCCAATATTTCTTTCAAACTTGATGTGTGTGGTAGGACAACAAACAAAACAAAAAACTCATTTACGGAAAAATACAGCTGAAGAGCATCTGTTTGTCTTACGTCAGTTGTTCTGCCCAATTACTTGCAAAAACTTAGGGTGGAAACCTTAGACAGAATGGTAGTCTGTCAAGTAAGCATAAATATTTAATATATGCATAATGTTTAATAGGGCTATAGTTAACAATTGACTTAAATGACATTGCTCACATGCTTAAACTTAAGTATGTGTGTAAGCATTTTACAGGATTGGGTCCTACATTTGAATTCCCCTATTTTTAAATTAAATATGGCCCAGAACTGGAATACCATATCTGAATCCATTCAGAGTTTGGACCTGGGTTAAGATATGAATTCCATGGCTGTGGTCTATTTCTTATTTAATCATTGTTGGTTCCATGGGTGTTGTTCCCAAAGAGCATGCACCGAGAACATGATTTGCCTCTGTGAACCTGAATTTCTGCCTCCTTGTACAGACATCCACACCTATGCAAAAACACTGCCATTCTCACTGAATAGCACTGGGAAGGATTTATCATGCAGAACCATATTTCTTCTCAAGCTGCCATTTGCTCCAGTGTGGGGAGGGAGGGAAGGTTAAGTAAATTGTTTCAGCCTGTTTTCTTAGTGAAGCTTGCTCCTCACCATGTCTACTCCTGGTGAGCTCCTTTTGCCAGCCTACAGGGAGACAGAAATCCCACTCGCCAAAGATTTGTTCATGTAGGAAAGTGCCATGTAGGTAGCCTCAGCTTCCCCTGGATCTCGAGACGATCTGTAGCCCTGATACGTCCTTAGGGCTACAGAGGGCTGGAGTAGGAAGCTTACTTCCCTCTACTCCACTGCATAGATGTGTTAGATTTAATCAAAATGTAGCTCTTAAAGTACATTTTCTTCATATATACACACACAGGGCCACGAAACTCAAACAGAAAACATAAGCTGCATACGTGTTACACGCTCAATGCATTACAGCCACGTTTAAAAAATAAGGAAGTGATGTGGTGCCAAATACCACTGCCTTTGTGAGCACAGAATGAAGCAATCCCTAGCTTTCATATTTTTGATGCAGGAATAATTTTTTTAAATGTAAGGTTACAGCCAAACTGGAAAGAAAAACCCTTGGAAAAAGAAATGCAATAAAACTCTACATTTGAAAATGTGTGTGTACTTACAAATCATCTCTGAATATTTATTTTATTTCACAACTGGAAAAGCCCAATCTGGAGAAAATGTATGACTTTTTAATCTGTACCATAAGATTTGCTCATTGCCATGATGCTTTCCAGCATTTTGCTCTTCCTTAATGTGTCCCCCGCATTTTAGCCCTGCAATTCTTCCCAGTCTTTTATACGCATGCTGTGGTCTCCCCCTTTATTCATTTACATAAATAGACCTTCTCTTTAACAATCCCTATTGGTAGAGGTCAGCCTTGGAGTAGCCACTTGGGGGTGGCTACTCAAAAACCTGAAAACCAGGAGTTGGAACAAAACTGGAATTCAAGTCATTGGAATAAGAACTAAATATTTGTATTATTATTATTATTCTAAAAATGTCTAGATGCCCCAACTGAGATCGAAGGGCCATTTTGCTAGGTGCCTGTACAAACACATTATAAGATAGTTTCTGCCCTAAACATCTTAAAATCTTAGTAGACAAGGGATTTTGGGCCAGGGGGAAGAGTGTGAAGAACAGAGGCCCAGAGAGGTGAAGTAAATTGCTCAAGGTCACAGACGAGGTCAGTAGCAGGCACACAAATAGAACCCAGGTCTCCTGAGTCCCAGTCCAATGCCCTACCGTCTGGATCATACTGCCTCGCCAATGTACCACTTATTATTTAGAGGCATGGCCCTTTCTTCCCTCTTGTAATTTCTGTTAATGGATGGATCCAAATCAAGAAGGCTCATATATGCCTATATTTCATACTATATCATATGCTCACTTATCCCGTAGCACACATGTTCCTGAGATATGGTCTGTTTATTCCATGAGATCCCCACAGTGTTTGGTTTTTTTAAATCAAACTCTTGACATGCTGCCCCTACCTATCCCAACACTATATAGAGAATTCTATTGGCTTCTGGATGTTTCTAGCTCTGAAATCATGTTTATTCTTTCTTGGTGATAACTCAGTGATCCCTACACAATCATCTGTTTATTGTCCGTGTCACACATACTGTGGTAAACATGTTAGCACAGAGTACATTACTTAATAGGCACAGTTATGGATCAGACTTATAAGTCAGTTGGGAAGTTGGGGATAGGATGTTGTTAACCTAAAAAGGTACAAATAGAGGAGATGTAGGTGGTCAATATCCACAGGAAACAGGAAATTCTGAGTACATACTACAGAGATGTCCAGAAATTTCAAAGTTCAGGGATCCATTCTTAACATCCTTTAAGATATTGTGCGATGCACCATGCTGAGAACACCTAATTACGCCTCCTTAATGATAGTTCTGAACTTTCACAAATTGCACAAAATACACAACATGTATTTCTTTGGAGCTAAACTTAGCTTTGAAACAAATCATACTGAGACATTGGAAAGAAACCAGTCTACCTACCATATAAATATAATGAGTGGCTACACTATTTAACCACCCCTGCAGATTACTGCTGAAAATGTCAAGTGACTAAATCCTTGCAAGAGATAGATAAAACATGCACTGGAAAATAAAGCTATTTAAACTTGGATGGGAAATGCAAGACAGAGAGAGGAAAATACCTTTCAGATAACAGAACTAATAGAAACCTAAATAAAAATATTTTACCTATGTATTATGGCATTCTTTACCATAGCATGTGAGCACCTCCCAAGCATTTATGGATTAATTGTCATGTGTTGTTAACCATATTTCATACATGGAGAACTGAGGCTGAGAGATTAAATGTCTTGCTCAAGATCACACAGGAAATCAGTGGCAGAACCAGGAACTCAACCAAAATCTCCTGAATCCTAAATAGGCACTTTGGCCACAAGACCATCTGAGTGAAAGTTTCTCATCTGTTCTGTAATAACCATTGTAAATCTGTGGTGGTCACCAGCCAGGATACAAATTAGACATGATGTCTTGTTTGTCCCATCAGGTCATCACTTAATTATGTTCCCAGCTCTAGAAGAGGAACTTCCAGTGTACTCTGTAGAGTATTCTTATATGGGTTGTTACCCATTAATGGCAGCAGATGTTGAACATCTTGGTTCTTCTGATAATCTGCTATAGATGCAGTAGTCTACATTTGTCACAGTTTAGATGTTGACAACTGAATACAGTTATTCATAGAGTCTAAAGCCAGAAGGGACCACTGTAATCATCTAGTCTGATCCTCCTGCATAACACAGGACATAGAACTTCCCCAAAATAATAATTCCTGTTTGAACTAGAGCAGATTTGAGAAAAAAATATCCAACCTTGATTTAAAATTTGTCAGCACTGGAGAATCCACCCTAACCTTTGTAAGTGGTTCCAGTTGTTGTTGTTAACCTTAACTGCTCAAAATTTATACCTTATCTCCAGTCTGAATTTGTCTAGCTATCATTGGGTCTTACCATTAATACTCTAGCTTTGTCAACGCCTTACAATTTTCAGCTCCAAACCTGAACTAAAATATTGTATTTGAATGATCCTACAAATGTTAGTGAAGCTTGGATTCAGATTTAGATCCAAGCTCTGCAACACGCCTGTATCTCCACCACAGATGGCCTGTGAGTTTAGTCAAACACCCATGAAGCTATAGAGAAGCTCAGGTCTGGAGATGATCTTTGCAGTTCAGGCCTTTTTTAGTCAGGAGAGATGATTTCTAAAGTGAGTTTGTGATTTGTTTGGTTTGACAGCCAGATTTGCTGACCGCTCGCCTAACCAATAGAGGAGAAGAGGTACTTCATAGAAGCATAGAAGATTAGGGTTGGACAGGGCTGCCTGGGGAGGCGGGGAGGGCAAGTGGGGCAATTTGCCCCAGGCCCCGCAAGGGCCCCCACGAGAATATAGTATTCTATAATATTGTAACTTTTTTTTATGGAATGGGCCCCTGAAATTGCTTTGCTCCAGGCCCCCTGAATCCTCTGGGCAGCCCTGGGGTTGGAAGAGACCTCAGGAGGTCATCTAGTCCAACCCCCCTGCTCAAAGCAGGACCAAAACCAACTAAATCATCCCAGCCAGGGCTTTGTCAAGCCAGGTCTTAAAAACCTCTAAGAATGGAGATTCCACCACCTCCCTAGGTAATCCATTCCAGTGCTTCACCACCTTCCTAGTTCTTCTGAGCACAGCTCTCCTCCTCTCCTCAAAACAACAACAACATTCATCTTACACCTAGTGGTGTATCAGTCCCCTATTAACTTCAATGTGGTGCCAATGTATTGCTCACCTCAGCTTTAGCATACTTGTCATTATTTCTCAACCTGTAGAATAATATTCTATTAGCCAGAAATTTTAGATTGAAATCTATATTTTACAGATTAGCAGCCAAATTCTGTGCTCAGACACTCTGATGCAAATCCAGAGTAATACCATTGACTCTTTTGGGAGTTGCGCCGGATGAATTCCAGTATTTCCGTGAGAAGGAGTTGTTCCCAGTTGTCTAGTCTGTGAAATGCCATAGAAAAGAAAATGATAAACACAAACACGTACTGTTTCTAAGTGGGTAGCAACCTTTAAAAAGGAAATAATTTAATTACATTCCTAGTTGAGCTGCTAAAGTTTAAATCATTAGCATGAGTTAAATTAGTCATTGATCTTATTAAGAAGGCAAACATCCTGCAGGTCACAGTGGAACTATTTGAAATTTTCCTAACAAACCCCTTCAGCGTATATTATTTCTATTGATTTGCCAAAGGCACTAAACTAACACAGACTTACAATGAAGTGTTGAGGAAGTTCTGAAGGTTTGTAAAAAGTGTCATTAAACCAATATTGTGAGCCCTGAACATTCAAAAATCATTAATCAGACCCTCAAAATCATTAGTTTGACTTAAAAATTATGAGTTAATATTTATTAAAAATAATAAATGGTGGCAGTATTCTGGTATTTGAAGCTTTAGGGGGTCATGCTTTCAAGCTTTTCTCCATCATTATGAAGGCTAGAAATTAACTTTAAAAAAAAGTGAGCTCCTTATATCACCACCTGACTCCAGAAGCTGGGGCTTTAAGAAAAACATCAAGCATCATGAGCCTGACAATAAAACTGGAGCTGGAGACTGTAAGATTGGAGAACTAATCTAGAAATCTAGTAACAGAAGCTGCTATAAAGTGATGAAAGCAGTACTGAAGCCAATCGAGCTGATATACCGCTTTACACTCAACGACGGTTCTGGCCCACTGGGTCTAATTCACTCTATGGTCTCCACCGAATTGGCACAAGGTCTCCAGCCATGGGAAGTCCATCCAGAGGGGTATAGTGCTGGAGCAAGATGCCCACCATAACAAAAGGGCTCACAGCCAGCCAAAAGTCAGTGGTGCTGGCCAGGGCAGAAGACTGGACATGGCTACAGAGAGTTGTACTGACTGAGCACAGATGCTCTTGAGCAGCTTCTGCCACTGGGCCACTGCCCCCTATTGGAACCTCTGTGGATAGGCAGGGGTGAAATTACTGCCAACCCTCCCCTGGGGGCTGGGTTCATCAGCTCCCGTTGATACACTTGCATATACCTGTGCCAGCAGGGGTGAATGGAGCCAATGAATTGATTTGCTTCTCAGTTTAGTTCTGCATCTTAATAAAAATTAAAATCTCTAATAGCATGCAAGTAAGAGGCCATTGTCCTTAGTGATCTAGGCTGAGATTGCCCAAGGCACCTAAGGGAGTTATGTGCCCAACTCAGCCTTAAAGTTAATGAGTAATGGGATCCTAACTCCTACAGGTGACTTTGAAATTCCCATCCTCAGGCCCCTGCCACATAAAAACTCTTCAAGGGGAACCTTGCTCAGACAACTCTTTGCACTTGGATGAGCTGCTTTTGTGCCATATGTACCTTGCTCCATAGGACCATGGTGAGCCATCAGAGCTAGAAATCATGTCATGGCAAATGGGCAGAGCCTGACAGTCTGCAAGAAAACAGCAGAAAACCATGGGTGAAATCCTGGCTTACTGAAGTCCATGGCAATATCTCATTGATTTGAGTGGGACCAGGATTGCAGCCCTAGAATCTTGGGACATCCAATATCTATCTCAGGAGGCTTCAGCTTTCTTCCTCTAGCAATGGGACCAATGCTAATTTCCTTAACCAATTACCAATGTCTGGCCCTGTTCGGGCTTCATACTCTTGTCCCTTCTGACCATGCATAGAAGGCGAAGAAGTGGAATTATTGCTGAACCACTACACTGTGTTATGTAATAGAGCAAAGAGCAAACCACGAATAAAGCAAACTAAAAAATACCGAGAAAGGAAACAAGATACCACCTATATTTGGGAATTTTAGCAGTTGTGCAAATGTTGAATATGTGGTAACAACAGAAGAAATAAAACTTTGGGCCAGGGGGGCTCTTTGGAAAGCAAGAATTCTGGTTTACAATTTTTTTCCCCTGACGTTTTGGAATTTGGTTTCATTCTACATTGAAATGAAACCAAGATCTTTTGAATTTTTTTGCAGAAATTAAAAAAAACAGAGAAAGACCCACCCGAGAATATTCCAAGTGTTAGGGCACTCACAGAGGATTTCAGGACCTAGGTTCAAGGTGCTGATATAACTGAAGAACTGCTACTGAATTAGCATTGACTCCTCTCAGTGCTAACATTTCTCTCATTGTCTTAAAGTCTTTGTGAAAAGGACAGTACTTTTTAACATTTAGTTTCTGTTGATTTCAGTGCAAGTTGCATCAGCCCTTAAAAATTTTATATCAACTTCCTTTTAACACTGGGATGAATCTTGACAATCAGGTCAGAAAAAGTGTCTGGGAATTGGTGCTGGACTCAGAATTGTCTGTGATAGAACCCTGCTAAGAATGAGGGTTTGGTGCTAAATGAGAGCTTGTTTGGCTTCACTGCCACATCCCATTAAAAGAGTCTAATTTTTAAATCTGAAGGCTAAAACAATATGCTAGCTGTGAACGTGACAAGAATGAACCCACAACTGAGATGTCTGCCTTTTGCTTGAGTGTTTCATTTATTTTCTCAGGCACCATGACTAATTATGTTAATAAAAATTATAAAATGTTGCCAGGAGACATTAGAATGCCAGTAAACTACCAGGGGAAAACTCAGATGACTTACTAGGAAAAGGAGTAAACAGCTGTGGTTTAACATCTGTAATACAGACCCTCATGCTGTGTGAAGGAGCAAATGACCAGAATAAAAATTGTCTATGGCTTTTCTCGGCAAGCACAAATTACATTCAGAGGTGAGACAGGACAGTCTTGCAGTTGAGGCAGTGGATTGGGAAGCCTGAGTTCAATGGCACAGCTCCCTTCCCGGCACAGACTGTCTGAGTGACCTTGGGAAAATCATTTAGTTTCTCTGTGCCTTTGTTCCTTATATGTAAATTGAGGATAATAATACTACCCTACCTCACAGGATAAATATCTGGGAGGTGTCAGACACTATGGCGATGGAGGCAATATAAGTATACAGATGAGGAAAAGAAAAGAAGCTGAGTGCAAAATTGCACAAATCCATCAAGTGGGCACTGGACACCACTGCCTTCAAAGGCTGTTAATACCGCTAGTGAGCATGACTGAGTTAGGCCATTCAAGTAACACAAGATGTTCCTTTCACCCACAGACAGAGAACATTGCACAACCTTGAGAACTTAAAACCTATTCATGGATCACCCACACGGAACACAATGTGTTGGCTATTCGACTACCATGGCAGCCTCCAGGGATATGGGATTTTTGCAGGTATCTGTCTCTTTCCAAAATAAAATTAAGTATAATTTTATTTTTTAAAAAGCTTCCTTTCACTGTATCTGCAAGATAAGTTACATTTCAGCAGCTGTGCAATAACTTTGTACTTACTGGAGTAAACAGAAAAGGGTCCTGATTTTAAAGCTGGTCAAACCTCTTAAGGATTTGAACGATATTTTTGAACTTGCCATCAAAGCTTTATATTTGGATTCTGATTTGCTTTTGATACAAGAGCCGGCTGGGCCTGCAGCTGTACTCTGAACTTTCCCTGCCTGTTAGGAGAAAAAAATTAAACAGAACAGCTGAGGTTCTAAAGCAACCTGATTTCAGAGGAAGGGTTTTAAAACATTTTTAGTCTTAAATTACAGAAATTCATTAATCTTTACATCTGTTTGTCTCCCACATATTCCCCGGGTTCATCTCTTCCTCTTCTCCTTCTCTCTTTTAGGCTGGCTCTTCTTTCTCAAAGTTATTTCCATTAAACTATATTTTGGCATTTTTGTTGAATACTTCTTGCTTTCAGGAGACTTGAATTAAGGGTTTGATCCGGCTCCCATTGAAATCAATGAGAGTTTTGCAACTGGCTTTAGAGCAATCTGGAAGAAAAAAAAAGCCACTGCCAGCTTCAATAACAAGGGGAACCTAGAGAAATGCCAAATGCAGATATGAGGGAGAAAAGGGAAAACTAATACCCGTGTTCTGCATGTGTCCAAAACTAGGAACATTCTGAAGGACGAATTCATCAGAATACTTCTCCAAAAATCCCCTTTTCTAAGTACGTATTATTTATTAACCTTCCCACGTCAAATTAGTACAGAGTGCAATAATGATCATACTCCACAAAGAGAGAAATGTCCTTTTAACCTAAGATGTCCTTTTCAATAAAATTAATTTGAATTGTCCTTTAAAAACAACCGAAACCATCAAATGCATCTCAGAATCTGCAGAGAATACTGATGTAACTGAATCCGTCCAACAGAATCCATCCCTTGTATGTATTTCTCCAAGGGAATTAATTACTATTTACATCCATGCAAGCCATTTGGTTGAGTGTATTTTGGTATAACAGGTACTCATTCAGTAGAATTAGAGGAACGAATCCTGCAATGCATTTTAATGTTTTATTGGAAAATGGACCACATCCTCATCTGGAGTAAATTGGAGTAGTGCCATTGACTTCAGTGCAACTGTGAATGCAGCTGCTGATGAAAAGAGAGCCAGTTATCATCATCATCATCTTAACATCTCATCTTGATGCTTTATTATGTGAAGACTAGAAGCAACATCATGTAATGTGTAATAGGTATGCTTGGAGCAAGCATAAAAGTTTGGGAGCTGTTAACAAGGGATAGGTTTTGTGAACTATGTGACCTACTCATGCTCTAGCTGTTTTCTGAATTCTCTCATTAGATGCAGCATCCCCACTCAGCAGAGTTATATTCATGCAATGTCACCAACCGTCCCTCTCTTTTTAGGAAGGCTATCTGGCCAAAGCAGGGGTCAGCAGCAAGGCCTCCATGAGTATTCATGGTCTGAAGGACAGCAAAGAAGAGTGAGTTGGAATGTTTGGTATCTTTCTCTTCATTCTGCTGCAAATAAACTAGTCTGGGACCTGCAAGGAGATCGGAATGAATTTATTTTTAAAATGTCAAAAGGACTGAGAGCATAATTAGTCCCTTTTATTTTAATTAAACAAATGTGTAACAACATTCGTCAATTGAGACAAGCTTAGATTACACTTTTCTGCAAGTAATTAGATTATATCTCAAACATAGTACTAACTACTTTTTAATTAAAAAAATTTTTTAAAGTCCATCCAAACTGAAAATTTATACCAGACATCAACCTGGAGCAATCTGAAATGACCAGTAAATGGGTGTTTCTAAATATGATGGTTGACTAGAAGATCCAGTTCAACCTTCATTAAAGATTTTCAGCTAAAGACACTGTAATTATTAATACAATATGATCTTTTAAATGCATCTGCAAAGGAAGACCTGGCAACTTAGAAAACTTATTTTGATTTAATCAGTTAGAAAAGATGATAAAGAAAATAGTAAAATTTAGAGTAGAAGATTCAACATTTTGGGTCACCGCCTCAACTGGTGAAAACTGGAATAGCGTCACTGAAGCCAATGGACCTGCACTGATTTACAGAAGCTGAGGTTCTGACCCATTTTTGCTCAGTACAGGATAAGGATGTATAAAACCTCAATGTGCGTGTGACTCACTAGCGCTGTTGAGTCACATATGTAATATTCAGCATCAAATGTCACATGGGACAACACAGGCTTTGAACCCAACAACATAACATTTTCAGATCATGCTTTCACGTGAAGGTCGAGGAAAATATACAGTCCTGTACATTTCACTTTGATTCATCTATCCCTACTGACTCATTACAGTTTGTGACATAATGCAGCTGGCAATTACCCAAAGCTCTAGTGAAACTGACCAAGAAAATCACCATGAATATTTCTGTACTGGAATGATGAATTTTCTTAACGAATATCTTAAGCTTCCCTGACATTTGCAATACTTGCTCCTAAAGTGGAGAGAAATTTAAAAGACAGGCCTAGAACGCTGAAGATTTCTGACATCATTTGAGCTATCATACTTGGCAAAACAATTTGATTAAATCCATTTAAAATTAGTGCAAATAGTTACCCTTTGTGCGTTGGTTCTATTAAGTTTGGAGTTAATTCAAGTTACTAATTCAGATCATCTATTGCTTCCTGTTCTGCTTGCAATGCCTTTCAAGTTTTATTTCTTTATCTGCTAATTAATTATCACCCTAAGTGCTTGTTGGCTTCCCTTTAGATCAAGGTCTTCTGTCCCTATATTTGATTGTTCTTTCCAAAAGCAGCAAAGGTGGCATTCTTTGGTTCTGTTGGATTAAATGGCTCCTGTGAGCATCTCAGTTTGGATTTTTTCCCCATTGTTCTCTTTGGTATTCCAAGAGGAATGAAAGCCAAATTTAAAATACCTAAGAAAATAGATGATATCCTGGCTTCAGCAGCAGTCAATAAGTTTATGGTGCAGAAGAAGTGGGGAAAAGATCTACCCAACTCTGTAATGCTGTTACATAAGTGTGGAATATTCCTCTTGGATCCCTGTACTGTTGATATGCTTGTTATCTATCACAGGTGGGTGGCATGGAACTGTAGACAATGAATTTTGAAGATTTCTCCTCAATTAGGAAAAGGAATTTCTTTAGCAGCTCTGCACAGGTGTAAATGACTGTGTGAGGTGCACGGCCAAGAAAAATCAGGCCCAGGTAAAAGTGGCAAAAGATGCATCGGTCAAGGTGACTGGCCTCCTATCCCCTTTTCTTGGTAGCACTACCATTCACATTCATTTACCTATGGAAGACCCGATGTATATGTAGGTGTTGGAAGGGCATGGGAGACAGATACGCTATGTGCAGAGGAACCTTGTTTACCGGTGGAGAACTCAACCTGGACAATATTACCTTTTCCGAAGCATCCATGCTTCGGAACAGCCCTCATCCCCGCTTAAAGGTCAGATCTCTTTGACCTCCACAGGGGTCTGTTCCAGAAACTTTACCACGTGATATTTCACTTGTTGTAAATACAAGTTAAGGCCAAGATTTTCCAACTGGGAGGTTTGAGGTTGGGTGACTAAATCCATAGATGGATATCTAAATTTTCAGATGCACTTAGCACCCACAACTCCCATTGGTTTTAACTTTAGACATCCAAATAGGAAAATTTTGGCCTCAGGTTTCACTGCTACATCCCATATTTTCCTCTCGCATCTTACTTAAGAGTGGATGTAATGGGGAAAGAAAATGTCTATATATTTGTATAATAAAACAATCATCAGCATAAATAACTTTCCCTTATCATGTTTACAAAGATAATTCATATCCAGAACAATCTGCACTTTTTCAAATCAATGCAACTGTTTGCCTTAGCTACTAAATAGTAGTGATAATCATAAGTCTAAATGCTGTGATCTACCCACATAACCCGGAGCTGTTATCCTGTTTGTCATAACATATCACTTTAAAATACTGACAGAAACCCTGGGAGCAGGAAAGGTGTTTATGCTTTCTGTGCACTGAACAAGACCTAAAAAGAAATACCCACAGATTTTTTAAATTTATGCCATGTGAAAAGATATTCATTTCATAGTAGCAGTTATCTAAATGCAAAGAACCTGGCCAATTCAAATCCTATTGGTTGGAGCTAATCTACTGTTACTGCTCTGTAATCTAACACCATTAAATATTGATTGTTGGGACCATATAAAGAAAATTAATACCTCTTAAAATTAATGTGATGGCACTAAGAGGATTTTTTAAAATAAAACAGAACAAAATATTGTGAGTGATTTTCTTTCCATTTTTATTCTCATTAATCCTAACACTGTATTTTGCTCCTGATTCCACTCACAACAGCAGCTGCTTTGATCCTGAAGTTTTATATTCCCCGTTGCTAATGAGAAATGTTGCACTAGGCTACATAGACTTAAAAAGTTTCTAAAGGGTCTTTCTTTTATTATTACTATATTATTTATGGGGTAATTGCTAGGTTGAAAACTTTTCATCAAAATTGTTTTTGATGGAAAATTGGGTGTTTGATATTGAACAAGTGTCTGCTTTCTCCAGAAAATTTTGAACCAAACACCCAAAAACCAAAATATTTCAGTCCAAATCTGAAATATTTCAGTTCAGATATGCTGCCGTGTTGCTTCATGCAAACTGTAGTTCAGTTGCCTAATGTTCCTATTTTCCCCTTTGGGCTAAGTTCCCCAGCCAAACTTCATCTCCTTTGATGTAGTGCAGCCATGGAATTCCCATGATGCACCACCTCCCTCACCAAGAGGGGAGACACTAGTGCATCATGGGAGATGTAGATGAGAATGGACGCATGAGGCATCCAAACTGTAACTTCTAGGAGGCACTGCAGCAGCATCTCTGAAATTCATATTTTGGGTTTTAATTTTTCATCAAAATGTCCAAATTTTCGAACCCTGCTCCTCCCCACTGCACATACACACACACACGTTCCAACCAGCTCTAGTAACTGATCTGATGATCTTCCTCCTACTTTATAGCAATGCATGAATTACATATGTGTAGTGTCACAGTTAAGAGTCTGCACACCACCAGAGCTGAATCATCTCTCCGTGACCCGTCACTACAAGGGTAGGCCTACACAGTTATTTTCTAGCGTTTTGTCCAGTCTGGGCTTAAACATCCAAAAAGCTGAGGCTGCAACCACTTCCTTCCTTTAGGAGACTGTTATGCAGCTAAATACATCAGATACAAAAGAATTTACCATTGATGGTTGGTCTCTCTTCATTCCAACCCTCTCCTGTCACTGCAACTTCTCAGCTGCCCAATCTCACTCCATAATTTTTCCTCTTTCATTTTCTTCTCCGTCCCCTGTCTCCTTTATATTTCCTTCCTCTTCAGATTCCCTTTACCCACCATCCTTCAACCCTGAAATCCCAATCCCAAAAAAGTAACCCTAGAACTACCCTTTTATAATATAAGTAAACCCAATCTATATATAAAGAGAGGTTCTTAAAAGTTCTGACGCTAAGAAACCATGTGCTGCCCCAACCACTTTGCTTTGATGCTGTATCCCTTTTCCCCACCCTCCATCAGTTTCCTGCCTTAAACTAGATTGAAAGATCTTCTGGGAAGAGAAAGTATCTACATGTTTATGCAGCATCTAGTTCAACGTGACCCTGATCCTCACTGGAGTCTTAGGCTAATACTATGACTGGTTCTCCATCTGTTGTCAAGGATCTCTCTTTGGTCACTGAGCAAACAGCAAAACAAACACATCAAAATGGCATATCATACATCATGTGTTACGCCTCCTCTCAGTTGAGGTTAATTTCTTCAGTCATGAAACTCTCATTGCTGTAGTGGTTGCTTGTAAGACACCATAGGAATTTGGCTCGTGTGCTAATGTACTAAAGAAGCCAAGGACAATCTGAACAAGTCCAAACAAGTTATGGAAAGCTGTGGAAATTTGTTTACATGCTCGGCATAATTTATTACCTGTTACATTCGGCTTGTGACAGGACTATGTCTGTGTGCTCTCAAGCTAAAAGAAGGAACAAGGATTGCCAAATGGTGCAAAATAACTCAAGTATCACTGTACAGAGGAGAGTGTTCTGAAGATGAAAGCAACGTGAATAGCCTGCAAGATAAAATTCTTGCAATTTTGGTCTGTTAGTGGACATATTGGGTGGGAATAAAATCATAGGCTCAACTCTGTTCCTCTGGAGTTCAGTGCAGGTTTTGCTTTTGACATTAATGGGAGCAGGTTCATGTTTTGCATTATAACATATGCAGCCATTCTATGTCATCTTCTGATTGTGATATCAAATCATTATTTGACGTACAAAGGGCAAGGCATTTCTCAGAAATGAAAGTTTGAAAGCTAAAAGCAGGGCATTTCCCTGAGAAATTCAAATCACTAGTTTAAAAAGCTAGTCATTAATTCTATGAATTGTGATTATTATGCTCTCAAATACCAAAAGAGGGTTAACAATGAAATAATCTAAAGCTGTAGTTTTTCTGCTTAGAAAAAAATGGAATGTTATGTTTGCTGCCTGCACTTCTGCTCAGCTTTATCTCTTGAGCCCAGAGGGATTCTAATTGGCAGTAATGACATTTAGAACAACAAGAGAACCCAGAACTACTTGCAGTTTGAACACAGTGCATCTGAATCCAATTGTAAATAAAAGGTCTGGATGAGAAGGGAACTGCTTGTGGTTTGCCCTCCCCAATCTCTCCCAGCGGTTCTTGCCCAGAATGGGTATGTTTTCCTGTTTTCAAAAGTTTGAAAATCTGCTTCAGATTAAAATAATTCCAACAATTTACTCCTTAGAAAAATCAAAGTACAACTTCATATCTTTGCTAATGAATATATTTCATAATCATGGAATATCAACTTTAAATTGTTCAAAATTCAATTGTAATTTTCTTTCGTGGGAAACATGGAATTTTCTGATCTTTCTGCGTTTGCAATATCTTTCTAACTGAACATAACTTAGAAAGTGCGATGATGGCTGCTTGGCTTTGTCATTATACAAAATTATAGGTAAAATCTGACTTCACTGAAACCAATGGCAAGACTCCTAAGGACTTCAGTGAGGCCAGGATTTCAACATGGAGGCCCACCCTCACACACTGCTCAGTGCCATTGACTGTGTCTGACTCCAAAGCCTCTGAAGTGATTCTCTTAATGACTCCAAGAGCACAAGCATACGATCGTACATTTTATTCCATTCTGTAGGGTCATGCACAGAATGCCTAGGATCAAACCCATAGGAACAAGCTATTCTCCAGCTGATGAGAGCTTTGTATGTGTGTACATGTCTAGGAGTGCTGTCTGTATAGGTAGGCTTTTCACAGGGTGCGGAAGGGAAGAGACACTATAATAGCATTAAAATCCTTGGTGACTCAGTTCATATAAAGCTCAAAGTTTATATGAAGCTCTTTGGTCTAGATAACGGGCAGGAAACCTTGTGACATAAGGTTGTCTTATAAGATTTTTTCCAAGGATAATTACTAGTTCTTCATAGGACAGTGTTACAAAGGAAACACATGGACATGTTCCTTGATCAAAACGGTTTATAATTTAAATGGCCAAACCCTGCAAAGATTGACACGAGTAACTCTATTCACATGAGTAGTCCCGCAGATTAAGAGGGAGATTTCCAAAGGCACAGATGGAAGTTAGGTCTCTAATTCCTACAGACAGTGCTCTTTGTGCCTTTGAAAACGTTCTCTTTTGTCTTTGCAGAGTGAGACCCCTAGAGAATCAGGCAGAGGGTACCAGTGTATTTTTCATTTTTCATTCTTGATTGTTTTTATGACGGATAAAAGCCAATACATTTCTACACACTCTCTTTTAGTAGCATCTGAAACGAACTTAAAATCTGCAGGAAGGTGTGTGTACATATATATATTTCTCTCTGTCTCCATCAGAGGGACTAGCCACAAGATTATCTGAAATTATTCCCGGCATTATTTTTGCATGAACTGTATCCGTTCTCAGGAATCTTTGTCAAATTATCTCTCATTATCATCCATTTTGGAACTAGCTAAACATGAAGCTTTTCAAAGTTTTCTTTTTTCTAGAAACATTTCAGACTGTTGACCTTAGTCCAAAATCTTCCAGCAGTAGAAAGCCATCATGTATTAAAAACACATGCAGATCTATGGTCAATTATGTCTACAAATGCTGAGAATAACAAACTTTGACATTTAACCAGTAGCCACCAACCCTGCTATAAATATTTATGTATGAAGATAGACACAGAACTCTTGTTTATTGTAAACTAGAATGCTCAGAATTAAAAAGACTATGTTAATCTGATGCATGTTTATGCAATGTTCATTAGCTTAAGAGCTATATTTGGAATTTGAGAGCTACATTACGTGATTAGTTACACAGTTATCAATCAGCTCAACTCATGTCACTGCAGTCACCGTAATCTGGTGGTGTAGCTACAAATGGAAATTTGCATGGGCCCCAACTTATGATGGATGCACAATGTCCACTACCTGAGATCCCACCATCAGAGTGCAGGGTTCAAAAAAAAAAAAAGGCTGTTAATAAATATACTTAAGCTTGGCATACACACAGGCTCAGATTTAGATGGGCCTGGGTGCTAATTGGATGTGACCCACCCAAGCCCACGCCTCTGCTGTAGTCTGCCACATGTGCAATTGAGACCCACAGACTTATTTCCAGAGGAAATTAAAGTGTCATCAAGCTGTAGCATGTGTCAATTACTAAGTCATCACAGGAGCTTGTTACTGTAACCCTTGTCCATCTCCATCCTCTGCCTTAACTGTTTGCCACATTCTTATTGCACTGTGGCTAAGATGAGATGAAGATCTTCATGACATGAACCTTATCCTTTTAACGTGCCTTTGTGGGGCACTTAGCACAACTTTGGGGGCTGTATAAATATTCCATACACTAAATAATAGTTATTAAATACTGACAGAAAATACCCACTGAGGATGTCAACGGAATACATAAAAGCAGCAAAGAATCCTGTGGCACCTTATAGACTAACAGACGTTTTGGAGCATGAGCTTTCGTGGGTGAATACCCACTTTGTCAGATGTATTCACCCATGAAAGCTCATGCTCCAAAATATCTGTTAGTCTAAAAGGTGCCACAGGATTCTTGCTGCTTTTACAGATCCAGACTAACACGGCTACCCTCTGATAAGGGAATACATAGAATCAGCAGGCTACCCTGGCTGCTTCCCTTTGCTGGTCTGCAGTGTCCTCTCTTGGGGTTGTACCAGCTGGCTGTGGGATACCCAACAGACGTCAGATTGACCTAGGTCTGAAAGGGGATTGGCTTCAATGGACTTTGGATGAGGCCCTAAAGATACATCAGTCCTTTTGGCTGACCCATCCCCTCCTCCCCCCATGGGGACAGTAGGCCTCTTTTCCCTACTCTTTCTCTCATGCAAGGAGCGCCAGACCTGTAGAGGTCTCTCCAGCTGAACAGTGCCACTCAGGGCTCTTGACCCATCTGTCTGTGGGATGGAGGATCTCTCATAAAGATGGTCCCCTCCACTGTATAATCAAACCAAATGGTTTGCACCTCCACACCTCATGACATCAGTTCAGTCAATTATCTTAACATCAAATTCTTTGTAATAGTGTAAACAGGTATGTTGTCAGATTTGCAGTTCCTAGAATAGACACATACTGATGTACATGGGCTTTGTTATTTGCTCTCCTGTCTTATCTGGAAGTTGACAGGATGTACAAAATTCAGAAGTACGCTAGGAGAGATAAGGCTGGGAGGCAGCAATGAACAGCTTATCAGTTAACCAAGTAAACATCTAGACAGAATGAAGTTTAGAGATCAACTCTGCTGCTGTTTAATTGCTTCCAGCAACACATTTTCCCTTTTATCTCTAGGATCTTTTCAACAGAGAGATGGTATTGTGCTTTCCCAGATGTATTTTACCATTAGGTATATATGGGTACATGGCAAAGTGAGTGGATTTGGATAATAGTATGTACTGACAGTATCTTCTTGATGATAACTTGATAGGAGACTTTCCTAATGTGGAGAATAAAGGGATGTCAGAGTTCTAATAAAATTAGCAAAGAGTCTTGTGGCACCTTATAGACTAACAGACATATTGGAGCATGAGCTTTCGTGGGCGAATACCCACTTCATCAGATGCATGTGACGACATGCATCCAATGAAGTGGGTATTCACCCATGAAAGATCATGCTCCAAAACGTCTGTTAGTCTATAAGGTGCCACAGGACTCTCTGCTGCTTTTACAGATCCAGACTAATGTGGCTACCCCTCTGATACCTAATAAAACTAGTCATACTATCAGCCATTTTCATCAAGTTTGCAGAAGGTACAAGATTTGGTATTTTACCTGTAACAGTTTGCTGTTCTGTGCAACAAGACAGTTTTTACAAGTAAAAAACTGCAAAAAACAAACAAATAAAAAAACCCTCTTTCTTTCTTTTAAAAGGCAAAGCAATAGAATTTCTCTGGAAAAAAATAGCAAAGCAGCATTCTAATCACTTCCCCATTTCCCTCCAGATTTTCTGTATAGATCCAGTCACTCATCCTTGCCCCAGAGACCATCGAACACAGACAACAGCAGCAGTGACAGCTCCATTGGCTCTGCCACCACTAATGGGCTTTAGTTCTGACCTCAAGTAATCACATCTAAGGGTGAGGGGGAAGTTCAGATACTGTGGACACTCAATCCATGGTCTCTTTGATGGGAGTCCCATTGCTAAGGGTAGGAGGAAAGACCAGTCCTGGCCATCTGTGGCAATTTGTTTTGTGTTGTAGACTCCTCTCCAATGTGACATGAATTGAGACCACTAACTTATTTCACAGGAACCACTGAGCCACCATCCAATAAAGACAGTTTTATAACCTGATGTGAAAAAATGCACAAAAATTTCAGTTCTTGGAGGCAGAGGCCAGAGGAATCAAACCGGTTTCAAACAGCACCAAGCAACAGACTATATTTATGGTGAGTGTTTTAAACATTAGTTTCTCAAATTAAGAAGCAGAAGACCAAACCTGAAATGTTTCAAATACAGTATTAGTAGACAATTTGATATAGGATTTAACCTTTTCTCAGTACCCTTCTCCTATCACCTCATTTTTATATATGTGATTAGGATTTCATCATCCTCATTAACTTCCATTCCAGATAAGAAGTTATGGTCACGCAGATAAAACATAAAACACATGAAAGGATTTTTTCCATGCACTGCCTAATAACCTGAGGAATTTGAGTTACTAGTTGATTCTTTTCTACTTTTATTATTTCAGTGGCACATGTAATTCTGTAGAGAGAAAACACCTTTCAAATCTTTTTAAAGTCACATTAACTTAATAAGAGTTGGCATTATTCATTGCTTTGTTAAAATAAAATCTCTAAGGACTCTAACTCAGTGGTTTGTAACAATGATACCAGGATCAGTTTCCACAGCTCTTGTATGGTGGTGATTGACATTTTAACTCTTGTTCCTAATGACAGAGACCTCATTTTTTACCAGGTACTGTACCCCTGGTTAGCAAAACAATGAATTTGCTACTGGGGGCATAAAGTGGCAAGCCACAATTTCACTACTGCTATTCTATATATACACGCTGTGGAGACACTGCTATGAGGGGGTGAAGCAAAGAGTTAAAAATCAGGATGGGCTGTTCCTGAATATCTTTTAAAAATGTGCTCTTCCTCACTGACTTTCGATCTAATAGCTTGAGACTGTATGATATACCAATACAACCACACCAAAAATTCTTTTGGTAGGGCTTGTTTTAAAACTTCTGACACAATAATCTGCCTGATTCAACTACTCAAGGCATGCAGACGTTTTTCAGAAGAGAACTAAGGGCTGAAAATATGAATTTCTCCTTTATGCCTAAATCCAAGCCCAGGAGAAGTAAGTTAATCATATTGAAAGAGTCAAGGGGCCTCACGTGTGCTTCGGGCTTGACCTTAGTTTCATTGTTTCCCCCCATGTGCTATTCATTACTATATTGATGCACAAGTATTGTCATAAATCTGTGTGCTCTTATTAAATAATTCTATTAGTTAAAGCATTGCATGCATTGCCCAAGGGATGGAGGCCCTGTCTACACTGAGCTTTTAGCAGTTTTAGCCGGAACTATCTTTCAGCTGTATTCAAGCTAACATGGTTTCCAATACACTTTGGCCAGCCAGTGAATTTAGAGCCAAGCTGTGATGGAATTGTAACACTGTTTAGAAATGCTGTTTTAACTCCTGCATTGCAGAGTTGCACTGAAGTCTGTGCTAACACATCCCAGAGTAAGATAGGGGCCTGTCTCTTGCCACACTGAATGGCAAACACATACTATTAACAATTTCATAGCTGGAACCACTTTCAAATACACTTCCAGTGATAAGGTTCCAACTAAGTCAGGTAACAAGCCAGAAAAGAGTGAGCCAGAGTGTGGTTTAGTGGTTAGACTGAGAATCAGAACCCTGATTTCTGCTGCTCTCTTACCACTGAAGTCCTTTGACATCTTGGGGCAATTTATCTATCTGCAAACCAGGGATCATTTCCTTACTGAGGCATGGCCAGCCTCCACTAGTAAATGTTTTGTAAAGCTCTTTGAATTAAAACGTGTCATATAAATGACAACTTTTATTAGCTACAGAACCCACATATCCATTTCTTATGTTAATGTATAGCCATGGCTAGAGAGCTTGTGGTTTAAAATGTTTCTGATTTAATATCATGAAAAAACTTGATAGGGCTCCAATGAACAGTATTCTGAATAGTTTGTTCATCAACATGGTAGCTCTGAGTCATCAACTCCAAAGGGCAGTGAAAGGGGAAAAAAACAAACAAACAGTCAGGAACAAAATTTTAAAAAGTTTTTTTTTTAAATATGCTATCCCATAGGAAATATGTTTAATTTAAATTACAAAATCCTAGCATCATAAGAAAGAGACCTCCTTTTCAAAAACTCTCCTATTAAGGGTAAAGAATCCTCTAAGAGAAGTGCTCAGAACTGGAATATGCTCCTATAGCTAGAGTGAGCCTCAGGATCTATTTGTACTTTGCCTAGCCCAATGAAGCTGCCATTCTTGGCTCTCCCTCAGGCATGACTACCATAAATATGATTCACATCCATAACTAAACTCTCAGCCTGGAACTAAGCTTTAGAGATAAATCAATTTTTAAGGTAGAGTGAGCATCTAAACTATTCCACACTCCCCAGCTCAAGTGAGCTCCTGAGTTACATTAAACTTCCACCCAAAAATGAACTCCTCAAGTCTGAAAGAGGCTTGTTACCCTGAGCACCTTAGCTAAAGTGAATGCCCCCCCCCAACTAGAGACCAGCTTTGTAGTCCTTAACCCTACCCCAAACAGGTTCTGCCCAATCATCCCTCTCCAGATGACCCAAAATGGAGCTTCACAGCCAACAGCAAACACCTGTGGCCTCTTTCAAAACTCCGTCACCACATTTCCCTAAAACAGAAACACCTGAAGCTCTGTTCCATCAAACAAGCCTCATCCTGCTCATCATCTGTCCTGTTTGCTCTGGCCAGGCATCGTCCCAAAATGCACAGGTGTTCTGAGTCTTCATGCAACACTAAACAACTTGGGAATGAAGCAAGTGCTGAATCCCAGCAGCTCATCAGGCCATTGGAAAGGCATTAGTTTACATTGTAATTTAAGCAGCCAAGCCACAACACAAACCCAAATCCAGGACAGCCAAACGTTACTTTTTGTTAGATCATACCTGGATTTTTAAAGGTGCTGAGCACCTGCAGCTTCCATTAACATCAATTGGGGTGCTCAGCAATTCTGAAATTAGGGCCTTTAGTGATTAGAGTTTGCAAAAGCTTTCTTCCTCTGCTCAGCCTTCTCTCTTTCTTTACTACGCCCTGCAGTGCGGTTTACAGATCTATTGGTTCTTGTGGGTAAGAGAAGAAATAAACTGAACCTATATCCGTTCTGTTTCTATCCCCAAAACTTAATTAGCAGTAACAGAATTTGAGCGAAGGGAGAATGTTCACTGACTTCTTCAAAACACAATTATAATTACTGAGTAATTCAGTAACTCCTGGCCTAGTCCATGAAAAATGAGACCTGGTATAGTACAGCAGGAGCCATGCTCTATGGTGGCATCAGGATGGTAATGAATTATATCAACAATTCCAGGCCTGTCTGCTTTATTTATACTAAAATCTGGTGATAGACACAATTATGGTAGATTAACCTTGGCATCACTCCAGTATGAAAACAATATACCAGGGCCAAATTTTGTTCTAAATATAACATATCTGTTACTGTTCCTGGGTTTATATTTATTATGCTTGGAGTGATAAACAGTAATTTGCAGAACATAATAATTACAGTATAACATGTCAACTAGGTTTCTCAAGGTTATGTTATCACTTGGAGGGAGAGTAACTTGAAATATGAAACTTAACTTCCTTTGATCTAAAAAGGCTTGGCTTTGTTTTGATTTGACTCTTTGTATTTGAGGCAATTAGTACAGCTGGGAAGCTGTAACTCCATGTATATGTTTAGCACTCTTCAGTCTCCTTTTCAGCATTGTTTGTACTTGTGTGTGCTTCCTTAATTCCAGCTCGCTCAAGTGTGTGTTGATTATCAACAGTGGAATCTTCTTGGACCATACAATATTGCTGACCTGCAAATTTTCAATTGAATTACAAATTGCAGAAAACGTCCTGCTCACAGAGTCAAAATTGCTCTGGTATATTGGCATGCAGAGAAATACTTAGCAGCCCCAGAAAGCCTCAGGCAGAAAACCTGGTCCCACAGAACTCAAAGGGAGTTTTGTCATCAAGTTCAACGGGGCCCTAATATTCACCCATAATATTGGGAACAACCTAAGAGCATCACAAAGGTGCAACACAACTAACATAAGATGAGACTAACCCTGTGCAGGGATCAGCAGAAACAGTCAAGACTCACTTAGGTCTACACAGAGTTTTTGCACCTGTATAACTATTTGGATTAGGGTCATGATTCTTTTACCAAATTAGTTATACCCCTAAAACCCCTTGTGTGGCTGGAGTTATACAGGTCTAAAGGCACCGTGTGCTGGTGTAGCCCAGGCCTACGCATTTCGGCGGAGAGGCCTTCAGTCGCGGAGCGTCTTCCAGTGGTATTTCAGCAGAGGGTAATAAACCTTGCCACCAAAGACAGAAGCATTCGCTGCCGAAATACCACTAAAGACTGTCTGTGATGGAAGGACTCTCTGCCGAATTGCTGCCGAAGACCAGGAAACAAAATATAAGGACAAATGGCGTTCCAACCATACTCTGGTCGGGCCACAGGACAAACTCTTCAAAATCGGGACAGTCCTGATTTTATCGGGACATCTGGTCACCCTAAGAATGCCACACTAACCTGAAGTACATGCAGATATATGTTAAACCAGCATAAGCATATGTGTCCCTCAAACTGCATCCCCACTGGGGGGTTACCAGTCAGTTACAGTGGATACATGCTGTGTGCACAGAGGCCTGGTCTACACTAGTTTTGCCAGCATAGCTATGTCAGCTAGGAGTCTGAAAAATCACACACACGCCCCCAGGGGCACAACTAGGCTGGGAGAACCCCCATTGAAACACAACTATACTGACAGACAAGGGCTTCTCTCAGCATAGCTAATATTGTTTGAGGAGGTGGGAAGGAGTCCTTCTGTCAGCTTATGGTGCATCTATGCTAGGGAGCTCTGCCGCATAGTTATTCCACTACAGCTGTGCTTGCTAAGGCTCTGTAATGTAGAAATGGCTTCTGTATCTCAAAACAGGGTGTCAGAAACAGAGGGTTAAGGGTTAATGCCTCTTTTACCTGTAAAGGGTTAAAAAGTTCACCTAGCCTAGCTGACACCTGACCAGAGAGACCAATGGGGAAACAAGATGTTTCAAAAGGAAGGAGGAAAGTTTTTCCTTTGTTTAAAGTTTCAGTTTCAGCCAGAGTGAAAAAGATCAAGGAACCAGCCTCTTATCAGAGTAGTAAGTTTTAGAAAGGAATAAATAGGTTTATGTTTATTTCTTTGTAACCTGTCTTACGCAAATAGAGGTAGAATCAAATTGGGTATTTTTTTGTGTAACTAAATTTGTGCCCAGGGGAACGTCCTCTGTGTTTTGAATCTGTTGTCTGTGAGAGTAGCTGGTATGCTAATCTCTCCCAGAGGGTTTTCTTTTACCTTTCTTTTCTTTAATTAAAAGCCTTTTTCTTAATACCTGATTGATTTTTCCTTATTTTTAGATCCAAGGGGATTGGATCTGGACTCACCAGGGATTGGTGGGAGAAAGGAGGGGGGATGGTTAATTTCTCCTTGTTTTAAGATCCAAGGGGTTGGATCTGGACTCACCAGGGAATTGGTGAAGGAGTCTCTCAAGGCTACCCAGGGAGGGGAAGGTTTTGGGGGGGAAAGGGAGTGATCCAGACACTGAAAATTCTGGATGGTGGCACTGATACCAGATCTAAGCTAGTAATTAAGCTTAGAAGTGTCCATGCAGGTCCCCACATGTTTACCCTAAAGTTCAGAGTGGGGAAGGAACCTTGACACAGGGCCTAAGTGAGACTTAACGGATCCATTAGTCTCAAGTGGCCCCTCTGCACAGAGCACTTGACATCCACAGTCAACACAGCTCATGGTGTTGTCATACTATAAGATGGTCTTCAGACCCTTCTCAGACACTGAAACAGAGAGACTGACAAGGGCCTGTCATTCTGAAAGAGGAACCTGAAGGAAAATAGAGCAGTCCAGAATGACTGGAGAGTGACAGCCTAGTGATCTAAACTCTTACAGAACTCAGGAAATGTATAACTCTGTTGTACATGACTCTGAACAACGGTGAAGTGAAAGCCTCTGTTTGGACACCAAAGACTCATTGCATCAGAGCAACAAAAATGCATGTCAGGAGTTAAGCATCCGTTTACGGTGTTCCTGTGGACTTGTAACGAGGTTGTAAATCATCTCTAATGATTACCTATCCAACAGAGCATGTGTAGTGAGAAAAAGCTAGCCTGGCAAACGCACTTGGTAGCTATTCTAGAAACACTTCAAGACTCTGTGTACACAAATGGTTCTTTCACATGTCTTAACAGATGTTAGTCATTTTCTCTTCATCTGCATTTAATATTCTGCAACATATTTCTTCTCTGCTCACAAAGTGCAGCAGTCATTCCAAAAACCTGGCTTTGCTTGTTCATATTAATACCTCTGGTTCTTTTGTAAATAGGCAAATGTACATCGGCACTCATTCAAAGTATCTGTTTTCCGATCGCTAATTTTAAATTACTTATTAATTTTAAATGACTTATTTTCACTGAGAGACACTCTTACATTGATGCAAGATCCACTGCTCTATCAGAGAGTATTTTAATTCATTGATCTGCTAAAATAAAAGGCACCTAATCCTTTCTGCACCTTTTAAATATTTCAGAATGTTAGCAAAGACTTGGCTCAGGGGTTGGTATTAGCAAACAGGGCACTGATGTTCAGTGGAAAGATGGAGGGTGCCCTACTGCTGCACGATACTGGAAGTGATACTGCACTGCACTGTGAGGATAGTGAAAAGCATCTACTGGAGGCAATGTAGTTCAATCCTGGATTAAAGGGGAATTCACTATGGCTTTCAATTAAATCCATCATTTTCACAGACATTACCTACCCATACATTTCCTTGGCTTAGCTTAGTAGGTGTCCTTCTCACCAAGGGTACATTTGCCCAGCAGCCAGGAGCTGTACTTCCCAGTCTGGGTAGCATACACACACTAGCCCTGCTTGAGCTAGCATGCTAAAAATAGCAGTGTGGCCACAACAGCACAGGCAGCGGTCAGGATAGCAGCCCAGGTACGTTCCTGTCCAATCCCCCGGCTGCATACTGAGGTGGCTGGCCCAAACTGCCACCTGTGTCACTGTGGCCACGCTGCTATTTTTAAAGGCTAGCTTGAGCAGGACTAACGCACTTCCAGCCACTATGTAGATGTTCCCATAGAGCCTGATCCAAATCCCAGTGAAGTCAAATTAAAGACTTCCAGTGATGTCAGTGGGCTTTGGATCAGGGCCCTAATCAAAGCAACGGATGGACCTTAAACAGAATCACAGTTTAAATTGTTTTGACTCATAAGCATCCACTTAAGTAGCTCTGAAGGTGACTAATTTAACTCAGAGAAGATGAAATAATAGATTGCTTCACTTTTTAAAGAAGAGCCAGAAAACCGCCTTCTTTTTACTATACTTCTTCAGCTTGCTTCCTGGAATGGACAGAAGTCCAGCGTCAACCATGCTGCTGCCAGGTCAAGTTGCTATGGCTCTGGAGATCTCTGTAAGCTGTAAGAGACCTACTGAAGCAAAAATGATGTCATAAATTGTCCCCCGCTATTGACGGAGACATCAGGCAGAAATGAAAGACTCCTACATAGCCCACTGTGTATTAAATACACCCAAGACAATATCACAAAAGAGTTCTTAGTATCAATCTAAATGGCTTTTATTCTATTAGAATGTTATTTCATTATTTGAATACACATATTCTTAGAAAGGCATTGCAGATATTTAAAACACAGTCTGGGAGAACTGTTCAAGCATTAAGCTTTTCTGTTCCAAGCTTATCTTTATGCGTAGAGAACACAAAGTCCCAGAAGTGAAGGTATCTTTCAGTTTTGCCTCTGCAAGCGAGGAAATATTGAAATGTAAGTAAATTAAGTATGTGGACAATATTTGCAGTGTTGTTTCCTGATCTTTTTTATCTACCTCTTTCCTTTAGTTTTGTAGTTTAGATTTTTTTAACCCCTTTCATTGTAGACAAAATGTTGGTGTCATCTGTGAACTTCAATCATAAATTAAACTGAAGATTGGGTAGATCATTGCAGAAGGGAATCTTGAATTAAGGACTCAAATCTGATTCCCACTGGAATGAACTGATGTTTTGCCATATTTTCCCCATGGTAGGAGCAGAAGTAGACTCCAGGAGAGAAAATGTATTAACTTTTCATAGACCAAATAATATCACTCACAGATGCAATAATATTTTGGGTATTTTCTGTCTTTATTTTTAATATACCAAGATGCAGATGCATTATGCTAGCCCAAGAGGTAAGTCCCTGCAAAATGTTGGTTTTAAAATATCAACTACATTTGATCTGCTGTGACCAGATATTGGTCTGAAACTAGAATTCAATAAATGTTTCATTCACCTCTAGTTTGAAAACAGCCAAATAACCACATTTTTCTTTACACATAACAATAAATGCCCATTGAGCAGAGACCTGGTGTCATAAACAGATAATTAAGAGTTAATAGAACAGAAGTACTTCATATCTCTTTTGCCTGGAAAGGGTTAACAAGATCAGTCATTTTAATTTAATGGATTCAGAACAGTGGAGAGTTGACGGTACAGTCCCAGCTCAGATCTGACTCACACAAATCCCCACACTTTGGGGATTTTACCCTGAGGTGGGGCATCTGATGGTAGAAAGATCTGCTACTGCTCAAAACTTCTGGTTACATATTTAAACAACTATCTATGGCCAGCAGTTCTGAGAATTAGCGCAAGACTTTTCAGGCTGGACACCCAAGAGTTGAGGCACCCAAACTCATGGGCTCCTGTTAACAGTTTTGGTCTTTGTTTTTCCAATTCTAGCCCAGATTCTTGAAGATAAGTAGATGCCTAACTCTTAAGGGAGTTAGGCGCCTAATTACCTTTTTGAGGATCTCAGTTTCTGGCAGAAGTCCTGCTTCATTCTCCTGCAATTCCTTTGCTGTTTTGTTAAAATGTTGCAAATACAATCAAAATTAAAGCTGTGGTCTGGGAAAACTTTCTGAGCCGCCAATGGTCATGCTAAGCAACTTAGCCTCTAACTTCTCAGCTGTTCATGTAGCTTAGATTGTTTAAGGGATCCTCTCAGTCATGTCACATTTCTAAATCTGTAAACTCAACGGGGTATTACTATATTACAGTGCTCAAAACATGTTCTGTGTTTGTACAGTGCCTAGCACAACAGAGTCCTTGTCCAGGACTGGGGGTCCTACCTAATACAATACAAATAATAATAATAATAATAATCACAACACTCAATAGGAACCAAATATTACTTTGGGGCTTTGTGAGTCAAAACTCAAGGGAGATGATTCTTAGACATTTAGGATCCACTCCATTAGATTCAATGGGAGCTGAGAGTGCCAGAACAGGAAGTCCTCATCAACTTACATATTGAAAAAATGAGGACTGTAGAAAAATGCAGCAGATTGCAATAAATGATGTACATAGGTCATAGATTTCTCCCAAGGGTGTGGGAACAGCTTAAAATCGTTTAGGTGGGTGTGCCTGTGTATATAACCACTAACATTTTTAGGCGTGAAGCATACATCAGCATGTTTTCAGGAGGACACCTGATTGACTAACAGACCTCCAGGCTTCTAGGAGTATTGAAAAACCTGTTTTTAAAGGGTAGTATGCTAGTTGACAGCACCTGCTTCTGTTCACAGTTCTTTCTATTGCTTATTACCCTAGTGCTGTATAAAAATCAAGCATCTTCTGTACATTTCTAGCTAGATTTGAGTTGTGCTCTTTTTACTGAATACTCATTCATACATATATAAGCATGTGGCGCACATGTTTATTTCATATAAAATATCTTGTGTTCTAATTTATTCCAGCCTGTAGCCACACATTTTAGCAATCCCACTATTATTCTGACTACAAAAGAAAATGGAGAAGAGCCTCATTAAATGCCTTTTTGCAGTACCAATACATTGAGCTATGGTACAGACTGTAGGGGCAAAAATAAGACCAGATTCTAAGAACCAAACTACAAAAAGAATCCATTTAAGTCACACTCAAATCTATGTGCTAATACTATGTCACAAGGCACAAAAGTCAACAACAACAACAACAACAACAGATCAATATACATGAAATAACATTCCCCTTAGGATCCTGTTTATTACATTAAGCTTACAAGTCATGATTTTGGGTGCCTCAACCCTTGGGTGCCCAGCCTGAAAAATCTTGGGCTAATTCTCAGAACTGCTGGTCATAGGTAGTTGTTCAAATATTAACCAGAAGTTGTGAGCAGCAGCAGCCATGTACTGAAAGGAATAAAAGGAAAGTAATTCATCAAAAGCAGCTAGAAAAGATCAGGAGTCGTCATTCATGAATTCAAATCAGGTAAAAAGGCACAATCCTGTTGAATTTAAGAGAAAGTACCTCTATTTATACTAGGTTAGACTTTGACCCGGGACTCACCCACACACTCATAGCAAGCAAGATAAAAAAGAATTTGCATGCCCAAGGAAATCAGATCCCAAACTGCCCCTTGAGAACCTACCCTTGGCTTCACGCCAGGTTCAGGTGCCACCCACTATTTATAATTTCCACAGAAAAGTAACTAAATCATGAGCTCGAACTTCAACACACTGGTGAGATCTCAAACTCTCCTTTGAGACTGAAAGAATCTAATGATCGCTATTCTCTTATAGCCGTATATTACTCCGTAAACAGGAGAGGCTGTGTGCGGTGGTTCACTGGACTGACGCTCAGGAGACCTGAATTTGACTTCCAGCTCTGCCCTGACCTTGGCTATGTGAATTTGAGCAAATCACTTTGCCTCTCTGTGCTTCTTTTTCCGCTCCCGCCCTTTGTTTTGTCTGTTTAGATTGTAAGCACCTCAGGGAAGGGACTGTCTCTTACTATTAGAGCTGGCAAGGAATTTTTTGACAGAACATGCTGATTTGTGAAAACCAAAACTTTTTCACAGGAAAGGGTCGGTTTCAACAAAGTTTTGGTTGAGAAGGTTTCTCAGGTCCCTTTCTGGTCAAAACCAGGCAGGGAACGGAAGAGTGACCCTGGAATATCCAAGTACTTCAGGCAATTACCGGGGAGGTGGGAGACCTGAGTTTGAGTTCCTTTGTTAAATCAGGCAAATCAGAAATTTGAACACAGGTCTCCTATGTCCCAGGTGAGTGCCTGAAGCTCTTGGCTAGTCTAGGGGGCTTGTGACAGGGTGCTAAGCAGAAAACTGCTTAGCCAACCCTCTCTCACTCCAGCTCCAATTGAGGCAGGTGAATTGGAGCTGGGTAGACCACTTGGCTCTGATTGGGGAAGCCTGAATAGCTGCTGCCTCATCAGGCTGGTGCTGGATAGGAGCCCCAGGGGAAGGAAGCCAGGGAGGAGCTGGAAAGCTGCACTAGAGGAAAGGTAGTGAGGGAAAGCAAAAAGAGATTGCTTGCCCCCTCTCTCCTGCCGGTGGACTTCAAAAGGGGGACTACTTGTGTGGTGGAAAGGTGGTGGGAGCACAATCTGTAAATAAAAACATCAGGTGGGCACTGCACCTAAAGGTCTCTGTGTGACTTTCTTAGCCCAGCAGGGGCAGGAGCCAGGAGGGCCCTGCAGGGACACTGCTACATGGCTCTTGCTCCTTTTCTCATTTTTGTTTTTCAAAAAAAAATTAGAAAATTCTCCACTTCATCCTGATGCAGAATGGGAAAATCTTTTGAAATCCTGAAAAATGTTGTAGGACAAAAATACTATTCTCTGCCCCCTCTCCACCCCATCTCTACTCGCTGTGTGTTTGTGCAGTGCTGAGCACAATGGGAGGCCAAGTTTGGTTTGGGCTTCAAAGCACTTTGTAATACAAATACAATTATGAACCAGACTTGACCCTCCTACTCGTGTTGAGCAACCCCTTGCTCGGCTATGGACTGACTCCCTGTGTGACCTTGAACAAAGGGCAAATTAATTTCCAAACTTCGCTGCCTAAAATTAGGCACCGACATAAATGGCCCCATTTTCAGAGGTTCTATCAAGAGTGTTTTCCATCTACAGAGGACCCGCCCCAGGTTAAACAGAAACCCACATGTGCAGATTTACATGAATAAATCCTGAGATGAAATTCTGACCCTAACTCTGAGTCAATTTAATTAAAATGGTCAAGTAACTGAATTTCTACATTACACTGCAACTTGCTATGTGTGTTGTAAGGAAGGCACAGAACCTAATTCCCTTTGAAATCAATTGGAACTAGGTGCCTAAATATCTTTGAGGATCAGGCATAAAGGTGGCATAAAGTGGCCCTATAGCTTTCTGATGTGGTTAAGACCGTGAAATTCCTATCCACTGTCACAATGGTGCAGAGGAGACAAGACCTACCTGCAATTTGTTTTTCTCTTTTAAGAGGCTTTGTGATGATCTATAACACCCATAAACAAAAGCAGTGGGGAATCAGACACTTACGTGTGATCCGTATCATATTTCAACACTGAAAACATTAAGTAATATATTGCAGTAATCCTTTACAGAAAACCATTAAATATTGTGCAACAGATGTAGCAATTTTTCAAGCAGCCAGCACATTGTTCGTCACATCACTTAATGTGCCAGTGGAAAGTGCTCAGATATCATGGTGATGAGGCGGTGGTATGAGAACCTGTCTAGAATAGAAGAGAAATACAAAAGTCCCAGTTTATAAAATTACCTTACATTAATATTGTGTTTATTATTTGTATTGCAATAGCACCTAAGAGCCCCAGTCGTGAACCAGGACCCCATTATGCTGGGTGTGGTACAAGCAGTGAGTTTACAGTCTAAGGATTTGTCTAATGGTGCTTTAGTCCACACCAGAGGGGGGTAAATTTCACCCACTCTAGCATGTTATGCACTAAGAAGCCTGTGTGGACACCGTAGGACACAAAAAGCTCCCCAGTGCCTGTTAATATAATTCAGTCTCACATAGCACAACACTGATGTGCACTAGGGAACTTTCTGTGCACTCCAGCAGGGTCGACCTGGGCCAGTTAGTGTGCAACATGCTGAAGTAGACGAAAAGTTACACCCCTGTAGAGTGGACTAAAGCACCTTGTAGACAAGCCCTAAATCTTACCAGGTTGTGTTGGACTATGTATTGGGATTTTTTTCAGTTGTGGCTTCACATGAGACATGGCTAGGTAATGTCAGGTCTATGGAGTCCAATCTGTATGCAATTCAATTTGCCAATTTTACACACACACACACACACACACACACACACACACACACACACACACACACACACAGAGTCTGCAAGAAATTCTGGTCACCGAACACCAGCTGTTGCCAAGACATCTGCAGCCAGAAAGCTAGAGGAAACACTGTTGGCAGAATGGGCCTCCAAAAGAAATGAATGGAAACTGAATGATTTCCCCAAATGGAGGTTGGATAGACCCATCAGAAACAAATTAAAATCAAAACAACATTTTGCAAGAAACACTGGAACAGATGTAATAATATTTATTATGGAACCAGTGAAACATGCCAATTAATTTTAAAGAGACTTAAAGGGATCAAACCATTTTTAACTGCAAAGTATCGTAACAATACCTTCAACCATGTATATGCCTTTCCCTGAAGGTCAGTATATAAATACATTTTTAAAAACTCCTAAATGTCCAGAGGTTGGCAACAGCCAGTCTTTATTGTATTCACTGTATTAATGCCAGAATTGCTATCCCTAAAATGCTACAGTATTATAGTATTGAGAATGCTGACATCAGTTGCCACAGTGCAACATCTCCTAGCATCCTCATAGTACCCCGAGATGATTGAAAATTAGCCCTGAAGCAGAGAGAGCAGAACTACCACCAGCACTGGCAGCCTCTTGTTGAATTTGTTTGACTAACATAGCAGAAATATGATCACAGCCTCTCTTCCATCAATTATTTCTCTGTTTAAGTCTGTAAGCAGAGTCAGGATAAGCTCTACACTGACATCTGGTGGAAAGAATTTCAGAGAGGTATTTGCATAGGCACGCCCACCCTATCCCAGACTGCCAAGCTGTGGGACTGCTTGGTGACAAATTGCTCACCCTCAGTTGGGTGGTACTTGCTAGACAAGGGACATGGGTTCCAAAACCCAGAGAATAGAGAGAGGCTAGGGACAGGTATTTGTAGCTGGTGGTGCAGTCTCCTTGTGGAGTCAGAAGCACCAGTTGCACCCCCTCCTCTCTCCACTGTGGAATGTCAGAGTTGATTTTTTTATTCCCTTAAGAATTTAAATACAGGTTACTGAGCTGAAATCACTTTGAGCTAATGGTGCACTAGCACTGGGGCTCCCCTACTATGAGCTGGAATCACTAAGAGCTGAAAATCACTAAAAAGCTAAAATCACTGAGCTGAGAGCACTGAGTACTGTGCTAACTAGTGGGGAGCCCAAAGCTATACTGTGGAACAAAGCTGCTGGTGGAGTGGAGCAGTTTGTGGGGACGGCTGGTGGCAGCGGAGCGGCTGGCAGAGCGGAGTAGCTGTGAGACGGGTGGAGTGGCCCGCAGAGCCGAGCAGTTTGCAGGGACAACTGGAGCAGCTCATAGGACAGCTGGTGGAGCAGAGCAGCTGGCGGAGCGGAGCAGTTCTGAGGACGGCTGGAGGAGCAGAGTGGAGCGGCTGGTAAAGCGGAGCAGTTCGTGGAGAAGGCGGGAGCAGAACCCACGGAGAGGCAGGGCAGTTGGCCCCCCGGACCACGTAAGGTGCCCCTTTCTACCAGGCTGGGGTGGGGGAGACCTCTGCAGATAGACTCTCGAACTTTGGGGCTGCACTGACTCAGGACAGAGACTTTTGGGACTGTGGGTGATTTGGGGGGTTGCTGGACTCAAGAGCCCAGGAAAGAGGACACAGCCCAATTTCCTGGGGTGGGTCTTTGCTCACGGTTTGGTCTATGAACTCTAGTTGAGGTGTTTTTCCCAATTTAGTGTTTGTTGTTTATCTCATGTATTAAATCTTTTCTGCTACACCGAGACTCTGTGCTTGCGAGAGGGGAAGCATTGCCTCTTTGAGGTGCCTAGGGGTGTGTGTAAGATTTTCCCAGGTCACTGGGTGGGGGCTCGAGCTGGTTTGGCATTGGGTTATTGAAACGGAACCCCTGGATACTGAACCCGGCCCTTGTTGCTGCCAACTCAGAGAGGCAGAAGGGTTACAAGTTCATGAGTACAACATATTAGAAAACAAAATGTATTTTCCATCATTCTCTCTCTCTGGACCTACATTCAAGTCCCTTCTCTAAATTTGGTAGCACACCAATTTGAACTTGAGTCTCCAACATCCCATGGGAGGGCTAGACTCTGGTTGGTTAGTTGGTTGGTTGGTGTTCTCTCTGTCTCTCTCTCTCCCATCCACCCCCCGCCCCAGAAATTCCATCCTGGACCTAATTTTGATGAATCAGAATTTGCAACAACAAAAAATTGTTGAAAAATTCCCAACCAGCTCTACTTATTATTGATCCTTTGATCCTCCCTCCCCTTTTCATCCTCTCGTTTGTCACAGTTAGTGTTTTATCTTTTCTGAAATTAGATTGCAATTTTCCTTCTATAACAGGGCCCTTGCTTCCTATGTTTTTTCTGCACTGCCTAGCACACTGGGGTCCTCCTGATCCTGACTGGAGTCTTTGGGTGTTATCACAATGGAAATAAAGAATAATATTAATAAATTTCTATTTTTCCAAAAAGCTTGGAAGTAGGAGAGGAGGAGAATAAAAGATGAAGGGGTGTGGAATCCACAAGATTCCGCTCATTTACATATGCAAGATAAATCCTGGACATATATCCAGTTAAATGGTAATCAGTGTGAGGAATACTGACAAAGACAAAGCTAAATGTAAAATCCAAAGGCACAATTTGAATTACAAACTCAGGAAGCAGAAGAAAATGTAAATAAAACCAATTCAAATTTAATGTGTAATTTAGCAGAGACTTGTTGATTTTGGAATGAGTCACCTGAAAAGATAAATTGCTACATGACTGCATGTCTTTGCTTTGTATGTTTTATGACACTGTTGTGATCTCAGCAAGGAAGATTTGTTTTATTTCCTTCCTAGTGGCTTACAATCAGCAAAATGTATTTAGTTTGGCGGATTCATAGTGATTGTGAAAATGTTTTTGTCTGTGAATCTGGTATGTTTTCCCAACCAGAAAATTACTAATAAATCCAGCCCTTACTCATGCTGATAAGTACCTTACCCTCTGAGTGACTTGTAAGGGAGTTTTAAATTTGCAAGGAATGCAAGATCAGACCCTTAGGACAAGGGTATAAGTGTTTCAACACATGGGTGAGTACTAAGAAGGTTAAATAAAATGGTAGGCTAGAAGCAGAAAGAGTTTTAACATAACTGAGCTTGATTCTCCACTGCCTTGCACATTGGGTAGTCATTCACATTATGGCCTGGCATCGGGTGATAAAGCCTTCTCTTTGCATTAAGCTCACATTGTTTGTTTTATTCTGATGATTTAGACCCCACCAGCATAGGGAACACAACAAACCAATCGTATTGCTTGAGCTGGCTTCATGGGTAACACAAGTTTGCCAATAAAGAGGTAAAACAAGGAAAAGCCAAACTGGACTGTGTTTTATAGAGGACAAATCAATGTTTGACCAATAAAAAAACTAATAAGTAAAATGGGGTTATATTTAAGCTTCCAAACAATGGAGCATACCATTTTTTTAAGCAAGTGTTCACAGTATTCTCTAACTTACTCCCAGTTGTATGCCATGCCAGATACATGGTACAAAATGCTCATACCATGCTGCCTCTGCTATTGGTACAGTTCAATGAACATCTCAAAGGTTGCCATCATGCAAGGGTTGCTACAACAGTCATCATGGAAAGGGTTAAAAAAACAAATAATGAGAAGCAAATTGTCCAAGGGTATTTTAGCTGCAGGTGTCAGCTACGGACCCCTCGGAAAATACAATATTTTCCCTACCATCAGCACAAAGCCCACAAGGAATTAATTTCACACTTACAGCCAGATGCTGCAATCATTTGCTGTTGGGAGAAAAAGGACTCACCACAGTTCATATACTGGTTTTCCTAAGGTGTAAAACATATCCAGCCAAACTGTGCTCTCAGTGACTGGTGTGAAACTGGAGTGACTCCATTACAGGCAATGACATTCTTCTGGATTTTTATCAATGAAGTTGAGATTAGAATTTGGCCCATTGTCCCTTGTTTCTAGCCATTTAGCTCTTATTTATAGGTTTCTCAGGAGAAGACAGCTCTCTAGGAGCCAAGCCCTTCAGTTGTATTCTCCCTTGCTTATTAAATACTTGATTATTAATTCCAAATTCCACAAATGTGAAGACATCTTTTAAAAAAGTACAGCTCAGAAACAGAAAATATGTGTCATTGTACAATGTAGCAGTCAACAGGGTGGGTTGCTTGATGTCCCTGAGTGATTCCTTCCTTTCCTCCACTCTGCTGCATGTGACGTATGGAATATCTAATATGCAACAAAAGTGGTTGATGTCACAAATAGCTTTAAAAAATAATAATAGGTCTCGTCTGCCATTGCATTGTTCTAGTTTAACACTGGTGCAACTGTGCTGATTTGAACAGAGCTCAGGTGTTACAGAGTTGACTCAAACCCTACATCCATAATTATACTCTGTGTAGTTTCCTATAAACCAAGAGCGAATCATATTTCTCAGCCTGGATGGTTTCCAAAGGATGAACGTCACATCTTAATGAGAAACAAGGCAGAGTGTGTCTGTGACTCTGTAAGATCTTCCATCTTGAATCCCCTAATTCACTGCTCCCAGCAGCCTGAGTCTCCATTCACTTCTGCCAATGTAAATCTGGAGTCACTCCATGGACATCCATGGCCTTGATTTTCCACTATGTCCTAGCTGCATTCAGGTGTAGTGGACTGTGGTAGTCACTAGCAGTTGGTGGTGGCACCTGATTCAGCATGGTTTAGCCCCGGTATAAGCTGCAGCAAGAAGGCTCCTGTTTTAACCAGCACTGCTGGCCTAAGTCCCTGTCACAGACTGGCTGGGGCCAGAAAACGAAGTAGGTACAGCTTCCCTGTGCCAAAGCAGGTGCTCCCATTTGGGCAATTAAGAGAATGGGGCAGCATGTGTGGGTTATAACGGACCAGAGGGGAGCCAGTCAGAGAGAGAGACTCAGTGAATCAGAACCAGTTAGGAAAGGCCAGGTGAGAGCTGCCAGAGGCTGTACATTTGTGACCTGGGAGAATGCTGAAGGCCCCGGGAACAGCAAGAGGAGTTTGCTGGCTGGGGTCTCCAAGCCAGAGAGTCAGGGCCAGAGGGCTGAAGGCAGGAAGAGCAGCAGTGGAAGGAGTTCTCTGCTTGTTCTAAGCTAGGCAACCATAACCAAGTGCCGGAGAGGGCCAAAGGTAGGGGGCAGCAGAGGAGCTTAACCACCAAAATCTCCAGGGCTGGAGAGTTGGACCAGAGGAACCATGAGAGGACCAGGGAAGTGAGGGATGCTCATCTGGCAGGAAGGCTCCCCAGCAGAGAGGCTGTGAGGATTTCCCCAGGAAGACCGGAGTTGCATTCCAGTTGGAATGCCTGAGGTAGCTGTCCTGATACCAGGACAGAAGAGAATGGAAACAGACTGGGAGTGATCGAAGGCACCAGCGGGTGATACATGAGGCACCCATGGGACAAGATGTTGGGTGATCTTAATGACTTTACACTGGGGGTGAGAAACGGATTATATGTCTGACAGATTGTTTTGAAATACTGTATGTTTTGTTACTGGGTATTCTGAAAGGGATGTCATGGTGCAGCCTGCCACCAGAGGGTGCTCCAGGTGGGACTGCCCTACCACCAGTAGAGGAACAGGCATAGGTTACCTCTTAACACTGCAGCCAGGGATGTGATTTGCATTTTGTGTTGACGGACCTGTGCTAACTGTAATCTAGTCAGCTTGCTAAAAATAGCAATGAGGATGCAGTGACACAGACTTGGGCTGCCTGCCCCCACTCCCTGCCAAGTACCTACTCGTGCATGCAGCCCACACTGAAACCTGTGTCCCTGCACCTTCATTGCTAGTTTTGATGAGCTCAGCTCTGACGTACCCTGCCCACCCTTCCTTTCCCTTACATCAGGTGGGGGCACTGGCTACACTGCCTCTGCCAGCTCTGTGAAAATGGAGATTCCCCCAGTACAGAGTGAATTCTTTGCTGGAAATCTCTGGTTGGTTTAAAGCCACTTTGCACCATGTGGCCTCAGCAAACTACAGACTCCTGCCCTACATCTGTCATTCAGTAACAAACCCTTCTGCCTCTTATGTCTGTGGTGTATCACTTATGCATGTACTTAAAGTATTTGAGCACTGTCCTTTGTTATTCATACCCATAAAGTGGAAAGTTTTAAACAGACATTGCTACAGAAGTGATAATGCCTGAACTATTCCTAGTGCATACTTCTTATGCTAAATCCATAGCTCAGAGTATACATGGAACAAATGGGAAACAACATGAAATTCATCAGATTGTGGACCAGTAATTGCCGGAGATGTTATGCTTAAACAAACTAACAATCTGCTTTAAACTGTTTGCCTTCAGCCTCTTGAAAACTAATCCAATAAAGCCCCAAAATAGCAAAAATCTGTGTGGTTTGGAGCCTGAAAAAAGATTAGGGAATATTTATTTAGCTCCCAGTATTTTCTGAGTGTACTCAAATTTCTCTTCATAAGAATCTGAGTGCAGAAGGATGAGCAGAGGGAATAAATAGCACAGCGGGCGACAAATTCATTTACAACTGTGAGAGATCTCTCTTTGTCTTTGTAATTTAGTACTTGACATCTCTGGACAGCCTCCCCATTAAACCTGCCTAGTCACATTATTTTGTGATACAGCCTCGTATGATATCATAAAGCCATATATCTGATTTATCAGGCTTTCTAATGAAAAAGGCAGTAGGCAGCAAATTGTAGAAGGAAGGCAGGGAGAAGGGAGGTGAGAAGCAGCACTGGTGCCCAAAGGGTGGCGGTAAATGGTGTGCCCCAATAAAGGAAATAGGACCGAATCCTGTCTCTTTAGAAGCTCATGGGAGTTTTATCATTGATTCCAATAGCACTGGGATACCACACAATACCTTCAGGAGTGTTTGGGAAGTGGACTAAGCAGCACGATCTTGCGATACCTGTAAAGAGCTGTAGTGTTGCTCTGCTGGTTAGAAAAGACTCCAGGTAGCCCAGTTCACTGCACTGTATGGGAAGGCAGCCATAAGTTGGCCTTTGAAATTAAGCTTTTCCCTCATTAATGTCTCACTGCAGTATATATTTTCCAATGGCAAATCCGAAATATTAAAAACAAGAAATCAAGTCTCTCAAAATTCAGGAAATGTAACAAAGTTAAGACTGAATGTTCTCAGTCCTAGTTGTCCTCCTGGTATATAGACATTTTAGGTAAACCCTTTAACTACTACTTCTCTCTGTTGACTGAATCTTCAAATTCTTTCTCAAGCAAAACTCCCACTGAAGTCAATTGGACTTTTATCTGTGTTAGGCCTTCAAGATTTGTCATGATATCATTATATGTCACCTATCAAATAGTACAATATTTAATATAATACAAGCTGGAATGTCTTATGCAAATAAAATTGGTTCATTGTTGTTCAGGGAACTACTGAAAGAGAAAAGATGAAGTAAGAAGTTATAATAATGGAGACTACAAGGGTTGATATTTAGACAGTTTGTTTGCTTTAAACAACTTTCAGAAAAGCATAACCGTGAAAAGCATCTAATTTGAATATGTTAAGATTTATTGGCTGATAAGACAATAATCATTAGATTGTAGCCTATAAAGAAGCACAGTGTCGACCATGAAAAGACTTCTGTAATTAAGGGAGGTAATACACTAAAACTATCTGCATAGTGTTTGGCAGGAGGACAAAATGCAAAGACAGGTTGAGCTTGTGCTATAAACATGAAAACAGAGGCACAGGGCCAGAGTAACTCACCCTGGTGTAAATTATTCCCTTCTGTGCCAGGCAGGCCCCTGGATCAGTATATCTCCTGATTACCTTGGTGATACCCCCTCAGTGGCTAGCACCACCCACTTTTCTAGCCACTTCTATGGGACCCTGGCAGATAAGAGGCTGCAGCATCTTTGTCTGGCTAGATACTCCCTCAGAGCAGACTTTCCACCACTGGTGGCCTCTACTACCATGGACTCTGGAATGAATTTAATTCTAGCACTATCTAAAGAATTTATAAAAACTTGCTTAGGGACATAGACTCGTCATTGCAGGAATGGTGGGGATGTGCATTACTGATATGTCTCCACTTGGAGCGGGGGGAGGGAGGGTGATTCCCAGTAGGAGGAGACATACCCAGGCTAGGTCTGATTGAGCTAGTACACTAAAAATAGCATGTAGCCAGGGAAGCAGGAGCAGCTAGAAGGGCAAGGCACATACTCGGGGCAGCGAGCTCTCATGCCATTTGTGCTGCCCTGGAAAAAGTCTATTTTTAGTGCGCTAGCTCAATCAGATCTAGCGTGAGAATGTCTCCACGAGCTGGAAATCATGCCCCTAGCCCAAAGTGTTGACATACCCTATACCTTACTAGGGTCAGCATGTTATCTATGCAGATTTCCTCATACTCAAATGAAATTTTACCCTTAATCATATAAAGTGGGATTTTCAAAAGCAAAGTCCCATTGAGAGTCACGGCAACTTGTGCTACTAAGTCACTAAATTAGATACTCTGAAAATCATGCCCACAGTGACCAACTCTACTGAAGTTCTCTTATTCATGGAAGGAGACTGATGAGCCTGAAAAGGTAAATTACAATCTCATTATCAGCCCACTGCTGACTGAAAAGGCTCCCTCGCTCTCCTTACTCCTTTGAGACAAAACCTCAAGAAACATACTGAAATGTATTTTACTTTCAGTGATGCACGCTGAAAATATATGCTTCTACCAGTCCACTCTAGTCATTGAGCAAAACATCAGAGCACAGCATCAAAGATGCAAGAAAAATAGCGCCACAATACAATATTAAACAAATGGGTAGGGGGAAGCTACATTACTGGAGTTTCACAGATGCATAGTGAACGAGGTGCATAATAGTGAAAGCAGCATTTTAACTCTGCATGCAAGAGACTAAAAAGAAATCGCTAATTTTAATAGGATGAGGTGCTCATTCGTTTAGAGCCTGATCCAAAGTCAACTTAAGTCCATGGAAAGGCTCCTATTAACTTTGACTGGCTTTGGATCAGGTCTATGATTGCCATAAAAGTGTATTGAATACAAGCCAGATCCTCAGAGGGTGCAAAGTAGCATAGTTCCACTGAAATCAATGGAGCTACACTTTTGATGCTGCAGTGCTGATTTACATCAGCTGGTGGCCCCATATATTTAAAATGAGAGTTTGTTGTGAATTATTTTCCTTCACAGAACAAGTGAGAAATGAATATAAGAAATTTAATTTCAGATATGTGATAGTAATACATAGCACTTATACAGCTTTACAACTTTGTATAATCATTAATTGATTAACCTTCACTCACTGCTTTTGGGGCAGGTAAATATTCCTACTCATTTTACAGATGGGGAACATGAGTCAAAGAGAGATTAAATGACTTCCCCTCTGAGTTACATTAGGAGTCAGGATTAAGACTCAGGAGCTAAAAGGCTCTTAATTCTAAATACAACTGACTAACGATACTTGTTCTCATTCTCACATAGTACTACAGCCTGAAGCTCTAGCCACACAATATCTTTTTATTCTTCCCCTGAGTGATAGGGCATTGTTTAGCAGCTTCAAAGATGAACCTAATATGCATAAAAATTTCAGAATCTTTTATAATCTATGACTGAATAAGAAGAAAAGTAAGGAGAAGATGATTATGGACTCCATGTAGGTTATGACAGAGCACAAGAGCAATACAATGCTGATTTCTGTGGAGGAACAGGGAGTCGTGCATGAAAAGAGGAGAAAAGGGTCTGAAAACATACCCATAGTCCTTTGCACAGACAGTTGCTGTGAAGGGAATGTGAGAGAGCTGTCCAGAATGTTCTCCTAGCAACTCAGCAAGGGAGAGTACTTGGTGTGGACATGAAACTATGGCATAAAAATTGCTCTGTGGTCAGAAACTGAACCAAATAACATGTAACCAGTTAAGCTGCACATACTCCCAGCTGACTACAAGTCATACAATTCCAGCTGTAGCTACTGAATTCCAAACTACAGGTCAAGTAAATACCAATTTGTACAAGGTACACAAAGAATAGAGAATAAGCTGAGTGAGTTATCAAGGATGGATTTTTTTTTCTGTATTTACACCACTAAGCTACACTATTTGGCTTGTGTACTCTCTTCAGAAGTCTGGTAGGTGTAACATTTTCTGGAGTTCCGGCAGAAAAAAAAGGCTATAGCTACAAAATTACCCAGAAACTGGCCAGTCAGATGATTGCATTATGGTCAAGGATTCTCCTCCTCAACATCGAGGCAACTGATCTATACTATTAATGAACAGAACAACACAAATGAGAAAGCTAAAGAGACAGCATAGGACTGGTAGATTTCCCATAGATCAATCCAACTACTATGAAAAGCACAACATACAAACATAACTAAAACCATTTGCATTATCAGATTACTGTAACATTTCTTTAATGCATGATGCCTTCAAAATACCTCAAATAACTGAATATTTGATCTGCTCAAGAGATACATAATTTATGGAAGCATCTGTCTTACTATTTTATTACACATTTTTAATAAATCAAATAACTCCACCTGAAAACACAAGCCTTAACGTGAGTAACTAAACAATCCAGAACAGGCATCCCTGAGGACTTAAACTGAACAGATATTAAGCCCTAGAGGTCTGGGCAAGATGATAGCCAGAACTACTGGCAATTCATCCGTTGTCATAAGTAATGTTTTTATAAGAGTCAATAGCAAAAGAAACATAATTACTTTATCAAGCTAGTTTCCATTCTGCACTGCCTTACACTCTGTGAAGCCCTACTGAACTGAATGGAGTTGCATATGGTGGAAGTCAGCATGAAATTTGGCCTACAGAACTCAATAAAGTCACACACTTAAAAAACCCAGACAAATATGGGCTAGATCCTCAGCTGATGAAGCTAAGCTGATTTATACCAGCTAAGGGTCTGACACTCTGTCTAAAGGTGCCTCAGGAATCTAGAATATATGCACAATTATCTCAACAATGTACACATTGCATGATCTCAAGAAAATCCCATAGTATAAAAGATCAAATTGGTTGAATTAAAAATGGATTTTGCTATGGCTCTGTTCCCACTTCATTTCCACCAACATTATAGCAAACAGTTTCACTAACAGGAATATTCATGGTATAGTGGACAATAGCCAGAAAGTAAAGTTTGAATTAACATATGCTCGCATATACACTGTTAAACTGATTCTTATCCAATCTAAGAAAAGAAACAATACCATGTGATCTAGATACCCAGTTACAACTATCCAGCCCGGCTGGAATTTTGAGTATTGAGTTCTGGATAGCGAAGTTGTCATTAACAAGCCACTGCTCAAGAATTGGTGATTCAGCATATTTGGCAAATAATTCTGAACAGCAAATACATTTGAGAATATCTTAAACGTCTCGCAAAAGAGAAGTGGAGGTTAGAGTCCTCACATAAATGATACAGTATGAATTGTCCACCTACATCTACATGCAATTAAAAGAGAATTGTTACCCTTCTGTGAGTGTATATATATTGTTTCCATCTGGGTCCCAGTTGTCATTCTGGTCCTCCTTCCATTGAAGTGGGACCTCTCTCAACATAGTCTGTACTGAAGAATGGCTACAAATTATTTACCACTGAGTAATGTACAAATAATGTAGAATATTTAATGGATACTTATTTGCATTTTTGTAGCAAACACAAACATATTCCTAAAACATCTGCTGTTCCCTCTCTTATGAGACTGAAGGGACGCTGCAGTAAGTACCACTATGGACAGGTTAGCAGAAGGCTGGTGCAAACCCTTACAAATCTTTTGTTCTGTTTTCTCACTAAAACAGCCAGCAACAGTGAATCTCGGAAATGCAGCCCTTAGAATTTGACCCCTGAAATCTACATTGATTGCATTAGGGAAGGGAGAACTACGTGCAAATAATTGCTGCCTCACCCTCAAAATTGTCTCCTAGCAGCAGAAAATAGAACATAAAGAATGTTAAAGATCTACTTGTCTTATCTTGCTTCAGTTCCTGATGGGTTTGTGCAGACAGAGGCATAAATTATAACTGAAAGTAATGACATTTGAGAAAACAGATTAAGGCATCTCTTTTCCCATCTGCTCTGTAGGGGCCAGAATCCTATCTCTGGGACACCTGTGTTAATGCTTAAGTGACACATAAGCACCAACATAGGAGAATGCATTCACCTGTATCTAAGAGTCCCTTTTCATGACCTGGGGAAGGAAGGCAGAAGGAAGATCTCTCAATTATGCCCCATATTTCTGCCCTGATTGATGGCAGCCTTCGTTGTGGAATACTAGAGGCAGTTCCCATTGAAATCCCTCAGTGCAGCTAAAGAGAGTCACAACTGGTTGAGGAGAGCTGGTCCACTACCCACTGGGACTGAAGGCACATTCTCTGTGGTAGTCCCAGCTCCCACCTGACTGGAATTCAAGTTGAAATCAGGACCCGAAGCTGGATCTTTCATGCAGTAACAGGTTTTGCTGCCTCTAGAGGTCTCTGCCAGTCCATAGTATTTTTCCAGTCTGTATGGCGGTTATTCAAACTTCATCTACTAAAGAGTACAGCACACCAAGTATGCTCATACCATGATCCCAATTCTCAGCAATTCGGCAGTCACTATAGTCGTTGGAGTCAATGGATCCTGACTCCAGTCAGATGATGGGCTATGAAATTCTGGGCCATGTCATGCTGTTAGGGGCAGGAATCAAAGACCATGACTTACTCACATTCCTGTGTGCCACTCCTAGGGTAATATCATTTGTTCTGCTGAAAAACTTCAAGACAGAATTCTGGAATTAAATTCTGATCCTTTTGAAGTCAATGACAAAACTTCCATTGTCTTCCATGGGGCCAGTATTTCACCCTAGGCATCTAAATGCATAGTAAAAAGAAAAGTCAGAAGACATAATGAACAATCCTCTGTCTGCCAGAAATAGCTGTTTATGGTTTGTTTGATCAGTATTAGACAATGTTAAGCACGCTAATCTGTATTCCTGAGAAGCTATCAAGAGGCTTGTTGATACCAGGATGCCTGTGACTTAGTGAAATTATCTACACTTTATTTCTTCCTCTTTTGGGCATAATCCAAAGCCCATTTAAGTCAATGGTAAGGCTCCCCTTGACTTCAGTGGGCTTGGCATTAGGCTCTTCAGCCCAAATACTCACAGAGACTCTTCGGCATTGCAATGTTATGTGTTGCTGCATCTAATTTTTAAATGCCTTCAAAATCACTAGACTCCACAAACCCTTGGCTAGACACCAGGCTGCCTGTACAATGCATAGCGAGAAATAGGTGCCTAACAGAAGTCAGCATACTAGGCACGGAGCCATCTAGGCTAACCAATAGCAAATGCTGAGGAGAGCGTAGGCCTGGACATAAGGAATTTGCCTTATTTTTTAGTAGGCATGATTGGGAAGATAAATGGATCAGACAGGATGGCTGTACTAGCTAGGTAAGGGGGAAAGACCAGGATAAGCCTGGAATGGAAGGGGAGATAAAGAGTAAGTTGTGCATGCACAGTGTGTGGACAGAATATGCTGTACAGGGATTCATAGATTAATAGATTCTAGGACTAGAAGGGACCTCAAGAGGTCATCAAGTCCAGTCCCCTGCCCACATGGCAGGACCAAATTCTGTCTAGACCATTCCTGATAGACATTTATCTAACCTACTCTTAAATATTTTCAGAGATGGAGATTTCACAACCTCCATAGGCAATTTATTCCAGTGTTTAACCACCCTGACAGTTAGGAACTTTTTCCTGATGTCCAGCCTAAACCTCCTTTGCTTCTTGTTCTATCCTTAGAGGCTAAGATGAACAAGTTTTCTCCCTCCTCCTTATGACACCCTTTTAGATACCTGAAAACTGCTATCATGTCTCCTCTCAGTCTTCTCTTTTCCAAACTAAACAAACCCAGTTCTTTCAGCCTTCCTTCATAGGTCATGTTCTCTAGACCTTAATCATTCTTGTTGCTTTTCTTTGGACCTTCTCCAATTTCTTCACATCTTTCTTGAAATGCAGTGCCCAGAACTGGACACAATACTCCAGTTGAGGCCTAACCAGCGCAGAGTAAAGCGGAAGAATGACTTCTCTTGTCTTGCTCACAAGACACCTGTTAATGCATCCCAGAATCACGTTTGCTTTTTTTGCAACAGCATCGGACTGTTGACTCATATTTAGCTTGTGGTCCACTATAACCCCTAGATCCCTTTCTACCATACTCCTTCCTAGACAGTCTCTTCCCATTCTGTATGTGTGAAACTGATTGTTCCGTCCTAAGTGGAGCACTTTGAATTTGTCTTTATTAAACTTCATCCTTTGGTTCCTACAAATTAACCACACCAATCTGGAAATGTATAATGCAATGTGTAGTTAAGAATGCATGAGTTATTAGTGTTGCTCTAAATGTATATAAGGAAAAAAGTTTTGCTGTGTAACTCTGGATGTGAGGTATATCCTATGCTGACCCCTACCCTTGAATCTGATCAACTCGGCATAGCTTTGCTATATGCCAGATAAAGGAACCTGAGTGAAGAGACTGGAATCAAACTGAGTTCTTCGGGAACCAAGTGGAAGAGGTCTTGTGCTGGGACCTGGTGGAGTAGGGTGGGATCCCAGTTCCCCTACCTCTGCTGCTGCCAACCCACCCCAGAGGTGGCAGTGTACCCACTTGAGGCCAGATGGCCTGTGTTTGTTTGCTGTCTGCCCCAGCCAGAGGGCTGGGCCAAAGACTGCTGTTGATCTTCCCTGACCAGACTGCTTGAGCCTGACTGTGGTGGTTGTAGGTCCCAGTTACGGGGCGGGACTAAAGGCTGTCAAAGCTATAGACACTTTATTGATTTACCATGCTAATCCCATGTTAATCAGCGGTCGGCAACTAGGTGGCACAGCGAGGCGGAGTGGCCTCCCTCTGATGCTGACAGCGAAGATCCACTCCAAGCCACCAGAGTCAGTAACATATGTAATTCTTTAACATACTCAACCCTCGTATACAAACAATGGAAAGAAGTTGGATGGTTCTTCATGATCTGCCAAAATGATTTTTGAAAAATGCTAATTAAACAAAGAAGTAAAGGGTCAGAATGAGGTTGTTCTTTTGTGCCAGTTGGACCGTAGTCCAGTATACGAAGACTGGTATAGTAGTCTGGTATACGAAGTAATTGATAAAAGAAGTTTTAGGAGCAATGCTAATCAATAGCAATCTGCTTCCATAGTGTCAAGAGTTCCGAAAAGAAACAAAGGGAAAAGAAACAACGTGTCTGAGAAATGAAATGCAATTGACAGTATAATTAAGAACAATCAGAGAAAAACTGTTGCTTGGATTAAGTCTGCCTATTTTAAAAGCTTCCTCAGCCAATTGTCTGATTGGGCTTCTATATTGGTGCACAGGGATCATTTTCTCTCACCTATAAGATGAGCCAAATCAGTAACTGTGACCTTGTCTCACAAGGCTCTTTAGACTAGATAGTTGAGAACGTGGATGTAGAGCTAGGACTTTGTCCTGACAAAGGGAGATATAGTATCTTATTTTTCCTACAGCACCCAGTGTTCCAGATAGTTTTAATTTCCCACCACTTACGTAAAAGGGAAATTGTTTTGTGGGTAAGTGTATGTCTCAAGGCTCCGTGGGCTGTGTTATCTTACTCAGTTTGGAATTGTGTCTTGAAATTAAATATTTCAGAAGTCAATTTTGACATCTGTTCTAGACTTCTTTGGTGATTTTCTTTTTGTTGACCTGCTACAGTGACTGCACATCAAGAATCGCTACAGACCTTTGAAGAACTAGCCAGTGATTTCAGTGTCTCTTTGGCAAAACCAGATGATCCTAGTGGGTTATAACATGAAGCTGTTTAGGACTGGCATTGTCAACTTACCTGCCAAGTTGTCCTTGCCCGTGTACAAGCTAAGGCAGATCAGCATTCTAAATCGTTCAAAGTTTGCCAGATCTCTAGCCGGAAAATACAATTATATGAGAACAGTCATTTTTTAAGCAGAAAGAAAGAACAAATATAAAAACAGAGAGTTAATTGGAGTTGGAGCAGCCTCTCTCTAAAAGTGTCCAACTACTGATGCTTGACAAAGAATAGGCAAAATTAATAATGTAATGCACTTATCTACAGTGTATTTGTGGGGAACTGGAGAAGGGTGGATTCTTTTTGAACGCTTTCAGGTGTCAGGCTTGGCCCTTTCAGTATGAGTTTTATCTTAGCTTAGTTTTGATACAAATATTCCTAGTGATCATGAAATTATCCAGCCCTTTTAACAATTCAGGAACCGATTTCAGACTAACTATATCAGTGCTCTGCAGAAAGAAGTATTTTCTTTTATTCGTCCCTAACTTTTTTATGTTAATTACAAGAGTTCATCTGATCCCATGCTGTGGGACAAGGTAAAAAAAAAACTAATCTGTTTTCCCTCTGCCCTTTTTAATTCTGAACACCTCCCTCTTAGAAATCCTCACTGATTCTCTTGCTCCCCAGGAACACTAAACTTTTGCAAAACTAAACTTTATTGAAATTGGCACTCTCCCAACCTGAATAAGCCTGGAGGCTACTGAGAACAGAAGTGTTCTTGGATATGGTGACAGACACTCAGCAAAGGATACTATCCCGATATCCAGAGCTGTGCTATCTGCTGGGCTTTCCTGATTCACTTTGTACTTTTTGTCCTGTTAATTTTATGTAAAGCCGATATGTCATTTAACTGAATTATAGTTGCTGTGGGAGTAAAGGGGAGGGTTGTTATGCTCTACATCGCATGGAGAAGATGTGGGAACAAGACACTGCTGCTAATTCTGTGTTCCACCTAGTGCATTCTGAAAAAAAACACACAGCGATGTATCTAGCTGCTATGGGACTTAGCATATGCTCCTGAGACCTTACAGCCTTTTCTTCCAGAGCAAGAGGATTAGTAAAAACACACAGTCTCATTTGTACCAGTGACACCAGAACCAAAACTTCTCCCAAAGCCTTTGGAATATGGAGCACTGCTTTTGTTTCCAATTTGTTATAGCAACTACTGCCCTCCTCTTCAGAAAGGAACCATTTGCTGGGAAAGGTCACCAAGGTCTTTGGAATGAATCAGAAGCTAAAGGAGGATGGGAGTAAAATGAGTCGGAGAGCACTGAAGTTTGGGAGATCCAACTAGGGAGCTTGCAGAGCATGGAAGATTCAGCCAGAACTCTCAGCACAATCTTTGCAAATGTCAGTCTCAGCTGCTGATACAAAGGACCCAGTATTTGTGCCTTTTATAGTATTAGTCTATTTGCAATATATTTATTTGTGCAGCCTTTTTCTGTAGCTATTTTCTGTTTCCCTACCCCCTGGTTAGTACCCACAAATCAATCAGTGGGATCTGCCCATCTCCTATACATTTACTATCTGATTTTGTGCGTTTATTCAATGATTTAAAAAAACAACACTATGTTTCTCCTCTGCAACCTAATTGCATTCAGATGATGCCCTCAATAACACTTGTGCAAACCCACTGAAAGCAAATGGGGTGCTCAGGTTTAACCAAGGGCATATAAAGGTCTGCAGAATTGTTATCACTGGTGATGATATTGTGATCCAAGAATGTCTTAATGCCAAGTGGCAAGGGAGTACAGGGGAGTTACAGGAATCTCCTGATTCTGGTATGTACATTATGATTCACCAGAGAAATTTATGTGAGGTCTCAAATGAAAGCTGGTGTCACACTGGTCCTCAATATTATTGTGAAACGTATGTACATATATTATGTAAGGAGTTAGGTATATACTGAAAACATGTTCTTAAAGTCTGGGTGTGGCAGCTGGTCACCAGCAAAAGTGATAAAAAGGTTTTCTGTCAGACAAGATATGTGTCTTCATCCATCTGTTTACATGTAAACTGAGAATTGTCTCATTCACAATGGGTCACCTATCACCAGTCTGAACTGAAAGCAAATGAAGGATTGTGAGAACTTCAGAGAAAAAAAATCTAACTGGAAGAGAAAAACAGCCGCAGGGAGGAGAGGCAAGAGGGAAGGATCCTCTCTGGAGATATACATCAAAGGTTTGTTCCACTATATGTGGGATACAAGGGGGATGCTCCGGCACCATTCACGGATGGAATAAAAGGCCTGCACTTTTGCTTCGTGAAAAAAGGATCTCAACTAGGCTGGGCTGAAAGTGCTGAAGAGAACTTTGGGTGAGAGAAACTTCTTTAGACAAGACAGTAACTTCTTAATGAAGTTTAGTCTCTAGAAAGCGTGTTCCAATTTTGTTTTATATGTAACCATTTAATTCCAGTCATCTTACTCGCTATCACTTGAGTCTCTAATCTTCAATAGTAAACTTACTCTAGTTTTCACTATGGATATGTCTACGTGCTGTGGTGTTAAGCAAAGTGCTGGATCTGAGCTGAATCTTACAGGCTGGTGGGCACTGTTCCTTTGGGAAAAGCAGACCTGGTAATTCTATGAGAGTTCCATGGAGAAGGGGCTGGACACTACAGGGAATGGTCTGAAAACGTGGGGATTGGTGCGTGTCTATTGTTACCAGTATGGAGACAGCAAGGCCTGTGGAGGCCTAGAGAAGATACTGTTTGTACTGCCAGATGCTGTTGGTTTCACGGACCTGATTCATAGGAGGCAGAAACAAGACTGATTCACGCTTATGAGCAGAAGGTGATGAGGTGATTCTCAACCCTGGGTACCCCGTGGGGCTGTCAGAGATATGAAAATGGAAACAGCCCACTCAGACTGTCAAAGCCCAGAGTGAATTTGCAGGGCTGGATGTTCTGTTTTACTTGCACACTGAGCAATTTGATATGGAAATCGGGGAGGCACGTGAACATGGAACCTCCATAATGCCATTTTTTTAACAAAGTTATTATTCAGGGTATAATCACATTTTACAATTGCTGGCTTCAAATTACAACCTACTTCTCTTTCATCCATATTCACTGTCTGTGTCATTGGTTAGAATGCTTTATTTTTTAAAAAAGGCTTAAATATGCTTTTCTTTCTAAGGAAAAAATAATGAGTGCATGAAACTCAGCATTCATTAATAACTAATACTCCAATAACAAAACAGCAGGTCTGTGGAGCACCGATGAAGTCAAGGGGAAGGAGAATTTAGTTAACAAACTTCCAAAGGTTTGTTACAAATAACCAAGGTTGGGGGGGGGGACAGGGAAATAGTGTTTTTTAAATAATGGAAAATTCCATCTGTATCCTTTAAAGCTCTACCAAGAGGGCTAGCACACAAGCTTGGCTTAAATGGGACTTAAATGGCCCTTGCACTGGCTGTCTGCATAGCAATGAATTTCATCCAATGTGTGTGTGTGTGTGTGTGTGTGTGTGTGTGTGTGTGTGTGTGTGTGTGTGTGTGTGTGTGTGTGTGTGTGTACACACTCATATGTTGAGCACACTTGATCTAAAAATTTATCATGAATGCTTTCGCTCCTTTCAGCTGCCTAACATCACATGAGATGAAGTGAAGTGATTTATCTCTGTACTTAACCACTCTAAATTATAGTAATTGTACCTAATTGCTTTAATACTTTCTTCTGTGGGTGTTTCATTGCCATGGTTACTGGTCATGTGTAAACAGTTATCAATTATCTCTCAAAGAGAATACGCTTTAAAAAACCCTTCAAAGGCTATAAAGGAGGGACCCAGATGTACACTGCGTGTACACACAAAAATATTGTATTTTTGTAATGTGAGACCATAGATCTAAAAAAAACAGCAGAACCAACTGGTGAGAGTGTGTATATAAAATATATGAACGGGGACCAATTCTGCCCTCTTCCACACACTGAATAGTGCCTTTCTCTTCTTGGAATCAATGGGACTACTTCTGAAGTAAGGTACTACAGCATGTGTGTCAGGGTGGTAGAACTGGACCCAGGAATAGTATAGAAGGTTCAAGTAAGGAGTCAGATTTTCAGGTAAATTCACATGAAAGTACTGGGAGTGCATGCATAGTCCTGAAAACTGCATGTGCAAACAACCAGCTAACCCTCCAGCTGAGAACATTCATCAACAAATGTTTTCTAGGCCCTAATTCATCCAGCAAATATGTGCTTCTGGCTTGAATCATTTTAACTGCTTCCTGGAGCTGATCAATAGCAGGAAATGGCAAATACGGATTATAAGGAAGCCTACAAGAGCCTCCCCAGAGTTTTGTTTCAAGTTTTGATTTTGCTATTTGGGAATAAATTTATAGAGTAAATAACAGGAATGTATTTTATAGGGAACTTGAAACATAGAGAGGAGGTTTAGCATCCTAGATTAACTTTTCAATACCAATCCAACTTGTTTCAGTGTGAAATATGAAATAAAACTTTATGGCAATTTCCAAAACTAAATTTTTATTTCTAGGAACATCTTGTAATCAACAGACTACACACCCAGGTGCAAATGCAAGACAAAATTAGAGAATGCAAATAAGTTAGTCAACAGAAAGTTAGGCACAACTGAAAACACATATTTTTTTCCAGTTCATCAGCTGTTGGCAGAACTTACTTGTAATCCGGAGATGTATATCCTGAGATGTTTCTCAGATCAATTGTAGAGTGTCAACACACTGTTCTTCTATGTTATTACTAGTCTTATTTAATCATTCATGAGGAACAGTTTCAAAGAGAAGAAATAGATACCTTGCAATGCTCTGATTTGGGAGCTACTCGTTTGGAGTATAACAGAAAATCCTGGCTGCTAAATAATTTAGGGCTATCAGGAGAGTTGTCTTAAACTGACCCCAGGACAGAGAACAATGTCAAGAATTTAAACTCATAAAGGAAAAAAATAAAAATCAGGAGAAAGCAGTGGCTGCATAAACAATAGAACTACGTATTGCAAAATTCATCCATTGTTTAACATTTACTGAGGGGAACGCAGACATTTTCACCCAAATGTTTCTTCCCCAGAGTCAGAGAGTTGAGATCCAAAGCTCAGACCTCCAACCTCCAATAGTCAAACACCAGAAACAACCATTCAGAACTGTAAAAACAAAGTCATTCCAAGTTAAAGCTGAAAAGGTGGATTTGACACTGTCTTGGCACACCCGACCATCACACACAACACACACATCTCTGTTTGCAACTTCCTCTACTGATCTAATACAATTCTCTAAACACGCAGTGTACAGAAAGGAGTTTCATACAGTTCATTTTCTCTGACACACACAGCCTGTACTTTAAGTCCAATGGCTTTTATATAGGAAAACAACAAAACACGAAGGAATACAAGTAAAGTCTCTGTGAGAGAGCACATTGCATGTCTCCTTTGCCACAGGTTGCATCTGCAGCGAATGCAAAATCGCCACTGCCTCCAGCAGACAGCAAACTTAGAGGAATTTAAAGTGCAATATCCGGGGGGGAAATTAACAGTGCTTCTGAATTTCCTACTTTTTGTGTAAGTCCGACTCCTCTCTGAAATTTCTGACATAATACACAGGAATTTAATCATGTGACTTCCAATGACTAATTTACTCCTTAGTACAATGATCTGGGCATACTTAAGCATTAAACAAGGATTAGCTGTTCCCAATATTTTTCTCTCGTGGCAGAGAATAAGCTCCTGTTTCGTGCCATTTTTTATAAACATTACTCCCATTTTGACTAGTGCCTAATATGCATTCCATTCATCGTACCTTTCTCTCAGCTAACTGCATATTAAATCTAAAAGGGTGGTTAGCCTTAACCCAAATACTGTCTTAGTCTATCAACAAAATAAACCACATGGATGAAGCCAGTGAGACTTCAATAATCTATTTTCTAACCATTGGGATACAAGAAAATGTTTAAGTACGACTAGCTCTGAGTCCATACCATGCCAAAAGCTCACATATTCATGCTTTTTGTTTAGTTTCTGGTGAATATTGTGCTGGATTCAGAATCAGGAGACCTAGGTTCCATTCCCGGCACTGACCTGCTTTGTGACCTTAGTTATGTCATTTCCTCTCTGTTTTCCCTTCCACCTCTTTACCTGTTTCACAGGTAAGTTCTCAGAGCCAGGAACTCTGTGTGTGTGTGTGTGTGTGTACACGCGCGCCTTGCACAAGGAGCTCGGATTTCAGTTGGGGCCTCTAGGCACTACTGAAAAATAAATATTTAATAATAATAAATAATGCTCTAATTTATATGATGTCATCAATATCCCTTAGAAGTCCAGCACCTAAGAGAACCACATTTCTCCTCCAGTTGTGCAGCAGCTTCTAAAGGGTCAAAAGCAAAAAAACCCTCCGTACTGATCTTCTTGAATATTTGTTAAATTTTTGTCAAATCCCAGTCTCTTACAAAGTCCTAATGCCTCCAGGTGTGACCCTCTTCCCCTCATCTGCAGCACGGATCCACCTCTGCAGAGAAAGAACTGAGCCCTAAGCACTTAGGGAATGATCCTGAAACAACTCACGCGAGTAAACTATGTTCAGTACTCCCACTGCAGTCTATGGGACTCATCATGTAAGTAAGGGCCACTCACATGAATAAGCTTTGCAGAACAGGCCTCTTAATTAAAAATAGGTTAAATTTTCACAGGGCACCTGCGCCCAAATCTTGCTCAGAGGTACAGGTAACCTGAGCCACTTAGCAAAGCAATTAAGTACTCCACCAAGCATGTAGGTGGTCTATTCACATGCAGTTCTGCCAGTGCTACCCAGCCAGTTCCAGAGTACATATCCAGACCTCATGTCTGCTATCCCCTCTCCAAGTTTCTACCAAGTGGGTAGTTAGGGAAAGGGGCACATTGCAGGTGGAGATGGGGAACGGGGGGGGGGCTTTCTCCAGTTAGATCCTTCTTGCTAAGTTATGGTGAGCAGCAATCACGAGGGTAAAAACATACCCATGTCTCAATTGTAAAGTCAATGGACTACATCAGAGGTAGACTCCTCTGGAATCCATTTCCCTCTTGTACCTTTAAATGCATGTGTGTGTGTGTGTGTGTGTGTGACTGTGAAGCCAGATTAGCAGGTGCAAAGTGTTGCATGCAGTATTAGTATTAGTATCTTTAAACCAAAGTCACTAAATGGAATAATTTGCAGATTTATGGAGAAGGGAAATATTCCCAGCCACTGGGTTAGATTCCATTCTCAGTTATACTGATGAAAGGCCTAGACCAACTAGAGGGTTGCACACTTCATTGCTTATGTGGGAGAAACTGTACACACAGCTCGGCCCCTCATCCCCACTCCAGCCTGCCCATCTGAGGGGATCTGGGCAGGCAAGGAACCCAGATAGGAGGGATAGAGAAGCTTGGCCAAAGTGGGGTGAGGGTTCCATTAACCCTCTTCCTAACCCTAAACCCAAACCCTACCTCAAGGTCACTGCCACACCCCTGCATCCAGAGTGACTCAGCTCCCCAGCTCCAGGTCATTACCTCACTGCGTATTCTGAGGGGATGTCTACACTGCAATTAGACAGCCACAGCTGACCCTTGCCAAGTGACTGGGCTCCCGAGGCTTGGGCTGAGGGGATGTTTAATTGCAGTGTAGGCTTCTGGGCTCAGGCAGGAGCCCAAGCTCTGACACCTTCCCACTCCGCCGGGGTCCTACCGCCTGGGCACCAGCCCCAGCCTGGACATCTACACGGTAACGAAGTAGTCCTGCAGCCCAAGCCCTGCAAACCCGACTCAGCTGGCCTGGCACGCGCCAGTCACGGGTTTTCAATTGCAGCGTAGACCTACCCTCGGCGATCCAATAGTGATTTCAGTGTCAATCAGCTTTTCCTGATTTTCACCAAAATCAATAAGGTTCTGCCCTCTGGTGCTTAGAACATTCCCTGAAATTTTGGAATTGATCAGTCACAATTTTCAAAAGTTATCATGTTATAGACAGACAGAGAGAGAAATGCCATCAAGCTGAGAGTAGGGCCTGGCTTCGCTCCACCAGCTATATTAACTTAAATGAATTTAGCTTCAATGACCGGAGCAAAATTTGGCCCAGCGTGCAGGTATTTGCATAGGGTATTAGCAGTGGGGAACACTAAAGTCCTTACAGGAGGGGGTGGGTAGTGTTTTCTCTCCTAAGGATTTCCTTTAAATAGCTGCTTTGATGCCAGCTGGTTTACTCCACTAATTGTTGGGTGCTCTGAAAGCCCCATTAGCCTGCTAGCTGCTTCTAAAGCAGCTTCTGTGCATTCCTAGTAAGGGCATCAATGCACCCGCTTCGGGAGTGAGGGCAAAGCAGCCCTCCCGCCAGTCTGAGGATCCAGCCTACTGGGCAATTGCTGCTGTGAACTCCTGGATGCACTTCACCAAGCCTCTCTTGGCAAGCTGTGGTCGGCCTGTTCAGTGCTGGGCTATTTTCACCAGCAGGCTCTAAGCCAGGTCCTCTCTGCAGCTTGCCAGGGAGCTTTATGCTGGGCTAGGGCACTGGAAAGAATAATTGAAAAGAATATTTAATTAGATTAAATGTCGGACCTGTCATCAGTGACAATGTCCTTCTAATTAGCTAATCAGAGACTGTAATATGCTACCAGTAAAGAAATTGCTGTGCTCCCTTGGGGACATGTGCTGCTGTCTAAACATGTCTCATAAATGTTAATGGAAGTCACATATGTGGAATTGAGGGCACTAGATAGCCCTTGTTAATTATGATGTGAGTTATTAGGTGATATTCCTCACTTAGGGTACCAAAAAAAACCATGTATACTTGATCAACTGTTTTGTGATGGCCTGGGGTGTCGAAAGGAATGCTTTGAGCCCTCCTCAAGCAGAAATCAGGGAAGAAAGTACTCAAGATGGCAGGATAATTCTCTGCAGGTTTTTAGTGATGGGAAGCGCACTAGCTGTTTGTGCTCTGAACCCAGACTTCTCTCCTGCAGACAGTCACTCTCCCTGATTCTCCATATGGAGGCTACCAAAAAATTATGGGAAACACATCTTGCTCCAGGGCCAAGGAACCACTGTAGCAACAAGGGACTAGTTCTGGCTCCCACAGGACAGAACCCTTTCCTTATGGAGTGGTGGCAGACTTCTCCCCTGATTCTCTAAGAGGCACCATAACAGCCTATATTACAAAGTGTTTGTCACCATCTGTGCATTAAAATGTATATATTCACTGAGTCTCACCAGCTCTTTCAGAGACACACACTGCAGATAGATTAAAACTCGATCAACACGTTTTCATAATCAGTTTGGTATTTACTTGCACAAAGCAACCAGACCTCAAGGAATATTTCTGGAGCTCTTTACCCCACTTTTTTAGGATGCAGAGCATGGCAGGTCACCATCCACACAACACCACACACATTGAGGCTTTTCAAAAATAGCCCCTAAGAGGTGACTTATTCCTCTTCTTTTCCCCCTTTGGCAAAGCCCAATAAAGAATGAGTTGTCCTTCCCACTGTACTTGTTCTCAGACTCTCTGAGGTCACAGACTTTTCCCAGATGATCACTGTTGAAGTCCAATAAAAGGGGAATAAAAAGGTTCTCCCCTTCTCAGGGTGCTAATTCTCAAGGGTCTCTGTGATCACACATTCTCTCCAGAGAGCTGTGACAAGTCTCTGGGGAACCCCGGTTCTCCGTTTCCCCCGGAGAAACTCTTTTCCTCCCAATCTCTTCCTGGTATAAGAAGAGGAAGCTGTGGTGGCCTACACTTCCCAGATGACAAGAATCTCCTCTCCAGCATTGAGAAGAGAGGGGATCTTTGGTCCACCTTGCACTTTGAAGTTCTGATTTTAGGCTCTGAAGAAAGGCAACAGTTCAGATTTGCTTCCCAACTTCCTTGTCAAGATATCTTTCCCCTCAGTGGCTGCCTTTACCATTAACTTCCAGAACGGAGAGGTTCTGGCCTCGTGTCTTCCTTCACCAGCTGAAAAGAGCCAGCCCACTCTGTTACACGAGGCAAGAGGCTCCTTAGAACTACCTCAGATAGACAGATATTAGCAAACCTGGCCTTACGCACATTGATAAGGCACCGCTTGGCTTGTGGCAATCCCCTCAACAATAAGAAGCCCAATTTCTCCCCAGGAAGCAGGACCAGAGCAGGGAGGTATTTTACTTGATGGGAACCGACAGCTGTCTCGACAACAACCTCACCAGAAGTCATACAAGATCCCCTAATTTGTGGGAGCTCCGGACTGTCCCTCAAATTTTATCACTGTCCTACATAAGCTTCCTTGTTTGGGGTTTTTCAAAGCCCTGTTTATTAAAGCTGCAGCAAAGAATTTACTAGTTGTGTGAGCTGTAGCAAACAAGCCCACCAAAACTTGTGTGCTTCATCTGGCAAGTTCATTGCCATGCTTCTCAGCCTGTACTTGCTCTCTCTCTCTCTCTCTCACACACACACACATACACACACACCCGTTATCCACTGTACACGAGCAGCACGTCTCTCAGAAAGGAAATATTAACACATATTTGCATTAGCAAGCCTGCAGGAGACTCAGAATGTTCCAGGCATGTCAGCACATCTCACATGAAAGGCAACATGCAGAACAAAACAACTGCATCAATGTTTGTGCTCAACGTGCTGTGTGTGTGTGGTATGTATGTACTCCTCAACCTGCCAACGCCCGAGCATGAAACATAGGGCAGGATGGAGGCTCAGAATGAGGGCCATAAGAATAACAATGCTGTAGAAAACTTAATATAGAATGGGAACGCATCAGATTTTAGGAATATGTGGGTTTGAAATTGGGGTTGTTATTCACAAGTGACTGGGTGGATACAGATTTCAGCTGGTTTGGATTGATGTTAGTAATAATGGTTATGGTTAAAGGCTATAATTAATATTAACATTTTGGCTTTTGTTGTACAGCACTCAGTAACCTTATGATAGGTGTCCTATAAACAGGTAAATAAACATATGTATGTGTGTGGCCTGTGCATAGTCACAGGAAGTCTGCGGCGAATGACCAAGATTAACAGAGGAATAGGAGAAGCATTCACTACAACTCCTAGTACTATTTAGTTAAAATATAGTACTAACAGAGAGACTGCAGGCCTGACTCTGGTCTTATGACATCTCATTTACATGGGCATAAATCTGGAGTTACCCTGTTCATTTTAAAGGAGTTATTCCAGATTCAGAGAGGTGGAACTGAGATCAGAAACTGATCCTGAAACAGAAATACGGAGGGGAGAGAGAACATATTGCTCAAATACACCTTAAAAGCAATAAATTGCTCCTCTAATAAACACTTTCTGTGCTAACCCCCACAGGGACAATTTTGTCCATTTAATTCACAGAAGCTCACTTAAATTTGGAAGCCTGGCAAAGTTGAAGAACTTTAAATAAAAAAAAAAGGCAAGATTTCTCACGAGGTGAAATTTCCCAGAATCGTTTTATTCTTCACTTTATTTTCAATGCCAATAGGAATTTCCCAGGAAAGCTGTCATTTCTCTAGCTCCTTCATTGCTTAGAAACAATCTCAAAATATAGCTCAGACCAACTCAACTCCCTTCAGACAATTGCATCCACCACATACTGAATGGAGCCAACATCACAATTCTTTGAGAACCGCACAAGTTTGCTCATGCCACTTGCAAAAGAGTCAAAAATACCTGGCAACTGTATAAAGAACCTGATTTCTTCATCTTCCTCCCGCTTTCTGTAGATTTAATGAATGATTTTCCCCCCTTTCCTTTTCTCTTCCCTAGACTAAACCCATCCGATCTCCTAGCTAGGATCACTTCCATCCCCACCCTCCCTTGTGTTGAGAAATTGCAGTGAGCTGAGTCGCTCTGCATATTAATGAGTTCGCAGGAAGGGCAGCAGGAGCTGTTTTAAAAGAGGACAAGAGGAGCAAAGAGGCACAGGCAGCTCAGACAGAGAGCTGAAACTGACAAGGCAGCAGCAGCAAGAGAAAGGAATCCGGAGGTTCTCCAAGTTCCTTCCCTGACAACATCAAACCAGTGAATCTGCTCGAAGACCAGAAGCAAGAACAGCAATCCGATTATATAAGTGAGCTCTCTGACACATCTATTTAGATCCCTGAGGTCTTACCATGAAGCCCCTGACAGCAGCTTTACTTCTGCTGTTCATTGTAATGTGCTTAGCCGCTGCAGAAGGTAAGTTAGTTTCTTGTACCTGTTCCCCGTTTAAACTTCTTTTCAATGATTTTTCCCCCTCAGTAGTCTGTGTTTGCTCCTTGAAATACTATAATGAGATTTATTGTTGTCCTCAGTCTGTACGGGGAAGAATTGATATGATGAATCTAACAGCAGTGGAAGGTAGTTCCAGGCTGTTGGTTTTTTTAGGTGTAAGTAGTGGCAAAACACGGGGGACAAAGTTGTGCCCTCGGTTATAATTTTATAGCCCATTTATTCTGGTATGCAGTATATCTGGGGTAAATGCTCTGAAATCAGCGGAGTTACTCCAGATTTGTGCAGTTGAAAGCCTGCAGAATTTAGCTTGATGCACTATAATGGATTGAACTGAGGGTGAAGTTCCGACAGAGACGTTTTCTAGTTTTCCACGAAAATGACAGTTACAAAACTCGGATTTTGTCAGGCTTGGAAGAGACCTTTAGAATTTGTGCAAGTAAGAAATTCAGAAGCACAATATAGAGCCCCCCCCCCCCCCGCCAGTTCTACTTGCGAAAGTAGAGTGGAGGCAAAAACCGAGAGCCGTGTAAGCTTGTTCATCTTTACAACAGACTTTAGCTCTTTCCTTTTGCATTTGTTAAAGTTTAGTTTAATCACAGCAGGTGCACTTTAAAAAATCAACACTGACCACACTGCAGTACTGTGTATATTTACCACACCAGTTCCAGTACTTTAACATGGCTTTCTCAGGGAATTACTAACACTTTCTGTGGTAAATCAGAAGGAAAATATTGCCCTTTTCAGCCCAACAACCCCCTAAAGCGTACATTTTTATAGGTTTTTAAAACATGACTTGTCTGTATATTTACATAAGCTAATGATGGGGGGTATTAACTGCAATTGTTACAGAATAACTTTGTACACAAATGGTAAATACTTTTTCTTGTAGGATCAAAGTGCAAATGCTCAAGAAAGGGTCCTAAGATAAGATTCTCTGCTGTTCAGAAGCTGGAAATCAAACCAAAGTATCCACATTGTAAGGAAAAAATGATCATGTAAGTGTTCCTGCATGCATTCTACTATGTACCAAGTGAAGTGCATCTCCCTGTATTGCAACCTCCTTCTTTGTTTTTTATAATTTCCTGATATATTTCCAACATTAGCCATAATAAAATATGTAGCTACATGAACCAATCCTATCTGTAGTATGCCAGTACAGTAGAATCTGCTTAATACTATAAATATCTAAAGAATATTGCTTATGAGAGTAATTATTAGTTTAACAAATGATGAGGGTCAAATTCTACTTTCAGCTGCCCAGATGTAAATCTAGAATGCTAAACTCAGTCTACTGTGGATTTACATGGGGAGTAACAAATGAGAACAGAATTTGGGCCACAAAAGTTTTGAGTAATAAAGAATCATCCAAATTCATTGAGGCAAATTTTTGTCTCAGTTACGCTCGTACAAGTCCTTTGATTTCAGTAGGGTTGCATGGATTGTAACTGAAAGTAGAATTTTGTAAGAAAAATGCTGCCATCTGTATTAGCAAATAGCCGTGCATTGACCAATGCTGAAATGAAACCTCAGTAGAAACAATTGATAAGCTAAAGTCAAAGGGAGCTCTAAAGACTAGATCAGTGGGGTATATTACAGTTTAAAACAATGGCACGGGAGCGAGGTGTTAATGTATCCTATCTTCTATATTGTCAAAGTTTTTGAAAGGCTTTGCACAAAACGGTCTATGTGCCTGAATAAGAATAGCTGAAAATACTTATTCTGCTATTTACCCCATTGCTCTGCAAGGACAGAAGAATGTCCTCCTATACCCAGATGTATAGACACTCTTTTCTCAACCTAGGTATTATATAATTTTTTAACATTAGCTTTAATTAAAAACTGTTACTTGTTCTTATTAGCTGCTTGTCAGATCTTCACCAAAAAGGCTAGGCATTGAATATGTTGTCGCATTTGTTCCTTATCAGTTAATGTTACCAGATTTACTGAAACGTAGAAAGATGATTTAATATATCACGGTGCAATACATTTATACCTCTTCAAAACACAGACTGCTCTCAGTTACACCCATGTAAACTCTGGGTCAAATTCTCTTTTTAGTTACTCTGGTTGGACCCAATCCTGCCTGCTTTGACGTGAATGGCCAAACTCCCCATTCAATAAGGGAAGAATTGAATCCACTGATTTCAAAGCAGCTACCCCAGATTTACAAGCAGTGTAACCGAAAGCAGTATTTGGAAGTTGCACTCATCTATCTAAGGCAGGATTTAGCTAACGCAGCCCAGGACATATCATTTATATTTAGATGATCAACACTTGAGTAATTTTTTAAAAAATATTTAAATTGTAAAAGCAAGGCATGCTGCCTGGAGCAAAGTCAACTCTCAGGTTCAAAATAAGGCATTTGAAATGAACATGTCGAACAAACGTTTTGAATCAATAACCCTTTGAACTTTCGCAGGGGCTTAAATAAACACCACTTTGAATTGTCAGAGAGAAAGGCATCTTTGGCAAAGTGGTAATAATATTTAGAATCCAGAAGTCTTCCGCTCAGGAGCAGGGCCCTTTTTCCCAGCCAGCGGGTGCAAACAGTCATTTCTATTTTATGTCAATCACCTGGGGCTAACAAAAGGGGCTGAAACATGCAGCAGCATAGAAGCAATTGGAGAATTTGCTACAGCGCTCTGTGCAGCTAGAGACTTCAATCTGTGCCTGGGAGTTTGACTGGCTGCTGGAAAGGCAAGCAGCAATCTGCTCTCCCCAAGCAAGATGCCAGCAGAAGCTGGATGGTGAAGTGCTGTCAAGAAAACAATAACAAGCTTTGCTGGGATAAGTCTGTGAGAGACGACTGCTCCAAAGCACTGGAAGCAGGGCCAGACTTGGCAGCCAAGGGGAGAAGGGGAAATTGTGAGCATGAAATGAACCTCAATAGTGCAACTTCTCACTTTCCATAAGAATATCAGGAAAATATATAAAATACTTTAGCTTTTGCTAAAATGCCTTGGCAAAAGAATTAGCTTTCAAACGAGGCTCTGATCTTGAATATAGCTGTGCAAATTTGGAGAATTGCAATTACCTTGCCTTAACAAGCTGGCCATTCCTATTCTGTGGAGAGAAAATTTAAGACTTCAGTGGAATTACTCCTGATTTACACCAGTGTAGGGGGGGAAGGAAGAGATGTTGTCATTAGTGCTTTTGTAGGGAGTGACTCTTATCATCTTCAGGATCACTTGAAATCCGTACTAGAGAGAAGTGGGGGATATTGGAACAACTGGACGGAACTGTGACCAGAAACTACTGATACCAGTTTCAGTACAAGACGCAGAAAAGCCAGGTTCCTGTAATGGATTTTTGTGGCTGTTGTTGAGGAAATAAAATCAGTGAATGATCTTGATTCTCCTCCAACCTGCCCCATAAGCCTGACTGTCCTCTGGTCTATTTACATGGAAGAAGTGTGTAAACTGTAGGGTGATTGGCAGACTGGAGAACAGTGGAATATATTGTTTGGAAGAGATTCATCTAATAAAATGAAATAAAATACATAAGTAGAACTGGAAAAGTTTGTGAAAGACAGCAAAATCCCTGACCCTTTAACATTGTCTAGACCTGCTCTGAGCAGGGTTAGCCAGCATGGTTGCCGATACCCAAGCAGCTGGTCTACACTGCTAGCTTTACCTTTGCTACCTCCAATGAAGTTGAAGTGGTGAAAGTGTAGAGAGCCTCAAAGTGAACTCAGCTAAATATTTGTGAGAAGAGGGTTTAATTCACTGACAGAATGGCAAAACTCTCCTTTAATTCCATGGCAGCCAGAACACCCTATTACTAAAAATATAATGAACAAAATTCTACACTGATTTTTATTCCATCCAGTTCCTATCACTCACAAACATTTGTGTACATATATACACAGAGAGAGAGAGAGAGAGAGAATATGCTATATATTGCTCAAAGACTTAAGAACTCTTATTGGTGTTAATGGAAACTGCCAACAGAAATTAAGAGTTTCTTTATTCTATTTAAAAAGCGGATGGAAACAGGGCAGCCTCTTGGAACACATCTTGTCTTTCTGTACAAGAAGTTTTATGGCTGTATATAGGAAAAGGGATGGACCAAACTACCCCAAAGCTGCTTGGTACAATGTGCAGATGATTTTATGCACAAATTGTACACGCTAGCCCTGATTCTAAAATGTGTTGCCCAGCTCAGCCACATGGCTATGTGGTGGCTTGGACCTTCTTCTCTTGTCCCCAATTTGTAGTTGGGCAAAGCAGCCAGGGACCTGATAGATCCAGCCAGCTGAGATTTCCCCTTGACTAAGGAGATGAGTTATCATAGCAGCACTGCGCCACCTGGTTACTTTCCCCAACACAGAAAGAATGGCCAGGGGAAAGGAATGGATCTTTAACTATTTTTAGCTGTCAAATGGCCCCTTAAAGCCATAATCAGATGAGCATAAATTAGGGGAGTGGACCAATCCCCATCCAGCCTCATGATCCTAGGGGCCGGCAAAGATACTATACAGCTACTTTTGGTCCCCTGGGGTACACCCCTAATCTCAGAGTGACACAAATATGCAGGAAACCACTCAGCATCAGACTTGTTGCAAAACTGTCTTTGAAGCGGATGCTGTAAAATATGCAGAATGACTTCTAGCTGGGATTAACCAAGCTCTCGGTGTACAGATTTTCCCACAGAGTGGCTCTCATTTGGCTCACCTGGGGGAGCTGCAGCTTTTGCAACACCAGTGTTAACTCATCTGGGGCAATGTGCAGGAATCATATGCACACAGAGAACAAGGGCAGCCACAGGATGAGGAATTTCGTTAAATGGCAAAGCCCACTCTAGTGGCTGGCAGTCATAGGAGGTGCTAACTGGGTTACCCATGACCCATATACTATACAAAACCCCAATGGCAAAAGAGTGCATCAGTCATTAAAGTATGATTTAACTGTATGGATTTATCCAAAAATCTATTAGGAATTTGGAATAGCCCTTCCAAAGAAAGCCTAGCATTCAGGATTGTTTTTCCCCCAGCACAGAGTTAACATGGTATCAGTCCAAATGATAAGATGAACGTCTGCTATAAAACAATGCATCTCAGTCTTAAAACTCCTTTATTAACCCAACTAGTCAGATAATCATGCCATGAATATTATCATAAGTTGGTAATAAACTTTAGTGCAAATAAAGTTGCCCTTGATTACTTTTCTGAACCAGTTATGCATCGTCGTTCTCCAGAGGCAGTGCACCTCTTCTCCTGGGGTTTAGTTTGTCATTTTCTGAAAATATTCTGTTCACTCCTTGAGCAAAACAGCACCGACTGAGTTCTGATTTCATATCTTTCCCCCCACACACACACAAATCCCACTGCCAAGACAATAACCACTGGACGCAAATATTGTTCCTCAAGCTTGATTCCATTAAAACTCACTGCCCACAGGTCTCAGTTCTCCCATTCAGTTCAATGAGAAAATGTTCTCTATGGATTGAACCACACAGGAATTATCTTAGTGAGGCCCAAAGTAAGCGCATGGGGTCTGTATGTTGTAGCATTAATTCACCTCCCTCAGCATGCACACAGACCCTTAACACCTTTTCCCGCTCCTATTGTTCATGCTTCCAGTACAAGTGATTTGATGTCTTGTGCTTTTGCAGCATTCATTTGCCTCTTACTGAGGGCAAAACCAAGCAAAGCCAGAATTCAGCCCCCATTCTGTGTCTAGTTAGTGAAAGACATACTGAGACCCTGGGCCAGCCCTGTGGGGCTCCAACCAAGAATTCGGTCCAGTAGCCAGAGCTGAAGAAAAGGACATGTTTCAACCCGCTCTCTCTGTCCTTTGTCTGAATTTTGCATTGTGGTATCCCTTGCTGATTTGTAAAATGGGTAAAAAAAAATGTACAAAAAAAATATTTTCATCCAAAAATTGGCCCTTTTTTCAAAAATGAAACCTTTGTGAAAAATTCTCAACATTCTCAGAATTTTCCATTTTCCTGGAATTTTTTTAACAGAAATTTTTACCAACTTAATTTTCTAAATTGTTTTAGTTTAACCAAAAACTGTGGTTCCTACTAAAAAACAGGTTTCTAGAAAATGAACATTTTGGATAAAAAATGTGGTTAAAAACATAACAGAAAAAGTTGCCAAAAGTGGAAAATTGAACCATTTTGAACCCTTAGAACTCAAAGCAACTTTGAAATTTAAAATGTTTTACTAACTTATTTTCCCATTTCTAGACCAGCTCTGCTGATTTGTCAGTGAAACCATGACATCATCTGGATTATGGTAGACCATTAATTAACCAGCATTAAATGGTTAGCACTCAAACAAAGGACAGAGTAAGAGGAAACCAGAAAGGCCAGGAAGTAAATTGGCCATGTGTTACCTCCTTGCCTGGTCTTATTTCCAGAATAAGGTGCCATCAGTCCTTGTGTGGTTCCTCTCCAGTGCAGCTATGGGCAAGTTTAAATGGATCAGCCCACACGCTGATAAAGCTAGAGATGGTCCCAGGTGGCTGCTGTCTTCTTTGCACCACAGACTAGCCCTTTGGGGTCTCCAGAAGTTTGCAAAGCACACAAGTACTGCTAATGAAAGCATTACTGCATACAAAATCAGTGATCCAGGCCTAATCCTTACTCTCCCAAGTAGCATTGTCCAATGGGACTTTTTCCATGTGCTTGAATTATTTGTCTGAGTAAAGGTTTGCGGGACTGGGCCTAATTGACTGTTTTATTTAAATCAGTTATTAAATCCCAAAATAAATGTTTGCTAGAGGGTGGAATAAAACTGTTGATTAAAAATTATAGGCAGCTCAGCTGGTGTAAATCGGCTTAACTCCATTGGTGACCATGGAGCTACACCAGCGGAGGTCCTGGCCCAATTTTATAATTGCAAACTCAAATTTTATCATGGAACATAGTGGCTTGTTATCCTCTCAGTGCACGTGTGCAACTCTCATTAACATGAATGAAATACCTGGAGCAAGAGAGAGTATGTTGGTTTTTCTGAAATGTTCACAGTGACCAGTGTGAGTTATTCATGACCTTTCTGTAGTGATCGTTCCTTTTCCATTTCAGTGTAACTATGCAGTCACGGTTCAGAGGAGGACAGCAGTACTGCCTGCATCCCAAACTCCAAAGCACAAAGAGATTAGTTAAGTGGTACACAATATGGAAGGAGAAACGCAGGTGAGTATTAATTTCACTCAGCAAAAGATACTCCTGTTTTCTGTGGGATAAAGTGCTGTCATTATAGGTAAACAAATTTGTTCCTTTTGGCAAATAACTTATCTTTCTTGCTTGAATGCTTGAGACATGGCAGCACAGAACAGTTAAGTGTAATAGTCCAAATGGCTCTCTCTGGAATATGGCACAAATACTAATTAGACTGAAATGGCTAAAACCTTCCTAAATAAAATGCTACAGATAGCACATTAGTTTAACTGCTGGGTCTATTTTTTTAAGCATCATGTAGGTGAAAAATGTGATGCAAGGTTAGATACTATTAATAGAGTCTTGAAATTACTACTTAAATGCATACAGTAAAATTCTCATACTCTAAACAATCAATTCAATGTGATCGATTTATTTGATAAAGCCTACAAATTACATCTGTAAATAGTCAAATAATATAAATGGCTCTGAATGCAGTTTATTCCTAGTTTTGGGATAGGCTTCTCTGAGACTAAATAGTAATACTTTGCACTTGCACAATACTTTTTATCTAACATTTTCAAAGTTTGTTACACCTTATCGCCTCCAAATCAGAGATGAGGAAGCCAAGGCAAGTAAAGGCTAAGTTACTTGCCTAGGGTCCAACACAAAGTCAGTGGCAGAGTTGGGAACAGAAACCAGGTCTCCTGAGTTCAGGTCCCGTGCTCTAAGCACTAGGAAACACTACTACCCGATATTTGATTATCCAGATTTTAGCACTTTTTCACCCAGCTGTAATTTCATGCTATAACTCTCTATGGCTTGATTGCTGGATGCAATGCTACCTTTCCCCTTCCATCCTGGCCTTTGCACAAGCTAAGCCATCAGTGATAAACAGAAAAGAAACACAGACATAAATGAACACCAGATGTAAAATGGGTTATGTTGTCTGTAAATAATTAAGAGGAAGTCTAAAGGAACAAAGGGGAGTTAGCTCCCCACTGCCCCATTGGCTTTGAAATGGAGTTGGGTGCTCTGTAATAATCTTCCCCTTGGTAGGGACGTCCGACGATTTCTTAGAGCTCATTATTAGTTGAGGAGCTGAGGCAGGGGAGCGTAAGAAAGCTTCATTTCCTCTCACGCCCTGTAGCTAGTCTCCCCATTTCTTTTGGCAGGAAAAGGGTAGTAGAGGGAGGACTTACCATATACAGAACTTAAAGGATATCCTTGGGAGGAGTTAAATATCTTACCACCAGCTCCAGGAACCATACCCTAGAGCACAAATATTACTCACACTGGTTTAAATTCACTCATTGGTAGAATATCGCTTAACCCATACAGCACCCCAGAATGTGGGATGTGCAGATGTGGGCAGCTCTCTGCACCCTCTGTGGCCTGGGAGAAGTTGGATCTGTCTGAGCTCTGAATATGCTGGCATGGAATAGAGAACTGTAGAAGAACCCACCAGATGCAGGCTTACATTGGATCCAGTGCCTGGCCTGGGCGATGGAGCAACAGTGGCCACTCTTACCTCCCCTAGGAATGGGACTGACCATGGGTGTGGATTAGATCCCATCTCTCCAATCACCACTTAATTCCTTACAAAAATCCCATTTACGCAAGTGGTGTGGATGGGGGACTCAAGCTGCATCCATTTACAGCACTCACCTTTGAGATCTACACCTGTTATTGTGATGGTGCAATAGACTGTCAAGCACTCCTCCTTCACAAACATATACTGCCATATCTCACTTGCTGGATCCACTGCAAGTTTGCAGCTCTGAGGATATCTTAGTGGTACCTGGTTTTAGACATTGCAAAGGAATAGAAAAGTGACTTGCCCCTGATTTTTCTAATAAATCTAGATGGGACTCTTCTCTCATTTCTACCTTTAAGATTCAGGTTCCAAAATACAAATCATAAGCTCCATGAACCACCAGGAGGAGCCTCAGTTACCAGTGCAACATTCTCTTTCACGTTCTGGAAATGCTCAGCAGTCTTTTTAGAAAAGGGTATCATCAAGGATAGAATGAAATCAGCATGGGAGAATTCTGAATCAGAATGTAAAACTAAACAGTATGTAAAGGTTTTAGGAGCTGTGGAATGTTTACATAAATGTTAACTGAGAAAAGCACGTAGCATAATCTCTAGCGAAAGACCAACTCTGGAGCCTGAATGAAAGAACCGGACTGGGGCCATTAGATGGAATGTACAGTAGCTCAAGCACACTGAATTAATTAGCCGTGTAGTACAGGGTGTGAAATGGAAAACTCTCATTGACTTCACTGTGCTTTGGGTCAGGCACGTATGTTAAGAGATGAAGGATTTCTAAAGTAGCAGTAATATAGAGCCAATCTTTTTTCCATTTTAATCAGTGAGAACTTTCTTGTTAACTTCAGTATTGAGCTCAGACTGTGATCACCCTAACCCTACCCTAAAAATCCAGTTGACTGAGCCAAGGGCAAATGCAAATTCTTTTGTGGAAACGTCTTGTTCCTGGATGACAAGTTTGCCACTGTGCAGGGCAGATAGCCAGGCTGATGAAAGCTCATGGCATTAACGTATGTAAGGGACACCACTCCATGTTGATATTTTTGCCTGTCTGCAAGCTCTGTATAAGCTGTTTGTGGTCTGGTAAGTAAATAGAATGCATTGTGAAATGTCAACTATTATGTAATACCATATTTCCTTACTGTTTGTAAAAGCTACCATTAAAACAACAAAGGAAATGAAACCACAGACTCTTACTGTGACACTATGCCCCATATTCTTCATAGAGGTATTGTTATGATATGAATATGACCTAACTAAGGTGTATTTTGGCCAAAATAAGTCATGTGAGATATCATTTGGAAAGGTTATGATTTGCTAAACATCATGTGGCACCCCAAAGGTGGGGGGTAACCTGTCACACTTCCGTTCAAGTAACGTTACCAATCTGCCTTAAGCTGATAAAAATAAGATGCATTAGATTAAAGCTTGCCATGGCAAAGGCCCTGGTATCACATGGCCTCACTCGTGCAGTAACGCCTGGGTATAAAGGCACTGCCTGGGGTCTTAGCCTTATCTTTGAATTTCCTTGTGTGGGTTTGTCAGACTTTTAATGCCAACTTTGACATATTCTTGTGCCTTATTAACATGCTTTATATAATCATCTCCTTGCTAACAAACAGGACAGTATTTTAGTAAAGCATCAATACCTGTCTAACTCTGTTGTCTCTCAAGCTTCACAATATAGGATAGATTGTTCTGTATACAGGGAGATACCCATGAACGGGCCAGGAATCGCCAGAAAGTGTACGTCCTATTGTTCATTTAACCTGTTCTCCCTTCCTCGCATCATCCTCCCCAAAATACAGCTCAAGGGGCAGGAGTAGGTTATAACTGTACCTTACCTGATATAATTACACATATTCACCTGTTTAAAAGAACTAGAAATTTGCTCAGCATGTTCTGACTACCGTGATGGCATATTGACACCTTCTGTAAACCTGGGGAAATATTCTGCTTAGAGAGAGTCCTCCCCAGCCTGTATTGTACTATGTGCATGTCTGTTCTCCAGTTTATTCCCTCTATGGAAGTAGGTGTCATGCCCTTGGTATCTCCAGACTGTGGGTTCCACTTCAGGGCAGACTGTTCTATAACAGGGAAGTTACTCCAGTGCCAGTTGTGACTCTAACTCCTTAGGGCTGGTCTACACTACGGGGGGAAATCGATCTTAGATATGCAACTTCAGCTATGTGAATAACGTAGCTGAAGTCGAATATCTAAGATCGGATTACTCACCCGTCCTCACCACGCGGGATCGATGTCAGCGGCTCCCCCTGTCGATTCCGCAACTCCGTTGGGGTTGGTGGAGTTCCGGAATCAATATAAGCGTGCTCGGAGATCGATATATCGCGTCTAGATGAGATATATCAGTCCCCGAGCAATCAATTTTAACCCGCCGATACGGCGCGTAGTCTAGACATAGCCTTAGACACACCAGCTAACCGCACTGCCTATTAGCTCCCTAGGCTTTTGCCAGCCTCAGTATAGAACTTAAACAGTCCCCTTGGAAACCTCAGTCCCTCTTGACACTAAGTAAGTAGACCCCTGTGAAATTAGCTCCCTTTCACTGTAATGTCACAGAACATCCAAGTTCCATGGTTCTCAAAGGACCAGACACACACCACAGGTCAGTCAGTTTCTCCTTAGATATCCCTCCTTTACCCAATGAGGCAACACTCAGTCCAATCCTGTAATAAATGCATTTAGGCTGGATTGATTAAATGAAAAAGAAGCAAGAGATATTTGCACAATGCTAAGAATACTAAAGACACAGACAGACAAAGACAAACTTAGGTTATTATCTTATAAAACTTCTGTTTGAAGTTAACAAGTCTTACAAGTTCAGCTTCTGAGGCTTATCCCAGCTGTGGCAGCTAAAGATCCTTTACCTGGGAGACAAAGCCCTTGCTTTTTAGGATCCAATCAAGTATAAAGCCCTGTGTCCTTCCAGTAGGCAGCTTTTATCCGAAAACCCTGACATCTGATTGTTCTGACCCCAGAGGTAGCAGATGCAAAAGGTAATCGGGGAGTCCATGAGGTAATCCTTCGGAGAAGTCATCCTGTGTGACTCATCCCTGGGTAGGAGTTTCCCCTTCTTTATTGTCCTGTAAACTGTACCTACTCTCTGTACTGAGAATCAAGGAGTTTCCTTGGAATGTTGCTTTTCAATAGGTGTCAATTGACCACTCTGCTCCCTAAGGGATGTAGCCATTTCTATGGGCAAAACTCAGCAATGATTAATGGCTCTTGTTATCACGAGATCTGTCCCAGCCATGTGAGAGTTATGTAATGCACGTGTACAGTTATTACTCTTAACATGAGAAATCCAGAGATAAGTATCTGAGCATTACAGTCATCCATTCACCAGAATTTAGGAAAGTCCAGACACTACATTTTACTGCAATTTTAACAACTTAATTTAAATAATGTTCCACCAGCATTAAGCGTTCCTAACTCTCAGTTGATACATAGCCTAGAGTTGGTCTAAGCCTCCAGCCTCACAGCATGATCCTGTTAACTTTCTCCTATGGCTTATTCCCCATCTGAAGTCTCAATTCCCCTTTTGCAAGAGCACACCCAGTTGTTTTTGAAATCATGATGATGTCACAAGTAGGGAAGAAGGGGCTATATTTAGCCTTCGGATACACTAGCAGGGCACATGTCCCCAGTGGCTGCAGATGCATCAGGAAGGATGCTGGGATGGCTAAAGGTTCTTGCAACTCCTCTGCCCTCCAAGTGAACGATTGTTGGCTGCACAACCCTGGAAGTGGGCAGCACTGGCCTATGGAAGGGAGCATTGCTAGGCTGGACAGAGTGCACTGAAACTCAACACAACTTAGAGAATTAACTCCAGGAGAATCTCCAGAGAGTAGTGGTGTTTAGAGCGGCTCTGAATTTTTCCTCCTGCCCCCCACTCCCTCAAGGAAATTTTTGAAGAAAATAAAAAAAAAAATTCTTTTTGCCCAAATTTTCAGCCAAAGAAGTCAAAACTCAAAAGATTTGGGCCATAAACCAAAAGAGTTGGCTGAAAACTTTTGGATTTTAGCTAGAATATTTTGACAAAAAATGAAATTTTCCACAGAAAGCAGACACCTTTTACAAAAAAAATAAAAAAATTCATTGCAATGAAAACATACATTTCCATCCAAAAACAGTTTTGTTGGTAAAATTTTCCACAAGCCCTAGTGATCTACAAAGCTTGCCTGGGGATCATCTGAGGATGAGGTAGATGTAAACTGCAACTACCAGCAGCAGCAGTGTTAAGTGAGCTTAATGGCAGGAGTCATAGAGAGAAGCAGCAGGAGCAGACGACTCCCTTGTAATAAAAATTTAGGGAAGAGACAAAATATGTGATGTTTTGAACCCAATCCCATTGCCATCAAAGTCAAAGAGGGTTTTGCTAATGACTTCAGTGGGAACTGGACTAAGCCCACAGAATGTTTTTTCATGAGGTGTCAGTGTTTTTTAAAGTCAAATGTAGTGTAAAAATGAATTCCTGCATTCCCAAAATATCTCTGGGGCCAATTATAATCATGCCACTGTAGATTGTTTTGATCTGTGGAGACTGCATGCATGGAATGTTTCAGAAATACTACAGAGGGAAAGTTAAGGAATTCTTCTTTTAAATATTTAAACTAGCAACATATTTTCACATATTAGCTTGTACTTTTCCCGGGGCAAAAAAACATGCTGTTGGATGTGGAGTCCCTCATTTTAAATATCCTAATAATCCTTTCAGTGATAGATTTAGCCACTCTCAGTGCATTCAAGAAAGGAAGAAGGGTGGAAAATTCTGTTTTCACTTGTGCCAATGCAACTGACTCTGCTGAAGTTAGTGACATTCCTCCTGATTTCCACTGATGTAAATAAGTGCAGAATTTGGCTCCGAGTGTTTAATCAGGATGGTGGGGAAGGTTTTAACTGTAATCAAAATGACTTAAATACCTAGCTTTCTGTTTTTATTTCCCAGGGTTTATGAAGAATAAGAGGAAAACTCTTGGTAAAAGAAATGGAATTTGTTTAGCTGACTTAAGGAATGGACTCTGCAAAGAATATTTCTCTCTCACAGACATAAGACACAAATTCTATATTATTATAAAGCACTTTTTACCAAGGGTCAGTTTTTACATTTTATAGCTGTGTGCGGAAGGGTCCAGATTTGTCTGTTGGACACTTCAAATTTCATACCTGTCTGCTTTATACTGAGATTGTGAAAACTCATGCTTTTCATTTTAAATAAATGCTTTTTTTGTATTCATTCATACATCACTATGATTACAATCGAGCTTTATAAGCTCATTAGACAAACAATATTTGTAGCGGTATTATATAACGGTGTCTCTTATCCTTTTGTACTGGGAAAGCTTCCGTGGTGTGTTTAGGGTTATCCAACTATGATGGAAGCAGCACAATGTAGGGACTGAGGAACAGCTTGCTGTGTAACATGTCACGGAAGTGTAGTGGCATTTATAGCTGCGGAGATGAGGTTCCTTAGTGGCTTGTCAAATGCCTACCAACATCACTTTGTATCTGTTCTTTAATGAAAGAGGGTCTTGCTGAAAGATGAAATGTATTACATACCCCCACTTAATGTTTTACATACACTAGAAAACATTTCTAGAGCAGTTTTATTACTAAGAATGTGTTTGATCTATTTTCACCTGAGGTTCTTGTGAAAAGTTTGTAGCTTCATCAGTTTTCAGATATTTTAATTTTCAAGAATACTGTGTATGATTGTGTAGATTTGTAGCAAAAAAAACTTTGAAAGGTACCTTTTTATGAAAAATCAGAGAGGGCAAACATATAAAATAAATATATATGTTTTAGTCACAAAGCAACATATTCATTATTTTGAATGTAATACTTAAATATTAAGCAGTGCATTCCTCTTTTTAAAAATAAAATAACAAAACTACCTTTTCATGTGTAAATATACTACAGGGAGTCTCCCTATATTATCTTTCTGTATAATGTACTGTACTGCTAAATTATCATATGCTATTTAAATGTTTGAAATATTTAGAAAGTTGCATGCAGATTTCATATTTCTTTCTAAAAACACATGGAAAAATAAGTAATAAAATATATTTTAAAATGCCAAAGGCTGTTTTTCAATTTCAATAAGACATTATGAAACTCAGTCCACCTCTTATGCTTTTTATCGAGGTTGCATTGATTCCGAAAGAGTCATAAAACATTAGTGAAAGAAGCTTAAGATACATAGCAGCAGTGGATATCCTGAGAATGTCATTTATGGCCAATTCAATTCTCACTGACCTCAATAGAAATTGGACTGGACCTTAAATCTAGAGAACCAGCCTATGTGAAAATGATATACATTCCCAGTGCAGTGGATATGATGACCTTTGTGAGCGTTATGTTTAATACTACTAGGGATTGCAGGGTAAAGCACCCAAGTTCAGGAAATAGTGTACAATAAAGTAAAATGAAGGGTTTCTTCTAATAGTAAAATAAGATCATTATGGAATCCACATCCCACTGAAGATTGATGTCAGTGATATTTGTGATACTTACAATATCAACCATCCACAGTACAGCCTAATGTTTTATTACACATAGGGACAAATACTGCTTGATTTTCTCATTTATTCATTTAAATCAGTAGGACTCACATGTGCAAGGTGAGTAGGATTTAACTCAGTAGGCGATCTGTAACCTTTGTATTTCCTGACTTTAGGAGTGGAAGCCCGGCTCACTGGAATCAAGGGACAGGATTTCACCTCAGGTGTTTAAAGTTGTTAACATTAACATAAATGTTTCTATGTAATATACTTGTCTTTACTCAATGCACGCTGTAGACACACGCATGTACATAACAAATGAACATACTAGTATAACAGACAATCTGAGTACATTACTATGACTAACAATATCTATGTAATTTGAGGATTTGAATTATTATTTTAAAGTCAATTACAGAGCTTATGAGAAACATCTAATTAGCAGCATTGTAATCTGCCATCCTCCATTGAAAGTATTATTATTGCACGAGCAAATGCAAGGGATGTTTACCTTGACATCTTTCTAGTTTCATGAATGTGCCCTACCACTAAACCATTTGATTTTTTGTAAAACTGGTGCAAACGGATTTTTCCTCCACTAGTTTCAATGACACTGAGAATTTTTCCATGTTGTAGTGGAAAAGCAACTGCCCCACATCTGGCTCAGGCCATGTCCCATACGTTGGCAGCCAAAAGGACACCAGATCTACTGACGGTCAAGCTGCACTGCGGTGCCAGAGTGGCACATGGCAGCTGGAGTGCAGAGCGGGATCTGGTCCACTGCCTGGAATGTTTTGTGCAGCTGATGAAAAGTTATCATAGTTGCCTTGTATGTAAAATAAAATGGGCTGTGACAGACTTAGGCAACTTGTCACTAATACACCATCCATCCATAGCCAACATAGTGTGTTCAGTAAAGCATCTACAGCTAATGATGATAATGAGATAGGCATCTGCTTCTCCAGAACATGCTCCAAACATGTAACTTTATTTGTAGAATAAGAGAATGTGTGCTCTAAATGGTCTCCATTACATTAAACTGGATAACTTGATGGAAATCTGACAACAAAAATCTTAGGCTATGTCTACACTACAGTTTATGTTGGCATAACTTATGTCTCTCAGGGGTGTAAATAAACCACCCCCCTGAGTGACATACGTTAGAATGACATAAGTACTTGTGTGCACGGTGCTATGTCGACTGGAAAGCTTCTGTCGCCGACACAGCTTCTGCCATTCATGGAGGTGATTTTATTATGCTGATGGAAGAGCTCTCTCCCATCGACATAGAACATCTTCACCAGGCATGCTGTAACAGCGCAAATGCACTGATACAACTATGCCACTGCAGCACTGTACATGTAGACATACGCCTAGACCGTTATACTCATCTTTGCCTTTAACCTCAGCAGCAACCAAAGAGCAAAGCATTTCAGGGAATCTCTGCACCTCAGCAGAACAATTTCCACACAGAGCATCAAGGCTGTCAATGAAGCTATGCTGTGGTTGATTTGATTCTCTTGTCAATACTGCAGCTGTTAAAAATATGAGTTTTCTAGAACCTGGGTTGAACAAACACCAGACTTAAGCTCTCAGTGCACTGGTCCACAAAAAGAAAATGTGTAAGCCAGACTGTAACCTTATAATAACTGTAAAGTCAGCACTAGTTCAAATCACATGGTGTCTTTAAATAGTCTCTCTTTCTTTTCTGTATCTTTCAACAAAGGTTGGGCATAACTCTCTTCCAAAAATGTATCTGTATTAAATAACCAAGAAAATGCCTGTTTTAGCCAAAGGACCTGGTCAGTTTCAGATAGAAGAAAATAGTTAGGCGCTTCCTGATGCCAACTTCAGCAGAGAAGGGTATCTGCTCTCATTGCAATATAGGATGAATGAGAGTATGTTGCTCATCATGTTTTGCAAGTACTAGAGGAAGATGCTTTCCTTTCTCAAATCTACTTTTTGCATGTAGCTATCCCTATGACTGCTTAGCCCACATGCTCTCAATTGGAAACCTTCCATTCAGTGCCAATGGTAGTAGCTTTCTAAAAACACTGAATTATTTACCCAGTTCAGTTCATAATCAAAATGCAAAACAATTATCTTTAAACACAACCCCTCGGAAATGCTATATTTTTAATTTTCCAAGGAAATTCATGGTCATGAAAAGTCCCCAAATGACAGTCCTGGGGCTTAAAGTCCTCTCTCTGTCCACGGAATGGTTGAGTACAAGGAACACTGTTATATGCAGTGTTGTTGTAGCTGTGTCAGTCTCAGGATATTAGAGAGAAAAGGTGGGTGAGATATCATCTTTTATTGGACCAACTTCTGTTGATGAGAGAGACAAGCTTTTGAGACACACAGGGGTCATGTCTGACATTTTTACTGAGAATTATATACCTTATAGAGACCATCCACTTGTGTCAGACTAGCTTATGGAAAATTCCTCAATCTTCTAATATCTAGCACAGGATTGCCTTTTGCTAGAAAACGTTTTTGTTTGTTTGTTTGTTTTGTTGTTGGTTTGTTTGTTTTTTACTAGAAGCACCCTTAACAGTGTGTATTTAAATTATAGGGGAAAATGTTTGTGAATGTGAACCAATTTTGCAAGCTCTGAAAATCACATCTGTAGTTTGCAAAGTTCATAAAGCCTCCAAGGCTACGAGGTGTGTCAATCTCTACCAGTGAGCCTTCACTCATAATAAGAAATAACGTCTGTCAAGCACTAGAGATGACAGCTATTTCCCAACAGCTGAAACACTCCTGGTTAAACATTTAAAAAGAATAAAAACACATTTAAAGTAATTACACCCTCCTGTTCTACTGGTCTGGTCTCCACTGCAGTGTTGTCCTCTCCTGTGTATACAAATACACAAACACAATCTTAATGTGCTTTGAAATGCATAGATTCGTAACCAATTTACCATCCATTGCTCCCAATGGGTGAAATCCTGGCCTCAGTTGAGTCAATGGCAAAAACTGCCGGTAACCACAGTGGGGACAAGGTTTCCCCATTGACTTTAATGAAATTTCATGGGGTAACTAAAAGCAGGATATGACCCACAGTACTTACAGGAAACAGAACACCAACTTCATGTCATGTGCATTTGAGAGCCATATCACTCCATTTTCAGAAGCCAAGAGGCACCTGCAGCACAAGTGACAGTAGAAAATAATCTATAAGAATTCAAAAGTATGGATGGTCAGGAAGGTTGAATGTGAAAACATTTAATTCCCCTTTCTCAGAGTGTGGTGCTGCAGCTTCCTTTGATCCTGCTGTTCTGATGCCAACCGGGGTTGTTATGCTTGTATTGACAATAAAGAAGAGTAAGCTACTGCTAAAGTAGAAAGAAGAGTTGTTTGAGACACAAATCCTTTGTGTCTCCACTGGCCCGATCCAGTGTATAACCAATTCAGGTACAGAATGTGATAAATACTGTATGTATAGTATAACATATGTCATATATACCTTATATAACTGTGTGTGTTAAGCTACACATGTTTTACAGATTTCAGTGTGATACCCAGATCCACCTGGATATATGGTCCTAAATATAAACTATGAGCCAGCCTCTATCCCAGCTACAGCTGTGCAACCCAAGTGTCCTGCTGCTGTATGGAAAGCAGGTAGCTGAACTGTCATTGTTAAATGGAGCCATTGGAAGCACATTTTGGAGACTGTAAATCCAAAACATATAAAATATATATTAAATAGTAGAAAGCTGAATTGACTTGGTCAAAACATGATTTTTCTTTTCATAGATACATAGACTTTAAAACCAGAAAGGTCCATTGGATTATTTGGCCTGTGTTGTACAAGTGGCCAAGCTTTAGATTTGCATTCAGTTACCCCTTTACTGAGCCCAATAACACATGTTTAAGTAAAGCATGTCTTCCAGAAAGGCATCCAGTCTTTATCTGAAGACTTCAAGAGTTGGAGAATCTCTTCCCTTGGTAGTTTGTCCCAGTTTGTCCTGCGAAAAATGTGTGCCTTAGTTCTATTTGAATGTGTCTGGTTTTAACTCTTTTGTCACAACCAAACCAATTCAGCATAAATTCTACATGCTTCACAATGTGCTTCCTGTGAGCCCATCTGGCAATTTTTTTTAGCATGTTCACCAACCTGTAGACATGAGCTTACTTTGGCAAAATAAAAACCAGGAGTGTGCAATGATAAAAAACATCCAAACCACGCCCTGAGTACAATGCTTTAAATGTTCATCATCCATTTTGCACCCTTCTATTTGGCATCACATATCAGCTGGGCTGCATTCATTTAGCAATTATGCTATCGGGTTCTGTTTTAATAAGAGCACCAGTGTAAATCAAGCAGCTGCACCGAAAGTACACGACAATACAGGAAAACCTTGCTTTGCCTTTTTTTCCGCATGAGCACTACATGGGATTAGTAACATTATACAGAGCCTTTCAGCACTTGCATATCACTTGTTCATATATGGTCTAGGTCAGTGATGGCCAAAAGTTTATTAATAAGCGATAGTCGTTCCGTGACCTCTGCTAAATGAGTTGATGCTCTAAGTCCAAGCCTTAGTCTCCAGATGTCCGCTATGCCCCAAGTTACTGGGGAGTTCTTTAAATCAAACCACTGAGACTCACTAGTGAGCAGGGCTTAAATTCAGCCATAGCCAAATATTTTCAAACCTGCGGGAGGCCTGGCGCCTCCCACGAGGCAAAAGCCCCGAAGCCTCAACACGCCCTGCAGGACTAAAGCCCCAGTGCCTACTGCAGGGTTAAAGCCCTGAGCCCCAAGCCCCAGCGCACCCTGTGGGGCTGAAGCCCCTGCATACCCCCCAGCACACGGCTAAAGCCCCAAGCCTTCGCACCCTCTCCCACAGCGCTAAAGCCCTGAGACCCCCACTCCAGCCACAGCTAAAGTCAGGAACCACAATGGATGGGGGGAGGGGCTCAGGGAAATAATCTCTGAGGGAAGGTTAGCTCAGTGGTTTGAGCATTGGCCTGCTAAACCCAGCATTGTAAGCCCAATCCTTGAGGGGGCCACTTAGGGATCTGGGGTAAAATCAATAGACCGTACCTGTTGTGTGGAGAAACTGGAGGACCTTTCTAGCAAAGGCGTCAGTCTGGAACCTTCCAGAAGCATTCATATTTATTCACTGCTCTTTCAAAGCATCAATTCTACATGTTCAGGGTTTCCAGGTTCCATAATGTGCTTCCTGTAGGTTCTAAATAAATCTAGGCCACCTTTTTCAAAGCTGGCTGCCTAAAGTTAGGCTTCTAAACCCAGAGGTACTGAGCACCCACAACTTCCACTGAACTCAATGGGAGCTGTAGGTGCTCAGCATCTTTGAAAAATCAGGCCATTTTCAGTTAGTCACCTACATGTGGAATTAGGAGCCCATCTCCTAGCTCTGAGGTGACTTTGGTAAACTGCTGAGTTTAGATTTTGGCATTCCATACTTTTCACACTGCCTGCTTATCACGCTCCCTTCAGTGGATTGTTCTGTGTGGCCAGATCAGGTATTTTTGTAAGCAGCCTGTGCCTCAGTCTAGCAGACCAATCCAAAATGGACTTCCTAGATTTTTTTTTACCAGACATAACACAGACCAGAATAGGAACTGTGATTACCATTACCTGAGAAATAAACAGTCTGCAGCTGCAAAAGCAAGCTCCAAACAGCTTATCGCTAGGACATCTGACCATACTGTGCAATATGTATAATAATCACCCCAAGTTTTTATATCCTATTCATGGCTGGCCGGCAATAACATATTGTGTCACTTTGCATTAGAGGCTACAGGCATTGGTGATGTGAGGCTGCCTTCCTCAGCATGGTGAAAGACATATCAGAGTTCATCCCAGGGCTCTGGCAGATGTGTTTGTGACCCTGAGAGGGGATTTCGCCTTCAAGTAACTCGCATGCCGTTAAAATACTGGCTCTATGTTTTACTAGTTAAAAAATTCAATTTATAAAATCACTTAGTGTGAACAGGAAGAATGGTCTCAAGACACCAATCCAGACTACATTCCCGACTCCAGCACAAGTTTCCTGTATGACCTTAGGCATATCAGGGCCAGATTTTTAAAAGTATTTAGGCATCTGAAGATGCAGATAAACAATCACCTCAGCACCTAACTCGCTATGGACAATTTTAGAAATCCCATCTTTGGAGGCCTTTAAAACACCTCAAAATACCTTTCATATATTTACTCTCGATCTCTCTGGGTACGTCTACATGCAAAGAAAAACCCACACCTGGCCCATGCCAGCTGACTCGGACTCACGGGGCTCAGGCTGCAGGGCTGTTTCACTGCTGTATAGACTTCGGGGCTCTGGCTGGAGCCCAAGCTCTGGGACCCTTTCACCTCAGAGGTCAGTTTCGATACACTTTTTTAAAATAGTATTTAGTGCTCATATTAGCTAGTGCTACATGATCCAGAGCAGTGTGAGAGGGCCAGGAATATGTAAAAGGGAACTTTGAAATGACTCAGTCAGCTGGTAGCAAGCCCTTATGTTATGGAATCCAAGTTCATTAAATCCCAGACCATCTCTTTATTACAACACACAAGTTGCACAGCTGAGGCCCTATCTTTTGTTTTTCATGCTATTAAATATGCTGACTAGTGGCCAACGTATTTTTCAATAAATATAGTTGCATGAGAGGGTTAGTGATGATATTAAGGGAATTTTCTTGAGAAAGAAGAGCTGAAGGGACATCTAGTGGTGACAGTGAAAGTCTGCATCCATTTTGGACAAGATTTTGGAGACACCTGAGCATCATCCTTTGGAGTATTTTCTCTATAAACCAGACGGCCATTGCCTGTTTCTGATGAGATCTGGGCTGCCTGTCATGCACCAGATCTTTCATCTCTGTTTGATATCTAAGGGGCATCTCTTGGAGCTCCCTCTCCAAGCCCCAAACACAATGAAAATGTGGCATTTTCACTTCATCACGAGGCACAGTTGAAAGCCATTCAGGGGACCACACACATACACCTGGGTTGCAACATGGACAAGGAAATGGGCTCATGGAGGGGCACGACCAGCCAGTAGATCCCCTGGACACAAACCTTCACAGCAGGAGCTGCAAGGCCATTCTACATCCTCTGCCGTGGTCATGATTTTGATGCTCTGGGCATTACTGCATGTTCTGGGGCGGATTCCTTCCCCAGCTACTATCTAGTTTCATCAACCAAAGTCCTTTTACTGTGGTTTGCTCACATACCAGGATCTTGGCCAATATCCAGCAGCATATGAAAACTTTCAACCAGTGCTGACCCTGAAATTCCTGCACAATGTCCTCTTCCTCCTCCCTTCTCTGTTCCACTGTGATGACAGTCAGGCTTCCGCACCACCACTCCTTTTATAATTCTGGAATTGTTACCCTGTGGTAGTGCCCTGAGGCCCTTTGAGGCCACACCTATTCTACAAGCTAGGGCTGTCATTCCACCTCGGGTTGACATACTTGCACCAGCTCTCATCTTTCCTGACATGCTAAAAATAATGGTGTAGCTGTGGTAGTGTGGGCAGTGGTAGCACAGGCTAGAAGCCCTAAATACGTACCCCGGCGGGGTTCAGTGGGTTTGTACTTAGCACAGCTAGCCCATGCCACCACTGACCTGGCTACCATGGCTACACTACTTTAGTGTGCTTGCTCAATGGGAGTCTGTCTATCCAAGCTGGGAATCACCCCCCTAGCTCCAAGTATAGACATAGCCTGAGTTTCTGAGGACAGAAAGTGCCTTCCTCTCTTCCCCCGCCCTCCTTCTCTTTAAATGGAAGAACCTGGTTTCACTTAGTAGGTATTAGTATGGCTTGATTAAACCACTGGGAAGGAACAAGGACCAGGACAGGGAACATTTTAAAGACATGAGAGACTGCACGATGTAGTAGCTAGAGCACTGACATGCCAGGAGATGTGGCGGGGTCTGTTCCTGGCTCTGCCACTGAGCTGATGCATGACCTCAGGCAAGTCACTTCATCTCTCTGTGAGTCTGTTTCCCCCCCACTGCCTGGTTTGATTGTAAGTTCATTGGGGCAGGGACTATCACTTAGTATGTGTCCGTACAGTGCCTAGCACAGTCAGGAGCGGTGCCAGGGTTTTTGGCGCCCTAGGCGGGGGTCCTTCCGCGCTCCCGGTCGTTGGTGGCAATTCTGCAGCAGGGGTGTCCTTCCACGCTCCTGGTCTTCGGGGCACTTCAGCGGCGAGACCCGGAGCGAATGAAGGACCCGCCGCAGAATTGCCGCCAAAGACCCGGAGTGTGGAAAGACCCCCCGCAGTCGAATTGCCGCCGAGGGCAGCAAAATGCGGCCCCCCCAAATCTTGGCGCCCTAGGCGACCACCTAGGTTGCCTAAATGGAAGCGCTGGCCCTGCGCACAGTGAGGCTCCGATTTCTAGGTGCCACTATGAAATAAAAAATAATGTAGCTCCTCAAGGAGTTTGAGATTTTTTCTAAAATTATAAACTTTTTTTAAAAAATGAAAGCGGCTTCTACAAAAAAGTAAGATGTGGGGAAATCATTAGGCCTCTGCTATTGTTCTTCCCCAACTACCATCAAAACAAAAGGAGAGGAGTGGATTAGTTCTGGATACACACCAAACCTTCAGAGAAACCTTCTGATGTTTGCCTCAGCCTGATAATTATAGCCACAATTATGATTTATTCCAGTTGTAAACCTCAGAGTGAGAAATGGTTATTCAGGCTTGCAAAATTGTTGTTGATGACAGAAGTAAAACACAGCTCTAATTGTCCTTCTTTGTTGTGTTTAATTAAGGAGTCTGAAGCAACTGATCTTTTCATGTGTCTTTTCATGGTTAGAAACCTACATGGAAAAGAAATCTTTCTGTAGAGCCACCAATCCATGCTTTGTTAGGTTACTAGGCACTAAATATGCTACATCTGAACACTTAGCACTCCAAGAAAAAGAAGCTTATTAAAAGAAAAGGAAACTCAACACAACGGGCTTTTTTCACTTGCCTTTGGCAATTTTGAGCTCACTTTTAATCCCGGAAGAAATGTGTGATTCCTTTATCCTTCAGTATTTTTGTTATGTCATTGCCCCTTACATGGTGGCTAGTGGGCATATCTCATCATTTCTGTTACCTTAATAGTTGCACCATTTACAGTTTCCCTTTGAATTTATTTCAGCTTAGTTTTTAAGTCTGTACAACGTATCAATTTTACAAAGATATTTTAGAAAAACAAACCCATAATTAACTAGAATAAGGAGCCTGCTGAAAAAAAAAAAACAAGGGTCTTTCCCAAAACCTAAAAGGACCTTAAAGTATGGTTTTGCTCTATAAAAATGACATTGTGAGTCCTATTGGTTCAGTGATTTACAGATCCACTGCACTGCTTGCAAATAAAATAGATGCTTTCTAACTGCCACCTCTACAAATTCAACCTGGAATTTGATTATCAAGCTGGTTTCTCTCCTTTCTGTGCATCGTCACCAGACACATAGGTTCTGCAAGGTAAAGTAGGTCCTTGATTACTCCTGCACAAGCCCATTTTCTTCAAAATCATGCCCTCGGTAACACTTGTGCAACAGCTTTGCCTGAACTGGGTTTACACAGGTGCAACTGATGGGAAGGACAAGAAAGACTGAAATCCAGCTCACTCTCCTAGAGCTTCGTTGGCTGCACAGGGCTAACAGGAATAAAAAGCAGCAAAAACATCTGAGCATATGTGATGCTGAATACACATAGGAAGCAGCTATGCCAAGCTGGAAGATATAATTTATTACAGAGTTTCTATCCAAGAAGGATTGTACTTTAGACTAAAGGGGCTAGAATCAAAGATTCAAAGACCTATATACATATAGTTAGGCTAGGCAATGACTATGAGGGGACATGACACTGCCTACTGATATCTGAAGGGCATAAACACCAAGGAAGGAAAAGGTGGCACAGTCATGGAGGTACAACAAGGAATTATGGGACAAATTTTAAAAAGAGAAGAGTATATCCTGTAAAAGCCCTGACACTGAGAATTATGAAGCTGTGGAACATTTTTTCAAGTGGTAGGAGCTCCATCATTTGGGATGTTAAACTATACTGAGTGAAGCACTAACAAAAAAATGAAGGTGGAGATAATGATCAAGGGAAAGAGAAGACCTACAGAAGTCTTTTCTCTGATTCTTTGAGACTTCTTGGAGTTGTCCAGCATGGAGGATTTTCCCTAAAGATCAGGAAAACAAAAAGTTAAGAAGGGAAGAAAGGTGCAATGCTCAAAGGGAAAGAAAAGAAAATGGCAACGCTACTGTTCCTTGCACTATTATCAGTCCTAGGCTCTCGGTGTAGAAATGCAGGTAGGGTTGCCAACCCTCCCAGATTGCCCAGGAGTCTGCCAGAATCAGCCTTGTTCTCCCGGTGGGTATTGAAAGCAATCCGAGAGATTTTAACAGGCTGCTAAAAGTCCGATTGATGGCGCAGCGTGATTAAGGTAGGCTCTCTGTCTGCCCTGGCTCTGTGCAGCTCCTGGAAGCAGCAAACATGTCCAGATCCTAGGCACAGGGATGTTTAGGGGGTCTCCGCACTCTGCCCGCGCCCTGAGCACCAACTCCACAGTTCCATTGACCAGGAACACAGCCCAAAGTAAGAACAGCCCAGCCAGAGCCCGTCCCACCTTCCTCCCGCCGACACCCTGCCCTGAGCCACCTCCTGTACCCAAACTCCCTCCCAGAGCCTGCACCCTGAACCCCCTCCTGCACCCCAACTCCCTGCCCCAGCCCTAAGCCCCCTTCTGCACTCCAAACCCCTTGGTCCCAGACTGGAGCCTTCTCCTGCATCCCAAACCCCTAATCCCCGACCCCACCCCAGAGCCCACACCCCCAGCCAGAGCCCTCCCCCCTCCCAGACCCCAATCTCCTGCCCCAGCCATGAGCCCCCTCCTGCACTCCAAACCCCTTTGCCTCACCCCCCAGGCCACACCCCCTCCTGCTCCCCAACCTCCTACTCCAGCCCTGAGCCCCCTCAGTCAAACCCCTCAGTCCCAGACCAGAGCCCACTCTTGCACCCCAAACCACTCATCCCCAGCCCCATCCCAGAGGCCACACCCCCAGCCGGAGCCCTCACCCACTCCTGTACCCCAACCTCCTGCCCCAGCCTGGTGAAAGTGAGTGAAGGTGGAGGAGAGTGAGAAACAAGGCGGGGGGATGGAGTGAGCAGGGGCAGGGCCTCAGGGGAAGGGGCAGGGCAAGAGGTGGGGCAAGGCTGCTCGTGTTTGTGTGCTTAGAAAGTTGGCAACCCTAAATGGAGAGTAAACCATTTTTTACGGTGATCAAGTTCTGACAGATGTGACAACAGATGTGACAACGCTCCCTCCGGCTACAAATGTTGAGAAAGGTCACTCCTTGTTGTTATGCAATAACATCTGATAATAGAATACGGATAACAGCCAGATGTGAAATCCTCCCAGAGGTCATTTTCTCTCTATTTGCGTAAAGGTCTCAACTTAGACCTATGTTCTCTAGATCATGATAATTCAGTTAGTTCATTGTATACCCATTCCTGTAATTGAATAGTAACTAACAATAACATGTATGTAACCTAGATGAGAGGAGGGTTGTGGCTGTGGTTAAGGGACTGCACTGGGATTCAGGAGCTCTGTATTTGATTCCCAGTTTTGCCACAGGCCTCCTGTGTGATCTTTGGCAAATCTCTTAGGCTCCAATCCTGCAAAAATGTATGCACAATTCTTAAGCTCATGCCTTAATAGTGCCATTCACTTCCCTCTGTGCCTCACTTTGCCATCTATATAATAGGAATGATACTCACGGAGTCATACATTCTTAAGGCCAGAAGGGACTGTTGCAATCACCTAGCTTGACCTCCTGTATAGCACAGGGCATGGTATTCCCTTTCTCCCAGCCTTTGTCCATCTTGTCTTCTTAACTAATAAGGGACTCTTTCATACGATATGTATGTATGTATATGTACAGCGCCTAACACAATGGGGCTTAATCCCAGTTGGAGCTCTTAGGTGATACTGCACCACAAATAATAAATAACATTAGCCCTAGCAAGGGAAAAATAACAGAAAAACAACCAATTGTCAATTCTTTGACAAGAATTAAAAGATTTTCATCACTTAACTTCAGCAAAACCCCAGGATCTTGGACCTAGTGCTCTACAAATGGTTGACCAAATGAACTATCGTTCTGCCTCACTTATGGATGAGATTTGAGGTTCCTGGCTCTGAACAGAGGTAACATTTCAGAGTGGTGACAAAGGTTGCCATCTCGTGGCTGGTTTTGCTACTTACAAGTGCCCAGTGGGTTTTTTATTTGTTTGTTGTTTTCTTTTCTTTTAAGCACTAAAAACCAAACTTCTGACCATACAGAGAAAAAAAAACCCACCAGTGGCCACAACACATACAGGCACCAGCAGGATGCCTTAGCTTTCTGATTGGCTTTAGTCTACAAACAGTGGCGCTGATGACGTTTTTTAAGTGTTTCTTCTGCCTCTTTCAATTCAGATTTCTATTCAGAACTACACGAAGCTTTTCATTAATACAAAGTTAAGATTGCTTAACCACCTTTCCTATCAATGTAGCCACTAAAAGTCAGGAGAGTCGCTCAGGAAGACAGCACTACCTTCCACATCAGCCTCAGTTAACATGCCTTACCCCCAAATATAATAATCTCCAAACCCACTCATCACAGCCTCCAGAGCTCCCTGACAAACATCCTTTTGGGTCCAATTTATAGCCAGCCCCAATGCACACATCCTGTTTCTCACAATCACACTCAAACACACAACTTGAACTGGCCTCAGCTACATTAAGACAAATTCCCTACAGACATCTGTGTAGCGATTAAGTATTATTTGTGCAGGACAAATTCTGAGATCAGAGCATCTGATATAATTTTGGACAATTTTTATAAAGAAACCATTGCTCTGAGGATTTATGGGGTTGTGAAGATATTCTCAGGGGTCAGGATGGGGCAGCGAAAGTGATCTATGACAGGGGTACCAAAGCACAACTAAAATACATATAATAAATAAGAAGAAAAGGAAGACAGTGTGCATTGCAATATTTATTTCTAATTCTACAATCTGACTCTGATCTCACACTAGTTTTATGTGGCTGCATAAAATGTTCCAAAGTACCTAAGTCCCATTGTGATAGGCCTCTAAGTCACTTAGGTGCTTTTGAAAATGTCAGAGAAGCTATACCAAATTTACACTGGCATAATTGGGATCAGAATCATGCCCACTGGAGTTGCATCAGTTTAAACTGTTGCGAAAGAAGAATCAGATCCTGTGGCTTTTAACTAAGATGACAACAGCTAAAAGTAAGGACATTATAAAGCTATATCGGGGAGGGATCCATTTACTTACCACTCACAAATTATCTCATTTTTCAGTTTATCCATGAGCACAGATCTTAATGGAGACATGATTTTTGATAAATTGAAAAAGAAGGAAATATTTTTGCAGGACAGGCTAACTGGAGATACATCAACCAAGTCTTCCTCGCGTCATTAAACAAGTACCTGTTTCAAGATAATTCATTATTGTAAAGTATATAAAGTACTTTACAGCCCTGAAGAAAACAAACACCTGTAGCACAGAATTTGTTTTACTTGGAAAATGCTTCTCTTAAAGGTATTCAGCTCTCCAGACTGCTAAAACTAGCGCTTAGCATTTATTTAGCATTTTACATCTTCAAACCAGCCCCAGTTGACAAACAGTTTGGTCCTATGCTCATGGACTTCAATAGAAAATCTCTCATTGACTTCAACAGAGTCTATATCTGCACTACTGCTGTAAGTCAACCTAAGTTATGCAACTCCAGCTTTGTGAATAAGTCTCCTGTTGACTTACCTTATGCCTCTCCTTCCCGGTGGAGTACTAGGGTTTACCAGATAGCACTCTGCTGTTGACTTAGTGTGTCTTCGCTAGACTCGCTAAATTGACCCCCAGTGCATAGATTACCAGAGTGTCAATCCCACAGTAGTGTAGACATAGCCTCCAGATAAGGTCTCAGTTGCGTTCACCATACATGTTTGACTGTCTTACCACTAATCTGCCTCCACTGGGCCTACTTCTAACATGCCAAACTTCTGAGCAGCTCCAGAGCCACAATGTTTTAAAAGAAAATTACCTGCCAGAGAAATGTTCCTTTTCTTTTCTAAAAATAATTTCCCCCCTCAAACATATATTCTGAAGCTCAATATGAGCAATATTCAATTATGGAACAAAGCCAGGTTTTATGTCCAATATCTTGTCAATGCTAGGAATGATTTCCAATGGGACATGCAGCATTTGTCTTTAGCTCTGGGAGGCCCAAATTGTTGGATCTTAAAAGCATAAGGTTATTATGCATAAAATGCTATTTTAGATACTGTATTTGTGGATGATGTATTCACTAGCATTTTTCTCTCCCTCCGAGGTTTGTACAGTTGGTCTTATGATAACTAGTCCTAGTCTACATTTTAAAAAGTTTTAGCAGCACAGCTATTTGGTAAGGGGTGTGATTTTTTTACTGACATAGTTATCCCAGTAAAAGCCCTACTGTGGACACAGTTATACTGAGATAAAGTGTTTTATAATAGCTTTCACTTAACGAGCTATACTTTTATAAGCACTTCTATACTGGTATAACTGCATCTACATGAGGGGGAGTTCCTGCTTTAGTTATAGCAGCAAAATTTTTAAGTGTAGACAAGGCCTAAACGTATTCAGTGTCATGCCATGGGATGAAACCCCCACTCCTCTTACCTGCAGAGACAACCAGGGAAATGTATCAGAAATATTCACATATTATTTGGTTGCAATGCAGAATAGTAGTTTCACCAGACACTTTTATAACCCATCTGTTAAAACTGTGTCAAGATTATAGACAGTGGTCTGTTTATTTTAACTGCTCAGTTACATGCCTGTGACTCTAAATTCTCCCTGCTGTTCACAGGTTCATGGAGTATGTGCAGGTGTCTGTAGCTCTGTGTCCAGTTTTTATGTCTCTTTCTGACTGAATGCACCTGTTTTTAGGATACAGTGACACCATCCCATTCTCCCTCTTGGCAACTGCCCAGGTTGGGAGCTGATCCTCCAGCTATCCTTCTCAGCTGCACAGAGCAACAGACACCTGCACATGCTCAGTGTGTGTCTGAACAGCAGGGAGGATTTGAAGAGACAGGCACATAACAATGAAACATTAACCAGCCCCCTATCACTTCTCTTAGCACCGTTTTAACAGATGGATTACACCTCCACCCTCCAAGAAGGGATTTCCACAGCCTGTGTAACACATCAGTGTTGAATGCAATGCATCTGCAGAAGAAGATCTGGTCATTTAGGCCAAAAGGTGTGCGGTTTAGTCTTTTGCACCATTAATATGGGTTTTACAGTCTCAACCTTTTTTATAAGGGAGCTCATATCAAATTCTTTATCGTTTGTGATAAAGCTTCTTCTGGTGTGGAGACACTAGGCATCTGGATGGACACATATTTATGGCCATTTATACAGCTGCCAAAGTAAAAGTCACAGCAAACATGACCTACATGGAACATTAAGTAGGTTGTAGAATTTTCCAGGTGAATAGATATGAATAATAGTCCCAGCTTTAAAAAAATTGAAAATTGTTCTCAAGTAGCTTTGCTGTAAAATATGTGGGACTTGAGATCTGAGGTGGGGTGATGTGAAATGAATGGTTTTGATGTTTTAACATTCCTTCAGTATGACCTGCATAATTCAATTGACTTCCACTCTCTCTGTATGCATGTGTGTGTACACACACCAGATACAGATATATACACGCACCTGCATATTATATTATTATTATTTTATTATTATTTGTATGACTGTAGTGTGTAAGCCCCTAGTCATGGTCCAAAATCCCATTGTGACAGCTGCTGTACCACCCCAGAAGGAAAACATGCACATCTATATAATTAGTGTATAATGATGAAAAGGATCATTATGATTACTTTCCAAAATATTTACACTGTTTATATAATATATATAAAAAAATATGTTTCTTAATTCTCTTGGGAAAACAGTTCATAAATTAAATATTGTGTGTCATATTTGATCAATTTGTTTCTTTTCTACTTTTATGATTTAGTATCAGCTGTCTCAAAACCAGACCACAATTGAAACGGCCTTCTTGGTGAATTGTATTGAACAAGAATGATTTTTTGATTAAGAGAATCTTCTTAATTGTTTAAAATGCTTATGGCCAATAATGTCAAATGTGTGTCCGTAAAGACACTGGAAAATCTATAGTTAGGCAACTAATTAAAATTGGTTTGATTTTCAGAAGTGCGGGGGACGTCCAACTCCCACTGATTTCAAAGCAAGTTGGGGGTGTTTGGCACTTCAGAAAAAATCAAGCCTCTTTATTTAGATATCTCAATATGGATTTGGTAGCCAATCTTTTGGCAGTCAGGTTTGAACATGTTTGCTTATGTTCCTAAACCGTACTACATGGGGTTTGGATAAGTGACTATTAAATGCAGAGTGATTTATGCACTGCTTAAACTGAAAAAGCAGCAAAGAGTCCTGTGGCACCTTATAGACTAACAGACATTTTGGAGCATAAGCTTTCGTGGGTGAATACTCACTTCTTCCCATGCATGTGCTTAAACTGAGTGGGTGGAAACAAGACCAGATACACATAATCAATCATTTACATACAGGGAGACAAGAATGTCAATGCTAGATATTACTAGAGCTATTTGTCGACTATTTGGGATTTCTTGCCTACAGTGTGTTTGTGTAGCCGAATTATAGTTCTATGCAACATTTCTTAATTCATTTACAATTGATGTCAACCCAACAGATGGCGCTATTTTCTACAGTTGGTTCTCTAGTGAACCCCAAACTCCAGCAAATTTATTCAATCTCTGGAATAACTTTGCTATAAAATAGCAACAACACTAAAACCAATAACTGTCTTCATTTAGCAGTGTAGCTATCTAGCATGATTAATGAAATATCCAGATTATAGAAGGAGAAAAATTAAAAACCTATGATTAGTTTAGCAGTGCAATCGATTGCTTGAACTTTTAACTTTATTCACAGAAAAACAAGATCATGGATCCTTCTTTCACTCCAATCTCACACTGAAGTCAAGGCAGGAGTTTTGCATGAAAGGAGTGAAGGATCTGGCCAAAGTTTACACATGTGTTTTTGACTTTATAGTTCTCATTCCCATGTGTTTACACTCACTTCCTAATCCCGGAAAATCCCTACAGAGGAGAGTTACGTTGAATCTGATGTGTTAAATAGTATTTGGCACATAGAGAAAGAAACTTTTGGAGGCGTCCAAAATGCTATGTGGATTATTTTACAAACTTCTACACTCAGCGCTGAGTTTTATTGTGCTGCTGAATTAAATCCAACTTTGATGTAAAACAAATTATTTGTGCCATTTCCTTTGTGCTTCCCCTAGACACGCTAGGAATCTGATCAGGTGAGGAGAACAGTTGCATGATAAAGCATAAGGTGTAGCAGATAGCGATCGTTGGTATAACATATGAGTGAAAGGTATAATATGTGGCACATCAACAGAGAGATGTGTGTTATAGGAAAAGTGTTGTACAAGAAACTTTACCAGCCTGGGTGAGTGGATGTTACACACAGAGACAGACACATATACATGCACACAGCTACGGTTTCCAACCCCAGTTCAGAACCAACCCAGAAAGCTCAGATGAACCATCTAAAATGACCCCTCTTCCCACTCAGGGTGATGGGACAGGGTCCCCTGACCTGTGGGCAGGACGGGTTCTTTCAATTCACCTGTCAAACGGTATTAGCGGATGTCAGGGCTGCCAGATCTAATCCGCTGTAAGCAGGGGCAGCACAATGCCTAGTCCCCCTCACCTCCGCTGTGTAAAGGGAGATGGGGCGCTTTCTGTGGGAAGGATAGAAGCGGCTTGGTTTTTCCCTGTTTAAAGGGAACACCTTCCTGGGTGAGGAGCCCAAAGCAAGTGCTGCAGCTGGGACAGCTCTCACACGCTCAGGGCTAATGGGGGAAGCAGAGGGGCAAGGATGGATTTTGGTATGAGTTAACAGGTCCGCATCCCGATTTGGCATCTTACGGATCAGAGCTCCCACCAGGTTAAAGATGATCACTGGGGGGGAGTTATACACTCCTCGTATAGATCTCTGGGGAGGTCGATTTCCTTCTTTCTACTACAGTGCTGCCCTTGCTAGCCTTTTCTTCCCATTCTTTCTGTGTTTCTCTCCTCTTCCGAAGTGCACTCAGACCCATCGCTTTTGTGCTGCAGAGTGACGGGCGCTGTATCCTACATCGGCGTGCAGTCCCTCGCAAGGCCCTATCAATTGTTTCCTCCGCACTCATACGCCGAGCCTGCCTTAAAGGCAAATGCAAAATGGGGGCAGCTTGCCAAGTTAGCAGATAGCCAAGGCAACGGGTAGCGGATTTCGCTGGTTTGGGGGGCCCGATCCTGCTCCCATTATAGGTATAAACCTCCCCACCCCCGCTTCAGTGGTCCAGGAGAGGGGCTCCTCAATTTGCTCTCCTAGATAAAGGTGTTTTTTTTCCTCATACTGCCAACCAGGGCCGCCCAGAGGGGAGGAGGCAAGTGGGGCAATTTGCCCTGGGGCCCCACAGGGGCCCCCACAAGAATATGTTTTCTATTGCATTGCAACTTTTTTTATGGAAGGGGCCCCCAAAATTGCTTTGCCCCAGGCCCCCTCTGGGCGGCCCTGCTGCCAACCGAAAGGTGGAGTTATAAAGGTGAAGCTTGGATGTGAGCAGCTAATCAGAGAAGATCGATCCTTTCCCCGGAAAGCTTTCCTTGCGCAAAGAAACCATTCCTGACTCTCCCTTCCCCCCGCCCGCCGCCCCCTCCCTTCAGATGCAAAGCGAGTGCACATATGGGCTCATCTCCGTCTCCGAGGGGCGGTTCCCCCCGCCCCAGCCCCAGCGGATTCGGACTGTCAGACAAATCGCGTTCTAGACCCGCGCGCCCCGCAAAGGGGGCTCCGAGGCGCGTGCATCATTACCCCCAGACAACTGCTTCATTAGCCTGAAAGGGCGGCTTGCCGCACAGCCGGCTCGGGGCCACTGACCTCCCTCCCCTTCTCCACTGCCCCATTGTGCGCGCCCGACGCGCCCTGGCTCTCCGCGCCAGATGCTCCGGCCGCACCTCTCCAAACCCCCAAGCGCCGCGGCAGGAAAGCGCCCGGGATTTGCGCCTTTTAAAACCCCGCGCGCCTGGGCAGCATTTGACGCCAGGAACGCAGGTTGGAGGGTGGGTTTGATGAACGAGTCACGAGGAGGAGGATTTCTTCTGTCCATTGCGCAGCCGGGGCAGGGGTTAGCAACTGGGCATATGTTGAAACAAACCAGTAACAAATTAGCCTCCACAGCATGCGCTGAGTTGGATTGACAAAGGCATTCGCTTCCAGTAGGAATATTTTCAGGTGTTTATCCCCTTACCAGCAAAAGCATCGCCTAGTGCTGCCATCCGGAGCAGCGCGGCGTGATTCGCCTCTGCAGCAATTCGGAAAACTTCGGATCCAATCGCTTTCAAATATATACCGTGGTGTGTATTAACCACACCGATCCTGGCAGTCGTGGCCCTGGCATTCTGGACGCACCTACAGAGGTGGAGCAGTTTGAAGGCTTTCCTACATTTCTAAAGGGCATGGACACCTATTGGGGTGGGGGCGTGTAGTGGCACCTATTTCTAACGGATCAAGTCCCTAGGCACGTTTTGCAGGTTGTCTACACGATGTCCTTTCGGCACCGACTTTAATAGAAAGCTGTAGACCAGTTTCCTTCGGCAATCAAGTCCGAGAGTTACAGGTTACCTTAGCCTAAATGAGTAGAATAAATGTGAAAGGGGGAAGGGTAAGAATTTCTCTCTCTTGAGCAGCCCAGCGTTGCTCCCAGCTTTTCAAACAGAAGGAATGAAGCATTCGATCCCAAAGAGCTAATTCCTGACCAGCTACAAAGGAATTGGTTCCATCCCTGGTGTAACCATGAGCTGTCTGGTATGCTTAAAAAAAACCAAAACAAAAACAAAACAAAAAAAAACACTCCAGCCAAGATGAAGGGCCGCCCTCACAGCACGGAGAGCTGCGCTGGGACATAAATGAGGCACTGATGTAAGGAATTCATTATCATTCACAAGTAATGGGCCTATTTTGACTAGCCTGATCTCCTCCACCCCTTCCCCCCTTTAAAACCAGTAGGGGAAAATAAGAAAATCTCTTGTGGCTGCAGTACTTGTACAATACCAAGGGGAGGGACTATACCAAGGATTAGCATTTTAAACTCCTTTACCAGACTTCCTGACCCAAAAAATGCTCCTTGGGCCAGTAATCGTATTACTGTCTTCAGATTATTGTTTTACCAGATCCAAACGGGAATGTAAAATCAAATTGATGAAAGTTCCTTCCCTCCCTCGCCTCCAAAAGCAACTGACGGTTTTTGTTGTTGTTGTTTTGTTTTGTTTCACACACTGAGTTTTCTCCCCTCCGAGCTAGACAGGAAGATGACTACATAGTCCCATCTCGTGTCCCCTGCCTGCCTCCTCCTAATTCCTGGTCATTTATCCCGTATTAAAACTTCTTTAAGTAAGAATGGACGAGAAGCAAGCACCTGCTATGCAAATGGTAGCAAATCCATCCTCACTTCTGATAGGAGGCTGGGAGGGGAGCTGCAGAGAAGCAACAGTGTGCATTCACCCTGCTCTAAGTGTAGGGTGAGCTGGCTGTTCATATGTAAACGTGGTTGGAGTCCTGACAGATTGCTGCTGTTACTCAAGAAAATGCTGACATCTGAGGACATTCTCCTGGACTGAAATAAAATTATTCATTCAGTCAAAGCAGAAAATATTCTCTCCCCCCCTTAAATATTAGTGTCTCGTTCAATATTTATGCCTGAAGTGATATTTTCCCTTCTTGGAAATTCTTATTTTAAATTTTAACTGAGGTATTTATATCCAACAAAAATGAACAGCTTGAAAGCTATGTAAACTTTCCACCTGGGATATTTAGAAAGTGGCCATCACCCTGGGCCATTTTGCAAATAAAACTTACAATAAATCCCAGTTTATTTTCTTTTGGGAAAATCTTATAGGTTGGTTCTTTGGTTTTTTAAGTCAAAATAGAGATTCTTGAGTAAAGAGAGTGAAAGGAAAAAAATCCTACCAAAAAGAAAAGTGAGAAGAGGGACCCTGAATACAAAATGTAATTTAATTTTCTCATAGAGCTTCAGTGACGTTACAATTGCAGAACTGGGGGAAAGGACGCGGCAGGGTATTACCAACAAGGGATTTTTCCTTCTTCTGTTGGATAACACGGATTAGTTTTGTTGAAACCTTAGCAATAGTTTCATTTTCTCACGTGGCTCTACACAGAGCTGCAATCCTATCTCGTGCAGGCCTAATCCGATCAGGTTATCTCCTTGGAGAATCCTCTCGGTTGGTCACTTTCATCCCCAGGCAGGAATGCCAGCCAAGAGGGGTTCTGCAATCCAAACAACCTCATGTCCCTCTCTCAGGAAGACTGAACTCTGGCCATCTCGTAAAAATGTTATTTTCTCACTTTATGAGGGTAATAAGGTTAAATTGCATCTATTGTCAACCCCACTGGCGTTCCCCATCAGCATTCTTTGCAAACATTCTCATCAAATTTGATGTCCCTTAACATGACCATATATTTCCCAGAACCGAGAGCTTGACTGACATTTAAGCTATTATTCTAAGAGACAGATTGTTTGGGCTGAAAATGCATTGTTTAGGCTGCTCATAAAAGAAACAAGTTAAAAGCCAAAGCAACCACACACACACAAATAAGCGTTCATAGCCATAAAACCAGTTGGACGGGGAAGTGAATGTAGGAGTCAAACATAATCGATGCCCAAAAAGTTGTTTGGCGTTATAAATAATTTGTGCAGAGTTCTCTCTTATGTGCCTTAAAACCACTGAAAAAGTTAGACTTTTTTTTTAATCTCCCCTTGAATTCAGGAGCATAATATACCGTGAGGACTAATAATTGATGTATGTTATAATTCTTCACTGCCCCATCAGTAGTCTGGGAACATTGGAAGAAAAGAAAATGCCAGAAAGTTATGGCAAATCTTAAGATGCGACAGAAGTAGCTTTCTCTACTCACGCTGTGAGTGTTTGAATAAGAAGAATGCCCCTGCACTGTAACAAGCGAAAAGAATGAGGAAGACAAAGGATTTCAAGAAAAAGGTTTAGATAGAAGACAAGGCAAGTGAAACTGAAAGGAAGAGGGGAAAACCCATTTACAATGGAACAATGCGTGTACTAATCGCTTTGATATATTATACAAACCCAGAGACCCAAAACATTGTGTAATTATTTATAAATGACTTCTTCACTCCTGTGTATAATACCAAAGAAAGAATAAAACTGCAGGCTACTCTCTAAACTATTTCTAAATAGACCTGTCTCAAAAGGAAGCAGAAGTGGTCTAAAAAAAATAATTAATGGTTGATTTTATGGTTGTCTCATTAAACCATTTTAATTACTACAAACAAAATACATTGGTGCTCACAGGGAACAATAATTTACTTAGGTCCTCACATCCCCCGAAAAAACTGTTAAATCACATTTTTAAAAACTGAAAAAACATTGTTGCTATTTCCGCATAATACGTAAAAAGGGATTAATTCTTAATTCCAATGTATGCTCAAATACAGATGTTTAACAGGTATTTCTGAATGGATTTTGGTCCCTGGTATGAAAATAATACACACATAACCCCTCAGATACTCCGACCATGTTGTCAGTGGACATTTTGTAGCACTCTTAGCTTATACATATCAACCCAAGTATGAAACGTCAATGCTTTTCTGAAGAAGGGCTCAATCCTGTATTCCAGGCACACTCTAAACTCCCAGTGAAGTTTTGGCCCCAAAAAATGTAGAACAAAAGCTGAAATTGACCAAAGCATTCTTGACACTTAGACAGGGGTGAGATTAGGATAATTCCTTTTACAAATAAACCCCCGAGTTATATCCGAGATAATTCCTAAATCAGCAAATCTGCAAATGTTCTAATGCTGTCGTAAAATGAGGTTTTCTCGGGTTATTTCTCTTTAAAATATTTAACTTCCAGAATTGTCCATCAGTCAATAGCTCTCCAGCAAATGCATGAACCTCTGAACCTTTTTGTGGTTTCTAACTGTTGAACCGTCAAATAGTCGTGTGTCCGTTGGGGAAAGCGCCTTATGCCCATCATTAAGTTTTACAATTCAGTGCTGTAACACATGCTCTACACAACTGCATACATGGCATTCACCTCCGCTACAACCATTTGAACAAATAACTGTATATATGCCTTTTCACTCCAATGTATCAGTGTAAACACAGACAGGGCAATGTTCTGAGCTGTGGAATTGTGCTATCAGTAATTCACAAAACAAATTCATTCACAAATCCCTGTGTCATTTGGCATCAGATAATGTTTGTTTTATCTTCCCCATCCTCTTCTCCCAATACTATTACTAAATATTCAGCTGTAAACATTTAATCTTTGCCTTTTAATTATCTATCTGACCATCCATCTATGCTAGGTATTTTTACTGCACTCATTCCCATGTTACTTTGGGACGAAAACAAAACGATGTATCAGACAGCTGGATTATGTGGATCTGATCCAAAACGCCTTGAAGACAGTAAGAAGATTCCCACTAAGGTAGTGTCTTTCTGTACTTGGTTTGATAGTTCAAGAAAATGGCTATCAACTCAAAATATAAGACACTAAAAACATCCATCTACCTTCCAATTTTGGGGCATGTTTTCAATCTCTCAGTTGTATAAATTAGGGATGTTGATTAATCGCAGTTAACTCATGCAATTAACTCCAAAAAATTAATCACAATTTAAAAAATTAATCACTTCTAATTGCACTGTTAAACAATAGAATACCAACTGAAATGTATTAAATATTTTTGATGTTTTTCTACATTTTCAAATATTTCAATTTCAATTACAACACAGAATACAAAGTGTACAGTGCTCACTTTATATTATTTTTATTAAAAATATTTGCATTGTAAAAATGATAAAATAAATAGTATTTTTCAATTAACCTGATACAAGTACTGTAGTGCAATCTCTTTATCATGAGAGTGCAACTTATAAATGTAGGGTTTTTTTTGTTACATAGCTGCACTCCAAAACAAAACAATGTAAAACTGTAGAGCCTACAAGTCCACTCAGTCCTACTTCTTGTTCAGCTAATAACTAACAGAAACAAGTTTGTTTACATTTGTGGGTGATAATGCTGCCCACTTCATAATTACACTGTCAACTGAAAGTGAGAACAACCGTTCACATGGCACTGTTGTAGCTAGCGTGGCAAGATATTTACATGACAGATGTGCTAAAGATTTAGATTTCAGAGGGGTAGCCGTGTTAGTCTGGATCTGTAAAAGCAGCAAAGAGTCTTGTGGCACCTTATAGATGAACAGACGTTTTGGAGCATGAGCTTTCGTCTATAAGGTGCCACAAGACTCTTTGCTGCTTTTAAAGATTTATATGCCTCTTCATGCTTCCACCATTGTTCAAGAGGATATGCTTCCATATTGATGTGTTAAAAGTGTGTTAAAAATGTGTTAATTAAATTTGTGACTGAACTCCTTGGGAGGAGAATTGTGTCTTGCTCTGTTTACCCAAATTCTGCCGTATAGTTCATGTTATAGCAGTCTCAGCTGATGACCCAGCACATGTTGTTCGTTTTAAAAACACTTTCAATGCAAATTTGACAAAATGCAAAGAAGATACCAATGTGAAATTTCTAAAGATATCTACAGCACTGGACCCAAGATATTAAAATCTGAAGTGCTTTCCAAAACCTGAGAGGGATGAGGTGTGGAATATGCTTTGAGAAGTCTTAAAAGAGCAACACTCTAATGTGGAAACTACAGAACTCAACCCACCAAAAAAGAAAATCAACCTTCTGCTGGTGGCATCTGACTCAGATAATGAAAATGAACATGCATCGGTCCACACTGCTTTGGATCGTTATCGAGCAGAACCCACCATCACCATGGACACATGTCCTCTGGAATGGTGGTTGAAGCATCAAGAGACACATGAATCTTTAGATCATCTGGCATGTAAATATCTTGTGATGCCGGCTACAACAGTGCTATGCAAACACCTGTTCTCACTTTCAGGTGACATTGTAAACAAGAAGCAGGCAGCATTTTATATTCTGCAAATGTAAACAAACTTCTTTGTCTGAGCAATTGGCTGAACAAGAAATAGGATTGAGCAGACTTGTAGCCTCTGAAGTTTTACATTGTTTTATTTTTGAATGCAGGGGTTTTTTGCACATATTCTATATTTGTAAGTTGCACTTTAATGATAAAAAGATTGCACTACAGTACTTGTATTAGGTGAACTGAAAAATACTATTTCTTTTGTTTTTTACAGTGCAAATATTTGTAATCAAAAATAAATATAAAGTGAGCACTGTACACTTTGTATTCTGTTGTAATTGAAATCAATACATTTGAAAATGTAGAAAACATCCAAAAATATTTAAATAAATGGAATTCTGTTATCATTTAACAATGCAATTAATCGCATGAATAATTTTTTTAATTGCATGATTAATTACACGTTTTGCGTGCAGGGGACTGGAGCAGATGACCTCTTGAAGTACCTTCCAGTCCTACACTTCTATGATTTCTCCCAGCTTTTATTTTGTTTTTACACTCTATACACTTGCCTAAGTCTCCATATATCTTAACCAATTTTGTGCAAATATTCAGTACTTTTTAAATTAATATAATACATACCATATATCTAAATTTACAAATAATCTCTCAGACAAAATCCCACATTACCTGGGTAATGTTATTGTTAATCAATCATTTTCATACAATAGCGGGAAACACTGAAACAGGTCTTCCTCTGGTCCTGAGATTTAATTTAGTCTTGTTATTTTTAAATATAAATTTTAACTGATTTTTAGAACGGATTTGTTTTGTTTCTAGGATGTCATTCTCTTGGGTACTAATCTTTTTTATGCTGTAAAATAAGTATACAAAAAGCAGCAATTATTATGTGCTTTAGGTACACAAACTATAAAAAGAGAGGGTGAGAGGGTGGGGGGGAATACAAATAGAATTGTCCTTTAAAAGCACACAGTCAAGGCTGAATGTTAGCAAGAAGCCAGATTGTGGGGACTGTCATTAAGAGACAGAACTTTTCACTTCTAGGTTCCTGGCACTTGCAGCATACATCACCAAGGTATAAAGGTGATTTCCCTAAGTCTGACGTGTTTATAGCCGCATTCTTTGACTCACATGATCTCAAACACTGTCAAACTGCCGGCTATATCATTCCTAAATTACAGACTATGATCCATGCTCTTTCAACTCCTAAAAGTTCTGGCACTTGACCAAAACATTCTCATCTTCCCAAGGTATTTATTTATTTATAGATTTCTGAAATGTATCCATCAAACATTGTCTGGGCTCATTTTGAGCATTTTAAAACTAAACACACACTATTCAGTACAATATTAGCATTAGAACATCTGTTCAAGTGGGGCCTAAACCAAAGTCCACTGAATAGAAACATTCCCATTAATGTAACTAGATTTTGAATTATCAAGCCCTTGAAACTTGTGGAACAATATAATGCCAGTTGTATTTGCTGCAAATTCAGACCAATAATTTTGCTGATACAATCAAAATATAGCACTGAAAGATCTTGTGGCACAAACACACTGGAGCCAGAATTCAGTAACTAAAATGATTATGGAATAAAAATGCTGGAAAAGCATGCTGGATACTGGTACTCGAGCTCTAACTCAGCTTCCAAAATCCTTATATTCAAGGAACTACCACAAGTATTTTTTTTAATAGAGTAAGATTTGTCAAGGCAATGTGTTCCAAACAATACATGCACATGCTAGGCCTTCTTAAAGCTCATAATATGTAACTATAGAAAAACAAATATTCAGAGATTAGTGGCATTTAAATCTGAAGAATGAGGGTTACTACCAAAGATTATGCATTGGAATAGAATAGCCAGAAAGATGATAGGAACATAGTTGGTGTTCCATCAAGTCAAAGGCCTATCCTTGATCTCAGAAAAGTCAATGAGACATTTGCAATCAACTTCCATGGGCGCAGGCTCAAAAGGTGTAAGTGCTATTATCTCTGTTGGCTGGATAATTTATTTGCAAAATTAGTAGACCGCCTTCAACAGAACGGGTTGAATTATTCATTGGGAATAAATTATCTGAGAAATTTAGGACTTCTTTCTGTTTGCGAATGGTTCATGAACCAATTCTGATTCTGTGAATGCATTCGTTATTCAAAGTACTCAGTGAATAGATTATGCAAACAAATTTCAGCCTATGGGTTGTTTGTGAAACATTCACTTCAACTATTTGCTATTCATGGGATGTGGCGATGCATAAGGCACATGGTATTTTCTCTGCTCTCTGATTGGATGACAAACTTTTTAAAAAAGATAATAACGAATAACAAACTGCAAATGATGAATAAGGATTGATGAATAATGACCTTCCACCATATTTTTTCAGACAAATGATCAGTTGTGCTAAACTCTATGAGATCACAAACGTAACAAATCAACCAGTGCTCATCTGAATACACACAAACAAATATGCTTCGATGAATAGTACTGAAGTAAACATAGTACAGTATGTTTATTAGCAAAAATAATCACAAATCTCTTTTTATTATTCAGTCACCTCTAATCTGCATGCTTTCCTACCTTTCTTCTGCCTAAACTGAAAACATTGTTGAAAATATCTGACTGCTAGCTAAACCTCAGACCTGCAAACATTTAAGAACATGAATAACTTGATGCAGTGGGGCTATTCATGTGCATAAAGTAAGGGTTTGCAGAACAGGGGCTTAAAATTGTTCTTTTGATTGCAGGTCCAATTATTCTTCAGCCAAAAATTAGAACTATTCTTTCAGAAAGGCAAGTCCAATGGCCTTATTTTATATTGCATTATATATCTGAGGTCTGTCGTAAGGACAATAAATACTAATCTACTTATGCTGCTTTACTATATGAAGAGCTGTCTATAAATTCAGGCTAGCTAACTTTTATCACCTAAGGCTTTTCTTTGTGAACAATCTTTTTAGTTTAAAGAATACCCTTTGTGACATTTTGCTGGTTTTCACTGATAATCTCAAAAGAAAGAGCAAACAGAAATTGCAGAAGGAAAACCCCGTAAATAACAGAAATGTCTTTCATTTTTGAACCTGAAAATCTTTGCTATGAACATATATCTGATAAAGTACAAATAGAAATATAACTTTGGTTTGTCAGTTTTTCCTGCTTCCCAGAGACATGGGAGCAAATCACAAACAGGAGTTGTATATAAGAAGATTCTAAATTTAAAGTTAGGGGAAAATTACTTGTCAATGACTTGTAACATGAATTTAAGCATAACAAAGGCCTAAACGTGACTAATGATTTGGGGTAGGAAAACATAAAAGAGTTTGATTTTCAGCCAGTGCTGATTACCTGCTTTCTGAAAACCTGGCCTCTTTCAGGCAATTAAATTGGGCAAGAGAAAAAATAAACCATCCAATGTTACAAGTCATTTGTGAAAATTTACAGCCAACATTATATGCTTTAGTAGAAAATGGGTATTTAATAAAAGTACATCGTGTATAAGAGTCTGAAGGGTAGCTAAGAAAATAAAAGTAACTCTGTGTTAAAGGAACCATCATTAAGTCTCTTTAGTCAGAAAAAATAGGTTGATATGTATACATACATATATGTCTATGTATATATAGGTTAATAAAATAAATGGAATCTGGAATTTCTAGCATTCTGCGCTCCTAAAAAACTTTAGCTAAACACCAGATATGACAAAAATAAAGGGCATGCATAAACTCAAATCCAAAGTAAAGAAGAAACTACTTAAAGTTAGTGAAAGTTGTATCACCTCAGAATATTTTCACTTGATTGGGGTTTGTGGAAGAGAATGCAAAGCTCTGCCTCAGTTCAGGAACATCTTAAAAAAAACAACCCAACCCCTCAACAACCTCTCAACAAAAGCTTGTCAGATTTAAACCTGGCTCTCACTGAAAACCACACAAGTTTAATCCCTTCACAACTGAGCCAAATCCAGGCTGCCCATTTCCTTTCAAATCATTGAATGATTCCAGTTTACTCCAAACCTCTGAATGTGAAAACCCAGGCCAAGTGCCCTAAGTTCAGCAGTTCAGGAGATATGAGAAACTGACTTTACCTGAGAAATGTGCCTTGGGTTTATACACTTTTCCTTCAATGTCTTTTACAGGGAGAGCTTTGCTTTGCCTTGCCTTATTTCATGATGGCTTTGTCTTGTTTCACTATCTTATTCACTCTCCCCTAACACGTGGGAATAGGCTTCAAGAAAGACTAGCAGAAACCCATCCAGCCTGTAGAAGCTGCTGGAGATGTCCTGAAACGTTATGTTTGAACCAGACGGTATCAGCTCCCCCCACTGTCAAAGGATCCTTTCGGGATTGTGCCTCTGCCCCTAGGGCTAATCACTTTGTTCCTCCTTTTTTTCTCCTTTAATAGACTAATGAAGCTCAAACAAGTAGGCTTAGCCTAGTGATAGCTCACGTGTCTCAGACGCAGCTCTCTCTTGCCATTGGCCAGCAGTAATTATAGGCACACTCCGGGGAGAAAACAGACACTTGGAGCATAAATTATGTAAATGAAGGAGAATGCAGCACGGGGCAGACCTGATGCCTTGATTCATTCACCCCGCAAGGCCTGGGGTGTTAGGGGGGCTCTATTGTTTTACAGGGTATATAAGGAGTCTGAGGCCAGTCGTGTGCCAAACTCACGGCTCGCACGAGCTGATAGCAGCCGAGATCACTTCAAAGACAAGAGCAGTCGCGTGTCCCCACTCCCGCCCCCCTTTTCTTGGGAGCCTCCAAGAGCTGAAGTTGGTCCTGACTTCGCTAACACTTGGAAACTTTCTCCCCCTCCCCTGGATTGCATCTCCGAGCCTTTGCACGTGAGTATGTGGGCCAAGCAGACAGACACGCCTCTCTCTAAAGCCAGCTGTACCATGCAACACCGAGACAGCCCAGAGAGCGGCTGTGTCTAGACGGAGCCAGATCGAGCCCTTTAATTAGTCCATTGATTGGTTTTCTCCCCTCTCGATACAGTTGTTTGTTTTTTAACTTTCTCCTTTTGGGGTCCTTTGCTCGCCCCGCTGGGGGTTGATCCCGCTTTGAACGGTCCATCCTGCCCTCCCCCCGAGTGCCAGGCACTGATGGCCCGTCTTCTCTCCCCGCAGGATGCCCTCCGCCCCGGAGACCCGCTACTGCGCCGCGGAGAACAGCGGCGACGTGTCCTCCTGTCTGGACAGCAGCCTGCGAACCCAGGCCGAGCCCTCCCCGGGGCCGAGCCGGGAGGAGGAGCCGGGGCGCAAGCGGCGCCGGGGCCGCTGCCGGGCGCGGAACGAGGCTACCCTGCACACGCTGCGGAAGAGCCGGCGGGTGAAGGCGAACGACCGGGAGCGGAACCGCATGCACAACCTCAACGCGGCGCTGGACGAGCTGCGCGGCGTCCTGCCCACCTTCCCCGAGGACACCAAGCTGACCAAGATCGAGACGCTGCGCTTCGCCTACAACTACATCTGGGCCCTCTCCGAAACCCTGCGCCTGGCCGACCACAAAGCGCCGCCGCCGCCGCGGGACCGGCTGCTGCGGCCCGGCTACCTGAGCCCCGCCGCCCCGCCCAGCCCCGGCAGCGATGCGGGCTCCTGGCTCTCCACCGCCTCCTCCCTGTCCGCCTGCACGTCCAACCCCAGCAGCCCGGCCACCTCCGAGGACTACGGCTACGCGCCCCCCGAGCCCCTCTTCGCCTGCCACGGCCTCCCCGGGGAGCTGCTGCGGAGCGGCTCCTGCTGCGCCGGGTACCCCCAGGCGGACGCTGCTGTGTGAGCCAGCCCACGTGCGGGTCGGCACCACCCCCTGGGGTTTCACTTTCGGTTCAGCGGCGCCCCCAGGGAGGCAGGGCCGGGGCCGGGCTGCTCTCGGGGTTGTGCTGTGATGGGTGATGCAGGCAGAGAGCCAGGTCCCTCTGCACCCAGCTGGCCATTGTCTGTGGGACGGGCAGGGCAGGGCGTGAGCTGCTTTTCCTTCCCAAGCCGCCCCCTGGCTCCAAAGGCAGCAGGAGCCAGCTCACATTGGGGGGGGGGGGATTTCTCCTCCCCCCACCACCCCACCCTTTGCACTTTTCTGAACTCCACAGACCCTCCTTTGTTGCTTCCCTTCCACTGCCCGGCGCCCCCGCTTCAATATGATTTAGAAAGGAGAAGAAAAGGGACAGATTTGCTGCTGCAGACGAGGTGAAAAGTCAATTTTACAATTTGTAGACCTCTAATGAAGAAAAATGAGCATGAAAATTTGGTTTGAACGCCCTGACAATACAATGAAAAGGCTTAAGGAGCTGATCCTGCCGGGTGCACAATACCCCTTGCCGGGTGCTCAGCGCACACAACTCGCTTTGACTCCAGTAACATTGGAGAGGGCTTAGCCTCGCCCCCAAGGCGTGCCTAGCTTAGCATCTGGCAGGATCAGCCCCTAAAGAGGCAAGACAAGGCGCTAGATTCATGCATTATGGATCTTGACCTCCAGCACCTCCGTCTCGCTTTAAGAGTAGGACTAAACACGGAGTATTCAGCAACTGGGCCTGGTATTCGTTTAATTTATTCAAGATGTTTCATTCATATGAAAATTGTATTTTTGTACATAAAGAGCTTTATTCTATTATGTCTGTGTTGTTGGTTTTTCACAAAGATATTTGTACTTGGTGTAAATAAAAAATTTTAACGTTTATATTTCATTTCTTCAGTGCATTGATTTGATTTTTTTCAGATCTTTTACTTCCACAAAAGCAGTGCTGGATGGGGGAGGGGGTGGGGAGTTGGAAGGAAATACTTTTATAATGCCCAAGAAATTCTGGACCACAATAGTAACATCACAACTAAATGTTCAGCTATGCTCCATCCGGGAATCATAGATCGGAGAATTTGGGTACACCTCCCCCTATTGAACACCAACGTTGTCCCTTAAGGTTTACGCTAAGCCAAATTAAAAATTGATTGCATTGGTTTAGCTTCTAGTAAGCCACTACCTGCAGAGGTGCAGGCACTGGAAGGAGAATTTCCTTTGGTGTAACAAAACATCAGCTGGCAACAGAGTTTCAAAGAAAAAGGATTAAAGGGATCAATAATATGTGACAGTTGGGGAGAAAGCAGAAAATGACAGGTGGATGCCCGAAGCAGTGGGTTTAAAGGCTCTGTTTCCAGCAGTATATCAGAAGAGCTCTTAGGGGATTTGCACTTCTTTTGTCCAATGTGAATCCTCCAGGATCTGTAATATGGGAGACAGATACATACTCTTATTGCTATATGTTCAGAAGGGGCGTGTGTGTGTTTCCATTTGGCTTTCCAAAGAGAACAGAATTCTTATTTGTCCTCATAAAGAAAAAGCTGCATTCTTCTCAAATCAGTCATCCTGACTCAGCACAGGATGCTTTTTGGCTAACACATGGTTATTTCTAAATCAGATAATTAACTTTCTTAAATAGGTTTGGTCACAGGAATAATTTATTTGTCAAATTTTTAAACTGGTGTAGTTTCAGGACATCTGACATACCATTAGCCCTGTGGTGTTCACTGTAGAGGGTTACAGATGATCTAGAAATTTAAAAAATTCCATCCCTCTATTGCACTTTTAGACCCTTCTCTAAAGATCTCAAAGCCCCTTATAAACATGATAATGCATTAAACTTCACGATATCTCTGGGAAACAAGGAAGTATTATTATCCCTCTTATAGCATAGGATAAATGAAGGCACAGAGAAATTAAGGACCAGATTTTCACAACGGCTTCAGCTCGCACAGTTGAGGCCAAATTTTCAAAAGACCAGAGCACATTGAATAAAAATCTGGCAATAGTATTACAATGCGAGCTTCTGGATGCTAAGGGTTTTGGAAAGGCTGGCCATTACGGAGGCACCTAAATGAGAACTTAATTCTTTTGCAAATCTGATCCCAAGCGTAGGTGCTGAGCATGAGAAAATCAGGCCCTCATTGACTTACTCAAGAGGGCATGCAGGGAGTTAGAGGAAGAGACTGGAGTACAATACAGAGACATTCTTACAAAGTGCAGATATGTTACCCACTATATTTTGTTTTGATTCTGCTCTCTCCACCAACTAGATCCTCGTATAAAACCATGGCATGTAACTTCTATTATGGAATTGCTCAGAATATTGGATCTAACACAATTTAGTGGATAATACTGATTTTTTTTTACTAGATTATGGATTTATTTGAGCAACATCAAAATAGTTCTTACAGGGCAAGGTTCATTTCCCTTTGTTTATGCTACAGACAGTGTTTGAGAAGACTCTGTGTTTGAAAGCAGAACAAATGAAAGAAAGTTTGGCCCTAGGATTTGAGCATAAAATGGATCAATTCCTATTTGGAAACCAGAGGACTAAATTTCTGGGCTTGAAAATTATTTCTGCTTTCCCCCTCTATTTGCTTTAATAGCAAACATAGGGTGTGCGCGGCCGGATGTTCAGTTCTCATTATGCAGAAGGGCTCTTGGAAGGGAGTCAGCTCAGCCTTTTGCTTTGGAGCTTATTCCATTTCTATAGGCCAGGGTAAATCCTCTATTTGTGACTCCAGCAAGGGGTCTCTCCAATCCTGCTGTAGGTGCACGTGTCTGGGATAGAACACTGGCTTTTCTTATTCTAAGCCCTCAGGAGACGCACCAGGAAACAAATCCCAAAAACACACTAGCATCCTGGTCCAAGCAGCATGCAGGGCGATTGCTTTTCAGTAGACAGCTGTATGCAGCACTGAATGAAACAGGGAGACCAGGTTGATTATTGCCATTGCATAGAAGGAAGTGTTCAAATATAGCTATTCCTAAGTGTATCATAACAACAGGCTTGCAGCTCTGGTTAGATGTGATGATGCTAAACCCGTAGCTTAAGGAAAGCTTTACTGGCATTGGATGTCACTTTTTCTGTAGTTAAGACTAAATCAACCAAAAGAGGTGGGCGAGATTCCTCTTCTGTGGAGAATGAAGAGAGAAACAATTTATTTGGCTGATTCTGCAACAGCAGCCGCACATTATTGTGCTCTCAGCTAGAGACTGTTTGACAGGGAGTGACGTTGTTCCCCCTCTACAGTCTCCGCTCCACTGGGGTGTGGAGATAATTGGTGGTGCAAATCCATCCTTTGCTTCTCCTATATTTGAGTGTGTGTGGTGGTGGGGTGGGGAGGACGGAAGAAGGGAGATTTCCAGATGAGGGAGGGTAACAAACTCTACTTGCTGACTTGCTTCTTTTCATCATGCTTTAAGTCAGTGGTCCCCAACCTTTTTCATCTGGCGGGTGCCAGACGACGAGCCACGGAGGACTGTGGTGGCGGATGAGCATCCGCCAAAATGCCGCTAACAAGCGGCAACGTCAATAGGTGTCTCCGTCAAAATACCGCAACATCAATAGGCATTGTCGCCGCCGAAATACTGCCGACAAGCAGCGTCATCCAGAGGCATCGCCGCTGAAATGCCGCAGAAAATTGGTGGCATTTCAGCAGCGACACCTCTGGATGACATAGCTTGTCAGTGGCATTTCGGCAGATGCTCATCTGCCAGCCAGTACGTGGACGCACTTAGATGCCCCGGCGGGCGCCATGGCACCCGCAGGCACCGTGTTGAGGACACCTGCTTTAAGTTTTCATGCTCCCCTTACCCCGAACATGAGTTAGATGAGCTCATTGTTCCCATTTTACAGATGAGGAGGTTGAGATGACTTGCCCAAGGGCAATCACCAATGAGGAATAGAACCTTGGTCTTCTATGTGCAACCCTATGCCTTATCCATAGCTCAGCATCGTCTTCCTGCTGGGCTCTGGGGAGAAGATGAGAATTCTCTAGTTGGAATCATTTCTTTTTTGAGTGGAATTATTTTGGGTGTTTTTAGTTCATCAGCAACCAGAGACCCACTGGCTTCCAGGGGTCATGTGGTGTTAGTTCTGGTACTCCAATGGGTTAAGCCTACCCTATCCATGAAAGAGTGTTCTCATAAGTCATTTTCACTCATTGGAGTAGATTCCCCATTGCACTAATGTCCTTTTTTGTTTGGAATGACACCGGAATATGATCTCTCTGTGCCTCAGTTCCCCATCTGTAAAATGGGGATAATGCCACACCTTCACCTCAGAGAGGTGTTGGGAAGATAAATTCATCAAAGTCTGTGGAGCACTCAGATAGTATAGCGATGAGCACCATAAAAAAGCCCATGAAGAAATTAATAATTCCGCCTTCAGAGCAGGGTTTGGATGGTGTGCAGTAAATTTGGCCTGGGGCCACATATTGAACAACAAGGATAAACTAAATATTAAATAGCTGCTCATTAAATGAGCACTACCCTTCATGTGCACTGAACAGGGCAAAGGTCATGTGGAAAAATCGTATGTGATCAAATAATTAAAGACTATCATAATCCAAAAACAAGGGATGGCAAATTAAAGTAACACAAGCAACCTTAATTCTGGCATTTCTTAACTTCTGAGTGCTTGATTTTGCAACTTATATAACGTTCTTTTAATGTAGGTTTTGTTGGGTAAAGTGTGTGTATCTGTATATATATATATACACTACACATATACACACACACGTATATAAACACACATAAATGCAAGTGTGCATTCATGTACATACACAAATAGTGTATCTTTTTGTAAGTCCCAATAGCAGCATTATGCTTATATAAAAGTATATGCACGCTGTGTATGCAAGTCCCTTAATGATGTCTTGCTGAATAAAAAGGCTGTGCACAATTTAATTTTAGAGGCAGTAACAGGTTTTGGTCTATGAAGCAGTGAAGATTTTTTTGCACCTGCCCTTAAAAGCTGGGAGGTTTTGTATGGAGTAGCCTCCGGGGGCTGAAATTTAGTACAACTCATAGAGATGGAAGGTCATCTAAAGTCACTGGGTCCCAAGACACAGGACTTCAATCTCAAAGGAAAAAAAAATGAAACTTCAAAACACCTCTATTCTTTGTATTTTCTTAACTGTGAGCAGACATCTATGAACATATTGCAATATATAAAGGCAATATAGCCACCACGGTTCAGTCTGTGATGTTAATGTTCCTAATAGGTAATGAAACCTGCATACTTCATTAAGATTCAATTAAGTTTATACATTAACATGAATCAGAGAATGGTTCTTTCTAGAGTTTTAATAGGTTTGGACGTACCTGAGGAAATCTATAGATCTATCAAATGAAATGCCTATATTCAGAAATCGGTTGTAACAAGTTACCTTTACAATAGCAGTCTTTGTATTGATTGTATGAAGTTAACAGTTTAGGGACTTGATCAAGAGCTGGATTACAACATCCCAAATTACAGCAGGTAACTGGTGATCAGCAAATTGTAAATAAAATAAAAACCTCTTCACATGCCTTGCAAGGGAGAGAAAATGCTTCATATTAATATTTAATAGTGGAGCTGGTAAAATATTATGTAAAAGTATCAGAGGAGTAGCCGTGTTCATCTGGATCTGTAAAAGCAGATGCATCTGACGAAGTGGGTATTCACCCACGAAAGCTCATGCTCCAATACATCTGTTAGTCTATAAGGTACCACAGGACTCTTTGCTGCTATTATGTAAAAGAAATTTCTGAACGTTTTCATCAATAAGGGACTGATCTAGCGCTCAGCGCAGGCCATTGGAAGACCCCCATTGACTTCAGTTGGAGTTAGGTATGGCCTGAAGATCACTGGGTGTGGTTGGATTTTCATCACCTTACCATATTATTTGCTTTTCACATGTACCCAGACAACTCCTGGTTAACCACTTTGCTCATTGGAACAAAGGTAGTTTAAGCTTTAGGGCTCTGAGTTGCTTTGTCCCCTCAACTCTTGTTTTAGTCAACAGCACTTCAGTGAGGAAGAGAGGCAGGATGGTGCAGTGGATGGGGCGCTAGGCTGAGGTTTGGAGACCTGCGTTCAATTCTCTCCTCCAGCACAGACTTTCCGTAAAACTTCGGGCAAGTCACTTAGCTTCTCTGTGCCTCAAGGTCCCAGCTGGAAAATGAGGGTAGGAGCACAGCCCTACTTCAGAGGGGTGTTATTCAGATAAATAGTCAACGGTTGTTGGTGCTGAGATACAATGGTAATGAGGGCCATATAAGTACCCTCAAAGGAAGTATCAGGCACCTGACAAAACTGGGTCTTTATATTTTAACCATAGCTAGAATCGTAACACTGCTTTCTAGCAGCATTATTGTCCAGGCCTCTGTATTAATATGAATCTCTACAGATTTTACTTCATCTTTATGTAGTTAAGAACAATAGAGAGGGATACCTAGGGTCTATACATATATCTGGGAGTAAGGTAAAAGTATTTCCATTTACCAGTAGAAATTGGACTGGCATGAATAGATGCCTGAGAATCATATCATAAAACCAACCACTCATACAGGGATGGCCAGGAAATGAATGAAAAAGTCCAGCAGAAAACAAAATGCATGCTACCCTTTGATTCCTCAGGCCCTAGTCCCTGCTAGCTGATGTGTGCAGGTGGACACAGCCTAAAGGAGCTCCACTGACTTCAATGGGGCTCTGCACAGGCAGGAGGGTTTGTGCAGAACAGATTGCAGGATCAGGGCCTTAATGATCGCAGCTTTAATGGGAAAACTAACTCATCAAATGAAAAAAGTGAGAGAAACAGAAGTCGGATAAGCAATTTAGAAATTTGGCTTCCTTTTCTGATACACTCAGATTCAGAACACTTTCCTGCTGCTAAGCAGAAGCGTATATATTGCTCAGCTCTTAACTGGTTTTAATAATAACTTTCTAGATCTCAGATCTCTTCTGAAGCCCAGAACTAAAGGTGACCATATTTAAAATGGAAAAGAAATGGGGAAGATTGTACTGACTAGACTCTGAAAATACACTGAATGTACAAAATGTAGAGAATATGAGGCAATGAAAGACTGATCTATTGTCCAGATGTGTTCTTAATGAGAAAATGCTACAAAAGGAGAAGTTAAGAATGTGGTGTTTTTTATTTTTACATGAATATGAAATACTTTTTAAGAAATCCCCAACCCCTGTTTTTGGGCATTTTTCGACATGAAACCTTTGGATTATTTTGTTACCAAAAATACAAAGTTTCAAGGGAGAAGATAATACAATTTTACAAATATTTTATTTGCTTAACATCTTCATTTTAAAGCTTTCTTGTCTGAAAGTCAGATGTAAAATAAGAATTTTGGCAAGCGGATTTAATTAGTCATCATTTATGGAAAATTATTGCATAGTTCACTTGAGATAATTCACATGCTACATTTCACCTTTATAAAAGAACATCTGTGCCATCTCTGAATGTAAAACTACATCTAGGTTTTACATAACAAGTCCAATATTTTCTATAATTCCTGTGTTTCATGGTGCCAACTGGTATACTGCTCGCTAACCTGGTACATCTTTATGGCTCGCATCTCAAACAATGCTTGGTTTTCAGCCATTAACAAGAACATCTTTATAAAGACTTTTTATTTAATGCTAATCTGCTGTAGATTTCATTTTTCTGTCTACATTATCTGTAAAATAAAGTCTGCCTTAGTACTTGTAAGCACATGAAATTTAATACTATAATTATAGATCTCAGGTGCTCTAATGATCCATTAAGACTGATTTGTATAGTAGGTAAAGATTATAAGGACAGAAGCAGGTGGGAACTAATTTTCAGCATCAAGAACTTTCTCATTGGTGGCATATGCTATCCACAAGAAATCATTTATAGGGGAAAGCCACTAAGGATTGGGAAGTTTTACCGACTGTACAGTGCAGCAAGGTAGTTTTGGGATGCATAAATTTTAGATTGTTGTACTTTGCTGGACTTTTTCCTTTATTATCATTTCCCCAGGGCGTTATTGAAACAGTTGCTGATTTTCACTGATTTGATGAAGTCAAATAAATGTCTATCACCCTGATAATAGTGTCCATTAGCAACTAATCTCTTTTCTACTTTCCTCCTCAACTAAATGGCATAAAAGCTCTTTTTAAACTATTGAAAATATAAAAGAAGTCAGCCCATCTTGCTTAAATTAGAGTAGATTCTTTTAAAATAAAAATACATTCCATTTGTAACTCAGCTTTCTGGCTTATTCATCTAGTGTTCTAACCCAAAAAAAATTTTTACTCTGAAAAGGTAGAAGTGTCAAACACAAGGAGATCCACTAGGGACTTTGGTATTGTTCTTGATTTTACATGGAAGTTGCTTAGGCCCAGATTTTTAAAGCATTGCAAGGCCTACGTGACTCAGACAAGTCCCTAAGTCTCATAGAAAGTCACAAAGCTTTACTCAAACAAGTAATCCTTGCCCATGCAGTGTCCCATTTACTTTGATCATGGATTTCAATAGAAGTTTTGCTTACACAAGCAGGGGAGGATAGAGCTTTTTGTAGTTCTGGGGTTTGGGTGGGTGTGTAGTTTTTTGATGTACTGGCTGTACATTTCAGCAAGTTATATTATTTTAAGGCAACAGAGTTATAAGATTTCTAATGGGGAGATTTTGAGTTTGGTCCTTGAATCGTGGTGAATAAGGATATTTGCATTGGCATAATACCATGAGCTGGATCTAGCCTCCACTGAAGATAATAGAAATCTTTCCATTGACTTCTATGGGTGTTGGATCAGATTCTGTTTCTTTGACTTTTCTGAATGTGTGTGTTTTATTTTAAGGCCAGGTAGGTTCCCCTTTCATCTTACCTGAATGCATCCAAGGATAACTCCTCGCATACCTTAAAGTTGCCCATGTGCATTTGCAGAACACAGGCCTTTCAAATGAGTCACTTGGATTCAATGTCAAGAAGAGAGACAATAAAAAAGAAGAGCAGGAAACTTGAAATAACTGGGGGAGAGAGGGAAGTGCAGAAAGGGGTGTTAACACTTTCCATAACCTGTTTCATGATCCAACATTTATGATGGCCATAACTTAGTATAAAACAGGACAGTTGGACAACAACAAGCCTGGGTGAGCTAGTGGAGAATATGGGGCTAAGAGGGAGGCCATGCCTCAATCATGAGATCACATATTGTGATCTCTCTGGAGTGGGACTACATTCCAGTTTCATGGTTGTACAGCTCCTAACACAATGAGGCCCTAATTATTGATTGGGCCCGGAGATGCTACCAGAGTACAAATAATAAGTAATAATAATGGTGTAGTGTATTCCTAGGGAACTTTCTAATATTCCCCATCTGCTGCAGCTGAGAAGAAAAGCCTCATAAACTGCAGAGTGTATCTCCGGAACTGCCTCACAGGCCTCCTGCCCAGATCTCACTCAGTTAGTCAATTTCCATCCCGACCCCCTCCTAACTCAGATGACCCTTTACGGTTCAGGGGAAGGAATGACCCATATCTGTATATGACTCCCGGTAGCAACCATGTTTGATTGCTTTGCTTCGTGCTTGCGGAATGTTGTTAATTATTCATTTAAGCTTATAAGGCTGCTGCTGTCTGTGAATATTTCCCAAACACAGATTTGGCAGGCTGGTCAAGACTTCACTAGCTTTTTCTTGGATTATTACATTCTAAACATTCCAGGTGATTTTTACCTGAAGATTTCACAACATTGCCTTCTAAGAAAGCATTTAAAGCCACCTAATGGCAATCCCAGGCTATTATGGACTATAATGATTTGTTGCACAAATAACGGATTAAGTTCCATCTGTATGAGTTAATTGGACTAATTCGTACAAACAAACAACTTATTTTACTTCTCTCAGTATGGCAGATGTCAGAAATCAGCTGTCATTATACAAACCTTTTTTGCCACTAACACCAACAGAAATGTCTGCAATGGCGACTTTTAATCTAAAGTTAGAACAGCAATCATTTGATCAGGCATTTCATTCCTTCATCTGGCATGTTTTAAACTAGTCTTCCATTTGGAATCCAATATAAATTACTGTGTTTGTGCACAGCCTTACTGGGCAATCAGAGTGGGATTTTCAACAGCATGCAGCATTGGGCTCACTCGGCTTCTATTGAAGTCAGTATCTTGCTTACATTTTAGATTAGATGCTTCATGAATAGCCAATGTACAGACTACTGAGTACCTAACAATCACAAAGATGCTCAAATTTTTCTGCATACAGTATTGGACGGACCTGACTTCCCACTAAGGACATCTATGGAATTCCATGGGATGAGGATGATTCTTTACTCCCACATAGCACCTTCAACCGAGATCCTCAAAGCACTTTACAAATAGCAGTTAATTAAACCTCAAGTCTCCAAGGTGGGAAAGCATTAGTGCTGTGATACACCATAAAAAAGAAGACAGGTCTTACTACACACAGGCCTAAGGGAAAGAGTGCAAAGGCTGCAGCTAAGTGGCATAACCACGAGTATTAGCTTTGGAATGCTGAATTGAGAAGTCATGGCTGTTCCAACCACCAAGGGCAGCCATGAACCAAATTAAGCAGAAAATATATAATTCCCCATCATTCCAGCAATGATCCCAGGCCTGTTTGGTCATCAGCTTCCCAGTTCTGGGCATATGATCCCTAAAGCTCTTCTCCCAGAAAAAGAATTAGGGTTGCCAGAGAGCCAACCCCACCACATTCACCTGTGGTGAGTTTCACAGACGTCCTGGGAGTTGAATAAAAATGTGTTATGGAATGACCATGTGCCCTGTACTTTAGAGGCTCTATGGATAGATCCCCAACCCACAGCAGTGATGCAAAGAAAACAACTTGCACTGGAACACCCAGAAAAGGGAATTAATTATCCTGGATTATGTATTTATTTATAAGTCTTCTGTTCTAACTTACTCCAGACCTTAGTATAAAGACATGGGGGAGACAGGTAGAGATGGAAAAAGTGGGAGCTTAGCACAGAGGGATTGATAGGCTGTTCCATGCACAGGGAGCAGCACAGAAAGAGGCACAAAACAGGAATAGAACTAAAGATGGAAATAAACAACAGAGCATCAAAGCTAGCATTGCTTGTAGAGCAAGGCAGATGAGAAGGAATGTAAGGGATAAGATCTTAGACACTGGCAAGAGTGGAGCTGCACAGGACACAGACATGAGGTTTAAACTCGACACCAGGGCCGTAGCAACAAAGAACGCGGCCCCCTCCGAACATATGTCCGGGGCCCCTTACAATGCAGAAACGATAAAAAACTAAACAACTAAATTAATAACATTTATCCGCCGACTGCCATTATGAATGCAAATACACATTCTTTGAATGGGTCCAACTAAAATTCGAAACTGACTGACAGACAACTGATGTAGCCAACAGCATTATGATGTATCATAATGATTTCACGGTTTTGTCAGTAAAACCAACATGGATTGTGCAATAGCATCAATAAACGTCACTTACCTAGTTATACCTTACATTTTTTTTTTGCCACTTTTAGGGGCCCCCTTTCTTGCGGGGCCCCCTCCGGTCGGAGGGTATGGAGGGCGCTAGCTACGCCTCTGCTCGACACAGTGGTCGAGAGGAAGCCAGAGGCAAAGTTACAAGGGCAATGGTGACATATCCTTACAGATAAGTAAAGAGGATAATTTTAGCAGCAGCATTTTGAGCAAGGAAGGGGACCGATACAGGTGTTAAAAAAGCCAGAGAGAGGAAGAGGTTGCAGAAATCAAGCAGAGAGATGATCAGGGCACAGACAAGTGATTTGGCCACCAGGAAAGAAAGGGTAAGATTTTTCCATATTTCTGGGAAAATCTGGACTCAGCCTGGGTGCGCAGGGAGGAAAGGAAAGAATCAAAGGCCAAACACAAAGGTGGCCATCCTCAGTGACAGGAAGGATTGTGGGTATTGTCAAAAACAATGAAAGGAGGTGGAAGGAGAGAGGAGTAAGGATTTCACTCCCTCTTATTCTTTGTCCATGGCACACGATTTAGTCTCCTGAGAGCTGTGATATATTAGTCTAATGCAGTGGTGGGATGCACACAGCCCATCAGGGTAATCCACTGGTGGGCCATCAGACTGTTTGTTTACATTTGCACAGCCACCCACTGCTCCCAGTGGCTGCAGTTTATCGTTCCTGGCCAATGGGAGCTGTGGGAAGTGGTGCGGGTTGTCCACCACTTGTCTAATGTCAGTTGTTTGGTTGAGTGTGTGGGTGTCGTGGCCTGTAATAAACAGGAGGTCCGATTAGACAATCTGGTGGTCCCTTCTGACCTTCAGTTCTATGACTCTAAGGAGAAAAAAAAATAAGAAGAGCTCAATCTGGCCATGTTAAATGTGAAACCAGCAACTAATTCAGAAAGGCATGTTGGGGAGAGCGTCCAAAAGGTGGGACCAACAATAATAATAATAATGAAAATTATCAGCAGCATGTGAAAGATGAACTGATTTTACTGCAAAGCCTTTTGTCATTTAAATTTACACATAACAATATTTCCTTTTGATAAAACAAAAACCTTTTTCATTGGACTTTGGTATTGCCAGTTTACATGATAATGAATGGAAAGCAGCCTCCATGCAATTTAGGTCTAAATATGAAACAGAAAAGACAAGTCTCACTTTGGCCTCTGTCACTTTGCGGTTTGCACCCTGAAATTCAAAGGAAATCATTTAAATTTACAAATTACTTTGCCTAGATACAATGGCCCTGTGATGTGTTGAAGACAGGCATCTATAAGTGGCTGGATATAATTTTTTCCCCAGATAGAAGAAAGAAAAATAAACTATTTCTTTGTCACATGGTATAGCCTTTACATAGTTCATTGGCTTCAGATTTCAATCTTGGGTGTCTAAGTTCCTGGTAAAAATAATATTATGAGAAATGATGTTTTTCCTATCCAGATACCAGCACCCCCTACCCCGCCCCACATGCCATCCTTTTCAGTTTTAAGAAGTAAAACTTCCCTGTCACAGCGGTAGAAATGGATATTCCTTTTAAATTACCCACTGCTTGGCCAGAAGAGCAAGTGATACAATGTCTTGTTTATCCAAATCATTGAAGCTCTTTAATACGTTAAGAAAGCAGCTAATTAGTATTTAATCAATCTTTTCACATGGTACAGTTTCCTTCCCTCCTATTTGCAATGAAAATAGATGGATGTTTCCAAGAAATATACTGTTGCCGTGAAGCAACAATGACCTCTTGATAAGTCAAGTGGCAGCTAATTAGGTCTGAGTGGTCCTGGAGAAGAAGGATCCATGTTACCTGAATTGATGTTGATCATCACCTGCGGCACTCTCTCTGTCACATACCAAACGGGAAGCACTTGTTCAGATGCTTGGAGACTCACAGGAGCGTATCAGATGCATCAGCCTGGCAAAAAGAATTGTCAATCAAGCACAGGCTGGAGCAGCTGCACACATTCAGATTGGGCTGGTGGAAGCACTGTGTGTGTTTTCTGCTAAAGGGGCTTCGGAAAGGAATGAGATAAATATCATGGAAATTCTAGACACCCAGGCTCCAGAGATAAACAGATGTGATTTTTTTTTTTAACAGTTAAGATAAATTAGTAGGCCCTCTTGCACCTGCATGTGGCAGCAATATCTGAATCTCTTGGACTTATGATAAGATGAACTTTACAGAGTCAGTTACACTACTGGTAAAATGCATTGAAAATAAAAGGAGGTAGCTCTTTTAGAATAAACACACATGAAACGATAAAGTTTCTATTCATTATGTAACGTGTTTATTTGATCTTTTCTGCAAAACATCTTTATACATGTTTTGTTTCTGCAAAACTTCTTTATAAAATAAAATCCCGCTCCTTTTCTGCCATTAAAATAGTCCTGGTAGATGTGTCGACACAGAAAGGTCAGTTACACCAACATTACTTTACAGTTTAGACAAATCCCGCAAAGCAAGGAGGAGATGAGTTCAGTACATAGATGCTGCAGTACATGTTCCCCTTATAAACTGGGCCCAACAACATTTATGATGTTGCACACCTTACGTAACTCGTAATACTGTACTACCCACAGTAATGCACAAATAATGCACATCCATTCACCTGCTTAACACATTTTTGATGGTTAGACATTTTCCTGTGGCATGTAACATGTTTCAGTGTTCTTGAACTCCCTGACAGAGGCCTGTGCTGCCATGGAACACCTAGGAACTATAGGACTGAGTCAAGTGCACTGTGACAGCACGGATTCTGGATTTCTTTCCCCAACTTTGGGCCTGATTCAAAACCCATTGAAGTTAGTGGGAGAATTTCCAATTAACTTCAGTGGACTTTGGGTCAGGCCCATTATCTTTAATGGAGGTCTGTTAGCACAACAACAACAACAACAACAACAAGTCCAGTGGCACCTTAAAGATTAACAGATTTATTTGGGCATAAGCTTTCGTGGGTGAAAAAACCTCACTTCTTCAGACATGTGGAGCGAAAGTTACAATGCAATTTTAGGCATAAAATCTTCTAACTCGATTAAATCCAGAAGAGACAGAAACAGAAAAGATGCTTGCATTTCATCCCCTGATATTTCACCAACCAGGTCAAAGCACTCAGATGGCATTTCCGAGAAGCAATCAGGAATTAATTCAGGTTTTGAGTTGAACAAACTTCTGTTCAATAAAAGTGAGTGTGAATGGGAAGACTTTGGCCTTCTTGAATTTGAAGCAGATCTGCCTGAGGAGGGTGCAGCTGTGATACAAGATGGACTTTAGTGGCTCAGTTGTGCCATCCTGGAGGCAGATGGAGGAGAAAGTGCCTCACACAGAGACACAATCTTTGGGCTTGTCTACATCAGAAAGTTGCAGCGCTGGTGAGGGAGTTACAGCGCTGCAACTTTGAGAGTGTCCACATCTGCAGGGCATCACCAGCGCTGCAACTCCCTGTTTGCAGCGCTGGCCGTACTCCCGTTTTGTCTCGGGTGTAGAGGATCCAGCGCTGGTGATCCAGCGCTGGTAATGCAATGTAGACACTCACCAGCGCTTTTCTTGACCTCCGTGGAAGGAGGAAGCCTCTGGTAATCAAGCTGGTTTCCTTTCCCGGTTTGCTCTCTCGGTCCCGGAGCCACCCAGCAAACCGCAGGGAAGGAGACCTGCTTGCTCGGGGTTCCGGGACCGAGAGAGCAAACCGGGAAAGGAGACCAGCTTCGCCGCGGTTTGCTCTCTCGGTCCCGGAGCCAGCCAGCAAACCGCGGGGAAGGAGACCTGCTTGCTCGGGGTTCCGGGACCGAGAGAGCAAACCGGGAACGCCGCGGTTTGCTCTCTCGGTCCCGGAGCCAGCCAGCAAACCGCGGGGAAGGAGACCTGCTTGCTCGGGGTTCCGGGACCGAGAGAGCAAACCGGGAACGCCGCGGTTTGCTCTCTCGGTCCCGGAACCCCGAGCAAGCAGGTCTCCTTCCCCGCGGTTTGCTGGCTGGCTCCGGGACCGAGAGAGCAAACCGCGGCGTTCCCGGTTTGCTCTCTCGGTCCCGGAACCCCGAGCAAGCAGGTCTCCTTCCCCGCGGTTTGCTGGCTGGCTCCGGGACCGAGAGAGCAAACCGCGGCGAAGCTGGTTTCCTTTCCCGGTTTGCTCTCTCGGTCCCGGAACCCCCCTTGAAGCCGCCCAACAGCGCTGCAGTGTGGCCACATCTAACACCACTTGCAGCGCTGGTTGCTGTAAGTGTGGCCACTCTGCAGCGCTGGCCCTATACAGCTGTACTAATACAGCTGTAACAACCAGCGCTGCAAAATTTTAGATGTAGACATGGCCTTTGTCTGCTTTCTTGACATGCAGGTAGACTGTGAGAGCAGTAGCACCCTTCCTAGGCAAGTCACTTGGAGCTGAGAATCCTCAGCACCTCTGTAAATCAGGCTCCATATTTAAGTCCCTAAATATGGATTTAGCAGTTTAACTTCAGACACTGCACGCCTGAAAATGTGGGTCTCTGATCAGAGATATACCCAACCTCTATGTTTCTCAGATGCACCAGAAAAATCACCTGAGCTACCTGGTAACACTATTTAAATGATGTTTCAGCACAATATTTGCCTGATTAAATGGCTAGCAACAAGCCTAACAAAGCTGGAAATGGAAATGTCAGATCGGTTGCACAGTGAAAGGAGAAGGAAGCCTTCAGCATAATTTCCCCTGACGTGGTGAAGGTTTCTTCCTCCCATTATAAATCAGAGATGGCCGTGCACAAGTCCGCTTTTCGGAGGCATTCAGAAATGATGACATTTCCCCCTCCTTACTTTTGAAAACGCTGAATTACTGCCTTTGAGTCCCTGTCCATTTTTCTCCAAAGTTACCATGAAGGGAAAAGAATAAATCACACTTCTAAGTGGGCCTGGCACTCTGCTCACAAAAAAAAAAAAAAAAAAAAAAGAGGAGAGGTAATGCCATAATGTAAAATAGTTAAAAGCTTATTAGAGCCGTTCAGGGCAGTATGATTTCCACTTTGTTTCAGAACACCCCAAGCCCATCCTTTCATGCTATTGTGAAGGCAGCAATTCAAATCTCCCTTTGTCAGTATGAATGGCCCCTCTTAAAGCTCTTTTATGCTAACATATTCCCTACAGGCATATCCCCTTTAGCTCTATTACTGATTTACCCAAGTATTCAGCCTATACCTTCTGCGTTTCTTTTTCACTTACTAAAGTTCCAAATGACACGAGCTCCAGCCTCTCTTTAATCCTCCCTTCCCCCTTTCTCTAGCTGAAATGTGTAGCCCCCAATCCAGGATGCTGCTGCTGTCATTGCTATACATCTCACGGGGAAAAAATAAGAGATTTTTCAAATGATTGATTTTTTTTCCCTTCCATCTCCTGCCCTGTGCAGGCCTGCATTTGTTAGCACAAACAACTGAACCAGGGTGCATCTCACCTACCCCCTTGTCCCCACCAGCCCCAGAAACAGACTTGAAGGGGGGAAAAATTAGAGTGAAAAAACCCAAGTGGGCCTATTACCTCTACTTATCCTAATTAGACTTGCTTTGAAGGGCTATTCAGAGACCCTGAAAGGCTGTACTCTCCCTGAATGGCATTGTGTAATGTTTGCAGAGACATTTGCATCTGTTTGTGGTTCTGAAAATAGCAATGGAAGCTTTCAAGGAAGCAAAAAAGCCACCAATTTCCAACTCCCTTCACTCCAATCCTGGCCTCCTCCCTGCAAACTACAATTATGCAGCCGGAGCAGAGTTTGGGTATGCGACCCTAGAGTGGGGTTCAAAGATTTGGAGGATTCTACACTGGTCCAAATTTAAACAATTGCTGTTAACAACGCAATTTTAGGCATAAAATCTTCTAACTCGTTTAAATCCAGATGACACAGAAACAGGGAAGAAAAAATCAGCATTTAAGTAAACGGTAGGCAGCCTAACAGGATAGAAAGTGTGAAATCCCTAAAGAGGTAGAGAGAATAGCTGGCTACACAACCCATGCTTTCATATGACCCTGATCATTTGACTCTGGACCCATTGAGGTGATCAGCTGGCTGCGTGAATGGGCCTGCAGTAGAAATACACTGGTCACGTTTGCTCTTTAAAAACCCTACAAAATACAGCTGCTTAAAAGGGATCAATAGCAAATATTTTGGGGCTAATCTTTAGGGTGATCAAGGGGGCCCTGGTCATGACTGGAGCCTCTAGGCACTACCAGGATGCTAATAAATCATGATAATCGTATCCGTAGGGTCACTGCCAGCCAATCCACAGTATACACACAAGACAGGGGATGTGAATGGGACAAAAGGGTTAATTTGAATACATGCTGAAAAGAGAAGCTAAAGCTGAGAAAGATGCTGTGACTATATAAGTGCTTCTTCAGGAGTCATGGGCAAAGGAGGTTTCCTAACTACACAGGGAGACCAGAGACCACATTTGGGAAGCCCACTCAGGGCTGGGGAGCCCAACTGCTTCTTTCTTACATTGCCCTTGGCTATGTTCAGTGGAGCACTTTAGATGGATTAATCACTGTGAGAAACAATGGGATAAAAGTGGTCTTATGCTGGAAAGTGCTTCTCAGTCGGTCTTCAGAAACACAGGGGTCTCTGCTGCTCTTTCCCGACTCTCCCCCTAGATTTCTAAGATCAGATTCCTGCCTCATCAGCCAAAGGTTCACTCAGGGTATGAACTCAGCAGCAGCAATACAGGGAAACATGAACAGATTTTTCTAACTTCCTGCTGTATTTTGCAAAATCAAGGGGTGGATCCCTAAAGTTGTCTTTATTAAAGTCTCCCATTTTTGCTACACTGACACTGACAATTTCAGCAGATAATTCCCCAAAATGCTGGCAGGAAAATAAACTAGACCCCTCTGGTGGGTTCTTCACCCACTGACTGTGTTTTTTGTTTTGCCTTTTTAACATTTGTGAATATAAAATAATCTCCACAATGCTCCCATGAATGGACGGCAATCTTTTTTTAAAAAGAGAATTGCTTTTAAAGATATTTCTGTGTCTTTGGAGGCATGGTGGAGGATCTGAACAGCAGGGCCTGAAGCCAATGGAAGCAAACTGGTGTACAATCCCTGGAGTTTTAAGAAAGGAATTATTCCCCTATTGCCAACTCTCACCATTTTACCACAAAGCTTACACTGTTTGGGGTTTTTATTCAAGCCCAATTTTCTGGAATCAAAAGATCACATCAGAATCTCAGATTTCGTTAGTCACCAACATCAAGGCAAATCCCAAAAGGATCTAGCCTTCTTGCAGATCAAGCACGACCCAGGTCAATCTGTAGCTAGATCCTTCAGATGATATGGTTGGATGTTCAATTTATGGCCATCACATGGCAATTTGTGGCCATCGCTTATTACACCACCAACAGTTTTGGTAGCCACATGACCACCTGTCATGTAGCAGCATTCCTTGCAGGAGCAGCGCCAGGGTTTTTGGTGCCCTAGGCGGGGGTCCTTCCACGCTCCTGGTCATTGGCGGCAATTCGGCGGCGGGGGGGTCCTTCCGCAGCTAGCGGTCTTCTGGGCACTTTGGTGGCGGGTCCCAGAGCGAGTGAAGGACCCACTGCAGAATTGCCGCCAAAGACCTGGAGCGCAGAAGGATCCCCCACAGCCGAATTGCTGCCGAGGGTGGCAAAATGCCACCCCCCCAAGCACCGACCCTGATTCCTTGGAATGTAATAATTACAGCATTTCTGGTTTTGTGTTCTGTTTTTTGTAATCTCATAAGATTGGTTTAAAAATCATGATGGGGGGGCAACATAATTTTTTCAGTGCCAACAGTGTGCTTGGAGCTGTACACACAGGAAAAGATGCTGGTCCTGCTCTGAAAAGCTCACATGCTAAGCAGTAGATCAGAGTGTTTAACCATAGCCCCTGAGCAGGACATGATGTGGAGCCCCTACCGTCTCAGGAGGAAAACAGGCAGGGACTGTGTAATCTTCTCTCCTCTCCAGAGCACAAGGCATGCAGGAAGCCATGTGCAGCACTTAACTTTATTGAACCTTCTAATTTATAGAAGCTACATATTCTTCTGTGCCTACAGATGGAGCTCTATTAACTATCTACAGATACACAGACAGATCTCTCACAGCACCCTCTGATAACACTGGTTAGAGGAGGACCAGAAGTACCTTGAGGCCAAATTCAGAGCACACAGCATTAGAGACACATTTAATGAAGAAGGTCAACAGTGCTTTCCTTCATGTTTATTAGGTCCCAACTAAGTCACTGTTTCATTTCTCCAAGTGGAGAGGAACCTGCCTTGGACATCTCCCATAGTAAGTGACCTGCTAATTATTCATTGCTTCTATGCCCTTATTAGAAGCCAGAGTGGAAATGATTGTGACATCACATGTTAGTCACATGACAATGCTCAAGAGTCTTTTCCTGTTAACACTGAACATGGAACTTGACTAGGATTAGAAAGTGTGTTGGACTAGATTTGTCCCTACACTGAGTTGAGCTCAGGGACCAAACGGGAAGGGGTACAGGTGGCTTTTTGATACTGATTAGTTGTATTACAGCAATGCCTTCAGGCCCAGCTGGGGATCAGGGCATCGTTGCAGTAGGTGCTGCATCAGCATCTCCAGTCTAGGTTATGAGGAGATCCATGTGAGCAACAGGTCTGAGCAGAGCTATTGGAGCCAGCAGCTCCTAAATGCTATGTGACATTGACACGGGCGACTCTCTGTGGCCCTTCTGCTCACTTCACCAGTTTCAGGTGCAACCTGGGCTGATGATACTTCCATACCTACCTCTCAGGGTTGCTGTGAGTGCTAATTGCTTAGGGCCAGGTGTAGGCCTTGTCTAACCTGAAAAGTTTTGCTGGCATAGTTATGTTGGTTAGGAGGTTAGGGGGTGATTTTTTTTTTTTGTGGCCATAGATCAGCCGCTCTGCTGCTGAGTGTGTCTAATGCTCTGCAAAAGCCAAGGGAGTCTAAGAAATGCAGAACCACTAGGGAATGAGTATTCTCGATTAAGAACCCAAACCTTCCAAATGTGTTTAACAAGCTTGTAAACATAATAATCATCATGTCCTCCAGCTACAGAAAGAACTTAAGAAAAGAGAGAAGTTTGTGAAAACCATACGTTTATCTGTGTGTGTGTGCGCCCGTGTTTCCCCTCCCCCTCCCCTAACTTTGGAACTGCTATTTCCATTTCATTTTGTTTCCCTTGAGAACACACCATGTTTGTGTTCCTCTTTCTCTAAAACACAATGGACCTCTCCATTTCCTAGGACTCTGGTCACACAACCTTCAGATCTTTACAGAGTGAAGTTGCTAGGGTCAAAGGTCACCCAAGGGCATCGGTAACAGACAAAGTCTCTTCAGCTGCTAATGTAAGCTGTGGTAGCCGTGTTCTGAAAGCACACCCACTTGAGACTAGCTACAAACCACTCAGACATCTCTAAAGGCTTATAATGTTGACTCTTCTGTCATTGGATCCAACCTGATTATAAGCCCCAAAGGTATGGGGAGCTTAGAGACATTCATTCAGAAAATTAAATCCCACCGCTACCATTTTCTCCATGAAGCTAAATATACCACAAATAGAAGATGGAAAAATGCTGCCCTCCTTCCCTCTATTCAGCCACTGAAAATCATTTACATTATTACGAACGATATCTACATAGATTTATTAGACTTTTGACAAAACCTGCTTTCAGCTATAGTTTTATCAAAGAAACAAACATCTTGTATGTTCACCCTACCTTTCAAACAGAAGGGGTAGCAAAGGAGATGAGGTCTGTTTATTTTTAAACCCATTGTTCCCTGTGACAGGAGAGCAATGCTATTTTAGCCTCTCAGCAGAGGTTGTGTGAGTTCTTCTGTACAATAAACGTCCTTTTTGGAAGGGATTTATAACACAGCCATAAAACATTGCTTAGGCTTGGTAGCTAGTGTGCAAGTTTTCAGCCTAGAAATGATTTCATTTAAATTGGACGGGTAATTTTTAACTAAATGATATATCTGTATTATAGGTAGAACTGGTAGCATCTCCTATATATATAGTTGCATGGCATGTCCCATTGTAAGACCTGTTTCCAGGTGCTTAAAACTTTGTCAGATTTACTCTGTGCACTGAATAAGGTGGAAGTCCTGTGGAAAAAATGGTTTGTGATCATGTAATTAAAGACTGAACCCTAATGCATACACACAAAGGGGCCAAATTAAAGTAGCACACGCCACCTTAATTCTGGCATGTCCTAACTTTTGAGTGCTTGACTTTGCAAACTGAATGTTCTTTGAACATAGGTTTTTTTAATGTAACACATACAATATATATAGATGGATATATACACGTCCTGCAGCGTTAGATGTATTTTTGTGTTCTGACACTTAAAACAGAGCGTTCCTCTTCTAAAGTCAATTACTCATTAGTAATCCAGCTGACCTTTTTTTAAAAAAAAATTAACATAGAGACCCAGCAAGTTACAAATGGGAGCAAAGTGGTTTAGAGCACATGCATCATTTTTCATCACAGCTTTTCGCTCACGTCAGGCCCAAACACACAAAGTGTGCTGAGCCCCTGCTTGTGCTGCAAGCAGCACCCTCAACTCTGGGAGGGTGACGGGCACCTATGCAGGAGGCACGTAGAACCTTACAGGATCAGACCCATTGGGTATTAATCAGAACCTCAGTTATTATCATAACACCTCCATCATGCATACTAGCTCAGTTCCTGCCCTTTCTTTGCGGAGAGTAGAGGTTCCCCTAACACAGCTGAATTATTGCAGTTCTGCTGCACAGGCCTGGCAGGCCATCAGAAGCCCACAAAGGGGTGTATTCTGCTGCTCCACATTTCCTGCTGTCTGTGCATTAGCTTTCTGGAGGCAGGGCACTGTGCTGATGGTATTCCAGCTTCTCCTTCCCTCTTTGGAGGAGGGCGCTCTGGCCATGTACCCTGCTCCAGCTTCTAAGGGTATGTCTACATTGCACTTAGACACCTGCGTCTGGCCCATGCCAGCTGACCTGGGCTCAGGCAAAGGGGTGGCTGTTTAGGTGCAGTGTAGACATTTGGGCTTGGGCTGGAGCCCAAGCTCTGGGACCTTTGTAGGAGCCCTCTCACCACGTAGGGTCCTACAGGTTTAGTCCAAACGCAAGTCATCTGACATGGACAAGCCACGAGCTTTTCATTACAATGTAGACATACCCAAAAGGATCTCTGCAAAGGCAAGGGATGGGGGTGGGAATCTTTGTTTCCCACACTAGCAGCTTTGCAGAGATCTGCAGTGCTGGCTGCTGGGAAGATAATATGAGCCAATGTTTACTATTCTTAATATGCACTTAATCCTACATCTTCCCCAGCCAAGTGCACACCCCATCCATTTTCCTTCCGAACTAGGGGAGTTAATACTTGCTAGTGACTCCTTGGTTGGAATTGTGTAGGTGATCTTCGAGGCATAAGTGCCTCTGAAAAAGAGGCAGGAGAGCAGGCCTGGAAGTAAAGGTTCATGTTAGAGCTTCATGTTTTGCATGGATGATTCCTGCCCCAGAGCAGTACAGAACAGCTGGAGCAAGGGCTAAGATGTGGCCCAAACAAGAGGAAAACTGCCCAAATGGAACATGGTAATATTTTGTGCCCTTGTATCCAAAATGAAATTCTGCCCCCTTTGCTCACCCCTGCTCTAATGTGTAAACCAGGCTGAAATCTTCCTGAATACCTCAAGAGGTATAAGGCTTCATGGGTAGTGATTGCCCACAATAGCCTGTACTAGCCAGTTTCAGAATCAGGGAACTATAACAAGCCTCCTACTCTGTGTGTCTCAGCAGAAACCAGGCACAGCAGAGAATCTGCCTCAATGTATAGCACATGATCCAGCAGCATTAACGGATAGAAGCTTGACTCAAACCATCATTGCAATCAGCAAAACAAGCCAGTGCCTTAAGAAATGTGTCCTTATTCCTGAGGAGAATGGCTCAATTTCTAATTAAAATCCTTATAGAGTTAAAGCGGCAAGGAACCAAGCTTTCAACCACATTCACTTTTTTAATTGTACTGAGCATGTCTGGGGTGGACATTTTATGTAATTTGTTGTTGGATCAGAACTTCAGCAAATAGTCTCTTGTAATTGTGTTTTGAAATATGGGCCTCATCAGAATGTTAAATCGGTCCATTCATTCCTTTTAAATAATAAACATTCTGCTTGTGCTACTCCTCAGATACAAACACCTGCAGGGTCTTCTTTGCTTCCACGTGTTCTTTTTCTTAGTGATTTCTCATTCTCTCTGCTGGGGAGAGCTCGCAAGGAAAGGAGCTGCACCTGGCATTGTGTGGTTCTGAGTTAGTGGAGGTGAGATGTGAGGTGGTAAACAACTTCTCCCGCAGATTCATACTATATTTCATTTCATGTACACCTGGTCAAACATCTCATGCAGACCTTAGAAAGAGGCAAGATGCACAAAGGGAGAAAGGTGTTGCCTTGGGGAGAGGAAAAGCTGAGCTGGTCAGGCCACTGATCTAAAAGGGAAATAATGGGATTTTCTGGGATTCACATTGATCTTCAAATGAAAAAAAAGCCTCTGGTTGCTTTTCCCCGCCACTTCTCCAAGTCACTGAACAAGAAGCCAAAGCCTCTTTAAGGCCTGTCTTTTCTGAGCTAATTATTATCACAGAGGTTATTAGGATAAAAGTTCAATCACTTTCCCAGTCCCTCTCCGATGGTATGTCCATTTTGGTAATAAAGAGAATTGTAGCTGCCTTTTTGGCTGCAATATTCTTTAAAAAAGTTTTCAGCTGTTGACATTTGTTGCTATTTCTACAGAAAACAAATATAACAGAGTAAGCACCTACCCTCTTAGCTCACTTACATATGTGTCACACCAGAGACTTTAACGTAGTCACTCTTGATTTACTCCAGCATGAGAAGTGATTCAGGGACAACTTATGGAAACGTGACGAATGCCACCACTTGAGCAAAAACCTCCTGTTTTGTTTTTTTTTGTCTTTTCTGAAATCTGCTCTTTGAAAAATAAAATGTAATAACAGAGTATCAGTTTTTTGAATAGCAAGACAGAGACCTATTGGTACCAGCAGTCAGCCTCAGCCTAGCAAAGACTATCCAGTGACTTAGTCAAGGAAGGTCATTCACACCTTCTCCCTAAGGAGCTAGTCACTTTGATAAGTGACCAACCTCCTACTCTTTCCTGGGGCCACTGAAACAGAGAAGCATTTGTAGTGATTTCTATATTACAAGGTCCCTAAAGAGATCTCATGACACAGAACTTGCTTGGAAAGATCATCCCCACTGGTTTTTGTTCTCTGCTAACGGGTTGAGATCTTTCCAGCTCGAGAACCTGTTTCTCCCTAAATAAGTTGTAATATGTTTATTCACTTTTTAAACTGGATCACAACTCAAAAAAGCCTCAGACTAACCATGAAGGGAATTTAAACATTTGTAACCCTTCAGCCAGGTGCTGTCGGCAGGAATAAAGGCTGGGTTCCCTCTTAAAATGAACAATCACACTGGCTTGAGCCCCCACCCCAAATTTCTGGGAATCACTAACTACCTTCCTGAACAGGCAATACTTCCCTCATCAGGAGCATGAGTCTGTGTATGAAACAAAGAAAATATTTACTGGGGGGGACAGGGAAAGGACACCACATCAACTTGGGAAAACCCAGCAACAATCTATCTCTATTACTGATACATAAAAGGTCTCCCACAGTAACATTGGCAGCAGTCCCGGAACTGATTCCCCACCCGTTGGGGTGAACATCCAATAGGCAAATGTCCCTTTACCATGTCATTTCCCCCTTCCCCATCCACTAAGGATTGGTGTCAGTGGATAGCGTAGTCCCAGAGAGACGAGCACTCGGCAGGCCTATTTCCTGTCCCTTGGGAAGTGCTGCCTGTTCCTGTCCTAAATTTCCACCACCTAACTCGAAGGGTGACTTCAACTTTGGCTCTGAAAGTACATCGTTCAAACCCAGTCCTGCTTACGCACACCTGCTTGTGCTGTGATTGACTCTAGCCTTTACCAATTGGTCATTTTTTTCCAGGTTTAAAAATTCATCCTATTTGCTCCCAATCCCCTCGCCGCCCACACATGCGCACAAAAAGATTATTCTTAATAGGGTCAGACATCAATGTCATTTGAATGATTGTAGAACTAACTTCTTTTTTTTGAAATCCACCCTAAACATCAGCTGCCACTGCAAAAACCAATCAGAGCCTACCGTGCTAATGACTGGAATCCATGGTGTGATATAAACAGAGGCGCAAGCTACTTACTTGTAATCCTGCAATTAGGAAACTGTCCAGAGTTTTCACTCTTTATGGTTATTTGGGGATTCTCAAAAGGGGCTCTTCATTCTGTAACCAACCTACGGAAGGAAAAAGGATCCATGAACACTAGATCGTTTTGGTGATTTCCTTTGAAACATTCTCAGGGCAAGTCTGTGCCGCAGTGCTAAATCAGCATAGCTGCACAGGTGCAGCTGCGCCACTGTAACATGTCTGGTGAAGACACGCTATGCTGATATAATTGCTCCACCTCAGCGAGAAGCAGAAGGTATGTTGGGAGGAGAGCATCTCCCACCAACATAGCACTGGTGTGGACAGCCCAAAACTTTGGCCTCCAGAGGTTAAGGATGTGTTACAAGAGTGAGTGGGTGCATGGGCAGCACGTGAACCACCGCCTGTTGTAGGCTAGCCCCCGTCCGTCCCCACCCTCCTGCCTGAGGACCTGCCCCCTTCCCCTGCTGGAGCCCCCCTCTCCACGGCTGCCAGCCCCTAAGTACAGGATGAGTGGGAGGAGAACACCCCCCACCCCCCAAGCACAGGGCAGGCAGCCCCAGTACCTCCAGCCCCCTCCCCCCCCCGAGTGCTGGGTGGTGCAGTTCCTGCACCCGGGGCTCCCCAGCACTGGGTGGTTCCAGCCACCCCAACTCCAAGCCTCCCTAGCCCTAGCCCCAGCATGCTTCCCTGAGAGAAGCAGCCTGCCTGGGCTGGGGCCAAGGGGGAAGAGAAAGCAGAAGCAGGGAGGAGCATGGGTGAGACCACGCCAGGCTGTTTGGGGAGGCACAGCCTCCCCCAGCCTATGCGATGCACCACCCATGGGTGGGTGAGGTTCTGTGGCCTGAAATGTGCAGGAGGTCAGACTAGATGATCACAATGGTCCCTTCTGACCTTAAAGTCTATGAGAAACTCTGGCTGGTGGAACTCTTGAGCTCTGCTGGGGTCTGCAAGAAAACAATGTACTGAGAGGTGTCAGCTGGGATATGAGCCAGGGATGCTGGAACAACTTGTTTAGTGGGGTGCTGTTTGCTGAGAGCCATTGAACCAATCTGTAAACCCTGTATACGATGGAAACCATTTCAAACCAGGGGGTGCAGCAGCATCGCCAGCACCTAGTTCCAGCACCTATGATAAGAGCTGGCTTTTGGAGAGACTCATCAGCTTTTACCTGGGACTAACAGAGACCGGAGGAGACACCCAACAAATGGATTCCATGGCAGCTTGGCCATGTGAAGAGTTGGCTTGACTAGAATGGACTATGTCTTAATCTTTGCTTCTCTGTGCTGACCTAAGGACTTCCCACTGCTGTGTTCAGTTGACTAATAAATCCTATTCTGTCTTGAGAAGGCTGCTTGGTGTCAAAACAAATACTTGCTGAGTTCCACTGGTCCCTGAAGAATGTTCAAGTCTCTGACCAGCAGTCTCTCCGTTGGACTCACTAGGCAGAGCTCATAGTATGGAACGGGAAGACTAGAGTCCAGAGGCTCAGCCTCGAAGGCATTGAGCCTGTGTGGCATACCCTTAAGGAAGTGTGGGACCCCTTGGGGGTCTGGTGCAATGAAGAGGTTCCGCCCATGGGCTGCTTATATTCTGGGGTGTAGCACAGATCCTGTGGCTCTGTGACAGCATCATCTACACTTCTCTTCAAAAGTACTTCATTTTATTGCAACATTAGCTAGGAACAGCCTGAAACTGACGGCCAGTGGAATGGAGATCTGGAACTGAATAAGAAGTCCTTACATTGGTTAAGGCAGAGCAAAGAGTCATGAAAAATTACAACCCCCCGAAACGTATGCCAACTGAGTCCCAGTTCAACCAGTCCAAACCCCTGTGTGGACGCCCTTATTTCAGAGTAAGGGTGGCCTACTGCAGTTTAACTGAAACCTGTTTGAAAAATAAGCCTGGTTTAAACCAAAATTAGAGTATCTCCTTTTGCACTGGTTTAACTAAATTGGTTTAAAATCACATTTTCAGTTAATCTGGTGCAACTTTATCACGCAGACAAACCCTTCGATTGTCAGTCATTTTTTCTCTTATGCTTCCTCTCCCACCTCCATCCACAAACACACCTTTGTCACTGAGTAGAACATCTACATTTCAATTGGAAGTGATTCTTCCAGTCATATGGAGTCTTTCTATTCAAGTATGACAACTGATGTTTAATTGTCAGAGGGGGGCTGTAGAGTGAGATTCACTTGATTAAAACTGAAAAGTTTTAGCAGAGTTTAGCAGTGTTCGCTATGGCAGGAGATCAAGTGTACTCTCAACAGCACCCAAAGCAGCATGCTGTCCCTCTCAAGCAGTTGAAGCCATGTGCAGTAGGATATCCCTGACTTCCTGGCTGACAGTAGTGCTAGCACTAAGTGTACCACCGTCTCTTTTATACTCTAGATCATGACTAAAGCCATTCGAGTTTCACAGAAGGGCAGTGTCATCATGCCACATACATTCGTACACTCTTCCTACCAAGCCCTTCAATCAGAACTGTGCCATTGTTATGGCAACACAAGTTTTCACCATCCATCCTGTAAGACGTGTTCTTGCAATAATGAGGACGGAGTAAAAGCGGTTGCATTTTTGTCTCCTCTCAAATAAATGTTCACTCTTCCTCTTGCTTTTGATCACACTTGCTGCTGTTTTTTTGCATAAACAAGAACTAAAATGGCCATATACCAAGTTTTAGTCTAATTAGAATACTAAATATATTCTTTTAAGGCTGGGAGGGAAAGGTAAGACCTTGTAGTTAAAAGAAATCAAGGGTAAATTAAAATAGATCTTATTTCTTTAATGAATGTTAAGTCTACTAGAGTCCAAGTTGCAGTTGCAAGAAGAAGGCTGTTCCTGTAGTTAAATCGCTGGGCTGGGATTAAAGAGAGCTAGGTTCAGTTCTTGACTCTGCTACAGATTCCTGTAGGATTTAAAGCAACCCCAGGGTTAATCTGTCTATGTCTCAGTTCTTCTTCTAGATTATGGGAATGATAATAAAAATTCTCCCTATCTCCCAGGGGTGACGCAAACATAAATTCATGCTTGCTTATGGGGATTCTGACACTATTGTGGTGGAAGACCTTATAAGTATATAGATAGATAACAACCTTGAATCATGGGGAAACTATCTGTGTTTACTTGTGCCAAAAAGCTTCTGTATCAGTATTGGGTTACACCCCTGCACATGTTTTTGAGGATTGCCAAAGGGAAACAGTGTGTGTCTTCTGACACACACACACACACACACACACACACAGAGCAGTATGAGACAGAGGAATTATCCCTGTGTTTCGCATAGATGGTGTCTGCTTGTGAAAAATAACCCATTCGTAGTATAACCTATTGCAGGAGTAGTCAATTATTTTTTGTCAAGGTCCAAATTTCTTGGTCGAGGTGTGGTCAAGGTCCAGACTCCAGAGAAAATAAAATAAAAATACATAAATAAATAATAAAATAAATAATAAATAAGTAAATAAAAAACCGTTGGGGTATGTTCAAAAGTGTCTGACAGTCCTCCTTTGCCCCACGGACCACTTATTCACTACCCCAATCTATCGTGAGCCTCTAATATTAAGCTGAATAGATTTGTAATTTTAAAAACCTAATATCCATATGTAGTCTATCTTGCACTGTCTTCCTTGACTGAAAAGCAGTGTTATGCATTGAGGGGTTAGGAGGAGAAACACTGCATTCTATAGTCCGGCTGTATCCCACATGACCATGCAGCTGTGGAACTTTCTGCATATGTGTAGTCCAGCTGAGCTCAGGAAACAAGCCAAGGTGGCCATGTGGGGAAGAGAAAGCAAAAATAATAGCTTAGCCTTGTGCAATGGGACTGCTCATATGCATAAAGTTACACAGTGTAAGTGTTGACCAGACAGGGCCATAGTCATGTTTTAGAAATTCAGATCGTAGTGTTCCAATCTCTCACATCTTCCAGGTCCTGCCTCTGCCATGGGATCAGCTGCACAGGATCTGACACCACCAGGGAACTCCGCAGACTTTGGTGGAACTCCACACAGGTGTGAGGGTCCATTCACACGGCTCTCAGAGTGTCAGGATCAGGGCCCAGTGGAGTAGTTCTAGCTAGTGTAATCAAAGCTGCATTAAAGAAGTGCCCTTTTCATTCATGTTAAACAGTGCTGTTTTTATGATTCATAAAACCAGACCTCATAAAAGAGAGAAACATAGCAAGATATAGATATTTATGAGAGGGATATTTGTGTTTTCAGAGAGCAACAGGCTATGATTTGCTCTGTTCAGCTGCTGAGACCCGATGGCACAGAGAACACATAGTAGCAGTTGTGATTTTCAACCAGTGGATCAGGTGTGGGAGGGGTGGTGCAATCTTCACTGTTAATATTTTAAGGAAAGAGTGTTTTGGGTTTGTCCGTGTTACTCTCCACAGCTGAATCAAAAATGCATCTGTCTGGTTCCAAGTGGGCAAGATTTGGAGCAGGTCTGTGTGAGAAAGGTAGATTGTGTGTGAAAGGAACAATCAGGATTTTTCACCCACTCTCCAGGAGCCAAGACAAACCAATGAGCCAGAAATGGTGAGATCCCCTCATGCCCAGACAACACACAGAGGCTAAGGCCTCCATCCAACAGCTGGGCCACAACAGCATCCACCATTTGTCTAGATCTTGCTTTCAAGGCAGGGAGGTTCCACACCCATTCTATGGGCGCTAGGATAGGGTGAGCCAGGGTTCTCAACTACAGCCCAGTAGTTTGGCTTCCCTCCCTTCCAAGTGTCATCTGTCACCACTTCTTACCCTCGCTCTCCTATCATTACTCTCAATCTCCCTTCTTTGCCTTGGAATTTTCCCAAAGCAGAGAATGCAAAGACAGACAGGTGTGTGCCAGGGAAGTGATCAATTGCAGGTCAGCAGAAGCTCTCCCATTAGACTAAGATATTTCAAACCCCACAGCCCCTCTTCAGCCCTCCCCATAAGTCATCTATTTTGCGGTGTGTACATAAAACATAAGAAGTTTCCTGCATGTCCCCCTTTCAGCCATGACACTTCAAATTATTCTGCCTCCCAATATCCCATCTGGCTGTTAGAAACGAACTCCGCCTCCCCTCCTGGTCATTTCTGCCTTCCTCCCCCTTTCTCTAGTCTCCAGCCCATGTGTAAAAGTAGCAGGGGGGCCTTTATTAAAGCCAAAGCCCCTCGGCAGCGGCTTTCCAGCCAAACTGCTCTTGTATTACTTTTTGATGAGTTTTCAATTTAGGCCTTTGCAGACAGGGGAAGAAGGCGACTTGAGAGACAGAGGGGGGGGAAAATGCAACAGATGGGGCCGATTGTGCTCTCTAGGCAAATTAAGGAAGACATCTGTAGCTCCCAAATACTGGTGGTCTAAAGCAATTAGTCCCCTGTGAAAAGGGGCCTCTCTGAGCTGCCTCCAGCCAATCCCAGTGCAGGCAGTGCTCACGTTACAATGGCCTTGACCACAATTCACTGAGCCAAAAAAAAAAAAAAAAAAAAAAGAAAGAAAGAAAGAAAGAAAGATTAAGCCAGGAGGAGCTGTGGGGCAAGGCTGGAGTTGCTAGGCTTAACAGGGAAGGTTACTTAAGTTGCTGTCTAACCTTTGAGCAAAACACAGTTTTTTCCAGTTGGCGAACATGTGCTTGTTTCATGTTCCATGTCTGGAATGCACAGAGGGATTCTGCACACGTGTGTGCGTGTGCGCACACACGTGTGTGCAGCGTATGCACCTATTTGCAAGAGGTCCATAATCTGGAAATTGCCCAGGGATTTCAATTTTCCACTGACTTGTTTCGAAAATAATGAATGAAGACACAAACCCCAGTGGGTGGAATTATCCCCCAGCCCTCAATGCCCCCTGGAAAAAAAAAAAGAAGCTGTTATATGATAAGACTCCTCTGTAAGTGATAATTATGATGATTGTTATGATGCTGGAGTGCCACCTTTACAATTGGAAATAGGAACTCCAGCTGGGTTAATCCGGAGGTGTGGTCCCCTTGCTTTATTCTAGCCTTCTATGTCAGGAAGGCTAAAGTGGGAAAATCAGAAAGGACTTTACCTTGGCTGGTTATGAGCCCCCACAGGCTCTTTTGTTCATGCATATTTATGATCAGTAGATCTCAGTGGAAAAACAACAACCCACCAACAATGGGCAGAGCTGCTGATGGAGGTCACAGCACCTTTCAATGACACTTCGTGGCTTTGTTCACCCAAGCACAATGGAGTTAAGAGACAGGAAGAATAGCTCCCTGCACAAGGGTGCGATCACAATTCTCTCGCTGATTTAGAAAAGAAAATAAAGCCCCAGCTAATTTGATATCTTATTGGATTTCTCTTAACCTAAGAATGTGGCGAAGCCTGGCCATTAAGGCTTGTCAAGGGCTGATCTCTTACAAAGAGCGCTAATTAGCCTCTGTGAGATAGTGACGCTTGCTTGTTTAAAAAAAAAAAAAAAGCCTTCTATTTTCGCTCTCTTTAAATTCATGCTGAGTTAACTGGCTCGGACATTACAAAAAAATCACCTCCTGAACCTTTTCCCCTTTAAAATTAATTAATTTAATGTGTTTATTGTTATGGGGCCTATCAGAATGACACCTTTAAGGGCCATCCCAGAGACTAAACAACCCTCATTACAACAGAGGTGGCCTTTTTTTATTAGCTGAACTCAAACTGAAGCCTTTCTAAGATATTAGCATACATTTTGCCACCACCATCATTCCGGTTTCCTGTCATGGCTGAGAGTGGAGTGATAAAGTATCGCGAGAAAGCTAGAAATGCTGGTGAGACCAGCCTATGACCAGTCAGCGGAATGCAGAAGAAGCCAGCCCAGGGCTCAGATCACAAGATTCGGCTCAATTTTAGAGAAGTTGCCTACCCTTGTGAAGGCTTTTCTGATTACAGTTTAATCCTTTTGGGTTTTCCAAGTGCTACATAGACTAGAGATATAAGTCTAGAGGACTCTGGGGAGAGTGGGTCCAACCAAGCTTCCATTGAAGTAAATTGCAGGAGTCTCAGTGTCCCTATTCTTCCCATTGGACAGAATAAAATTAAAAATAAAGTTATTCCTGGAGAAGCCAAGTTTGTTAGGTGGTTTGAAGGGGTAGGTGGAGGAAGCAGAGTCTAACAGGAAACATCTTGGAAACATCCATTCACTGTGCAGTGGCAGTCAAAAAAGCAAACAGAATGTTGGGAATCATTAAGAAAGGGATAGATAATAAGACAAAAAATATCATATTGCCTCTATGTAAATCCATGGTACGCCCACATCTTGAATACTGCGTGCAGATCTGGTCGCCTCATCTCAAAAAAGATATATTGGAATTGGAAAAGGTTCTGAAAAGGGTAACAAAAATTATTATGGGTATGGAATGGCTTCTGTATAAGGAGAGATTAATAAGGCTGGGACTTTTCAGCTTGGAAACGAGATGAGTAAGGGGGGATATGATCGAGGTCTATAAAATCATGACTAGGGTGGAGAAAGTAAATAAGGAAGTGTTATTTATTCCTTCTCATAACACATGAACTAGGGATCACCAAATTAAATTAATAAGCAGCAGGTTTAAAACAAAGAAAAGGAAGTATTTCTTCACACAACGCACAGTCAACCTGTGAAACTCTTTGCCAGAGGATGTTGTGAAGGCCAAGACTATAACAGGGTTCAGAAAACAAACTAGATAAGTTCATGGAGAAAAGGTACATCAATGGCTATTAGCTGGGATGGGCAGGAATGGTGTCCCTAGCTTCTGTTTGCCAGAAGCTGGGAATGCATCACTTGATGATGACCTGTTCTGTTCATTCCCTTTGGGGCACCTGGCATTGGCCACTGTTGGAACACAGGATACTGGGCTAGATGGACCTTTGGTCTGACCCAATATTGCCATTCTTATGTTCTCATGTTCTAAAGTTTCTAGAAATAAAATGCTGTTCTCATGCCAAACAACTGCCCTTACCCTGACCATGGAACCAGGGGAGCAAGCTGAAAGACTTATTTTCCTTGGGCAGCCGGTACTGCAAATATAGGCACCCATTTTCCTCAGCAACAATCTTTGGAAAAGGGCTGCTTCCAAAATATCTAAGGAAAACTCCCCACAGCCTTCATCTCCGATGCAGAAGAAAGCCAGGCACCTGCGCTTCTATCACATTAGAAAATCTTCTATAGTACAACTGACACTCTGAAAAACCATGCAGCACAAAGTCTCCCTCAGCCCACAAAGGGTTTTGTACATTCTTCCCCTCAAACCAGCTTCCCACTCTAGCAGGGCTACAGTACTTTGAACTTCAAGATGGCTAGCTGATGTTAGGATAGTTAATGCTAACAGAATTTGTGAAATGGGTACAAAGCCTCATGCTTCAGGGGTTAAAGTGATCTCTAACTAGGGATTAGGATGAGACCTTCATGGGGGAACAGTTTATCCCATATCTGCCTACTGCAGAGCTTTTCACACCTTCCTCTAAATCCTCTGGTAATGACCACCTGTTGGACATGGCACTGGACTAGGTGGACCATATGTCTGATCCATTTTGGTCCCTTCTGGCCTTGGAATCTACGAAACATAAGAATTGCCACTGTGATGATCTCAACCAACCTCCTGTATAAGGTAGGCCATGGCACATCCCTCAAAAATCTAGAGCAGATGTTTTAGAACTTGGATTTAAAAGTTCAGTGATGAAAAATCCACTATGACTCTTAGTAAATTGTTTCACTGGTTAGTTCCCCTCACTGCCAGTCTGCATTCGTCTAGTTTCAACTCCCAGCCACTGGATCATGTTATACCTTTCTCTGCTAGATTGAAGAGCACAGTATCAAATATTTGTTCCCGTGTTATAGACTGCTTGGTGGGATCAGGCACAATCTAGTCCTAAACATGACATAACGTATTGCACTTTAATGCATGGTCTCTGGTTATGCTGTCAACTCCCATTTGCTCCTTTGAATCCTGGTGAAAGGTTATAAGTGCAGTGGTCACAAACTGATGAAGTAAATTTAGAAACAAAAACATCTTATTACAAATCATGAAAGGATGAGAACCACTGTCATAATGCCTGTGCACATATAGGCTGAATTAAGGTTGTACAGGTAACATTAAATCTGGCACTTCCAAACTACGAACAAGATCACCTCTCTCCCCATGCCAACCCGCCACAGCAGAGGTGTTCAAGCAGGATGCTCCTTGCTATAAAAGAGATGGGGTAGCTGACCTGGCATTCTCTGTGATATCTCTGAAATTCTGGAACCTGCTCCCCCATCCCAGGCCAACACAGCCCAAACCTGGTGACTTTTGAGATACACTGAGGATACAATTCCTGTATGATGAAGCAGGAGATGTCTGGCTGGCTGACCAAGTCCCTGTGGAACTGATTGTAATGCTGCTGAGATTTGCTTTAATTGTATAAAAAGTATAGTTAAGTACAGTACAGCACTTAAATGGGATGCTAGTTTGGGAGTTCTTCTAAAAGATATGCTCTAGGAATTCTTGTGGGGAAGATCTCTGGCCATAGGTGCCGACTTCCTCTGTACCCGGGGGGGAGGGGATGCTCAACCCCCACTGTGCCCCAGGCCACACCCTGACTCCACCCCTTCCCCGAAGGCCCCACCCTACCTCACCCCAGAACAGCTGATCACAGTGGTACAAAGGTGCTGGGAGGGAGGGCGAGGAGCTGATTAGTGGGCCGTCAGCAGGCGAGAGGCACTGGCTTGAGGGGGTGATCCTTGGCTGCTGGTGGGTGCTAAGCACCTGCTAATTTCTTTTTTTGTGGGTGCTCTGCATTATATAGGATGTCAGACTAAATGGTCACAATGATCCCTTCTGGTCTTAGAATCAATGAATCTATAATAGGTCCTTTAAAAAAAAAATACAGGGCTAGCAGACTACACAAGAAGCAGAACCAAGGATGCAAACTAATTGCAAATAACTTTCCATTCAGAGAATGTAAAAAAAAAAATAAAAATGAAAATGTTGTTCATTTTACATATAAACACATTATTGTACATGTAAAAGCAATCCAGTGAATGTTCCTGGGATTTTAAATCCACTGCCTTAATTTCAGAAATATTAAGTTGAATAATTACCACCTTATAATAGGTTTAGAACAGCCTAAGCTTTCACACACATACTATACATTAAATTTGCCTTGGTAACAGCTATATTAATTAGCAGCTTTCTGCAATCAAATCAGTTATATGGGTCCTGCATGGAAATACAATGAAGGCTGCATTCATAACCTCCACATAATAAATACCTCACTATATTATTAATAAGGAATGGTATGAATACTCCCATACACAAATTTTAGTTCCAGCAAAACCATCTCCCTTTCACAGTAGGTGACAGAGAAGTCTATTTAGGAATAACCATTAAAAGAAAAAGATTCTTTTCCCTACTCTATCTACAGAAGGAAAGAAATTTCTTAATGCATCATTCCATTGTAATCAATTTTTTTTCCCCAACAGTGTAAACACATATACTGTAATTGTTCTCTAGAATGTTGCTTACTCATGTTTATGCAAGAGGCTGACTTAACTATGTTATAGATTTTATTTCCCTGAAGGCTGTGTTAGCTTGACTGGTATCACCATGGGTACTAATAACAGAAGATTCCCTCATCTTAAATGAATGGTCTTTCACATGGTATTGAGCATACAGATAACGTATCTGCATCATAGCCAATGAAACTAATCAGATCATCTGAAGTTTACTTTGCTGTTTGTCTAGGTCACTATCCCATGGTTTACAATTATCTCACTGAAAAGCCATACAGATGTCTAACTTGGCCTCATGGCTTTTTCCTTTGGAATTTCAGTTTGTGAATAACTAATTCTATTAGGAAGTTGTTTCCAGAATCACATGCGTTTCAACGTGTCTCAAAGGAGTCTCTCTCCAGCATTTGTCAAAATTCAAATGCCCCATCATTGTACAAGATATTAGTGTGATCAGAGACAAAGAGTTATATACAAGGTGGAGGCTGATGTTTCCACAGATGTCTATGGGAGTGGATGCCCACTTCCTGTTAAAACCAACAGGTAGGGGAAGTCCAAATATTTTAGGTGGCTTTGAAAATCTCAGCAAACTGCAAATTCCTGCAGTTTTATTGGGAACATCTCTCCCCTTACTTTGTGTTGCATCATAACTCTCATTGTGTCAAGAATTATACAAGCTCTGAGCCATCAAAGCCCATAAGCATGTGCTTAACTTTAATCACAAGTAGTCCTATGAGTCAGGGCCTCTATATTGCTAACGTAGCAGCATCAGTCTGTAACTAGTAACTCAAAGCCCCATTTGTTTAACTGTAAAAATGACCAAAATGCTATTTTTATAGTAGAAACACTAATGATATACTTAGTTAATGTAATGAAAGAACCAAGATTCACAATCTACAGGGCACAAGATGGACCCCTGAATATAACATTAGGCCAGATCTTCAGTTCCTCTCTCCAGCTGCAATGCAACTCGCTGAAGCATAGAGCATTGCGCCTGCTTCACCCATGTTTTAGAGTAAAAGGGGTAGTAATTTGCTGCTGGTCCATGCCACCCCTCCCTGCCCACTTATTGAGGATAGGAGTAACAGATGCACACAGACTGCCTGCCTTCTGAGCCTGAACCTAAGCTCTGTGATCCCCCTCGGTGGGTCTAAGTGATGTTCTTTTTTCCCTTATGCCCCGGCAAGACACAATTAACTTCCAGACTATCAGACCTTGGGGTCCCTATGCCTCACTGTATGTACTGTACAGTGTATCTATTCTGTATTGTGCAGCGCTAGGCACACCGAAAGCTCTCAACACCTAAAAAACACAAGGGCCTGAGGTGAAGGGTGATCTGCGAATAGGTAGGCCAATCCCCTGTGGGAGGGGTCTGCAAGGAGAAGAGGCTGTCCAGTCCTCCAGCCAGATAAGGGCTATGTAGCCATCAGTCCCAAATGTTAGCCCATAGCTTATACTGTGTCAGCAGACTAGCAGAAACATGCTCCTCTTTGCATCTCAAGAGATCCCATCTCACTGTTGAAACCAGCTTATGCATAATGTTATTGATAATATTTCCAAGGCAAACTTGGCAAAACATGTTTGCAAAACCTATGTCAGGTCTCCAAAATATGACTTTTTTTTAAATCTCCTGATTTTTAAGCCAATCTTTTTCTTTGTTGTCTGGTTTCTCAGCCTTTAGGATGCATTTGGGTCACATCTTCCAGCTTTTCTTCACAACCACGAGGGCTAGAAATTTACCCCTTCCTCACCTTATGGAATCACTTGTCTCTGGAAGCTGGGGCTTTAAAAAAAACCTGAACTATTACCCTCCCCACCACCCACACACCTGTCATCTTGTTATATAACCCCTATCTCCCTAAGATTGGCTTGATTGAGTTCTGTCTTCCACTTCAAAACATCTGTAAGTTATGCAGATTCCCCTTGACTGGCATGATATAAGGATCTATACACGCAGATGAATGTCCTAAACCTAGGCATGAATATACAATAATAATAAAAGTGAGTTTTATTTGTACTGTATTTTAATTATGTTTTCATTGTGTTTCTTGCAAAGGCCCGAGGATGAACACTTTCTAAACACAGGCCAACGGTAAGTCATTGTAGCTCTATTGAGATCAAGGAAGCCATGCTTTCTTTTTTTTAAAAGACAGATGGGGATTTGTCCCCCAAAATATACCCAGATTTAGATACTTGATTACCTGCTTTAAACATCCTATGAATGGGCTGAATTCTGCTCTCCTTACCCATGTGCTTTATTCTGAAACCAGTCTTCAATGGAAAATTTATTTATTTCATAGCAAGAAATAAAATATAAAATAAACTGATGAGAATGCTGAGATTTTGAAGCCTGTTACCTTAGAGAGAGAGGCTGATTCTGTGGTTAGAGTGCTACCCTGAGGCTCAAGATTAGGTTCAATTCCCTGCTTTACCACATACTGCCTCAGTTTCCCCTTTCTACAATGAGAATAATAGCAGAGCACTTCCCTACTTCACAGGGGGTTTGTAAACCAAGTACATTAATGACTATGTGGTGCTCAGATACTATGGTAATGGAGATCATATAAGTACCTACGTTTGATAATGCTACAACAAAAACTTAACATGATTGTCCCACTGTCTTCTGATCTGTGGGTCAACAAAAATTGTGGCAGAATGTGGCATTTCCCCTCATATAACCCTTTATAACAATGCTAGATCTACTGACTTAGATATGGCTACTCGTGAGTAAGGTGAGAAAATCCTAGCCCCCTGGGCCAGATTCTCTAGCCAACTTTATCTAATTTTAAATATGTAATCGTGCTTGTAAGAGTATTATGCTTTTCCACAAGATTTTGATACCAAAAAATCAGATCTCTATGCTGGGCAAGCATCTTATGAAATAGAGTGAGCCTATATTCGTTTAAAAGGAGTCACAGCTGGCTTGTTGCCAATTGGATTGAAAGCCTTGGCATTGTAGTATCATTAAAGAGAGTTGGCAGAGACTCAAATGATGATGAAAAAAGTATGAGAAGTAGAACTGAAATTTTTCAATGTACAATGGAATCTGGTATATAAAATTTTGCATTCTGAGAGGCAACAATTCATGCATTCTCTTATGGAGACCATCTGCCCACTGTGGCATTCATGCATGCTGGATGAAAACTGAATCAAATATCCCTATACATCTGTCATGTTAGGTTGTCTTTTCTACCTTAAAACTGCAAAAAAGTCAAATTTAATAAAAAATGCTTCTCCCACTAAGAGATATTTGCTTCTGCCTTTTCACCCTTCAGTATCTTTCATGGGTTTATATAGTGAGGACTGATTTATATAATAGAAATTAATGATGATTTTTTTCTTTCTATCTTAAGAATAATTGCTATGTTTGTAATTAGTTCAAAGGAATAATAAATATAAAATTAAAAACATCATTTGTTCAATTGTGTGCTGGTTTTATCATCTACAAAGTTCAAGAGATCCCTAAAACATACAGCTGCGTATACCATATTTCTAATACACAACCTCATCTCACTTTCTGATCAGTTTAATTTTTATTCAGATTTTTTGAAACTTCAACTAATCCTTGGATATCAAATTTTACAAAGCTGCAGCAATAACTCTTATTTTATTTACTACCTAACAAACAAAGCATTATATTTAATTTTGATTCATGCAGGGCAGAAAAAAGCAGTGGATGGTTAGTTTGTAACAGAAAAAATCTGTTTGAGCCAACCCTTATGTAGTATTTTATAAATGGGCCATTGAAATAATTGGGATTCTATATTTTGAAGTTATTTTCTCTTAAAAGAACACCTTGAGGGCCTGGTTTTCAGAGGGTGGAGGCTCAGTGCTGTTTAAAAATCAAGGCTCTCAAGCTGAGTACCCCAAAAATGAGGCACCCAAAAGCCACTAGTAACTTCTGAAAAACTAAGGCCAGCTCGCCCAATTCTGTCCTCTCCATTGAGCTTCATGTTTGTGAAATAGCATCTAGCATAACGGGATCCTGGTCCATGACTTGGGATCCTAGACACTATGGATTAGATAGATAGATTAGATAAATAGAGTACAGACATAGCGGTCAGGTCCAATTGAGACATTCATGTGAACTGGGGGAGAATAGATCCCTGAAGAGCTCCTAACAGACCAGCTCTGTGAAGCTGAAAATACATTTGTGAAGTAAAGAAGGTGTTGAGCGCCACTTGCTGGTACAAATCTAAACTGGAGGAAGAATGACTCTATACAAGATGTTTCTTTATAGAAGGAACTCTTCTTTGATCAATATTCTAATTGGAATTATGGACTATACGATTGTACTCATGCTCTATGTGACACTGTCGCATAACTCACACGAAGAGAGCCATGCTGCCAGCACAGGTTACAATAGCATAAACTACATTATTTTATTCTACTTACTAGAGATGGAAGAATAATGCAGACCTGCGGGCCAGATTCTCGGCTACACCTCAAAAGTACGTAGAGCAATGTAGGAGGGGCTTGAAGTGACCCTTTTACACTCCTCTGATCCTGGAGCCACTTTGTGCAGATCTGGTCTCCTGGCATAAATCACAGCAGCCTGAATGCTCACATTTATTGCTAGCCAGGTGCAAAGAAAGCCATTGTAATGCAACTCCCCAGGGTGGGTCATCAGCAGTGGGGACTAGGGTGACCAGACAGCAAATGTAGAGAATCGGGACGGGGGGGGGGTAATAGGAGCCTATATAAAAAAAAAGACCCAAAAATCGGGGCTGTCCCTATAAAATCGGGACATCTGGTCACCCTATATGGTATTGACAGACATGCAGAGAGTGGTCCTTGGGTGTTGTTTAGCACAGAAACTGACCATGCAAAATTTAACTATAAACCTGCCCAAATGTTTACTGACAATTTGATGAATTTTCAAACAGGGCTTCCCTTTTTGCTGTGGAGCCTTTGTTAAATCAGTGTTTTGTTTCACTTCCAGCAGATGGAGCTAGAAAGCAGAGAGAGTAGTTTATACATCAATAATAATGTCACATTTTCCTGCTTATGAATTCGTCACCTGCACCTTTAAAGAGCTGTCACGGGATTGCAAATTCAGGCACATCTTTTGACAGACAACAATGGCAAACTTAGCTCCATATCATCTGCCACTGTCATGAGGAAACTCCCACTAATACTTGGTACCTCTGGATCTGGTCATTTAGCAACTGTAGGACTTCGGAAGACATCTAGTATGAGCCACTGTCTTGTCTTGTGAGCCCGGAGGTATTGCACAGCATAGTAAAATAATACAGTAAAAAAGCCATAAAGCAATGCTGATACCAGCAGATGAATGGGAGAGCAGTAATGCGCCCTGCAGAACAAGTCCAGACCTGCTATAGAATATGGATACAGCGTTTTATTTTCTGTTCATAATGAGGAAATTCACGCTGTTTTTTGCAAACTAGCTTTGGGATGGATCTGTGGGAAGTAGCATCAACCTGCAAGTTCAGCATCTTTGAGCATCAACAAATCCATCCAAGGACACTGAGAGACAACCAATTTTACAGTTATTTGGGATTCAGAGTGTATAAAATTAGGCCACCAGGAACTTCCCTTTTGAGATGTCCTTCCCTGGCTGGCAAAATTGGGGGGCAACTCTGTCCTTTCCCTATACCCTAAGGACTTGGCTTCCCATAGTGCTCTGTGTAGTGAGCAGCCATCCAAGCAACCAGACCCACTTTGCTCTCTCAGCACTCGAGGGACAGATACTTCAGCTACATCCATAGTCCTCAAAAGATAATGGCCAATGTCCTTGTGGGTATCCCTAAGCTGCCATAGTGTCACAGTACTTTCCAGTCCGATACTGAATGTCATAGCAACATGACAAAGAGATGTTGTGTCAGTATCACAGAGCTTGTTCTAGAGGGATCTTATTTCTAAGGGGAAGGGCCCAGAAGGGCCTTAAAGGGTTTTCTTCCCTTTTAGGTTTTTTTTTTTTTTTTAAGATGGTAGCCACATGTGAGAGAAAGGATGTCCTTGTTGCTAATACACAGGACAGAAGTCAGGAGATCTGGATTTTATTCCCAATCCTGCCACAGGTTTCCTGTGTGACCACGGGCAAGTCATTGAACATGACATTACTTTGGAGGTCTCAGAGGAGTGTTGAGTGGTGTAACAAATGTGCGTACTGTGTTTTGATTTAGATGGAAATCACAATAGAAGTGCTAAGTGTTATTATAATTCACAGTGACTAATTTAATCCATGAATTTAGCCACTTTTTCAGCTCATGAATATCCAGCAACAAATCATGATTTCTTTGAATATATTCCTCAGAGAGAACATTTTCTTTTTTTATTTACTGATCACGACCTTTCAACATTGAAGGGACAGCAGGGAGTTAAACTTTTTGACAAAATATTCATGAATTTTTCTCCCTATTTTTTGACCAACTATAGAACTGGTCAGAATTTCTCTAATTTTGATATTTCAGACATTTCAAATTTCAAAAAAAAAAAAAAAACTGAATAAGTTCCAAAAACTGTTATTCTCCTCTTCTCCTTCACCACCATGAGCTCCAATAATTAAAATTTGAGTTGGGTTGCTTAGTTCTGACTGGCCAAGTAAATGACTTCGTATTATTTCTCCTTCTTACTTTCAGCATGAATTCTTAAAAATGGGAACTAAAAATTTGGTTTCTACAAATATTTGCACCTACAGCTTTAAAATTCACTTTGAACCAACATCTGTGCCAGTAAAACTCAAAACAGATAATGGGTGTAGAATGACAAGCAAATACACTCTAAAAAATCAGATGGAAGCTTATTTTCGCAAATTTTATGTACACCGCTTAATGACTAACTTCACCAGACCTCAGAATTAGGAGAGGTTGAGTACTTTTTTAGGATACTTCCAAAAAAGCTGCAGAAAGTGGTGTGTGTGATGTAGAGAGTGACATTTTTTGTCTGAGTATTGCAACAATACCTCGGCATGTAGTTAGGGGATGCTGTGTGCAGCGCAGCTGTCCCTTTTTTGACTGCAAAATCCAGACCAGGATTTTGGGATAACCTGTAAGGTGATACTGTGTTTTAGTCTCTCTTTTTTATTCATTAAAGCTGTTCTCTCCCATATGGGACACTACAGCCTATGGCTGCCAGTGCAATCTTTTAGATGAGATGTAAAACCGGGGTTCAAAGATGAGGCGTGTTAGTGAGTCCCTGCATCCTGTTAAATTAGATCATAACAACAACAGTCTTTAATACCTAAACTCTCTCCTGTAGTTTCAATTGATAAAAGGTATTATTTACTTTCATCCATCACTAACGGTTATATGTTGTAAAACAGCTGTCTGCTTAAGCATGTTGCTAATTTGTGCCTCTCAGGGAGCCTGGCCAAAAAGTGCTCAAGAAATATATTGTCATGCTCACTGATTGGCCTTATTTGTTTGTTCATGCCAGCGCCACTTACTTATTTTCTGTTACGTGCCCCCTTCTTGGCTAATGTGCTCCATACACGTTTCCTGTTCATCTATTTTGAATTATCCAACTGCAAGATATTGACCAAGCAGGAACGGCAATTATTCTCTCTACAGCAGCTAGGAAATCAGAGTGCCTTGCTTTGTGCGTTCAGGTAACAACTTTGTTGCTAATGATTTATGCTACATTAAGCGACAAGTCTCTGGAAAACTACTTGGAAACTCTGAACGCTACGCATTTTCTCATCAGATTTTTGATTGTTATGATATATGCCTGCATAAGGCTGCAAGGAAGGGGGAGGAAAGCTTTTTATGTTCTATTATGACCCATATGGAAAAAATATATATTTCCCACACATCTGATCATATATATTGGGCACATTTGTAAAGCACATGTGAACTTTTATGAAACTAGACTAATTACATGACCAAAATATATCAGTTGGAGCTAGATTAATTTAAAGCATAATAAATATATTGCTCCCATGGCTGTATTGAATTAGCAATCCAGTTGGCTGATGAGAATTCAGCGCTTGCCAGACTAAATCTGCATGGGACAGTAGTGTCTTCTCAGGTAAGGCATCCTACAGAGTAAACAATTACCATGTTGGTCCTTGGCTTCCCACTTCTTGTTTCACAAAAACCCAAGCACCAGAGATGAAATGATAGTTTAATCACCCTCTTGCAGATAAAATACAGGAAGTGAAAGGAAGAATTTTATGGGCTTAGAGACATGTTGGATGAAAGGAAAGGATCTGGACAGGCAAGAGTCTGCAAACCTGGCTTCCCACTCCAAGGGATCACCTCCATTATTAAGTGGCAGCACTGACTTTGTGTTTGTGATGGGGTTTGTTTGCCGTAGGTTCTATTGGTCAATAGATTTTCCACCTCTCTCTTTTCAGAGGGAGAAGATGAGCGGGGACAGGGAGGGAATAGTAGCACTGAAAAAGAACTGCTTTAAGGTCTCTGCCTGTGTACTCCTACTCTCCTCTTCTTCTCCCTACACTGGTCAAAAGGTGATGCTCTGAATGGGACACCTCAAAGCTTTATAATCCTCTCTGCAGCAAGAGATGACAGTTCCACCACAAGAGTCCCCAGCGGGAACCAAGAAGCATGACCCAAGTAACACTGGCCTCCCCATCCAGAGTCTGGAGGACCCTTTTTGTGTGAGCACTGAGCAATCAAACCTATTGGAATTTCTGAGGCTGTTGGCATCAGGCAGGAGAGTGACGTCCAACGAACAGCAGCTTCACCCAATATGCTCATGATGATTCCACAGGTTTCCACGGGCATGAATGTAATTTCACACCCTAAGCCCCAATGAGTGGGGAAGTGTGGTGCAGGTACAGGCTAGGAACTAGTAGCAGCATGGCTCCTGAGTGAGCCAGGCCGTCAGAGGAGATGGGCCCTCAAGGAGCACTGCATCGGGTCAGGTCTTCTGCATTAATGCCCCAAGACCCGCGAAGTTGGGAACAGGATTCCCCATGGATCCTCAAGCTGTGTATTGAGGAGACAATGCTCCCTAGCCTCTCTACAATCCTGAGAGTCCCTTCCTGTAAGGGGATGAGAGCTGGGAAAATACTTTCCCCGGTAGGTTTTCCATTCCCAACCCATTTTTCACTGGGGATGATGTTTGAGTCCTCTCTGCCCACAAACAGAATCATCACTGCTTGAGATGTAAAAAGCCTATTAGTCATCCAAGCCATTCCCTTGGTCAGTGCAGAATGGCTCCCTAGTCCTTTGTCCAGTTGAGAGCTAAGTGTATCAGGCAGTGAGACTTCTAACATTTCCCTTCAGAGACTGTTCCACAGACAAATGGATTTCAACATTCAGAAGCGTTTCCTGCTATTAAGCTGAGTTTTCCTTTTCTTTATTTCATCCCATTACATCTCATTCTGAATGTCACCTTTCATTTCAGTCGATGTGGATCTCCTGCTGGCCTAATGGTGCCACTTTTAGATTTACTTAAGCCCTCTCTTCATCACAGGTCCTGATGGTATACGCAGAGCCCAGTGAATGAACAGCAAATTGGGACTTGTCTTGTGATCTTGCAGGGGCTTATTCCCCAAGATCATGAATGGATTTTAATGCACAGCAGATAATTAGTGATTCATTTTCTATCTGGGAATGAACTGTAGCAAAAGGAAGAATGAAGAAATTGTGCACAGCTAATATCCTCTAGGGGTACTTAGTAAATGCTACAGTTCTTAGTGAATTTTCCTAGATCGAAATGATGGGCAGGTGGAATCGGTCATCCATCCTGAAACGAGGCTAATTTGGGACAAAACTAATGAGTTTTGAAATATTTATTTGCACAGGTAAAACTGTATGGAGGAAGATAGCTGAATGCTGTTCATACACATACACACACTTCCCCCTCCTCCTGCAAAAGCAAACCAGATTGCATTACCCAATAAGATTAGTACTTTATTGAACCTCATTATAAGTTCACGTCCACCCATAGTCATATCCAACTGTTATTTTTGGCACATAAAGCCACCATGATTTAGTATGCTGTGTGAGAAAAAATGAAGTCTCCTTCTAAAATATGTTGACTATTATTCCAGATGTGGTAGTTGCCTTAGATTCTTTTCAAGCAGTTTTTTTTTTTTAATGGTTTAGGCTGTTTAATATATAAATAAATATGGCCAGATTCAAAGTCATGGCTGCGGGGGGAGGCACTTTTTAATGAAAGCAAAAGGAAAGGAGGATAATAAAATCTGTTCATTGGAGAAATATATTTACACATATAATTTTTGTATGTTCCCCAAGAAAAATAAAAAGGAAAGATATAAGGGCACAATTATTCACTATTCAACAAATAGCAAAATCCCGAGAAAATGTTGAATTTTAAGTAATTAGAGTTTCTCATTTAATTTACTGGTTGGAACTGTGTTTTTGGCAGGCAGGCAGAGAGGCAATGAGTCATCAGATTCTTTCACAGCAAAATCACAAATTTGTAGATACAAACTAGATATGGGGGAAACAAATTGGATCAGATTTGGAACAGCCCCACTGATGTTCAGCTCTGAATTTTTTCTTTGGCCTATTATACAGAGAGGGGTTATTGCCAAAACTGCCACAATAATTTAGTGAGGTTCAGCAAAGCAGTGGATATTTACATGGATAGCAAGAATATCCAGAGTTATACTAAGAAGGATTAAAAATAAAAAAATCAGAGGAAGAAATCCTTGCCCTATTGAAGTCATGTGAGTTTTGCCACTGATTTCAATGGGGCTAGGATTTCAACCCAGGAGTTCTGGAAGGGATATAAACCTTCATGTTCCGGGGCATAAACTGGCCTCTAACTATTAGGAGGAAACTTTCCCTATGGGGAATTTATTCCATAACTGCCTCCTAGAGGTTTTCTTGCACTTCCCTCTGAAGCAGCTGATACCACCTATTGTTAGAGAAATCATACTGCCAAGATGGAACACTGGGCTGATCCAGTGTGGCAATTCCTATGGCGTTTGGATTTTGAAGAAGTCCAATGTTGACGGAATTTGGATTTGAGTTTTGGTTCACGAAGAAGAGATAAAATGCAACAAATCCTTAAGCAAACTCATCCATTAAACCAAGATTGTATCTGCACTAGAAATAAGTAAAGTGGTTCAGGCCCAAATCTTAACTGAAAAGTCTAATCAACCTCTCCAGATTCAAAAGCAGTTCAGATAACATTCCTCCCATTCTTCTCATTTTTGCGTCCTGCTGCATGTCCTGGTTTTGGCCAAGGCTGGAAAAGAACTGCACGAAAAGCTGTTTCCATGGTATTTCCTTGCCCAGCCAGACCAGAAAGCACTGTGAATCTCATTTCGTGTCTAGCCCAGTTTGGTAGACTCTGGAGATTGAGATAACTCAGATATGGTTGAAAAGAAACATCATACTTCCAGCTGCTGCTGCTAATGAACTCTCCAGATCTTTGTTTGGTTTGTTGTAAATAATTATTTTGTGTATGAATTAATCTTGGTGATAATAATATCAGCACAAGTTACAATCTGTTCTACTTCCATGGGAGGTGGACTTCAAATACATGAGATTCACATTACCTCCTATTTTAGTATGGAGAACTAAAAATATTCCCAAATCTATCTTATCTAAGGTGCTTAAATAGTTATCCCCATTACTGTAGCAGCTAATTAGCTCATATTTTTTAATCTTGAAATGGGATTTTGTAAAATTTCCTCACTTAGGATTTATTGGGAGAATTATGACCCATCTAACAGGATCTTCAAAGAATGTGTCTCTCCCTACATGTGTTTATGGTATATTTGCAGCATTCCTGTAATATGAATAATCGATAAAACAACACAGCTAGTACTTTTCCCCCCAGAGATAACTTCAGATATCTGATCCTTTTTTTTTTTTTTTTTCAAAAAAGTCTCCACCTTTGTATGCACAAATAATGACACTTGCCAGTTATCTACATGTCTGGCTACTTGATGAACATACAACTGAGATGTACGTGTATAATTTCAGGATTTTCCCATGCAAACATCAAGGTGATGATGCCCTTTGTAGAATTTTGGACCCCAATCCTATGTACTTGGAACACTAGCCTATGACTATATGGATGATATAAGATGGGAACAACATCTTGGGAAGCAATTAAAATTGCTTTGACAGCTGTTCTATCTTACGCTGGCTGTCAAATGTTCATGGGGGCTGATCTGCATCCAGATGGCCCCACTGCTACCAGAAGTGCCCTGGCCACACACCCTATATCAGGTGGCAGGATTGGGCAAGACGTAAGAGCTATCACCCTGCTCCACTGAAACATTCCTCTACACAATGAGAATCCTCCACTGGCAGTAATTCTGGGTTTAAGGCTGCTTTGTGGCACCAAAACGATTCCAAAACAGCCAACCAGACCAGTCTGGTCCATTAACTATTAACATTTCCATAAATTGCAGGGGGCTTGAGTTGTGGGGTGGGGTGGCTTGGGAAGCTGGGGTACTTCAGCTTGGTGAGAAGGCTTAGTCTGTGGGAGAGAAGGTGCTGAGTGCATTTTTCAAGCCCTACCTCTTAAAAAATTGAATCAAGAAGTTAGTGGAGTTCAATCAATTTTCAGTAATTCGCAAACATGAAAGTGCCACCATTAAGATAAGTGGCAGGACAGTCACTGTTGTTTTGGGGGGAAAGCTAGTCAGTCCCTCTCAAGGGTCACAATGTCCTGGTTCTTGACAAAATTTCCCAAGGCTGAGCTACCTGCTCATTACATTTCTCTTGCTGCCACTGTAACTTATCTACAGTGGCTTCCTTTTACTCTCTGTTATAACTGAGTTTACTTTATCTACGGGAGATAGTTTAACCAAGTGCCAGCTTTTCATTTTATATTCAGTCCAAATCTAACCCTCCCTTCTATTTTCACCCATGCCATCACCTTTAGATCAGCTTCTCATCCCAAAGTTAATAACATCACCCAGACAGGCTGACAACTGAAGCCATTCAATATCCACCATTGATCCTATGACATGTACCGGCTTTGATAGACAAGGTCGTGTTCTTTTCTGTCCCTTCCCCACCCCATTAATAGCAACTGATTGAAGGAATGACCCTTCAGTGAAGTGAGTTGAAGAGGTCAAAAGACACTACTAATTGCTGGGTCTTAAGATCTCTGGCTTTCTTTTTGAATTTCAAATAAATTATCTAAAGGGTGTTGATGGTATTGTACTGAGAAATTTTACAGACGCACTGGACACCACACATCCTGATTTTCTCTAGCACCTGCAACATTTTACCCCTTCAGTTTTTTGTTACACAATGAACCACTGGAGCGATGAGTTTTAAATGAAGTTTACAAGTAAGCAGAAGAAATGTACTTGTTTGATATTTGGTTTATATAGTGAGCTAATAAAAAACTTTTCCATGTTTAATGAATAGGTCAAGCAGGTCCTCTTTAGTTTGGGCCCCAGCTGTCCACTTGTGGGCATACCCCTGCGCCCGGTTGACCAGTTGTAGGTATGTGACCTCATGGGTTTTACGCTGGCTCCGGAACTTTTTCCGGTACATCTCAGGAGTCAGCCCAAACTCGCGGAGCAGGGCCTGTTTGAACAGTTCGTAGTCCCCTGCCTCCGCCCCTTTCAGTCGGCTGTACACCTCCACGGCTGTGGAGTCCAGTAAGGGGGTGAGAACTGCGATCCTGTCTGCAGGGTCAACCCTGTGCAGCTCGCAGGCATTCTCAAAGGCCGTCAGGAAGGTATCTATGTCCTCCCCCTCCTTACGCCGGGGCAGCAAGTGCTTATCAAAGCTCTTTGTAGGCTTGGGTCCCCCCTCACTCACCGCAGCCAGGGCTTCACTGCTCCTCAGCTGGGCCAGGTCCAGCTCATGTTTACGCTGTTTCTCCTTCTCCTCCTGCTCATGTTTACGCTGGTTCTCCTTCTCCTCCCACTCACGCTGGCGTTGGTTCTCCTCAAAGCATTATCAAATCCTAAATTAGGAGTTAATGTAATGGCAAGAGTTGGTTTGTTATTGAAGTGTATCACCAGGATGTCGACTCAGCCACACAGACACAGTGTGTGTCTTGTAAATTCACACTGTCTCATGCTCACACTCCCAGATACTCATCCCCCATATCTAGAGTGTGAGCAAAACTCATGGGCCAGCCCAAAGGAATAAAGGAGGAGAAATATGGAGGAAAAACTACTGAAGGGTGTTGGAGAGGGACAGGAGTAGAACAAGTTGGGGGGTAGAAGTGGAGTGAGGAGATAGCCGTGGAGAAGAGAGATTTGAGTTGGGAAAATTAAGCAAAAGGAATACAATGAAGATCAATAGAGGGCTGAGAAAGGAATAATATGGAAGAAATTCCTGAGGAAAAAATCTCATTAAGGCACAGAAAAAACCTAGAGCTTTGGAAAAGATCAAGGAAACATGGGAATTCCCACACTGGGTCAAATCCAAGATTCATCTAGTCCAGAGGTCGGCAACCTTCCAGAAGTGGTGTGCTGAGTCTTCATTTATTCACTCTAATTTAAAGTTTTGCAAGCCAGTAATAAATTTTAACATTTTTAGAAGGTCTCTTTCTATAAGTCTATAAAATATAGAACTAAACTATTATTGTATGTAAAGTAAATAAGGTTTTTAAAATGTTTAAGAAGCTTCATTTAAAATTAAATTAAAATGCAGAGGCCCCCGGGCTGGTGGCCAGGACCCGGGCACTGTGAGTGCCACTGAAAAATCAGCTCACGTGCTGCCCTTGGCACACATGCTATAGGTTGCTTACTCTGATCTACTCTAATATCCTATTTCAGAGTGGCCAGATGCTTCAGAGGAAAGTGTAAGGAAGAACTAAGGAGGAATAGTTGTGCATGATGTTCTGTTGTAAGACCCTCTAAAGCAGTGGTTCTCAATAGGGCACCCACTTGTTCAGGGAAAACCCTTGGCAGACTTGCCAGTTTGTTTACCTGCCACGTCCACAGGTTCGGCAGATCGTGACTCCCACTGGCCATCGTTCGCTGCTCCAGGCCAATGGGGGCTTCAGGAAGAGTGACCAGCACATTCCTCAGTCCGCGCTACTTCCTGCAGCCCCCATTGGCCTGGAGCGGTGAACTGTGGCCAGTGGGAGCCGCGATTGGCCAAACCTGCAGACGTGGCAGGTAAACAAACCAGCCCGGACAGCCAGGGGCTTTCCCTGCACAAGTGGCAGACTGGCTTTGAGAACCACTCTAAAGCACTAGGCATCTCTGATATAATGGAGGTCACAAAAAACAAACTGGAGGTCTTCTCTATATGATGCAGTAATGCACACTCCAGGAGGCAGGGGTGATTTCTAAAGCACCCTAACGTGTGGTGCATTAATTGGTCCGTGTAGACCTTGCTGGTGTGCACTAAAGACTCCTTAGTGAGCTTCAACATAGTGCTGTTTGAAACAAATTTCTTCACATTTATCTGAGATCCATCAAGTTACAGCTGAACTTCCATGACAACCACAGCCAGGTGCAAACACTGGTACCAAGCGTATGCCCTGCTTTGAGTGGGTAGGCACCTCCCAAAGGAGTAGCCAAGCTTTGAGACAGGTACCTGAGACTAAGACTGAAGTATTATTTCCAAATACTAGGTACTGCATCCATTGCCACAGCACCTACAACCACAGATTGTATTCAGGATTCTGCGGAAGCAAACATGTGAAAAAACGATTCGGCTGGAATGATCTGCACACGTACAGGTTTGCCAAAAGTCAGCAAGAGTAACAATAGCTAAGGCTGATTAGCCTCAGGCAAGAAAAACCTAAACTTCCTGAAGTCTCACTTCACACAAATATTTCAACACGGAACAAGGCGATGCTTGTCTTATCAGCCACCAGGCAGAGATCGAGAGAGACAAATGGTGCAGAGATCAACTAACTCTCAGCAAAACAGTAGGTTTTAAAACTTGAAAAGGTTCCTTGGAAGTACTGTGAGCAGTTTTACATGGTTGCTGCTTTGGCTGTTCTCAAAACAAGCATACATATATACGCATGTGCACACACAGATGCGCGCACACTCCAACATTTATATTTATAATAGTGCAGAGCACTGGTTTAGGAACAAATTATTATGAGGACAACAAAAAAAGCAAAGAGGTAAAAGAAGGACAATATGAACGAAATGTTTAAGGACCAGACTGTGATAGTCTTACTCACACTGAGTAGCACCTTCCCCCATTGATTTCTATGGGATTTCTCTTGGTGTATATTACTATTCAGTGTGAGTAAAGAAATCACAAGCTGGTCTTAAATGAGTTGAGTATGGGCCTGATTCTCCTTTCACTTAGACCAGTTTAGCACTGCTAACTTCACTGGAGCAAACCCTGATTTGCCTGCGTGATTCAAAGAGGAATTGGGGTTTTGGGCCCGATTTTCAACAGCACTCAGAACTCTGCTCTTCAGCATCGCTATTAACAGGAAAATATAGGGGATACATCTAGAAAATTAAATATACCTTAGTAGCTTCAAAACTATTTGCTAATGGCTGAATAGTAGCTTCAGGGTGAGCAGGGAGTAAGGAAAGGTGACCTGTAGGTATCTTGGCTTTTATTTTGTATTCTCACCAGACCCGGGAAGGTCCTGGAAGAATGGGATAACACACACACACACACACACACACACACACACACACACACACACACACACTTGATGCTGTGATGGGACGTGAGGGATTGTTTTGGCTGGAGTTAAGGGCTTGTTGTAGGGGAAATGCTGTTCCCCTCGTGAGAATGAAATCACTATTTAAGAACTATGGGAGCAATGCAGGTGAAGAGGAGCTTTCCTTATTAGACAGGAAAGACAAACGGGTCCATGTAAAATAACCCAACTTTTTGCCCCCAAACTCAGACAGTTCAGATTAGATGTGTTTCCTCCAACCCACAGGCATAGTTTGACTTCTGTATTTGAAGAGGCAGTTCCAGGCAGGCCAATGAGGCTGCACGTGGGGGGACAAATACCATACTTGCCTGAGGCTTGCAGTTTGGAGGGGAGGGGCAATGCCCCCCATCTCCCCAAACTACACCCATGCACCCACCCTCACCAAATGTCCACACGTCTCAATACGACCTGCTTTTAGGTGGAATTAGAAGCGGAACACTGAAAGACCATAAGAAAAGCCATTCCTGCAGTATTCTGCCCTGACCAAGTACTGAAAAACTCAGGAGAATGCCTGTTATGATAAGATTCCCAGTTCAAAGAGGGTTTGGATAAGTTTTTGCGGGGATCCACACTTCTAGAGCTTCCAAACCATCAGAGAATCACTGAACTTCACACTACAAGACAGCCTTGGCTAGAATTCAAGGGAGAGAGTCACCTAGTCTGTGACAAAGGGAACTTCTTAATGGCTGCCAATCTAGATTAACACATTACCTGTGTCAGATAAACTGGTTTAGTAGCCTAAATATCATCTGTACAGTCTCTAGTTCTGCAGGTTCAAATCTTGCTAGGGTTATCTTCCATCGGTAGATAAATTGACCTCCATGTCATTTATGATTTCAGGGCCTTCCAGAGGACACCTTAAGAGCAAAGATCCTGTCCACATTGCATGGACAAAGTCAATCGCCCAGGCCATATCCACAAATGTGTGTTGGATGTCTAGCCACCTGTGACCCTCTACCACAAAAGTGATTACTTCATCACAAACTACGTAGAAACAAAGTGCAAGATATCTCCTTTTCATGGAGAATTGTTATTGTATTACATGTTCTGTCAGTATTATAGTCAGTGAAGACTGGAACCAGGTAGGGAATTAATCATCTTCATCTGGCATCTCCACCCTGTCACTATTGAGTAGTGCTCCTATTCTTTTCCACAAACATTAGAGCCCTTCTAACAACAAATTACCCATTATGTTTTTTCTACCTCTCACTGCCACTACACAATATGCAGTGCACTTTTAATTCTGAATAACCTTTTTCGGGGGGTGGAGAGGGGATTTCACACTTCTGCCCATTACATATGCATACTGAGTTATCAGAAGGAGGTTTAACATTCTTCCAGCATAGGGAGAGAGGGGGAGCCAGCCTGTGGATTTACATCTCTGAATTTCAGTGGATGTGAAGGGTCTGAAATCCCACTCATGTTTCCTTTTATTGATTGGTCCCCAGGTGAAGGAGTGGGAGTTGGGGTAAATTTATAACTAGCTATTGAAATAAACCTCACATCTACTGAATATATTGCATTGAACAGGAAACAAGCCCACAGAAATTCATTATGTTCCCAGAATTAAATGAAAACAATATAGTTTATGGACCATAGAAGGCCGTTAAAGTTAAAATGAAACAAAAACTCCCTGACTGCAAAGGAACTTCTTGCTGAGTCCTGGGTCTCTTAGAGCAAGCACATTTTAGCTGGCAGTTTTGTGTCATCGCGTCAGCATTCAAGATCTCTGAACTGCATACTGTAAATTGCAGCAGAAAAATACAGATACACTACGGTACCCTTATTCTCCCAACAAACACCAAGCGATACTCTGGAAAACTAGCAGTGGTGTAATGTCAGACAACATAAGAAATACAACATGCATATCAGCCTGAAATATAGTGCTATTTGGATTAGTGATCTAGCCAAGCGTTCAGGCAAAAGAAGTCATTGCTTGAGAGTCATTGTCCCTTGATAGCAAAAATATTTAGAAGGAAAAGGATATGAGCTTTTTCAGCTAGTGTCAGAGGTGAGCTCCTTACAAAAAGGTCCTAATATCCTATGAAAACCTTTCAATCTTCCTGAACATTTTTTTTTAAAATCCCCCCACCCAAAGGGAATTTACCCAGAAGGCAATGAAAGATGTGTGTTTGAGTAAACACCACGGAATATTTGTAATAAAACAAATCTACCCAATAATCTAAATAGTACTTACAACAGAAGTTGTATATACACATAGTATTTGTTGGCTCCAGTTTGATCCCAATAGAACAGGTATGTCTATCATACCGTAGGATAGGATCTAGCACTTCTGACTGCCATTTTGCCACTGGAAATAAATTAACTTCTGATTACTGGGGCCAACAGGAGAGTCAGTATAAAATCACAAGCCACAAAGGGAAAAGAAATCTAAATGATCCTGGATTATTACCAGTTGTACATCCTGTTCTCCATAATAAAGGGATGGGCATTAGAATGATCATATTAAAATCAATTTCACTTGGAGCAGTTAGGAAAAGAAACTAGAACTTGGGGCAGAGGGAGAAATAGAGAAAAACTTAATCCTCTGCCACAAATTAGGTTCACTAGGAAAGAATATTTGAAGATCTCAGTCTAGGAGGCCAGTAATAGCTAGGTATCTAAACCGATAAATCACACCCTGAGAGAATATTGAACATTAACTACAGATCTTCTGCAACTCAAGTGTCATTGACATAAAAAAGCACAGAAGGGGTTGCAGAACAATGTTCTTAGGAGTAACGCTTGCTTGAAGTACCAGAGATTTATTACAGGGACCGCGTACTGTGGAAATGATAAACTGTTTCTGGACCACAGGCAGATGCTGGGATGTAAATGAGGAACTATAAATTTGAATACGTATTGAAAAATGAGCTTTAAAAAGTGACAGGCTAAACTAGTCACATGAATGTGTAACTATTTAGCTAGACTGCACATTCCAGCAAGTCAGTGACCTAATCAGAGTCATCCTGACTGAGACCACGGGGGTAGAGGGGGTGGAAATCATGGATAAGGATTGTATTCCATGTAATGCTGCTGACTTCTGTCCACTCACACCTTCTTGGATGTTTGTTTTTGTCTTGCTCCTGTTATTCTCCTCCTAATGCATTCAGCTACCGTAGAGTACCATGTAGATACCTTTCTTCCTATACTGAACTAAACTAGAGCCTGGTCTACACTAGGGGGCGAGGGCGATGTCAGATACGCAACTTCAGCTACATGAATAGCGTAGCTGAAGTCGAAGTATCTTATTTCGACTTACCTCCCATCCTCACAGCACGGGATCGATGGCCGCGGCTCCCCCTGTCAACTTCGCTACCGCTGCTCGCTCTGGTGGAGTTCCGGAGTTGACGGGAGCATGTTTGGGGATCAATGTATAGCATCTAGATGAGACGCAATATTGATCCCCGATAAACTGATTGCTACCCACCGATCTGGCGGGTAGTGTAGACATACCCTAGGATTTCAATCTTCCTCCCTGTGAAGTGAATGGCAAAACTACCACTGAAATCAATGGAATACATTTCCTTTTCCCCCTGCTAGTCAAAGGACAGCCCAATCAGATGTTAATGCTTGGGAGGCCCTCAACCATCTGAGTAGACACCCCGATCATCTTCTCAACAGCTGAGTATGATGCTTTGTCAGGAAAGGGTGGGGACATGAAAAAAAATCCCGCCCATGGGTACTCTGCATACTGGTGCAGGTAGGAATAGAGAGGAGGGAGGAGTACTGGGGAAACCCACAGCAGTTCTCCGAAATTTTAAAGCAGCACATTTGCCCCTTTGGAACTTACTGACATAAAAGTTTCCCCAGCATTTAATGCCACTCCTCCCTGGATTCAGGGACTCAACACTCTGCTTTTGCCCTGGGTGCTTCTGTTTCTCTTTTTCCATTCAAACTGTGCTCCTGAGAACGCTGATGCGTGACTGCATTATAAAATCATGCATCAAAGAGTTATTTGGCGAATAGGCTCTTTGTATGCGGAAAGGAGTCTTTTTTGCTTTGATAAGAGAGGCTCGCAAGCATTCAAACAGGTTAAACAAATCTAATTGTTATATTTGCTTTGAATGTACATCATTTTAGCCCTGTTTTGCAGACTTGAGAGTGTGAATAACATTAAAATAACTTATGAGTACTATTAGTTACCAAAATTTGTATTTTTCCCATTAACTACAAACACCAGAAGCTAGGAAGTGCTCAATGAGACCTTTTCATCCAGTTCCTCTCTGCTGTAGTGGCGACTATCAGAAGCAGCCCCATATTGGATGATTATAGAATAACTTGCTGATAGGCATGGTTTCTTCCTAACCCTAGAAAACTAACAGTTGGTTTATAACCTGAAGTGGGAAAGTTTGTCTAGTATACATTTTAAATCTTATATAATTGTAGGTGTTCATATACACATGAACTTTTGAATCACGCTCAGCTCTTTGTTGCCTTGCAGCAGTGAGTTCCACTAGTTAATTATTCATCATGTAAAAAGTTATTTCTTTTTAACAATTTTAAAATTTTTTGCTTTTCCAACTTCTTTGGGAATCCCCTTGGATTACTATAAGTGCCCGATGTGCCTTTTCCCCCCACCTCTTTTGGGAGGCAGTGTGACCTAGTGGATAAAGCACTAGGTGGGGATTCAGGAGACCTGGATTCTATTTCCAGCTCTGCTTGTTGTTTGCTGGGAACCCTAGAGCAAATCACTTCACTTCAGTTTCCTCATATGTAACATGGGGATAAAAATACTTACTGCTTCTGTAGTGGCCTTTGAGCTCTGGGGATCAAAGGAGCTAGGTATTATTTCTGAATACTATTTGTTGCTTTATACAACTGTATCACACCCACTCTTCCTATATGCCTCCTCTCTAAGAGAAATAGTCCTTTTCATTCTGTTTTCTTATGGAAATATTTCCATGTCCCTAATTAATATCATCATCTGTCTCTGAACTCCTTCTGTTTCCGCTATATATATTTTTGAATTGGGATGACCAGAACTGCATGTAGTGTTCTCAGAGAGGGTGCCCCTTCCATCTGTATAATGGCACTGCAATATTTAAATAGTGTATCAAATATATATTTTATAGGTGTATGAAGATATTTTCTTTTGTTATTTGACCAGCTCTTGTAAGTATCCAAAATGAACCCACACCATGAAACCTTTGTGCTTCACTCATTTTTAGTATATACCAAGACTAGGCTCTTCCTTTTCCTCACACGCTGGGTGTTCAGCAAGACACTGACTCTATAGGACAACGCTCTCAAACCTGTGCCCAACCCCAGTCTGCACTTGAATGGCAACTGCTCCAAGAGTGACTTATGGGGCTGAGCTGCTGAGGCCAGCACTGGCAGGAAACATATGTTAGAAATTAGTGTGTGTCTGGTACTGTCTCCTTTCTCTGTTTCTCCAGGTGGCTGAGCAAGAATGAGAGAAAGAGCATTTTCTGACGCTGACCCTGGTTAATGTGAGCATAAATACAGGGTTAATACCCAAAGGATGGCTGATAAAGAAAAGTAACCACGATGCGGAAAGTAATTCAAACAATTCCCTGAAAAAGGGGCACCTTTGGCTTGTGTTCCGACAACAAAGAGCAAGGATTACTGTGAAATAGGAGACGAGCATGTGTTATGTTACTTATTCCTCAGGAAGTAAGTCAGCACCATCAAGATGTTAAAATTCTTAGTGAAACTTACTCTGACACTATTTTTAATCATACATGATGCCCAGTATAAAAAAGACAGTGTGTCCAGTCCCCTCTGTTTGAGTACAAATGGCTTTCCTGAGTGGACAGAGTTTTCTTTAACGCTTCCAGGCTGACATATCCTTAGGGCTTTCTAAATCTGTTGGAGTGGAACAGAGATTCTGCTGCTAGATGTTTCTTCATAGTCAAGTGCATAGTGATTGTGCCTCCATCTTTGGCCTTTCAGTAAGAGTGCTCTCTCTCCTCCACATGAAAGCCTTCCTGTTACAGTATATTGAACCCAATTCTTCTACGTCCAACATACAGCACATCGAACTGCATTTATGCCCTTTAGGACCCAATTTTAACTTCTACGCTGGACAACAGGACTCCGCTTCAGTCACCACAGAACCACCGGGAGCAGCTCACAGTGTGGGCACAGTCACTATATAACCATGAAAACAGGCTCAGCTAGTCATTGGTATAATAGCATTGTGAAATGCTGGCCACTCAACATACTCTCTCCAGTGTTCCATCCGCAGAACATGAGACAGCCCCTGAGTGTAGCCAGATTCATCCCTGTTGTCACTCCAGTGGTGCAATGTTACGGAGTTGAATTAGGGGCGATTTTGACCTAGAAACTAAATCTGGTTCCCAGACTGAGCTGCTGTTATCGAACTTTGTACTACCATTGACTAGTGGTATAAGCAATGATCAGTCATGAGACAGTGACTATGGGATGCTTATGTAAGTAAAAGTAATTATCCATCATTTCAGTTTGAAAGACCAATGTCCCGCACTTATGCCTTGCCTGATGGAGAGCTTGTACCACTGGGACCAGATTGTACATTCATTCATATCAACATACAAATGCATTTATTTGAACATGTAATTAAGAGTTAAGGATTATACATTCACCTAAAGGCACCAATGCCTTTTTTTTTTTTTTTTAAAAGAGGAAACTAAGAGCCTGATCCAACTCTCACTGAAGTCAATGGACAGCCTCCTACAACAGGACCTGATCCAGCTCCCAGATGCAGTAAAATAATATATTGGTATAACATTAAGATGTCATTGATAAAGGGAAGTGAGACTGAGTTCTAGCAACAAGTTAATAGATACGTTATGGCAAATATGGCGTATGCCTCCTTATATCTGTGATTACCAACGTCCTGTTATAAAATCTCTCATTATAAAGAAGTGGCCATTGTATGGGCATATAGATTGTGGACACCTGTATAGCAGAAAGAATGTAGAACTGTTTCTTTCTATTGGTGGGGCACATGATCTTGTGTGGGTACAAGTTGCAGATTGACCGCTAGGCCCTTTCCACGAACAATTTGATTTCAGGCATTTCTCTTAGCTATTCCTGAGACAGCTAATCGTCCTTATTGGGATGGAAATAGCCTACAGGATCTGCTGCATTGTAATTTTCTATCACAGCTTTTTTGACCTGCAGGATTTGTGAGTAGAGCATAGTCATGCCTCCTCTTTAATTTACTGCCTGTTTCACTTTGGGGGAAACAACAGATTAAACCTGCTCTTCAAACAAATAATGACAAAAACATTCATGATCAATTAAATGCTGAAACTATCTGTCCATGTACCCATATTTGCTAAGCTTTCAACTGCAGGCAGTGACACATAGGAGTTTGCACACTGTGAGTGCCCAGTAGAATTTATTAAAAACAACATCAACAACACGACCACCTATGGGTCCTACATTGGCACCTGTACTCACACTGTAGTACCTTACTCCACAGGTGGGATTCACAAAGGGAATTTAATGGGTGCTAGGTACTTAAGTACCTTGTGAATTCCCCTCTACAAGAAGCTCACTAAAGTCAAGGGGACTGGTCTTAGAGGAAGGTGCTACTCAAAATCAGAAAGGCAAAGTAGGGAACATGAGGGTGGGACACACAGAATCTAGTGCTCACTGGTTTGAGTGTCAGTGATAAGAAGAGTAGCCGCTAATAATGAGAAGAAACATTCACATAACATTTGGTCAAACATAAGGAAAAAGCTGAGTTCATATTCATTCTGGTGCCAGTTGTATATGACAGATTTACAGCGCTGTATGTGGATGAGCATTAGGAAATGAAATCCTTTCTCCGCACAGGCACTTTCAGCATGAACAATAGGTAAGGATATGAATACTCCTAACATTGCCTATAAATCCTTATTGAAGAAGGTGTACCAGGCAGAGTTAAGAGAGTGCTTGCTTGGTTACTACAATATATTTCAAGTCATTTCAGGTGAAATGAAATGGAAACTAATACAACATAGGTTTCTAACCAGTCTATAATGAAATATTCTCTCTCAGAAAACACAAAAATATATGCAATGCAGCACCGCTGTCATCTGAAAGGCTAATGTTTTAGCGTTCCTTTGAGCAACTTACATCTCCCTTCTTTCTACCCTGGCCATTCTCCCATTTTAGTGTTATGTCATCAGCATGTGATCACCAGTAGAGATGGGATTCAAAGCCAAAAAAGCATCCAGGCTATGGAGATATGTATCCTTACCATTGGCCAGGCGTTGTGTCGAGCTCCTGCTACCCTGTGCTCCATGGGATTCTGGCAGCTCTGTGCTTCATAAGCAGGTTTAGATACATGAAATACTGCTAGCAGACACCGACGCACTGCTCTGACTGTCCTAAAGGATACATACAGATTGTAGATGAAGGGATCTATTTCAATCTAGAGCAGATAGAGGGGTGTGTAATTTTAGGTGATCTGTTATCCCCTTAAACTGCCTTTCCTAGCCCTACTCCCCATCTATCTAATATCCCCAGAAAACAGACGGGCTTTGCAGCATGCCTGGAAGTTGAATAAATCTGATGGTCCAAATGAGGGGAAGCACACTTCGTAAGCAGGAGACTTTGATGAGACCGCCCTGGCCGCCACTTCCCCCGTTTATTATGAATTCCAGCTTAAGCCTATCTGACGATCACAAGTGCAGCAGCACGGCACCAGCAGAGTGGGAGTCCTTTAGCTAGTCAGGTCACACAAACCATTTAAGACTGCACAGGCTATGGCCAAGGCTTTGAATTCCACCCAGAAACATCTTGGCAGCCCGTGCAGGTCCCAGAGCTCTGCTGTAACATGCTCCTGCTGTGAAACGACTCTTAAGAAGCGGCAGCTGCACTCAGTTACCAAGCAGTCTCCAGAAGCAGCCCCATGTTACAGTGATCCAGTCTGGAGGTGACAGATGCATGAAGAGAGGTAGCCTCATGCACACCAGAAACAAATGGCCACATTCATATTGCCAAGCACAGATGGGAAGAAGGGACCTTGGTGATGGCTGATATATTGGCATCTAATAGCAGCCTTGGGCCTTAAAAGCACATGACAGTTCCAAATTTTTAAGCATATTTCTGGACAATAAAAATAACTTGCAGGAAAAAGATGTAATTTTCTGGCTTAGATTCTCTTCCAGGAGAAAAGGAAAGGGGATTCTGCCGTCCTCCCAGGAGATGAGCAGTCCCTCTTTCCAGTATCTGTGGGCGAGACATACTAGAAATGTCTAACTGTCCACACAGTACCATTGATGATCCACAAAAACCAATGATGGTAACAAATGTCTTCCTTAGAAGCAGAAGGTGGAGCTTAGTTGTTTCAGACATTAGGCTTTGAGCCTAACCAATATTGTGACTCAGAGCAATGACTAAGCATTGTTTGGATTTGGATCAAATCTATGGGATGTGTTTGGATATGGGTTTTGGTTCAGACTCATATCTTCTAATAATACCTAGCTTTTATGGAGCACTTATCAGTACATTTCAATGTGCTTTATCCCCATTTCACAGATGGAGAAACTGAGACAAAGAGATGAAATGATCTGCTTATGGTCATCCAGCAGGCCAATGGCAGTGCCAGGAATAGAGCTTAACTATCCTGAGTCCCCATTTAGTGCTCTAGCCAGTAGGCCACCCTGCTCCTTGAACAGACTATAGACATTGGACGTGGCTGAAAAATGAGGGAGAAAATCCAGGATTTTTTTTTTTAATTTGCCATCCAGCTCTAATGAACTTTAATAATGTAGGACCTACTTTTTGGTGCTCCAGTTTAATACTATTATGTGCTCACTTCAGATGTCTCAGTATCAATCTGACCCTTCAAATATTGGACAAGGACGTCTTATCAAATGCCCATGTTTTAAAATTGGGCTGCCCATATTTAACGCTCAGGACATTAAATATCAACAAAGCTCACTTTCCTCTTTCAATTTGAAGGAGTCAAAGGAAGAAATAACTCATTCCAGTTACTGCGCTTTACCGAGTTTGTCATCCTTATTTGAACATTGGAATATTTGAAGCCATTCCTCAACAGCTGTATTACAGTGTTAATAATCTATTAATTGAAAGAGCACATAGATGCAGGCTTCACAGACTTTCTAATCATCCTTTATACCCTGAACCACACTTGAATGAGGATAACCTTTTCCTGACGTTATGCCTTAGGAACCGAAACAAGAGAAGTCATCTATATTTATAGAACAGATTGCTCTGATAGCAGCTAATAGACTCATGCTTGTGGAAACCATGTGCAGTGACGATAGAACTGGATGGTTCCATAAAGGAGTCTGCACACCTCATTACTGGAAATGAGAAATAACTGGCTAGGAGGTATTACCACTGAAAAGGATCTGGGGATTATAGAGGATCACAAATTGAATATGAGCCAACAAAGTAGTGCTGCTGTGAAAAAGGTTAATACCATTCTGGGGTGTGTTAACAGGAGTGTCATGTATAAGACACGGGAGGCAGGGGTCTCAGAACAAGAAGGGGGGGCCCCCACGGCCCTCCCACTTTTGAAAGTGGCCCTGCCCCTCCTCTTCCCGCCAGCCCCCAACCCCACCCCACCAGCCAGGCCAGAAACTGGAGCCCGGTCCAAACCCAGGTAAGAGTGGCTAGGGGAGCCTGGACAGCTGTGGACCCTCTACCCGCCCAGGGCAATGAGCCTAGGGAGTGGAGAGATGGGCTGGGGGCTGCTCTCAGGCCTCACACCCTGGCTCCAGCTTCCCCAGTACCTTGGCATGGAGAGGAGGGGCAGCATCGGGGCCATGGAGTGGGTGGGACCTCATGGGCCACCCACTTTTAAGAAGAATTCATCACCCCTGATGGAAGGTAATGTCCCACTCTGCTCAGCCCTAATGAGACCTCTGCTGGAGCACTGTGTCCAATTCTGGGTGCCATACTTTAGGAAAGATGTGGATAAATTGATGAGAGGAGAGCCACAAAAATAATAAAAGGTTTAGAAAACCTGACCAATGAGGAAAAGTTAAAAAGACTGAGCATGTTTAGTTTTGAGAAAAAGACTGAGACAAGACCAGATAATAGTTTTCAAATATGTTAAGGGCTGTTAAAGAGAACTATGATAAATTCTTCTTCCTGTCCACAGAAGGTAGGACAAGAAGTAACAAGGGAGATTTTAGATTAGATATCAGGAAAAGCTTTCAAACTATAAGGGTAGTTAAACTCTGGAATAGGCTTCCAAGGGAGGTTGTGGAATCCCCATCACTGGAAGTTTTTAAGAACAGGTTGGACAAACACCTGTCAGGGACGGTCTAGGTTTACTTGGTTCAGCCCCAGCACAGGGGGCTGGACTTGATGATTTTAAGGTCATTCCAGCCCTATATTTTCATGATTTTCCACTGATTCTTATAGCTAACGCAGAGGAGATTGATGTGCAAGACAATAGTTATAAGCAGAACTGTGAGAACCACCAATTTTTGGTTTGCTGGCTGTTCTGAAGGGGGGAAAAAAATCAGTTCAGATCAAACCAAAACCAAAATGTTCGGAAAATCTAAAAAGTCAGAAAAATTCATTTGGGGCAGAATTAACTATTGATTTGGAGCATTTAAACTTTTATTTATTAAAGCAAAGGAAATGAAGGGCTAAATTCAAAAATCCAAAGGAGGAGGAGGCCACCTCCCTCAGCCTTATAACCAACAGCATAGCAGGGAGGACACTCCCCTGTGTGGGATTTCAACACAGCTCTATTCTTTCCCAGATAAATGCCTTAACCGCCAAGCTATAGGATATTGGGAAAGACTGACCCCAGAATCTCTCTTGTTGAAGCTGTTCCACTTTGTATAAAGTACAGAAATAGTCACAGAAAGAAAAAGAGACAGAGAGAATGACTCTGTAACCCAGTCAGTTTTATGAATGACATCTAAATTCCCTTGTAAATCTAGCCCCTCCTCTCCTGCCAAAATTAATCAAACTGTTTCTTTTCATTTCAAGTGAAACAATTTGTGGAAATTCACATGAAACCGCAAAAAGTTTTTGGTCAAATGAATCTGCAAATTTCAACAACAAAAAATTTGGGCTGAAAAATTTTGCCCAGCTCTAGCAATAATTCAGAATTAAAAATGGAAAACAAGAGCTAACGTAGCATTCCACAATGTCTGGCTTCTGCAAGCAACACATTTTCTCTGGACTCAAAGTTCTTTTGAATCAGTGGTCAACTCTCCAGACTAAAGCAATGGAGAAAAATATAGCTACGGTTGCAAAAACTAGAAGGTACAGGAAAGGTTCATGGTTTCAACACATTCAAGTTTTAATAGCAGAAACTAGCGTAAAGAAGTCTCTGCTAATATGCAGGTTTACTGAAAAAAGTTTGTTTTCAGTAAACTAAACTTATTTTCTGAAAATTACTAGAAAAATGCTTTTTATATAAGAATAAATTAGATTAAACCGAAGGTTTCGCATTTAGAAGTATGTAACATGAGCTTGTCAGTGAGCACCTGTGATTTAGATGTAAATATTTCAGTTTGAAATAATTATAGAGTATTGACACAGAGAATTAGAAGTGCAATTCAGCTTGGATGAGTGCCCATCACTGAAGTCATCTCTAAACACTGAGGGATTGATCCAGCTAAATTAGTGTCTGAGACTGCTAGTCCAGAGAAACTCCACAGGCCTGTGCTGCTATTTAACAGTACAGGACATTACTTTAAACCAGGGGTATCATTTCCTATATGGGAAAGGGGCAGTTGCCTCCCCCCAGACCTTGGTTTGCCCCCCTTCCTGACTTTTCATAGGTTTATATGTTCCCCCAGCTTTGCAGGATAATAATAATTTCTAAGTGAGATTTTATTTAGAATTTTAAGGTAATTAGAGTAAAAAGTATTTATACGCAAAAAGTGAAAAATCTAAATGAAAAGTTTTGGGATTGTTTTTTTTTCTCATCAGTTCATGGAATTTTTTGAGATTGACTTTTCATCTCATTTCAGGACAAGCAAATTTTTTGAATTCCGTCAGTCTTCCTGGGGTGAGAAAAGGATACAGCTGAGCAGCAATGGTTAAGTATAGGGGTTCTCAAACTTCCGTGCACCGCGACCTCCTTCTGACAACAAAAATCACTACACAACCCCAGGAGGAAGGATGAATCTTGAGCCCACTTGAGCACCGCCCCCCCGGGAGCGGGGAACCGAAGCCCAGGGCTTCAGCCCCAGGCAAGGGGCCTGGAAACTGATCTCCACCGCCCAGGGCTTCAGCAAGTCTAAGCCAGCCCAAGTGATCCCATTAAAACAGGGTCACAACCCACTTTGGAGTCTTGACCCACATTTTGAGAACCACTGGTTAAGTATAATAAATTCTGTTAACAGAGGCTTTTTCTCTGGAGCTGGATACAATTTGTATTCTTTTTAATTCATGTTCTTTAACTGAAAATTTACACTTTGAATTTGAAAGTAGCCCATTTTACTTATATCACATCATCTTGCATCATTTGTAATTGATTTTGGAATGTCATTCATTTTTAAAAACAGAAAACCACCAGCTTTTTGAGGAAAGGAAAATTTGTTTCATTTGGTGCCATTTTCACTTCATTATTTTATCTTTATGTAGTTACAATGTAGAGAAAAGAACGGAATTAAAATACCTGTGCTTGAGAAAGCTTGACCTAGGGAGGTTTTAGGAACATTTAATGTTTGAATGGTCCAGAATGTGTGAAATTCAGCCTGGTCAGCTTATGTCCTGTTTCAGCAACATACTTAAACATGTGTCTACCTTTAAGCATTGAGTAGTGGTGTTGACCTTAGTGGAACTACTCGGGGGTTTAAAGCTTGGTATATGGTTAAGTAACTATGTAAACTGGGGCTTAAGTGGGACTTATCTGGTGTCTAGACCTTGTGTGAGCCATACCATTGCTTTGATTTGCACCAAATATTCTTACCAACCAATAGCATCTCTCAACTTAAAGAGAAATACACTTAAAGGCAGTAGATGAAAAGTTCTTGTTGCGAGATTAATTTCCTTTTCCCCTTAAAAGGAGCAGAATGCTATCTGTGAATTTTGGATACTTTCAGACAAGGGTTTGGATATGAACACTGTCACTTGCAGTGAAAACTGTACAACAAACAAAAGCTTATGGAGCTCAGTTCTGCGAAGCACTTAAGCCTGGGCTCAAAGTAAGTACATGAATCATTCCACTTTCATGGTTGAAGCCCCTTTGCAGAGTTCATTTAAAATGGCAGCTGGTCAAAGGACTGAGAAGTCTACAATAAAGAGCAATCCCTGCCATGGCAGGGAGATGGACAAGTTGATCTAATAGACCTTTTCCATTTTTAAATTCTGGGGAGAGATTGAAGGCTTGCAGCAAGGAACTAACTTGGAGAAAGCGGAGATTTGAATTGGAATCTAGTGCTAAATTTGCTGGCCCAAAGCCAGCTCAAAGGTCTATCTTTCTGGGGGGTGCTAGGTAGTTCTCATTTTGTTGTAGTGGCTTCCAGCAGAGAGCTCACCAAAAGAAAAAAAAAAGTGACAAATGTTAAAGCATCAATTTAAAACTGTATTTTTCTACTCAAGCCCTATTACTTCGCTTTCTATTTTCCTTGATGTACCAATACAGTAATTTCATGGTTCATATTGCCCTAATAAGTACTCTGCAAGCCTTTGTATGAAACTATAGTCAGTGCTTCTTCCAAAAGAGTTGTAGGATTTAATTAACTCTGCTCCATGTTTGCAGCCCTGTGATTTCTCTTACCTTTAACATGAACTCACATATGGATTAAAGTGAAATAAAACCTACAATTTGAGTTCAATTCAAAGCTGATTGGAAACATGTATTACCTTTCCTTGACCCGGCAGTGAGAAGGGAAGTTATTATAGTTCTTTAGTGAGCTTGTAAACTCTTTAGTGCTGTGGCAGTTTTAATCCTGCTGAGAGAAAATTTGATCTGGAGAATAAATTGCTTCCATTTTATTTTTGTTTTTTTACAATCACAGTTTAGATAGCAAATAAGCAGCAGGTTATTTAGGAATCAACGGACAAGAACATTTCAGAATCCAGACGGTGCTTTCAGTTTGAATACTAAATAACCATATTAATGAATAAATGCCCAGATCATTCAAATTACAACATACAAACATGGTCTAGAAAAATGAGAACATTAGGGCTCAGTTACATAGTGACCATGTGGCAAGAATACACTGTTTGTCCAGGAAAAAAAATTAACCTAGAAATGGACAAAACTTCCAATTTTCACCTTCTAATGTCGTTCAAACTGCAGCTGGAATTTTTCCCATGTTCTTTGGAAGTTTGCACACATTTTAGGGGCAGGAAAAAGAAACAAAATGAAAAGAAAAAAGAAACTGGCCACAAACATTGGAAGTCAAAACTTTACTGTGAAGACAGTGAAATCCTGGCTCTACTGAAGCCAGTGGCACAATCCCTATTGACTACAATGGGGTTGGCTTAGAAGTCTGAGTCAGAGACCCAAAGACTGTTTAAATTAAGCAGGATAAATATATTTAGAGAGAATGTCTCATTACATCTAATAATGTCATCACACACTCTACTGTGATGGAGTGACCAGACAGCAAGTGTGAAAAATCAGGATGGGGGTGGGAGGTATATGGTTCCTATATAAGACAAAGCCCCAAATATCAGAATTGTCCCTATAAAAATTGGGACATCTGGTCACTCTATACTGTGATGACCCACTGGAGCACCACTGGCTGCTGCAGCTTGTCCTCACATTGATACCCGCACCTTAGGATGGCAGCTATACCAACCAGCACATACCAGTCTTGCATGATCTCATACATACGAGCATGGGCTGCTCCATTGATCAATATATTAGTGTTTGTAGGCCATGATCAGCTGCTAATGGGCTTAAGAACAGTGTGAGAAAAGTTCTTCTATGAAGCTGTGATAATGTTACACCATTTGAGGATCTGACCATACCTGTTAAACGAAATAGATGGTCCACCGATTAAGGTACAGGACTTGATGTTAAGAGAGGTGGGTTCCGTTCCCAACTCTACTTTTGACATGCTGAGTGTCCTGGACAAATCACTGAAAACCAGATTTGTAAAGGTATTTAGGTGCTTAAATACCTTTACAAATCTGGCAATTAGTCTCTGGGTGCCTCAGTTTTCTTATCTGTAAAAGGGAGCTAAAGTGCTTTACAGTAAGTAATATTAAGACACATACATGAAAAGTCTTATTAGTGAGTTTCAGTCTTACAAAATAGGGATAATCTACAGTAATTCCTCACTTAATGTTGTAGTTATGTTCCTGAAAAATGCAACTTTAAGTGAAATAATGTTAAGTGAATCCAATTTTCCCATAAGATTTAATGTAAATATGAGGGGTTAGGTTCCAAGGAAATGTTTTAGGGGCAGACAAAAGGCATTATATACTGTACAGTACTGTGGTGGGGAGGTGCCCCTGGCTTACCCCTGGGGCTCAGGGTGGGGGTGCGGGGTCTGGGAGGGTGCTCAGGGTGCAGGAGGGTGCTCAGGGTGGGGGGTGCAGGAGGAGGCTCAGGGCTTGGGCAGGCAGGAGGTGCAGAGCACTTACCTGGGGCAACTCCTGTTTGGTGCAGGGGGTGTGCAGGTGGCTCTGCTCAGTGTGCCACGGCCCCCCACCCATGGCTGCGATTCTAGGAGCTGCAATTCTGGGAGTTGCCACCCCGGCAGGGCTACCCGGAACGCAGGGGCCTTAGGGACTGCTTAGTACTTAACAGAGGTTAGCTAACTAATCTGTGAGGTAGGGAAGTATCATGAGCTACATGCCTCACAAAAAATCTGTGTGAGCAGGTGGGGGAATGAAGACACCAGGAGAATTTTCCATGGGAGAGGCTGAGCAGGGGGGGTGCAGGGTGGAAGTAGGTTGCCAACTTTAGAATGGGCAAGGGATTTTGCCCCCAGAGCCCAGAGATTTCATGGAGTCTACAGAAAGTCATAGCAGTTATGTTGTGTCTCAGTGCCAGTGAGCTGGTGCCAAGATGCTTTGGTTCCCTCCAGATAGAACCATGTCACCAGGAAATTCGCTGCCTCCTGCCATTCCTACAATGTTTCTCAGTGCAAAAGAGGTAAAGCAGAAAAGTTAAATCAGACTCAGGCAGATTCATCCTGGTTCCCAACAGGCAGAAATATTTTTCTCCAACCAACCCTCCTGCCCTCTCCTCCCCTACAATGGCTTTCTGCGGGCTAGAGCTGCGTCCCTCAAGGCAAGCAAGCTAACCCAGCACTATTCCTCCCATCTTCTAGATGGAGAAACAGAACACAGAAAGATAGTGACTCACCACAAACGGTTAACCCAGAAAGTGCTGTAAAGGCTACCGCGATTTCATGACGGTTACTACAGTGCATGATAAGCTTGATATGTGGAGCAGTCCCACAAAAACGACCTCAGCCCCAGGCTTTACTAGCTTTCCAACTTGTACCAAAATAGATTATTGTGAATGGGGAGGGACAAACCTTAGCCTAACGAACGATGCTAATGCTCTGGACTTTGAGAGGCATTCATCCAAGAAGCTCATAGTGGTTTACAGACATTAAATTTCACCAATCCTGTGAGCTAGGTAAAAGGCGAAAGATTTATACAATCTTAGAGAACAATTACACTCGCTTAAAAGAAGGGAAACTGAGGAACACAGCATAAAGCCTGTACCAAGGTCACAGCAGCAAACGGAGGAACAGACACAGGATTCCGGGCTCCTGATCTCATTTCTAACCACTTGTAATATCCCTTCCAATGTATTCATGTACAATATCTTATTAAATGCACTTTTCATCCATCAAATCTCAAAACCATTTCAGAAGGGAGGGAGGGATCATTCTCCCCATGTTATACATGCAACGCAAATGAGGACCAGAGCGATTAACTGTGACCTTATTGAAGGTCAAACAGAAGAACTCAGAAGTCCCGAATCCCATGTCTGATATATTCCATCACACTGCCTTCCTAGATAAAAGTTCTGGAATACGAATCTGCAAATGCTAACGATTCTAAAGGTCCTGCCCAGATTACTCCAAAATTTGCCAGTTGATCCAGAAACTATCACCTGGATTTTCTCACTATTCATACAGATAAAACACAGCTGTTTGCTCTGCAAAGTGCTAAGTTGTTTTGTATTGATTCTGGATACCCATGTATGCCTCCACCCCCAGGTCATGCATCGGGGTCTCATCAGTGTGAGAAAAAAATTTTTACTACAAAACTTCAGATTTCCCCCCCACTATATCTGCACCATTCCGACAAGAGGACAGGCCCAGTACAATCCTGAACGACTCAATTCACAGTCCTTTATTGACAGGGTTTATTTATGCAGAAGTATCTCAGGTACTGATGTTACCAGCTAACTACACTCCCACTGGCCCCAATTTAGCTTTAAATTATTAAACAAGGTCTGGCCCAGAATTCCTAGCCCCTTTGATAGGTGAATGTAAACTACACCAGTCCAAAGCCCCTGATCCACAGCCAAAGCTAACTCATTAGTACCAAAGAAACAGCAGTTGTAACACCAGTGTTTTTCTTGAAATGCTGACTGCAGTGGGGATATTATATGAGGAATGTTTAACTAGAATATAATTTTTACTTGGTAGGTAATAAGCCTATGAGGTCTATATTTGCTTGGGTCTTACAGATGGCAAGTTATTCAAATGCACTTATTAATTTTGCATACCTACCACTGCCTGGTGTCCATGCAATTCTCAAAGAGACAAAGGGAACATTTCTGTGAGTGAGAGACAAATCAAAAGTGCAGCCTAGAGATGCAGAATGGAATGACTATGTCTGTGGTCATGTTATGGACTGAAGCGCTGACAGAACAATTCCTGCTGTCTCTCATCCTTGCCCAACAAAGAGAAGGATACCTCCCCCCCCCTCCCTCAGCTACCTCCATGCAGCCCTCCCATCCCCAGAACCTGCCTGGTTCACCTCAAGATTGTTCTTTTTGTACCATTGTATGCTGCCATCTCACAAATGGGCTCTACCTTTTCTCTCCCAGTTGGAAACATGGGGGGAAGGGAAGAGTCATTTGTTGTAGATCTAAAGTTTGAAAGAATGGATTTTAGAGCAGATGAGGATCATATGCTGACAGCATCTTCCCCGTCATAATTTCAGTTACCTTTAAAAAAACATCTCTTTCGAGAAGAATTGGGAACGCACATTGTTAACTTGCTCCATATTATCGATACCCAGGCAAGAGACATGGAAGGCCAGGCTAGCACTTGCCCTGGGTCCTGAACACACTTTGTTCGGGAAATAGAAAGTGGCCAGCACTGTGAGTTGAAGTGGAAGAATCTACCTGATCATAGAAGTGCTACCCTGCTTTACTTGTTGTTATGGCCTTTGGTCCAGATTGCATGCAGCCCACACATAATTTCATTGGGTTGGAAGGGTGAACCAAGACACACCCCACCCTGTTCATTGCTTGCAGTTAAATGCCACAGTCTAACCCTTAATGTTACAACCCTCCACCCCCAAGAAGGGTCTATTAATTAGTGATCATGAAAGTGAGAAGCTAATAGCACTGGCTAGAGCTAATGCTGCACTCTGAACAGAAGGGATGGTTGGGAGGAATACACAAGTGTAGGAACATGGAGGTCATTACACCTAGCAGAAATACAGAGCCCGCTCTGCACAAACCTTTCCTACACTAACACATTTCATTCTTGACTTGAAATGCTCACTGCTAATTCAGGTCTTGGCCTTGCCCACATAGGATGCAACATCAGTAAGTGGGAGACGGGTGGAATTAATTGTCATACCCAATGAACATAAAGGAATGAAGTTAACAATGGCACTTCAACCAGGGCAATTGGATAGGCTGATTGCCATGGTACCCAGCATTAGGGTAACCTGCGGCCACGCGCTACATGCAGCCTATCAGGGCAATCTGATTGTGGGCCACAAGACATTTTGCTGACATTGACCTGTCCCAGGCACCGCCCCCTACAGCTCTCAGTGGCCGTGGTTCTCTGTTCCCAGCCAATGGGAGCTGGGGGAAGTGGCAGCCAGCACGTCCTTGTGCCCGCTGCTTCCCACAGCTCCCATTGGTTCGGAACAGCGACCCGCAGCCACTGAGAGCTGCAGAGGGCTATGCCTGTGGACAGTCAATGATTGCAAAGTGTCTTGCGGCCCACAATCAGATTACCCTGATGGGCCTCATGTGGCCCACGGGCTGCAGGTTGCCCACCACTGAGCTAGAGGCTTCACTAGAGTGGCAGGCTATGAATACTGTGTGATATGTCAGGCTTTAACAAGACATTGTCTTGGCCTAGGGACACCTTTGTACCTCTGGACACCTCCACTAGCTTCTGAATTTACATTTCTTTTCTGACCCTGCTCTTTTTCCCTTAGGATAATCGTTAGAACTGTGAAATACTTTCTGGAACATTAGAAACAGACCTGATTCCTGATGTGCATGTTTCTTTGAAGGAGGATATCTGGTTCCTATTTGTACCCTATGTGTGCAGGGATATGGTTATGGATAATATGCTGTCTAGCGATTGCAGATTGGAGTAAATAATTCTGTAATACACAGAATTCCTGCTGCATATACGGCACATTTCATTCCTAAAATTTAGAAATGCCCCATTATTTGCTGATTTTCCCCTATTGGCTGTGAACACCCCTTGGCTGGATAAACAACTGGCATGTGAAAAAAACAGATTGAAGAACGCCTCATTTGATAAAGAAATGAGACCTGCATTTTGTGCCTTTGTTACCTAATATAGAAATACAACTAAACCTGGTGAAAGATTCAGGTCCAAGTTGAGATGATTACCATTGGTTCCCTTCTTCTCACTACTATCTTAACACACATACACACACACAAGTCAGCATGGCAGACATGACTACAGTTAGGGACTTACTCCCATGACTATTGCACAATGCAACCTCCCCCTGATGTATCCATGTCATATTTATTCACAAGGCTTATATTCTGCACTGCATTTTTTGGATGGCCAAGGTCCATGCTACAGATAGCCCAAAATCAGAACCTTGAATCTGAACCCCTTTGGATTTCCAGGGGATTGTATTAGAATCCTCAGATCCAAGCTCACTCCCACCTGCACTTAGCTCTGAGCTGGAGCTAAACCACAAGTGGCCTGTTGCCACTTCTCTCTTCACATGCAGCAAAAATTAGTGAGAATGGCTCAAAAGATGTTTGGTGTCATTGAACAGAACTCAATTCTCCAAAGGCTAGCCTGAAACTCATCCAGAACAGGAATCATACTCCAGTTCTTCAGCCCATGTCTAACCCAGTTCTATCACATAACTTACATAATAACAGGATCAATGCTGGGCAAGAAATATCACAGCTTTTTAATCACACAGAGGAAAAGGTGCATCTAAAAACCCACTATCTTCTTTTACTCCTAGCCAGAGAAGAATTCTCTTCCTCTCACGGAGTAACTGAGTTGTTTATCATAACCTGGGTGAGGGGACACTTAAGCCAAGATATTACAGCTTCTTCCAAAATTGTCATCTGCTCCCCCAACAGAGTAATTTCATTCCCCAACAAAGTTCTATCTACGCATGTCTTTTCTGTACCAGTTGGCACTGCCACTCATCCACCTCCTCTTCACAAACAGAGACTTTACTGTCCACTGCAATGGAGACTAGAGCCTGTGCACAAAGCATAAGTGAATGCATCCTCACCTCTAGGGCACCTCCTCATGCCTGGATGCAGCACTGCAGGGGATTTCTTCTCTCAGACCAGGCCTCCAGTAGCCACTTTCATCATTCCAATGGCCAGGCCCAGCTGGTATCTTCTCCCAGCTCCCTCTCTGGGTTTTCTGTGGCTCAGCCTTCCAGCATACAAAGGTCCAACTTCAAATCTAAATCAGACCCTTAAACTAATAGTCCTTCTGCTCCACGCAGGCTCCACTGAAGTCTTCTGCTTCTTAGCCCCCTGCTGAGATGCTCCTCTCTTGCTTCTTCCCCAACAGGATTCCCGTATTGCTTCCCTTCACCAGAGATCCTAGCAGTTTACCTCTGAGGATCTCACTGCTCCTTTTAGCCCCTACAACAGGTTGCCCACCCCCAGGAATCTACTGTGCTCCCTGTGGGTCTCTTTCTCGTGTTGCAGGCTCGGACTCAAGGCATGACCATGCTGGAAACCTACCCTGTTTCCTATGGGTTCCTCACCCTGACTTACTCAGGCTCTTCTTCAAGGGGAACTTCCCTTGTTCCTCCTTCTGCTTCATTGCTAGCCCTAATTAAGTAATGCTGTCCTGTCCCTGCTTCACCATTACTGCTGGAGTCAGCCTTTCTAATTAAGTCCTGTTACAGGCAGCTGGGGTCACTAATTAGCCCTTATGTTCCCAGCTCATCAGTGAGGCTGAAAGAGCCCTGCAGATTCTTGGGCAAGACTAAACCCAGCTTTCCACAGAGGGAAAGCCAGCCCATGACATCAAATTTATTGCAAATCATCTGATATGCCAGTCAGTCCTGCAGTTCTCATGTTATAAACAGAGCATAGTTCTGTTTAACAAAACCCACTAAATATACACACACAGATGGAATCCGACAGGGAAAAGTGTGTTTTATTATGGGGCATTCCTCAGTTTTTAGGCCTAATAATTGAGTGCTCCCAGAAAGAGCTAAAATATGTAAAATAGAATATGTTGTTTTACATTAAAACGCACAGAGATGGAATGCCCTTTCTTGCATGCTGATCCAAACTTGGTCTTCCACACCTCAGTTTTCTGGCAGGCAGAGAGTGACACCGAGCAATATGTTTCTTTCTAGCAGGTCAGTAACTAACCTCAAAAAAGTCCAAGGGCAGTTTCAACCTCCACCAGCATCATGTGTGTCACACACCCCTCTCCATCCTTTGTAGTTTAAAGAAATCCCATTTTATAGCTATCTGAAGTGTAATTTTGCTCATGTCTTACAATCTCGCCATTCATTTTGAGTTAAATATCAAACAGATGTGCATCTATTTTTAAATTTTTTTTAATATTCGAGAGCCTGGTGTCATAAACCAGGAAAGCCTTCAAGAAATAGATAAAAAGGCATATTAGTACATTTTAAGGTGATTTTAACTGTACATTGTTCAACATTAAAGGAAACAGATCCAGCAAGTCCTAAAGTGACAAGTGGGGGGTTGGGGGAAGATATACGATATTAATTTGACATGGAAATTAGACCTGGGACAAGGTGGAAAAAATCCACCTGAAAAGTTTTTTTAAAAGCTATTCAGATTCACAGGTGCAGGGATAGATCAATTGAAGTAACTGAAGAAACAGGGAAGAATAAAAGGCACATAGGTGTGTGTGCTCTCTCTCTCTAAGACAAACCACTGATTACCAAATATCTTCATGGAGAGAGTGGCAGCTTTCAGGCTAGTTTTACATCCCATGACTAATGAGAAAACTGCTGAGCATTCAGGTTTTTCAAAGCCAGTTCTTGGCATTTGAATAGCTCATTGTGGCTCCAATGAAAGTATCAATCAATCCAGTAAAAACTTCACCTCAGCTCTCTTCCTGGCTCTGCATGTAAAGCTGATGGAGAAGAACTGCATTAAACATTCCAATCCCCCTAATATTTCTTGATATTGCTCATGTTTAAAGTTCAAGATTAAGTTACTCGACTCCCATAATCTATAACAGCCATCTCCTCTGTTGGTTAAGGCTGAAATTAAAGTATTTCCATGTGGCTGGCTGAATTTCTTCACATATAGTAAAGAACATTCTTCATGGACGCATGACTTCAAATTACATTTACATTCCCAAAGGCGGTTTGCATAGCATTATTTTGAGACTGTGTCATTTGAAGTCTGTGGCACTAGGGAAGAGAGCTGACACTGTTCGGGAGTCACAGGGCCACTGGTCCTTTACAAAACTGGGATTGTCTGCTTGAGCAATCCATAGAGATGTAGCTAGCTATCACTCCATTAGACTGCAGCAACAGCAGCAGCAGCACCTGAAACGGGGAATCATCTGAAGTCATTTTACTTCATGAGTGCTTAAAGGAAATTATCATGATCCTATCCAATTCATGTTGATAGTTTAGCCAAGCCCCAGAGTCTGTATGAATAAGAGTTCTGAGAGGATCTTGCTGCATAACTCTGGGAAAGCCACTTGGCCACAGTCTAGCCCTATACAAAATACAAACAAGGGTTCACTGGCACAGCAGAAGCTCAGGTCAACTTTGCCCTTCCCAGATTACGTGCTACTCCAGAGGGCACGGCATGGCCCCAGCACAAGCTACAGCAGCTGGTACCTATGGGCTATTCTGCTATGTATGCTGCCCACTACTACTGCCATCCCCAACATGCCTCTCTAACTGGAGTAGGGCACAATGTGGGGCAGGGTAGGGCTGCCTGGTTTGGCCCTGCATCACCCATGCATTGAGGGAATTCCTCTAGGAGACATTATGGAGTTCAGAGGCCGGAATCCAGCCTAAGGCCTTTACATGGCATTTGTGTGCCTTTTAGTAGTGGCCACCACAAGAGCTGGCTTCTGCTTCACTTTTGGTTAGAGCCTAGTAAATGAACTTTAATGGTGTTTCTCATTTAAACAGGAGACTCCACCACGCACTGTGAGCTTCATTTTGAGAGAGAGTCTTTGCCAAAAGACCAGTGGAATCACATACATCAGCTTCAGGCATGAACACAGCTTCATTATTAGCATTAAAATATTGTCACTCATTCATTTACAATCAATACATCCCACACAACAATAAAACAGTAGAACGAACACTGAAGGCCCGATACCTTTATCCTGTCTGTGTAATAAATTATTAAGCTCTTAAGGATACTTATGTGGATACATCCAAAGGACCCACAAAAATCTGGGTGCACCCATTCTATATCAGTGTGCCCCAATGGGTATCTGTCCACACAGTGGGGTGAAACATCCATGCAGTGAATAGTTGGGGATTCAGTTATCTAATTTGTATGCTTAGCTTTGGTTACAGCTTTGGTTACATGCATTTTTGTAGCTGTAACCATTGAGCATTCTTTCAAAAACAATAAAACTTTGCCGTGCGTTTAAGAGGGGTTTAATGAATTTTCAAATATAATTTGAGGGAAGTTTACCTTTGAAAAAAACTCTTCCTAAAGCAATACAGCAAAACGTGTAATGTGTGAACTACTTCAGTACGGAATCAGGTGGTTTTAATTATTTGTGAGAGTGTTGGTAAGCTTTTGTGGGGCCCAGATTATGATGGATTTGGAACTGTTCTGTAACAATTAATGAAAACTATATGTTGGCCTAGGTATTGGGATGTTTACTCTATAAATACACTGCCTACTGAGTCTGTCTGAAAAAACAGGCAGGAAGCAAAACGATGGGCCAAAGTCAGCCACCCCTCAGGAAACAGTTATGGGCAGCAGCTGCTCCAAGCGCGTGCCTTGGGCGGCAAGACAGGGTAGGGGGGAGTCAGGCAGCCTTCGGCGACGCGCCTGTGGGAGGTCCACCAGTCCCACGGTTTCAGAGGCAATTGGGTGGCGGGTGCCAAAGGCACAGAACCGGCAGACCTCCCACAGGCGCACCGCCGAAGGTTGGCTGACTGCTGTGCTTGGAGTGGCAAAAAATCTAGAGCTGCCCCTGGTTACAGGCTATTAAGGGACAAAGCCAGAAGCATTGGCTCTCAGGACTCTGGCTTGACCTCCTGCTAAACCTACAGGACTGGTTTGGACCTGAAGGGTCACAGCATGGGAACAGAGAAACCAAAAGAACCATAGTGGGCTTTCAAAAGGGACCCTCTCTCAAGAGACAGATCGTAGTTGTTGAGGAAACCAGACTGAGACAGTCACTGTCAAGGGCTTTTTGAAGAAGTTAGCCTGCCTTGGTTACCTGGCGGTATGGTAAACCTGTAGGTATGAATGACATAAACGTGTGTAGATTGTTTGTTGTTTTGAAATCCTTTTGTCCTCTAATGTTTTGTCCTGATTACCAAGTGCACTGATCACAGATTCCAAAAGGAAAAATCACAGGTGCCCAAACATGGTCAGACCTGCAGGAGAAGAACAGTGGACACACAGGGGATGTACCTACCTCAGATCCTAGTCTAAGAGTGGGAGAAATTCCACCCCAGGACAAGGAAAGGGATGAGGCCTAACATCTGAGGAGGTGCACTCAGAAAGACCAGAGAGGGGACAGAGGGCAGCTAGCCCTATAACTGTGACAATACCTGTATTCTGTTCAGTACAGAGCTAATTATTGACACCTAGCAATAAATAATGAGTGCATTTATCTCTATTTCCAGCTAAAGAGTGAGAGAATAGATATATCTATATGTCTTCTGCTTTGCTTTCTTTCTGATAGATGTTAAAAGGTATTTCAGAATTATCAAGTTCTGTATGTGTTAGCTAAAAGTCTAGCTAGCTAGCTATTTATACCATGCTCAACACCTTGGTTTCAGAGAATCTGCTTCCACTAAGCCAAATATTGCACCAGTCTTGATCTCCACACATCACCTCTGTTGAAGTTAATATGAATTTCCAGTGCTAATCAAGATGCCCAGTGTAAAGCCAGCAGGAACCATTATGATCAAGGAGTACTTGTTTCCTTGTTGATCTGTTTTGTACCAATACACTTATCGAAGCACTGGCAGTATCCACTCTATATTATCCAGTGTGGGATCTTCAGTCATTATATTAGTATTGTTTTTGGATATCTTTGCTTGCATAAGACCAGCTCAGCTCTTTGAAGGTCTTCTCACCTCTTTATTAGAACCCAATCCAATTCCCATTGAATAGGGTGACCAGACAGCAAGTGTGCAAAATCGAGATGGGGCAGGGGAGTAATAGGAGCCTATATAAAAAAAAGACCCAAAAATCGGGACTGTTCCTATAAAATCAGGACATCTGGTCACCCTACCAGTGAATGACCTAGAGTTAGATCGGGCCCTTGGATATCAGGCTTGGATATTAGCCAAAGTCAAGCAGGAAAACAGAAGAAGTGCAGTAGAGTATGCAGCTGAGTAGGGAAGCCAAAAATACAATCCACCAGGATCTAATGGTGGTTTCTAAATTCAGTTCATTATATCAGGAGGATCCCATAAAACTAGCTTTTCACCCTTTCCCCTAACTATTGAAATAAAACAATGAAAGTATCACTGCTCGCTGTACCTGTTACTTAGCTCAGTAGGATTTTCCCATCCTCTGCCAAGAACAAACGTAACAGCTGCCAGAATGTCAATGTGTGGTACTGAGTCATGAGCAATCGTTGATTCCAAACCATCTCATCATAATCCTTGCCTCCCCACCAAGGAGTTATTCATCGGATAACCAAAACACCTGGTACAAGGAATTTCCTGTTGCAATTCAGCCTTAATTTCCTCAGATAGTAAAATCCTAAGGCTTGCAAGGTGAAGAAACCAGCAGTCATCAAATATCACACCACCATCACCACAGCAGTGACAGTACATTCTAAATTAAATTTTAATTCCCACCTGATGGTTCACTATGAGTTACTTTTATTCAAAACCATTCATCTGACCACCTCTGTAGTTCAGATGATTTGTTGGGGTCCCTTTAGTTATTAACACCATTCCAAGTACCAGAACCGCCGTCTCTGTATTTGTGATCAGAATTGAAGTGGGAACCAAAGAAGAAAATGTACGTAGACATTAGCCCTGCAGCTACGATAAGACTACATTGACAATCTACGATGTGGAGCAAGGAACAACAAACTAGTCTTGGGCACTAAGTGGGCAGAAAAAAAACATATCGCCAAGGTACAAAGGTACAAAGGTCAATCCTACCATTTAAAACATGAAATACATTGAAATAAAAAATGAAACATTTGTTAAGTCTGGAGAAAATCAGCTCCAGTTCTGACTTAGATCATAATGAAAATAGTTGGGTCACATTATTCTTGTCGCTGGTAAGGGTACACCATGAGAACAATCGCCTAGTTTGGCACAATTCACTTGACTTAGTCTCTGCTTAAATGAATATCAGCATCAGGATTGAAGTGTGTTGGCAGAGCTATCTGGAGGAACTTGTGTGTAGTGCTGTTTCAAACCAGTGGGTTTTTCCTCTCATCACTTTAATAAGTAGTATAATGACGTCTGAACGTCTTAAAGGCCAGTGTCAGGGGGAGCTCAGTGTGACTTCTTGTGCATTAGCTCATAACTGTATGTATAATCATTCACATTCACAGGATTAGAAGCTGTGTTTGGAAATTTTGTCCCTAAGAAAGTTGAAGAGAACAAAAGCAAATCATTTTGATAGGTCCACAGTAATTATTGAACCAAAAATTGCTATCTCTGTTTTTTTATTTGACAAAAATGTGAATCAGTATAGTTAAGTCTATTAGAAATAGATTATGTAGCCTACAGATGCTTGCTAGTAGACTATGCTTTCACCATGCAAAATTTTCAGTTTTGAAAATAATTCATCTTTTTTCCTTCGATATAATTATGGAAAATGGTACAGCTGCCGACAAATTATGGTATCTTTCAAGGAGATACAAGGCAATAACCTGTCTAGCATATTAAGAGATAGCTGCCCAATTATTCATCAAGACAGTGAAATACCTACTCATTTTAAAGATATTCCTAGGTCTGATCTACATATCTGAAAGCATAAACATTTTAATAAAATATATTGCAGTGCCAGCAAACCCACAGATCAATTTAATGTGGCCTTTCTGGTACAGGGGGCTTTCGTGCTTATTGAGTAGAAGGCAGGTACATAAATCTTTTAACCATATTAAAATCACATTGGACCAAAAGATGCTTGACAAGTTAGTAGCCTGCATGTGGTACTTAAAAAAAAATCTTTTAAGAGATATTACAGTGACAAGCTTTGAAGAAAAGTGTTTTAAAGGAGCCAATATATTTACATTTGAAAATCAACTGTCTGAGCAGGTGGAATAGCAATTTTCAATCACTGGTTTGATAGCTAAATTGACTTCATATCAGTTGAATGTGTCTTAGTGGTGTCATTGCAAGGCAACTGAGATAATATCCACATATCAAGACAAAGCAGTGAGAAAGGGTGCATATGGAGACAAGAAACGCAGCATCATCTGAAAATATGATGTCTATCAAAACCAATGGAGAGAATGTCTGAAATCAAGACAGAGGAATCAGCAACCTAAGGAAATAGCTTAAAATATTTTGACAACAGTAAAATTTCAGAAATGAAATGAAATTCACACTGGAACATGGAATCTGAAGCATATAGAGAGAAAGCGATCCAATACGTAGACACAGGTCTTTTCCACTTCTGATTTCTATTGGTTACTGCAAATTAAAAATATAAGAAAGCAAGATTTTCAGGACCACTGTGATATAAATATGTAATCCACAGGAAATCTACCAACCCACTATACAGGGAGGGAGGAAAAAGGGTGTCGTAGGTTGTATGTCCTATGCCCATTTTTGCACTTTGAAGGCCTGATTTACCATGGCTGTGCACCTTGTGCAGTCATTTAAATGAACACACAGTGAGTGCTACCAAGACAGAATGGTAGCATTTCAAATCCTCTTAGCACACATCACTATTGGAACAAAACACATAGGAATGTTGGCTGGGTCAAGACCTGCAAAAAAAGATTTGCCTTGAAAACAAGTGCATTTCCCACAGGCCACACATGTGCAATCTACATGTCAGTGATAACATGCTGATTGCAGGGTATACAACCGTGCCTCTTGTGCAGTTAGCTATTTTTTTCTTATTGGTGCAGTGATATACAGTATCAGTATTGCAGATGATACCAAAGTGGGAAGGATGAAACTGCTTTGGAGGACAGGGTCATAATTCAAAATGATCTGGACAAATTGGAGAAATGGTCTGAGGTAACAGGATGAAGTTAATAAAGACAAATGCAAAGTGCTCCACTTAGGAAGGAACAATCAGTTTCACACATACAGAATGGGAAGAAACTGTCTAGGAAGGAGTACGGCAGAAAGGGATCTAGGGGTCATAGTGGCCCACAAGCTAAATATGAGTCAACAGTGTGATGCTGTTGCAAAAAAAGCGATCATTCTGGGATGCATTAACAGGTGTGTTGTGAGCAAGACATGAGAAGTCATTCTTCCTCTCTACTCTGCACTGGTTAGGCCTCAGCTGGAATATTGTATCCAGTTCTTGGCACCACATTTCAAGAAAGATGTGGAGAAATTGGAGATGGTGCAGAGAAGAGCAACAAGAATGGTTAAAGGTCTAGAGAACATGACCTATATGAAGGAAGACTGAAAGAATTGGGTTTGTTTAGTTTGAAAAAGAGAAGACTGAGAAGGGACATGATAGCAGTTTTCAGGTATCTAAAAGGGTGTCATAAGGAGGGAGGAGAAAACTTGTTCACCTTAGCCTCTAAGGATAGAACAAGAAGCAATGGGCTTAAACTGCAGCAAGGGAGGTTTAGGTTGGACATTAGGAAAAGGTTCCTAATTGTCAGGGTGGTTAAACACTGGAATAAACTGCCTAGGGAGGTTGCAGAATCTCCATCTCTGGAGACTATTAGAGTAGGTTAGATAAATGTCTATCAGGGATGGTCTAGACAGTATTTGGTCCTGCCATGAGGCAGGGGACTGGACTTGATGACCGCTCGAGGTCCCTTCCAGCTTTACAATCTATGAATCTATGAATCAGTAGGCAGGGCTGGTGCAACCATTTAGGCAGACTAGCAGTTGCCTAGGGCGCTGAGATTTGGGGGTGCCAAAAGCTCCCCCAATTTTTTTAAATGGTTGAGCAGCCGCTGCTGCTGGGACAGAGAGGGAGTCTGAGCTGCCGCGGCAGCCGGCACCCCAGGGTGTCCCCGGTCAGGGGCGCCGCCGCGGCAGCTGGAAGCCCAGGGTGTCCCCTGGGTCAGGGCACCGCCCCGGCAGCCAGCAGCCCAGGGTGTCCTCTGGGTCAGGGCACTGCTGCGGCAGCCGGCAGCCCAGCGTGTCCCCGGGGTCAGAGCGCCGCCGCTGCAGCCAGCAGCCCAGGGTCCCCTGGGTCAGGGCGCCGCCGGAGGGGGCGGCAGGCAGCTCCCATGGAGCTGCTGCAGTGGTGCCTGTGGAGGGTCCGTTGGTCCGCGGCTCCAGTGGAGCTTGCCGCAGACACCACTGCGGCAGCTCCACCGGAGCCCCGGAGCACCGGACCCTCTTGCAGCACCACTGCGGCAGCTCCACCGGAGCCACAGGACCAGTGGGCGGGGCGGAGAAAATTGCCGTCCGCCTAGGGCGCTCAAAACCCTAGCGCCGGTCCTGTCAGTAGGTGAGCATCTTCCACCAAACAGAATGTAAAAGGGGAAAGCTTAACGAGAGGGTACCATTTGGCAAAACAAGGAGCAACATGGTAGGAAATGCTAAGCACAGCATATGGAAAAAGTTAGGGGCTTTTAAAGGTCAGGAGATCTTTCTCCCTTCCTCAAGCTTCTCCTCTACGGCTGTTTACTTATAAGGCTGGGGAGCTTTTAAAGAAAACATTAACAATTCTCTGGGTGGATTTTTCCAAGCTTCTGATGTTTGAAGGCTAGGGTGACCAGATGTCCCAATTTTATAGGGACAGTCACGATTTTTTGGATCTTTTCTTATATAGCTCCTATTACCCCCTCCCCCCATCCTGATTTTTCACATTGCTGTCTGGTCACCCTATTTGCAGCACACTAGGTTTGCCTCAAGGATACCTTGCCTATTTGAAAAATGTTTATCACTCACTATTCTAAACAAATTTCAAAGCATGTATGAGTTGCCAAGCAACAAAAGAAAGTTGTCTGCAGTTTTCTGAGTATGAGCACAGCAAATCGGGGTTGTGATTGCTCAATGTCACTCTACTTACTGATAATTTGGTTAATTATCTTCAAGGAAATGTCTGACGGTAAGACCACAACAGTAACTTCTGCTTCCACAATACAGGATCCAACCACGGTTCCTTCCTTTTCTTCTTTCTTCCTCTCCCTCCCTGCAACCTCCTTTTTCAACCACTGTAGACAACACCAGCCTCCTGCCTGTCACCCAGGCCTGTAACTTGGGCATCACCTCTGGATATGTCTACAATGCAATTAGACACCTACAGTGTTTAGCAGCTGTGTAGACATTCAGGTTGTAGAGTCTAGGCTCCAGCCTGAGCTCAAACGTCTACACCGGGATTAAACAGCCCCTTAGGACAAGTCCTTTGAGCCCAAGTTAGCCGGCACAGGCCAGCCATATGTTTTTAATTGGAGTGTAAACACAATTTGCTCAGACCTCTCTCTAGGTCCTCACATCCAGGTTATGTCTAAGTCTTGCTGATTTTTTCTTTATAACAACTCTAAGATCTGGCCTTTCCTATCCATTCACACAGCTAAAACTCTCATCCAGGCTCTCACATCTCTTGTCTTGACTACTGCAACATCCTTCTCTCTGGCTTTGACAAATTCAATTTTGCCCTGCTCTATCTATCCAGAATGCTGCTGCAAAGACCATTTCCTAGCTTGTCCCTTTAACAATGCCACCTCTCTCGTTGCATCCCTTCCCACCCTCTCATCTCTCATTCACTATTGGATTGTCGACTCCTGTCTCTGATTGGCCCATGATGCAGCCTCCATTGCCCACTTGTTACATTTTCAGTCACACACTTCCATGCCTTTTCCCATGCTGCCCCTCATGCTCGGGAGGTACTTTCTGTAAACATCCTCAAAGCGGATTCTTCTCCTTCAAATCTCTCCTTAAAACTCTCCTTCACCATGATGCCTACACAAACCTGACAAGTTAGGTTGCTGGGGTGCAGAGATCATTGCCTGCCATGCTGACCAGCAGTCTCATTGTTTTCTCATAACCCTTGCTATCTGTCTGTATCCATTTATACTGGTTTATTCTTATATTGTAAGCTCTTTGGGGCAGTGCCCATCTTTTTGTTGTGTGTCTGTACAGTGCCTAGCACAAAGGGGTTCTGGTCCATAAGTAGGGCTCCTAGGTGCTGTGGGAATAATAATAATAATGATAATGCATACATCTATCCAGGGTGAAAGTAACTTAAGGGACTTACTGGTACACAGGGCCGGTATCCTGAGCAAGGAGGGGGGACTCTCGGGGGAAGGGCGGGGCCTTTAAATCCCCGGGCCCTTTAAATTGCTGTCGTAGTCCTGGGGCTCCTGGCCGCCGCCGCTACCCCAGGGCTCTGGCAGTGATTTAAAGGGCCTGGGGCTCTGGCTGCTGTAACGGCAGCCAGGAGCCCCAGGCCCTTTAAATCATCGCTGGAGCCCCATGGTAATGGTAGCTGCGGTGGCGCCTGGGAGCCCAAGGCCCTTTTAAATTGCCAGCCTGGGGAAGCTGCCCCCTGCCAGTAGGGTCAGCTGCATAGCGGCTCTTGCCGGTATGCCGTACTGGACTGTGCCAGCTTACTTTCATCTGTGCATATAGCATCTAGTGCAATGTAGCCCCCAATCACAGTGGGGTTCTCTAGGCACTACTGTAATACAAATAATAAATAGTTTAAGTAACTGGGTGATGCACAGGACTCGGGGCTGGAGTCAGGATGCCCACACTCAGATACCACTAGAATAAAAATGAGAAAACTATACAGAGCGATGCCAATTAGGTCACCTGCCTTACTCACCACCCACATCCTCACTATATATTAGTGTTGCCTAATTATTAGTATTGCTGTAACACCCAGAGGCTCTAACTGAGATCAGCTCACACAAGGAGTCTGTGGTAAAGCTGGAAATTGAACCCACATCTCCTGAAGCCCAGCCCAGTGCCTTAGCCACACATCCGTTCTTCCTCTCACTACTAGGACCGTTTGAAACAATTTTCTTTCGGTCTTATTGTTATGCTCTGTCTCTGTATGGGAGCTAAACCACTCAGCCTCACTTTAAGGTCCTGAGTAGCCAGGCTACTCACCAGAGGGCACATCATTAATCGCATTCTAGGCCACCCCGCTACACACACACACACACACACACACACACACTGGTCTTCTTAGTTTTAATTGAAATGGATGAATTGTGAAGTGTCATGCATGCTATTGGTGTAATAATAACTATTGTTGCCTCACACGGCCTGTCCCTGCTGATAGTCCTGATGCCACCATTTCCTGGGCGCTAAAGGCGTCTGCTTTTTGTCCTCCATTACCCATTGCCCATTGTAGAAAGGTGAAGCCAGGGGCATCCAGGACTGCTTGAAACCTTTATAAAATTCAAAAAAATAATTTTAATCCCCACTAGAGGGTGCAGAGAGTCAATAAAAGTCAACCACTCTCTACCCTATCACTGGTCTCATCTTGAAAGGCATTCTCCAAAAATAGCACACTCCAAACTGCCTAGCTTTCCTCCTGCAAATCCCTTCTTCACAGACATGTCTCTTATAAAGCCCTACATAGAACTCCAAGATTACGCTCTGTATTTGGGTTTGTACTATCGCCCAGTGTATTAACAAGGCCTGAACTGTTTTCTCTGTGCCTCAAGTAAATTTTAAAACTTTCTTAGGCAGAGACCATCTCACTCTTCCTATATGTCTGTTACAGCACGGAGCAGAGGCAACACTAGAATGACATTAATAATGCCCTTATTGAAATGTCCTATATGAATTAACAGAAATGTCCTTTCTATAGGTGTCTGGAAACATGGAATTTAATAGGACATCACATCCTTTCTATATGATAGGATGGTTCAAAAACTGTATAGAAAATAGATAATTCTCACTGCAATTTTGTTGGTTTTTAGAGTAATTTCTGCTTTGCAAAATTATGGCTTCACACCCCCCATTTCAGGTTTCTGAACCTTTGACCATAAACTAGGAGTCTCCCATTACTATGGATCAAAAATCCAGTGTCAGTGAGCAAATTATTTAGAAGAGTGTATGATGCACATGCAGCCTTGATTTCTCTAACATAAACACATGGCAGCATGAAAATTTAAAAACAAACCCTATCAAAACAACACCCTCTATTGCACAATTATCTGTCTGGGGAAAGGATGAGACAGAATGAATCATACATGATTCAAGTTTGGTCACATAGCTTGATGCACTACTGGAAGGCATTCAGATGCTACAGTCATGAGGGTGGTATAAGATCCTAGACAGAACAGAATGTAATTCACCCAGAAAGCTTGCAAGAAAATCAGGAGTGCAGTAACCTATTAGTGAAAAGAATCCTCTCTCTGCAGTCCTAACTTGTCAGTCAGAAAACAGTACTCCAGAATATCTAAATCTATACAATCCAAATAGGAATGATGAACCAAACAACAGTATTCATTATTTTTATGTTGTCATTTATTCTGAGACATGTAATGAATGTAATAATAATAAATAATAATAATTATATATATATACACACATACATATACATACACACATTTTCAATAAAGATTTCAAAGTACCACAATCAAAGATCATATTATCTTATTTCACCAGGAAAGTACCTGAATTCAATTTTTTTAAAAGGATCTAGATTTATTCTAGAAATAAATTTGGTGCAGGCAGCAATACTGAGAGAGGTTAAATGGTAAAGAAAACTAATTTTTTAAGGCAATATGAATCATAGAAAAAGAGGTAGTGTTTACACGTGATAAAAATCACAGTTGTAATTTTTTCCTTACAGAACTGATGCCTACAGGCTAATCTACGCCACTGCTGATGCCCCAATATTATACAGTGATGGACATATTCTAACTGTGATTGAGTTGGAGCCTGCAATTTCTCTAGGTCTTGCTTGTGAAATGAAGATGAGAGAGAACGCCATCTGCCCCACACTAAGCAATTGGTAGTATGGCCCTTGAGCTACTGCCAGTAGGCTTATAAGCCCTAAAGTGACACCCTCCAGGTAAAAATCACAGGCCAAATTGCCATCTGGTGTAAACTGGAGAGCTCCATTATAGCTAGGGCTCCAGTTTAGGCCAGCAAAAAGACTGATCCCGGATATATTCAATAAACAGATTTTCCTACCTACGTTTCTAAGATCACCTTAGAGTAATACAGTTGAAATAATTTTAAAAATCTAATTAAACTGTAGCTATTTCTATTTATTGTATGCATTTGTCAGCTTGGAAAATAATAATAGAGCAATCATATCATTTTTATTTGTAGCCGGTTGCCAGTAAACCAAATGTGAGGTGTTCAAAATCTAGATCCAAAATGTGGGGGCTCCATCTCCTCTGTATAGTTCCTGGTCACTTTGACATTCAGATTCTTCTGCTTTAATATAAGACTGCAGTATTTCAGTTGCAAACACTGATAGGAGACCATTTGCTTCTTTAAAAAGCTGTTTCCACTGGATTTTTTTAAAATGGTGTAAATATTAGTCTTAAGTTTTGTAAGAGCCAGATTTTAGGGTCAAATTTGATCTGAAAAATATATTAGAAAATTACTAGTCTGCAAAAACTCAAATGCTCATTCTCATGCAAGATGTATATAATGACAATAACACCATTGTGGCTCATTTAAGTACAAGACGTTTTTAATCTGAATGTCTTCAAATCTATTTTAGGTACTTACTTGGCCCTCATTACCACAGCATCTGAGCAATTCTCAATTTTTTATGTACTCACTCTCACCTTCACCCCCTCACTGTTACCAACACAGCACCATGATTTTTGTCTGATACATGTTGTGCCTTAAAGTCACTTACAATGCTTGTGGCGTTTTTAACACTTTCATTATGTGGTATTGCCAGTGAGTCCTTTTCAGTCTTTTCTTTTCTTTGGTAGGTTACTCTTTTAGGAACAAACAAGAAAACGTACCTTCAGTTTGTTAGTTCAGCAGAATCAAGAAGTGCTTTTTTCCCTTTTATCTGTTCGCAGAACTATATTAATTGACAGCTTAATTTCTTTTTCATTTAGGAATACAGACAATTATTTAACCCTTCCACATGTTATCTGAAGTCAATATTAGTCAGATTAATAAACTACGCATGCCACCCTTTGAAACAGCCTATCAGGCTTACAGCTAATGGAATGTAAAGTGATCTTAGGGTTCTTTAGAACTTTCAACATTTCTAAGCCATAGGAGGTACTTTTCATGATAAAATTCTGAGCAAGGGCTGAAGAGTATGCATGGCTCTCTCTCTCCTGTTTTACTCCATTTAGACTCCACCTGCTGGTTGAAACTGTTAACTTCATTTCTTCACATTAAGCAAGGATATTAGCCGAAAGAAAGGAAACTATTTCCCCTCAGTCTCTAAATCATATAGATCAAGATTTTATAAAGTGACTAGTGATTTTAGGTACCCAACTTGTGACACCTTAGAGGGACCCAATTTTCAAAATCAATAGTCACTTTTGAAAATCTTGGCTACACTATCCAGGAATATTCTGAAAATTCTATGGGACTGAGGAGGAGGAAGAGAGTTATAAAAATAATCATGAATTTGTTAATGAAGTTGCGAGCTAGTAGCTTGAGTAACCAGGTGTTTGTATCCAAAAAACAGAATGCCATCTTGTGCCAAGTACATTTTCCCCAAATGTATTAAATATAATTTTTTAGTGATGTATATATATCAGATACATACATACGGAACACATGATATATACATATGTTAGTGATGGTAGTGTGTTTATTTCAGGGTGTTGACACATAGGTATATATATTTGGTGTTCCACACACATGCATTTTTTACAAGATCACACATTGAAATTAATTTGTTTGCATTCGAGATCAATTTGGATTTTCTAAAATCTTTTTTTTCTTTCAAAAAAGGAAGTTCAGTGGAAAAATAATCTATATCAAATTTTCAAAAATGTTAGGCATCCAAAATGCACAAGTAGGTGAATTTGTTTGTACAAATAAGCAATTTGCATGTGCAATCATGGTATTTTAGCATCCATTTGCACACATCTCATTTCTGAAAACTGGCCCTATGTTAGAAGAACATTATCGTGCTAATGAGATATACAAGATTGACAACTTGAAACACACATCTGTCAGGAAATTTAGAAGTTGATTTAAAGGTATTTACCAGAGCTATAGGAACTACACGCAGTGAATAATTTAGTTTAGTTATTTTTTCTTTAAAAAAAATAGACTAGATTTTAAGTGTTACATATTCAATTATTCAATGAACAGTTTTTATGTGAACATTTTTCAACCTATGCATTGTTTGCAAACTATTTGCCATCATTATTAGTTTGAGTATTATTTGTTTTTCATAATTCAAACTCTGGGATTGGTCACCACAATCACATGGGATTGTTTCTACTGTATGCTTGGTTGATTTTCAAACCCTGAAAGAACTTTCAAGATGGCCATATGAGATGTGAGATGGCCACATGAGATAAATTGAGATAGATGGTTGTTCTCACTGATATTCACATCATTTTCTGAAAATATTCTTACAAACAAAAACTTGATCACATGCATTTGCAGAAAGGAAATAGGAGAGGCCGTATACCCCAAAGTGAATGCGAGGGGTTAATTCAAACAAGCAATCACAAATACTTTGCTGGTGCATTAACCTAGCTCTTGTATTTACACTATGTATGACATACGCCTACTCATCCCCAATATGCCAAAGACATGTGATAATAAGACATAAATTGAAAAAATATTTCTCCATCTGTCCTCAATAGCTGTTTGCACAGATTCACCATGGTGACATTCCCCTGTCTTTGTAACAGGTGGAACAGCACAGGACTAAGTCATGTAGGATGGTAGGGACAAAACATAGGACAAGGGGCAACTTTCCCCGATGATGGACAACAAACATACTGCGTTGCTGAAGTGTAGCACCCTGGCTATCCCACCCAAAGCAGGACATATAAACACTCTACTATCGCTAAACCTATGGGAGAATTAACACAGTCGTTGGATAGCTCCAAGAGAGTAAACTCTTTTAAAACACAAGTTCTGAACAGGTAACAAGGCACCAAGGCTTTTATTCAGAAATAACTGGTTGTGGTTCATACCCTGAGCCATCTGTTTGCTGTCAGCCCACACAGCCTATTTTGAATTAACAGTGCAATTTATTGGGGCCTGCTGACCAGTTAATCAGCATTGCTAAAAGTTTTAGCTGGCAAGAGATGTTGGGCAGTGCAGCACAAGTGAATTACTCAGGTAAGAGATATTTCAACCCCTGCTTCCTTTTGTTTTAATTAATTTTTTCTTGTTTCCATATAATTTGGAGGGGTGAGGGGAATCTGCAATCACCAGACAGACATTTCACGACATCCAGATTTTTGGAGACAGGCCAAGAACAGCACCAGAGCTTTACATATAGATCATGTCATCTCATTTATATTCATTAATGCAGCTCTTTCCAGTCTTTTAATATGAAGTCTTTATATAGATTTTTAGCCTCACCTATAAGACATCTACATAGAGGGTGATACTTTGGATATCATTTGTACAGCTATACGAAGGTAACAGGAGTGTACAGTACTGTGATGACCTCAGGTTTCTTTTGACCCAGTTTCGAATACCTGCTGCCACCAACAAGCTTCTCACTTGGAAATTTTATCTCAGGGCACTTCTCCCTCTTCAACTTTGTTACAAGAACTCCGTCGCCAGGAGCAGGAATCCTCTGATAGGCATGGTAGGTGTTCGAAGGCCACTGAAGAGATCCCCATTCACTCCAGCTCCACTCCAGACTGAATGAACTAACTTGTAATTTATTATTTACGATTTACAATTATTTACAAACCTACAAATGAACTCTGGTACTGACCATCTGGCAGTGCCCACTGGCCTTTTCAAGCCCCAGAAAGTCCCATTTCATACCTCAAGTTCAGGCTTCCCTTTCATATACAACAGAGTCTGATGTTCTCCATATCTGGTCTCACCACCGTCGTCTCCACTATTCCTCCACTCTTCATAAGAACATAAGAACATAAGAATGGCTGTACTGAGTCAGACCAAAGGTTCATCTAGCCCAGTATCTGTCTATCGACAGCGGCCAATGCCAGGTGCCCAGATGGAGTGAACCTAACAGGTAATGATCAAGTGATCTCTCTCTTGCCATCCATCTCCACCATCTGACAAACAGATGCTAGGGACACCATTCCTCACCCATCCTGGCTAATAGCCATTTATGGACTTCACCACCATGAATTTATCCAGTTCTCTTTTAAACGCTGTTATGGTCCTAGCCTTCACAACCTCCTCAGGTAAGGAGTTCCACAAGTTGACTGTGCACTGTGTGAAGAAGAACTTCCTTTTATTTGTTTTAAACCTGCTGCCTATTAAACCCCCCAATACCATTTCCAGGAAGCAGCTTCCTAAATGGTGGGGCAGCAGCTGTGCCCCCCTGAGGCAGCATGGCTCAGCACCGCTGTCAACCTGAACCTGTGTCTAACAGGCACAATTTGGACCACAATCCGTATCTCCCCATCACAAACAAGTTCACACTCCATTAAATTAATTCTTTCCATGCCCCTTAATCTCTCCAAAGAAACAAATATATCAAAAGAAACAAAAGAATCTTCTAGGATTTGATGAATTTATGGCACTGTGTCTAATCCCAGTACATTAGCCTTCAGTAAACTCTGTGTCCTTCGTTTTTCTGTGCCAGTTAGTGACATTCATGTCTGCAAGAAAGGTCTTGCCTTGTTTCAAGACTGGTTTGCTAAATTCATGGGATGAATGTGAAAACCTTCCAATTTCATTGCTAGCACTTTGTTGTGGCTTACTGCAATTATCTTGACTCTCTCATGAGTTACATTCTATCAAATACCTGATGTCCAGCACTGATTTGTTTTTTTTAGTTTACTATTGCTGAGAAAGGTGATCTGATTTTGCTCTTGCAGGCAAATAAATGAGTCAGTTTTAAACAATACTTTTTTATTTGAAATGAAGTAACTCAGAGCTCACTGTGCCTTAACTAAGCTTAACGGTTCTCAAAATATTTCATATGAGGAACCACATTTTGATACACATTGTCTCCTTGATGCCTCCCTTTGCATTTGCAATCACTGAGACTCTCTCCTCTCATTTGGAATCAGATAAAATCCCTGTGGCAACTTCAGCTATTGCTTACATGGAAAATTAATGTCAGTAAAGTAATATATTTTAATAGGATTTAGCAGCTGAAATAAGAAGTATCAGCTAGTACCATGTGACCATCCAGCTTTCCACAGACTGTCCCCAAGTGCTTGGCAGGCCTCCGTGGATCCATGGGCCACAATTTGGGAACCTCTGACTTAAATTATTATTAAATGCTGGCTCTTATATCCTATACTTTTTTTAGCACAACATTGGAATAGTACTGAACTTTTCCCTGCCACTTTACATTAAAAAATATTTATATAAGGAACTGATTTTCGATACATGCCAGCACACGAATCTCTCTGCTATATGTGAAACTTGATTCAGGTCATGTATGTGTGACTGAACATAAGAACGATAAATATGGAATGCCCTGCAGATGAGAGACAATTCTTTATTTTTTGTGCTCCGATCTCAGTAAGAACAGGCCTCTTTTGCATTGGCTATGAGGCCAGCAATTAGACTTCCTGGTGCCAGAGTGTCAAACTCATTGTAATATTGCCACACATTTGTATAAGAACATAAGAATGGCCATACTGGGTCAGACAAATGGTCCATCTAGACAAATATCCTGTCTTCCGACAGTGGCCAATGCCAAGTGCTTCAGAGGGAATGAACAGAACAGATAGTCATCAAGTGATTCATCCCCTGTTGCCCATTCCCAACTTCTGGCAAACAGAAGAAATAGCTACCATTGAATTTTCCCCTTACTATTAATAATAATAAAACCTAGCTCTTATACAGAGCTTTTCATCAGTCGACTTCAAAGCACTTTACAGAAGAGATCAGTATCGTTATTTCCATTTTACAGATTTATTGCCATTCATCAGAGATCTTATTGCCATGTACGGCATTCAAAGCACCCATCAGCTGCATGAGATACTTCACTGACTTTTTTTAAAATGTGTCAAATATGTCACAGTTGTTTCTAATTTTCAGGATTCAAAATGGACCCATTTTTCATTTCTGCAAAATATTTTGATTGAAAATGTTTATAAAAGGTGTTATCAAAGTGGTAATCAATACTGTTCATTTTAGGAAGAAACATAGTCTTGATAGACAAAAAAATACTGATAATTATTTTGATAGCTTTTTCCAGAACATTTTCAATAAAAATGTCATGAAAATTTTCAAAAAAAATTTGTATGCCAAATATTTCATTTGGGTGTGGGGGGGGGAGGGACGGAAGAGAGAGGGGGAAGAGTCTCTTTTCCAATAGAAAAACTTACCGTAGTTCAAATTTTTTTGTTTTGTTCTACTCATAACTACGTCTATCTACCAAGCTGAGGAGGTAGTCCTCAGTGGGGAATAAGAAGGCAACAAAATGAATAACCTCTATAACAAACTGCATCTGAACTAAATACAATATGGTAGCTGCCTCCAGCAACAGCAGGCTACTAGAAATGTAAAGTGGAGAGCACTGTAAACCTAATCGATTCACAGATTTTAAGGCCAGAAGTGACCATTAAGATTACCTAGTCCAAGAGTTCCCAAACTTCAGGGGCAGCTCTAGACATTTCACCACCCCAAGCACGGCGGCATGCCGCGGAGGGTGCTCTGCTGCTCGCTGGTGGACCTCCAGCAGGCGTGCCTGTGGAGGGTTCACTGGTCCCACGGCTTCAGTGGAGCCGTGTGACCAGCGGACCCTCCTCAGGCATGCCGCCGACGGCTGCCTGCCTGACACCCTCCCGGCGACCGGCAGAGTGCCCTGCGGCATGCCGCCCCAAGCATGTGCTTGGCATGCTGGGGCCTGGAGCTGCCCCTGCCAAACTTGGTTCGTGGCTTGTTCAGGGTAAGCCCCTGGCGGGCTGCAAGACACTTTGTTTACCTGAGCATCCGCAGGTACGGCCACTCGCAGCTCCCAGTGGCTGCGGTTCACCGTTCCCGGACAATGGGAGCTGCTGGCTCTGAACATTGTATTTTGTAATGGCATTTGCACGTTGCATTGGGGGCATTTATACGTGATATTTCAGCAGATTTTTGCAGTGTAATAAAATCATATCAAAACCTCCTACATTAGTATAACAAACATATACAAAAATCCAATGATGACAAAATCTCTAAAGTTCAGAATCTGGACAAATATCCTAAAATGCAGATCCTATTCTGAGCCTAGGGGATCTTCCACCATACACAGCCCTTCCCCCCATTACAACCATACATCCGCCGCCTTTTTTATCTTAGTGTAACGTTCCCATTGCTATCTCCCCATACAGTGTTAAAGGGCTAGATGCCAATACCCTCAATTCAAGCTGAATAGCTCCTTATTCCACAAATAGTCCCACTGAGGTCAACAGGAGTATTTATGGAGTACTGATGCTAAAATGTTCATAGAGTAAAAGTTGGAGGCAGGAGAGACTGTAGATTATAGATACTTTAAATAGATCTTAGAGCTCTGGATAGATGCTTTTTAGCAATATAAATCTAAATATATACACAGCAAAATAAGCAGAGGGAATAAAACTGGTTAAGCCCTACATTTGGTTGATATTTGAGGCATTGTAGTGTTTCCCAAATTTTTGACAATTGTGTTTAGCCTCCCCCTACTCCCTGCCCTTCAGGCAAATTAAACCCAACGTGCTCCTCATGTGTTGTTAAAAGAAATCCAAAATGAATGGTCACTCAAATAGATTGGGTAGATCTTCAGAATATGATGATTTATGTTTTGATGAGATAGTTAATGCTGACATTTAAATGAATATCAGTGGCCTTTGAGTTGACATTGACATAAATGGGGAAATGCATAACTCAGTGCCACTGTTTCAGGCTCTCTGCAGACTCAGGAAAACATCACTGCATCGGTTACACTCAGGTTATGTTTTAAAGGTTTTCTTCACACCCATAACAGCTAGAGTCTCCCTTTAAGAAAATTGAAAGATGAAAACCTACAGAACAACTGAGATGCCCATCTGCATCATCCTCCAAGCGTTGTAAAATGCTGTTGGATTGCTATCAACTCCCAACAGAAAGTCATTGCTTGGCTTTTTAAACATTGGCAATATTAGTACTGTATAACATCATGCCAATAGCAATTTTTTACTTATTTTTTTAAACTAAAATTTGTGGGTCACAACAGCAGGTTGGGATGGGCAGAGAGAGGCACTGGGAGCATGAATTCTGTTCTGTCTGAGGGAGGAGATGCTTCCTGGGTAGCATTATCAGTAACAAGAGGGATGAGATTGGGATGTGGATAAAATGAGAAGATGGGGGATGTGGTGGGTGTGGATTACAGTTACGGCAAAGTATGCTGTATTCTTGGCCATATCTGCAAAGGCACTGCAGACAGTCTAGGGATGTATCTATGTCCTTATTGAAGTTAGGAGACTGAACATCTTTGTGAATCTGAGCCAAGGTGCCTGGCTATGCATGATCGTGGTATTTTCTTTAGCAGGGAGTCTTTGTCAAGAAAGACCGAATGTATTATTAGTGTTTGATTTACAGTAGCAGTCAGAAAGTGCAGTCGTATCAGGGTCTCCTTTGGCTGTGTTGTACATATATGCTAAAGTAGTTAAGCTGTGGAACTCATTGCCACAAATTATAATTGGAGGACAAGCGCTTAGCAGGATTCAAAGAAGGACTGAATATTTATATGAGACCATTCAGAGTTATAACAGAAAAGATTTTAAAACTCCAACAGTTTGGAAAGGATATAAACCCATACACTTCAGGGCATAAACCAATCTTTAACTGTTGAGGGTTAGGAAGAAATTTTCTCTATGGGCAGCTATTAAGTGCCTTCTGCAGGGCTCTTATACATTTGGTGCTGGCTAATGTTGGATAGAGGACACTGGATTAGATGGACCATGAGTTGAATGTTCTTGTGTGTCCTGGCCCAAAGAGCTATTGGCTGGCAGATGGCATGTCTCTAATATGAGCCACGGAACCTTGCAGCTAGCAGTGTCTGCCCACCTTAGTCCAGCCCCCACACCACAGCACCAAGAAGAGAGGGTGGGAGGGCTGCCTGCATGCTATGAATCCTGTGAGCCTGCTCCTGCTCTCACAGAAGGCAGTAGGCATTTCGATGCAAGAGAGAGGAAATGCTCTGGTAAAACAGTCGCAGCAGCAGGACGGTAAACTGTCTCAGCAGGCTGTCAAGTGTTGGGTATCTCATGTGACGGTCAAGGGGCTCCAACTCTCCACACCTTAATATCCCACTGGCTACACACAGGCAAGGTAAATTCCACTGCAGTTGCTCCTTCTCATACTAAGGGCCATTGAGGTACCTGCTGAGCCAGCAGCTTCTTTGCTCCCTGATCCCCATACAGCAGCAGTCAGGATGTGGGAGGGAGCACAGCCAGGAGGAGGCAGCAAGCATGGGCCCCAGGTGCATTCAGCTGACTGCACACAAATGCCCAGCAGCCTCCGTACCTCCCCCAGGAATGCAGCCTATTGACTCCTGCAGCCATGAAGTTATCACTCCATCAGGGTAGCATGTGGGCCTGGCAGTGCACGGAGGGGGCAGATCCTTTTGGGAGGCCTGTGCAAGGAAGGGGGAAGTGGGTTCCTTGTATATGGCCCCCTCCCATTGCACAAAGACCTGTCACAAGCTGGAAGTGGGATAGGTAGCAGCAGCTGGGGCTGGGCAGTAGAGGGGCAGGTGGCATTGGGAGGGGTGCATGTCACAGGCACAGACAGGATGGAGGATGAAGGGAGGTTTGCCCCCCTCCTCTCTGTGCTCCTGAGCAGTAGGACACAACTGCAGCCCTTGTGGTACATCCTGTCCCCCCTAGTGCAGCACTTCTCCCCTCCTAAGCACTTCCTAGGCTTCAGGACATCAAGCAGAGAATGAGACTGAGACAGAGCCACAGTCCTACCTGCCTCTCTGTGCTGACCAGTCGGTGATGCAGTAGGGAGCAGGCAGCATCCCAGGAAGAAAGGCAGCAACAGGCACGCTCCCCTTGCATGACGACAAGGTACACGCAGACGTGTTTGCATCGCTAAGGCAGAATTCCTCTTGGGAGCTGTGCGAGGAAACAGGAGGTGCGGGGCAGTGGGGTGGCCAGAGCCACCCCGGGTGAGGGTGTGTTATCATGTGACTGTGTGGGAGAGAATTAGAGACACTTTCTTCTAACACTGAACAAGGAACTTTATTCAAATAAGGAAACGTTTTCACTCAGCTTCACTGTAGCCTTCTGCTTCCAATCTCCCCAGCCTTTTTAGTAAGGAAGCCAGACAAGATTTAAAGAAACCAAGCACACTGTGCTGCAGCACAAGGCGTGGGCAGCGGCAAGGAAGAGGGAGAGAGGCAGTCTTGTGGGGAATGGTGCTCAGGCACTTTGCTGTGTGCGCCACACCATATTAGTGAGGGAATTCCTCTGCTGCGCTGACAGCCTGGCTCTGAGTGGGAGGCGTTGTCATGAGGACTAGATCGTGCACTACAGACTTTTTCAGATGATGGAGGGGAAGAGGCAGGGACAGGAGGGCACAGGGTGCTGGGCAATGCATGCTGAGTCAGTCACAGCAAGAGGCTGGGGGAGAATCCCTGCAAAGGGAGGCACAGAGGTGCTGAATTAGGTCCTGCCCCAGGGGAAGGGGGTATATAGGACAGGTCTGTATTGCAGGGAGCAGCAAGTACTGCTGTGCTCGCCCCCCTGCATGAGAAGCAGCAGGAGATGGCACTGGGGCTCTGTGTTTTGCCCGCAGTGTAGGTGGCAGGCAGGAAGAGAAGCAGCTGGAGAGGGTGTTGGTCTCTGCGGTGAGCTGCTGCACATTCTGTGGGCAGGGGAGCTGTGGGGGGAGGGAGAGAAAAGAAGGGGGTTGGGGCCTCTAGGGTTTTGTAGTGAGTAGGGGAGCTGCAGGGGGAGAGGGAACAGGGCTATTCCAGCAATGTGATGGCTGTGGATAGGGTGTGGGGCGATGCAGGGGCAGGAGGCTCTGTGCACAGGGTGGGTGAAAAAGGAGGGTCCAGGACTCTGTGAACAGGGGGAGTGGGAGGAGGCTGGGTGTTCTGTGCATAGGGTGGGGAAGAGAATCAGGGGGCTGGGGGCTCTGTGCATAGGGTGTAGGGGGGAGAATTGGAGCAGGGGGCTCTGTGCACTGTGGGTAGAAACAAAGGGGCCCTGCACAGGGTTGGGGGGAGAAGCAGGGGGCTCTGTGCACAGGGTGGGAGGGAGAATTGGAGCAGGGAGCTCTGTGCACTGTGGGGAGAAGTAGGGCAGCTCTGTGCACTGGGGGGGGGGAATCAGGAGGGCTCTGGAGGGGCAGGGGGCTCTGTGCACAGAGGGGAAAAGCAGGGGGACTCTGTCCTGGGGGAGGGGGCAGGGGGCTCTGTGCACCATGTGAGGGGACAAGCAGAGGACTCTGTGCACAGGATGGGAGGGAAGAAGCAGGGGTCTCAGGTGGGCGGGGGGTCTCTGTGCACAGGTGGGGGAGAAGCAGGGGGACTCTGCACTGAGGAGGGGGCGGGAGGTCTCTATGCATGGGGGGAGAAGCAGGGGGGCTCTGTGCACTGAGGGGGAGAAGCAGAGGGGCCGCTCTGTGCACAGGGTGGTGGGGAGAAGCTGGGGGGGTGTCTGTGCCCTGGGGGGGAGAAGCGGGGCGGCTCTGCACAGGGTCGTGGAGAGAAGCGGGGGGCTCTGTGCCCTGGGGGGGAGAAGCGGGGCGGCTCTGCACAGGGTCGTGGAGAGAAGCGGGGGGCTCTGTGCCCTTGGGTGGGAGAAGCGGGGGGGCTCTGCACAGGGTCGTGGAGAGAAGCGGGGGAGCTCTGTGCCCCTGGGAGGAGAAGCGGGGGGCTCTGTGCGCTGGGTGGTGGAGAGAAGCGGGGGACTCTGTGCCCTTGGGGGGAGAAGCGGGGGGCTCTGTGCGCTGGGTGGTGGAGAGAAGCGGGGGGCTCTGTGCCCTTAGGAGGAGAAGCGGGGGGCTCTGTGCGCTGGGTGGTGGAGAGAAGCGGGGGGCTCTGTGCCCTTGGGGGGAGAAGCGGGGGGCTCTGTGCGCTGGGTGGTGGAGAGAAGCGGGGGTGGCGCCGCGGGAGAGGGGGCTGCTCTCTCCTGTGCTGGCGGCAGGCGGGACCGGGGACGCCGCACACCGCGGCCGGCGGCAGCAGCAGAGCAGCCCGCCCGGCTTGGCACAGGCGGGGAGGGGATGTGACGAGGCGCGCGCGGTGCATTGTGGGACTCCACCCCGCCGCTCTGGGATCGACTTGTTCCAGTTCACACGGCGTCGGGCTGAGCCCAGGGAGCGGAGCGGACGGACGGACCGGAGACGTATCGCGGCTGCTGCTGGGGGCTGCCCGGTAAGTCCCGGGCGGGTTCGCTCCGGGGCTCCGGCCGCCGCGCGGGTTCGCTGCCCGCGGGCTCCTTACCCGGCATGGGGGCGGGGGGCGGTTGCTCTGTAAGGTTCCCGTCTTGCCCCCATTACCGCCGCCGGGCGGGCTCGCCCCGCAGCGGGGATCTGTCCCGCGCTCGGGTTCGGGTCAGAGCGGGGTAGTCACTGAGCTCGCTGGCAGCTGGGGCTGAGGGGAAGAGAAAAGAGCTTCCCGGACCCCTTCCAGGGAGCAAATCCAGGGGGTTCCTAGCTAAATCCACCATCCCCTGGGCTCCCCTTCCTAAAACCAGGAAATCCCCTCCGTTCTCAGCAGGGTGGCGGCAGTGGGATTGTATTTGCATTGACTCCCAGGCAGGGGGATGGGATTAAGGTTGGAAAGACTCCAGTGAACACCCGGAATTGTAGTATGTTGCACAGTGATTTCAGTGAACCTGTATGTGTTGAAACAAGCTCTTCCCCCGGTTTCCTCCTTCTCCTTCCCACCGGGTCATTGGACAGGAGAAGATAGTGTGTAGCCACTGCCAAAAAGAATGGCTGAAGAACAGTGGGAAGACATTTTTGGTACATTTTGAGGAGACAATGGCACAAAGTTGTTTAGGATTGCAAAATGGGAAGGATGTAGCCTAGAAAGAACTAGCTGACATTTTAAAAACATAGAGGAACCTGGAAGTGGGAGAAGTAAATACTGTACAAGGAATGGGTACTGCACGCATTATTTTACGACTGTCACTTCTTTTAAAGCCTGTGCAAATCTTCCCAGCAAACACATCACAATCCATGCAGTGGATTACCCTCTGGCGAAGTGGGTATTCACCCAGGAAAGCTCATGCTCCAAAACGTCTGTTAGTCTATAAGGTGCCACAGGATTCTTTGCTGCTTTTACAAATCCATGCATTGTGCGCCTGGGTGTGGGTGTTTCTCACATGAGCTGCACCCTAACTGCATGTTCTGTATTGCATGCTGCGGGTGAATACAGGTTTCTCAGTCTCGGGAGTAAGGCATAAGATTTAACTGGAAAACTGAAGGGTATGCATACGTGTGTGTGAAGAAGAAAATAGGAGGAATAAATACACACAAATTCTGTGTATTTAATCTCACAGTAGTCTTTTTGTTTGCAATGCAGTCTTTAAAAGTAGCTTTTAGACTGCCCCCATTTATAGTTGTAGCAGACATTTGGGGCCAGATTTTGTTCAGTTAAACTGGTGTAAATCTGAAGTGATGCCATTTATATTGTTTTGTGGGGGGGGGGGGGTTGAGTTACATTTGAATGGTAGCACCTTATGGTTTCATATTTTGACCATTAGAATGAGTGTAGCAATTTTTCCTAATATTATAGTACGGCTGTCATGTAGCAACAGGTGTGTAAGGAACTTTACAGCTGAGGCACCTCCCCCGTTCCTAAAGGTTTGATCAAAATAAATGAGCCAAATAGCAAGTTAGTCTGTAATTAGAGAATCAACAACTGAGTTCTTATGCACAGAATGGAAATAAGAGATTTAGACATAAAACACAACAATTACAATTTCTCTGACAAGCCCATTTCTGTTGTTTTAAATGCTGTTGGTTACTAGAAGAATTTATACTGAGTAGACATTAGAAGCATATGTAGTCAATTACAAGACAATTTCCCTAGACTGTTGTTGTTTTTATTTTGATTTTTTTTTAAGCAGTTGAAGGAATTACCTTTAAATAATTTAGGGCCAAATTTTAATTCCAGGGCACTTTGTTGTTATGTTTTAACATGGCAAAAATGGTGTAAAAAAAGTGAAATCTTTTAGGCCACTTGAATTCCTAAGTGAAAACTTCATTTTAAATAAAATATTCTTTTGTCCGTTGAGTTGAATGCGAACTATACACATCAGACCAAATTGTACTCCAGCTTTACAGTGATGTAACAGAGGAGAATTTGACCAACTGACATTAACACTGGAAGGTACTCTCAGGTGTTCCTGATTTTAGCTTAGTGTTAGCAAAATTATAACTGCTACAAACATCAGTGTTTGGAAATCAAACATTCAAACATTTACATAAAAGTGAAAATAAAATTCTCTTGGTGCTGCAGGGCAAATTCCACTGAATAGCAGGGAGCTCCTTAAAAAGACCCTTTTGCTGCTGGACAGTTGGAATATTAACACTCCAGAACAGTAGTTGGAATCAAAATTTCCCTCTCTCACACAATAAGGAAAAGGTGATGTATATAGTTCACCCTACTATTTAAGGGCCCCGGTCAGTTCCCCTGCTCTGGGAGGAAAGGAGAAGGCCTCAGAATTTTAAGAGCTGTGTTGAGAAGAGGGGCACTGGCTCACTCAGAAATCTGGGCAGCATTATGCTTGGAAACAAGCATAGTGCTTTCCAGAGGTCTAAGTTGGGGAATGGGAGCATGACTACTCCTCCCCTTCTCTACTTGAGCATCCCTACTGGATGTTGCTAGGGTAGAACAGGAGGAAGAAGTGGTCCACGATTCCATCATCTTCTCCCTTCCCAGCCCACACTGGAGAGACTAATGCCAGCATTCACCTTATATAGTTCTTAACAGTCAAAGGAATTAAGTGTGAGGATCACATTGTGCCTGGCAGCTACTCAGGCAGGTCCTTGTATCCTCTCCTCCATTTGTGCACCTGCACAGGGCCATGCAGTTTTCTTATCTATTTTAAACTTATTCTGCCTCAGGATTTTGGCTGAGAAACATCCACATCAACTGTTTGTTGCATTTTTGCCGGCTTCCAAAATAGTGGTTGTGAGGAAGGAGTTTCTGAAACATTCTTTACCTGAAACACATTGTTTTTCTGGACCTATATCCCCAATTTTAAATGGTTCAATGATTTAAAGTCCTTTCTGTCTTAATTTTTTGCCTGCTCATGTACATACAGCATTTCTCTTCCAAGAGGCTTTTTTTCCTCCCAGTGTCAGCACTTCCAAGAGTGGTCAAGAGAGACAACAGTATATTTGCATTAGTCTAATTATTTGCAGCAAGAAATGCCCAGCTAGGAATCATAGCACACTGCTAATATAATTGACACAGCCGTATTTATTTATTAAAAAGGGAGAAGTTGCCTAAATATCTTGCAGGTTCGTAAAAAGCCCTTTTATCAGTATGCTAAAAATTGTGTAACTATTTTCATTCTTGCACACAAACTTAGTGGAAATAAAATGATCATTAGCGTTTTAAAAAAAAAAGTAAGTTACCTTTGTTAGAAATGCTTAGACACTTTCATTTGTTATGGAACCTCAATAAAATGGACAGCCATGGAGCGCTGTAGTTGAGGAGAATTTGTCTTGATAGAGTTCTGCTATAGATGAATCCATTTTTAACTGTATATTTTGATGTAATGTTTTTAGATGAGAAATTAAGTAGTAGTAGTGTATGGGGTTTATGCCCATTCTTATCACTTGATTCTTCCATGCTGATTGCTGCCTCTTCATAGGCCAAAGGTAAAAAAGTTACTGCCTCAATAGAGCACTTAGTTTCATGTGAAATCACATTGTTATATCAAATCATTGCTTGGTTACTTGCTGATATAACCCTATTTATTATTTGTATTACTGTAGCTCCTAGAAGTCTTAGTTAGGGACCAGGAATCCTATTGTACTAGGCTCACATATTAGAGACCATTTTATTCATGCTTTTAGACACTGTATTTTATAAAGTATTCCTAACTAGCTTCTGATTAGCTGAAGCACAGAGCAAATCTGCTGCCAAAGATTGTCAGAATGCAGTTTATCAAGAGTAGTACAATGAGCAATATATGGTACATCAGATGGAATGAGAGCATTTACATTGTTCCTTATTTGGGATGATGGAAAGAAAATGAATAGTATTGTAACAGAATTAATCTCTTCTGGAGTGAAAAACAAACATCTCTCTTTTGCCTTGATGCTGAGAGAAGGAAGGTGGGAAAGGCAAATGCCCCTGCTTCATCTTGATATGTACCCAGTTGCAGGAGAACATTATCCTGTGACAATATTCCCCTTGATATGCTTATATAAGAGCTAATGAAATCTGTCATCTTTGTTTGGTGAATGCAATTAACGTGGATGCAAGCATCTAATCAGACTAGTTACTGTCTCTGACCTGATTAGTATGAATGCTACTTGCTTGACTAAAATAGTCATTTAAGAGTCAGCACTTGATGACTGTCAGGGCTGGCCTTACCATGAGGCAACTGAGGCGGCCACCTCAGGTGCCAGACTGTGGGGGTAGGAGGGCGCGAGGTGCCACTAGGACCTAGAGTGTAGAAAATTGTGTCTGCTGCTGGTGCCTATGTATTCTCTCTGCTCTAGATGCACAGAGATGGTGGAGTGCTGTGCTGGAGGAAGGAGGGCACAAGAGACATAACAGGCAGGTAGGAGAAAAGGTGAGGATGTGAGTGGTGAGGAGATGCCTGATCTTAAAGTTAGTCAGAGTGAAGGTGACCTGGCAGCTACTGCAGCATCCATATCTTCATCTCACATGGATGTAACCATGCACATTCCCAAAGAAAAGTGTAGATCAGAGGAGAGTGTGGTGGAGGCACAAGAAACAGCTGCTGCTGAGTTTAGTTCCTTAAGTCTAGATGATCCAGTACTGTGGTCCCACTTTAGCAGTAGCCTGAGGGACTTTCTGGTACTGCATGGGCCATAGGAAGTGAAAAACTTCATGTTCCCCAAAGACAATGAAAAGAGAAGTTTCCATTCAACACATTACTGGCGTGAAATCCCCAATGGTGACAAAGTGGAGAGGCAGTTCTCATTCGTTGAACTTGGTGGTCAGTGATGCAGCATCAGCTTCTAATGATGCTGCTGCATTTTTTAATGTAATTCAAAGCATCTATGTATTTTTCTCTGCATCAACTCATCGATGGCAAATTTCGAAGCAACATCTGGGAACATCCTCTCTGATGCTGAAACTGAGTGCCACACAATGGGAAAGTCGAGTGGAGGCGATAAAGCCTATCAGACACCAAATTGGGAAGATAGATGATGCCATAGTTGCCATTATGGAGGATAATGCTATGACAGGAACTGTTCATAGGAGAACAGTGGCAGAGGGAAATGGAATCACCAGAAATGTACATAACTTCACATTTCTGTGTGGCTTAATGTTGTGGCATGACATACTGTTTGAAATAAATGTTGTAAGCAAGAGACTTCAGAGTGTTGACCTTGATATATCTGGAGCAATGGAACAACTTGACAAAGCAAAGTCATATCTACAGTCTTACCAGTTAGATGAGGGATTTCAAAATGTTCTGAAGAGTGCACAGAAGTTGGCAGAGGAACTTCACACTGAAGCTATTTTCCAACCTATTCAAGAATACAAGAGTCATCGAAGAAGAAGACATTTTGATTACGAGGCATGGGATAATCCCATAAGAGACTCCAAACAACAATTCAAAGTTGAATTCTTTAACTAGGTGCTAGATTGTGCAATACAGTCAGCTGAAGAATGTTTCATGCAGCTCAAGGAACACAGCAGAATATTTGGGATGTTGTATGATATTCCAAAACTTCTCACTATACCTGAAGAAGACCTGCACCAGAAATGCAGGGCACTAGAGACAGTTGACACATGATGACATGCGCAATATTGATGCGAGTGATTTAGGTGATGAACTGAAAGCTCTTTCAAGATACATTTCAGCAGGATCAACTCCAAAGGCTGTTCTGGAATACATTGCACAAATAAGATGATCACCCTCTTTCTAAATGCTTTTGTTGCTCTGCGCATACGTCTAACACTTCCTGTAACAGTTGTCAGTGTAGAGCGGAGCTTCTCCAAGCTGAAGTTAATAAAAACACATCTGTGCTCCACAATGACACAGGAGAGGCTGGTTGGCCTTGCAACCATCTCAGTAGAGCATGAGCTGGCCCAGACTGTGGACCTTCAGCAAGAAGCAGTTCAGATCTTTGTAACCAAGAAGGCATGAGGCACCACTTTGATTATTCAGACAGATAAAAATGCCAGTGTTTACTATGCAGACAAGAAAAGTTACATTTGCTGTTCAAGCGTTTGAAAGTTAAGTATTACTTAAAATTTTTGAACAAGGCATTTTAAGTTGTTAGTTCTCCTTTATTAGGGTAGGTAGCAGAGCAGTGCCATGAGAGGAGTAGGACAGGAAGAAGGCAGAATTGAGACCTTTCAGAGTTTTGGCCCAAGCTAAGGGGCATGGGGGCATCATTTGAGCTCCCCGCCTCAAGTGCCAAAATGTTCTGGGTTGGCCCTAGGGTGACCAGATGTCCCGATTTTATCGGGACTGTCCAGTATTTGCTTGTTTGTCCCGCATCCCGACCAGTGTTAGGTCGGGACACTGGACAAACAAGCAAAGGCTCTGGAGCCCAGAAGGGCTTGCACCCTCCCCTGCCCCGACTCCACCCCCTCTTCCCCCCATTGGATCCCTCCCCAAATCCCCACCCCCATTCCCGCCCCATCACTGCCCCATTAGCTCCCTCCCCAAATCCCTGCCTCTTGCCAAGCACGCCGTGCCCAGGAGATGCAGGGGAGCACAGGGCCGGGGAGAGTGAGAGTCCGGCCTGGCCCCGAGTAGGCTGGACTCGGGCGTGGTACCTGGAGGGAGAGTAGGAAGGCAGCCCGCGGGGCCAGGCGGGTGGGCAGCAGGACTCAGGAGCAGCCGCAGCTGCAGCTCGAGGAAGCGGCCAAGCTCGTGGCGCTCAACGGCTGTGACTTTGGTGCCCGGGCCTGAACCCCCCGAGCCTGGGCCTGCTGCGGGGACCCAGCAGCATGCACGCTGCGCCCAGCCCCTGGCCAGTTGTATCTGGTCTGGCTGCCCAGCTGGTGCAATCCCATGGCGGAGGCATCGGCAGCCCAGCCCTGTTCGTTCCCGAGCAGGATGGGGGGGCTGGGGCCTGCTGCCCCCACTCTGGGGCCGCCCGCAGGATTGCACCAGCTGGGAAGCCAGCCCAGAAGCGACTTGCCAGGGGCTGGGCGCGCGCAGCGTGCGTGCTGGGTACCTGCAGCAGGCCCAGGTTCGGGGGGCTCGTGGGCGCCAGAGCCGCAGCCACTGAGCTTGGCCAGCGGCCGCTTCCTCCGCCCGCGGCAGTGGGAACTGCAGCAGCGGCTGCTCCCAAGTCCTGCTGCCAAGATGGGGAGAACAGCCACCCCCTTACTCTCCCTCCAGGTACTGCGCCCGAGTCCTGCCTGCTCGGGGCCAGGCCGGACTCCCACTCACCCCAGCACCATGCTCCCCTGACTCTCCTGGGCTTCCCTCCAGCACTTGCGAAGGGAGGAGGAATCGGGGGTGGGGGATTTCTTTTTTTGTTTGCTCTGCTGCCATTTTTTCCCCCTCTGCTCCCCACCCCTCCCGTGTCCCGATATTTGACCTGGGTGATCTGGTCACCCTAGTTGGCCCTGAGGACTATTAATAGCAAGTTATCAGCTTGACCCTCTTACCAAACATTAAGTTAGCGTTGGCTAAACTAATGTCAAATGCAAAGTATGACAGCCACCTGTTAAGTACCTTTTTACCAAGATGTGCAATATGTAATATGATTTGTATGAAGCTTAGACTTTCAAACAAGGAAGACATCAGTATGTATCTTGAGTGTGTATTAAAAATGTGCCTCTGACTGCAATGTATACATTCTTCACATGCAGTGTTGAATTCAACCAAGAATATCCTAGACAGTTTCAAGCAGGAATTAAAGAAGCAGAGCTGAATTATCCTGACTTACATAGGTACAACTGAGCATTGAGGCTATTGCCCTCGGTGAACTTAAAGCTAATTCACACTGGTGTAGGTCAGAGAACAGTAAAGCCCATTGCTTGTGGTGTTCTTTTCTTTCTTTATTAGTTATTTTGATGGGGGGATGGAATCCTCCTTTAAGAGCTTGATCCACTGAAGTCAATGGGAGTCTCACCATTGCCTTTGATGGTTATTGGTGTAAACATTAAGCTTTAAGAAAATTTATGGCTGAACCACTGTCTGGTACATTAGTAGGGATCTAACTCAGCTAGTCTGTCTTTATCCTTGATCCAGAAGTATCTGTAATATAAATCACATACTTTTGCTCTATGTCAGTGTGTCACAGTTAGAATAGAGAGTTGTATTCCCTACACATTTGGGGAAGTTTGCCAAATATTGCAGTGGAAAGGCAGTGGAGAAAGAAGAGGAATGGGCCTGTTACATGTATTATCTGAATTTTTTTTCAAATCTTGTAACAACTGTTGAGCGCACTATGAAGTTCCTTTTGGTCAGTTTTACCTTGTGTGACCACAGACTAGCAGTGACTCAGCAAACTGCTGTAGGTTTCATGAAAGCAGCATTTCAGAGTTTGTAGTTTTACAGTCAAACTGTTTGTGAGCACCATGTAAAGTAAAATAGAATTTTCTTCAGCATCAGACCTATGGTCATTCTCTTTACATCTGTATTTTCAGCAAGTGTGTTTATGTTGGCCATTGCAAGTTAAATCCGTCCTCTGCCTCCTGCCCTCCAGCCTCTTCCAATCATGTACAATTTATACAATCTGATTAGCACAAATCCATAGTTAGAATGGAAGGGATCTTTTAAAACTTCGTCTTATTTTTATTCCTTTTATGTTAAGCAGATGCCAGAATAAAGGAGGGTATTAGAGCTTTAACTAGGAATTCCCTAAAACTTTTTTGCATTTACAAATTGAGAATTCCATGTATACATAAAACAAATAAACTCTTCCTCTGTGGCTTGCACTATATTTTTCTGATTAGGTAATCAATGGTTGTCTGAACACCTCACTGTACACTTATTTTTTGATTCTCAGTGTAGGTCCATGGTTACCATTAACGTTAGCAGGAGCTACTTGTAGTCATGCAGAGGTAGTGGTAAAGCAAGCATAGCATGGAAAAAACACTACCCATTGTGTATATATCACTAGTACTAAGATCCCATGCTGTCACATGGATGTGGCAGTTGGATTAAGTAATCCACCATCTGTGCATTCTCCCTCATACAGCCAATGAAACTGTTGCATGCAGGCTAGCTGTAGAATAATGGTGGTGGTTGGTTGAGTTATTTCTGATATCACAATGGTTTAGCACTCTTGGCATGGCCCAGATACTTGTCTTGCACAGGTTTACATCAAAGTCAAAATGGATGAGAATTTAAAAATTGAATGGTAACAGACCACAGATGCCAGAGCTGATCAAACTTGGCGATATTCCGAACAAAGAGAGCTCTTAACCGTGCTTGTAGCCGTTTCCATCACTTCACACTGACTCAGACATTTTAGGCTTCAGAGCGAAAATCCTAGACTCAGTCTTGTTATACACATTGCATCTTGAAGGTGCTTACTGCTAGCACAGATGCCTTGAATATTAGTACATTATTATTAGTACATTATTCCACTGAGCAAGAACTACAAGATGGGTTGGAAAGCACCAGCGAGGCTCTTTCTTGCTGCCTTTGCTCAAGCCCGATAATGGAAGTTGAATTGATAACTTACTGCCAGTTGTCATCAATCGTTAACGACAACCTTAGCATCACTCAAATAGACTCTCTATATCCGCGGACAATGACATAGGTACAATCTGTTTCCCCATATGAAAGAATGACTTTCATAACTCACATCTCCATCTCTCATGAGTTGAGTCATTTTCTTGGTGGTAGAAATAAAAGTGTAATGCCATGTGGTCCCATTGTGCTGTACATTGCAGCACTCTACCACAACAGTTTGTGAAGATCTTCAGTTTGTATTTTTAAAGCTCAGATATGCTATATGTAATGCCAATTCAGTCAAAATGTCAGAAAAATTCTGTTTTGCTACACACTTTACTCTTACGAATTGGGCTCCAAGTGTTAGCCACTCAGGACTAGATCAACCCCCACCCCGCCACTCACAGTAGAATCCACAGGGACACTAAGGAAAGGAAAATTGAGACTCTTTTCAGATTCCCTTCCAACCGTTCTGAAGGAGAGACTGCCCCATGGAGTAAGTTGCCAGATTGCATAAATCCAGAGATCGGAGCCACCTGCAGAGAGGTTTTCTGGGAACTCTGGCATCTATTTCAGTGAAGCCACATTGCCAGAGAATGGGAGCCAAGCTACCAGGGTTTCCATGGGCACAATTGTCCCAGCATCTCCTACATAGGGGGGTTTCTCAGCTCAGACAGGACACAAAATAAACCCTGAAGTAGTGTTGAGTTTTCCTAAGAAACTCCAGGGGGCTGCTGGGAAGATGTGCTCCCCTGTCCAATACCTCATTGCTGCTCACTGACCTATCCTGTTCCATGTGGTAGGGGTGAGACATGCACTGAGGTCCTACCCAAATTCTTCTGCCCGTTCGGTGTCAGAGCTATAGGAACAAATATACAGACACAACCATTTGGATTGTACATTTTTCAAAAGTTTCTAGAGGCCTGACAATAGTATTTGAAAATAACTGTTTGGCCAAGTATAAAAACCTCCCATATGCAAGCCTTTAGAGAGGTATAGCACATTTCAAACCATAAGTAGTGCCACTCTAAATTTCACTAATGACTAGAAGGTCCATTGCAGGTTAGTTTTTCTAATTGATTAACAGGAGGCAAACTGTAACCTGCTAAGACAGACTGGGCACTGAAGAGATAAAGCCCTTGGAGCCACTCCTCGTAAACTGCTGTGGAGAAAAGCAACAAAGAGTCCTGTGGCACCTTATAGACTAACAGATGTATTGGAGCATGAGCTTTCATAGGTGAATACCCACTTTGTCGGATGCATGTAGAGTAGATTGGCAGAATAAACTTCAGCCCAATGGGTGAAGTAGACTCCATGGAACATTCATATACCTCTGCCAATGGGAGGGTGAGTGGTAAGAATTTATTCAGCCCCAGCATTTTTGCAAAACTGGGAATTTCTGTTTCACAGGGGTCCCCTATATAGCCATGGAGGAGCCTATATTTTCCTCTAAATAATCACTATTTAGAAGCAAGGATAATACATAACAGGATGCATTTTTTCCACTTATTGTGACAGTTAATATTCAGTTTTCATTTATGACCATGCTTCATTATTAAATGTTCACTTCACTAGTAAATGTTCTGTTGTAGAGTTGGAAAAATGAAGTCCTGGTAGTATGGCATCTCACTCTCAGCTAAGAAATCCCTACTGAGAGACTGTCAGATGTTTGCATATTTTAAATTGTGTGAATCAGCAAAGTTTACCTGTATTTGTAAAATAGCTGGTATTTTGTTTTCCACCAATAGCTTTATTTGAAAACTATTTTACTGAAGATTCCAGCATAGAATAACACAAGCATAAATGTTGCTTTAATTGAATTAGAAGTGCTTCAGAACATGTCATATACTTTTGGGATTTCTTAATCATAGAATCATAGGACTGAAAAGGACCTTGAGAGGTCATCTAGTCCAGTCCCCTGCACTCATGGCAAGACTAAATATTATCTAGACCATCCCTGACAAGTGTTTGTCTAACCTGCTCTTAAAAATCTCCAATGATGGAGATTCCACAACCTCCCTAGGCAATTTATTCCAGTGCTTAACCACCCTGATAGTTAGGAAGTTTTTGCTAATATCCAGCCTAAACCTCCCTTGCTCCAATTTAAGCCCATTCTTCTTGTCCTATCCTCAGAGGTTAAGAACAACATTTTTTCTCCCTTGTCCTTGTAACAGCCTTTTATATACTTGAAAACTGTTATGTCCCCTCTTAGTCGTCTCTTTTCCAGACTAAACAAACCCAAGTTTTTCAATCTTCCCTCATAAGTCATATTTTCTAGACTTTTAATCATTTTTGTTGCGTTTCTTTGGACTTTCTCCAATTTGTCCACATCCTTCCTGAAATGTGGCACCCAGAACTGGACACAGTACTCCTAATTAGTGTGGAGTAGAGAGGAAGAATTACTTCTCGTGTCTTGCTTACAACACTCCTGCTAATACATCCCAGAATGACATTGGCTTTTTTTGCAACAGTGTTACACTGTTGACTCATATTTAGCTTGTGGGCCACTATGAGCCCCAAATCCTTTTCCGCAGTACTCCTTCCTAGGCAGTCATTTCCCATTTTGTATGTGTGCAACTGATTGTTCCTTCCTAAGTGGAGTACTTTGCATTTGTCCTTATTGAATTTCTTCCTATTTACTTCAGACCATTACTCCAGTTTGTCCAGATCATTTTGAATTATAATCCTGTCTTCCAAAGCACTTGCAACCCCTCCCAGCTTGGTATCATCCACAAACTTTATAAGTGTACTCTGTATTCCATTATCCAAATCATTGATGAAGATACTGAACGGAACCGGACCCATTGATGAAGATACTGAACGGAACCCACACCCCTCGTTGTGCCCTTCTAGCATGGCTGTGAACCACTGATAACTACTCTCTGGGAATGGTTTTCCAACCAGTTATGCACCCACCTTATAGTAGCTCCATCTAGGTTGCATTTCCCTAGTTTGTTTATGAGTATGTCTGTTATGTTTATTCCTTGCTTTCAATAAAGGCCATCTTTTTTTACACACCATAATTAGCCAGCTGGCAATGGAGACCACCTACTTCCACACTCACAAGGGCCCCTCGAGGGAAGAAAAATTATATTTCTCTACTTCTGCTTTTCAATTAGAAAATGAGAGAAACCAAAACCCACACAGCTTTTTTTCAACTTCCTCCCCTGCTTGTCCAATGCTTTGGTTTAGTAAAAACATGGATAATATTTTGTTAAAAATTTGATGGAGTTAGCATCTGTAGAATTGATGGAAACCCAAACTGAGACTATTGACTGTAAAAAAAAATTTGCTAATAGGGCTATAGTAGGTAGAAAAATGTTTATACAATTCCAAGGTGGAGCCGACAAAGAAACCACACCATTTTGCTAAGAGCATGCAATGAGACAGCACTTAGTAGATGGTGCTGTTTTAAATCCGATTTTGAAGTTGTTGTTTTAAATGGGGATGTAAACTAATCTGAGCAGTTTCCCAAAGCAACAAGGCCAGCTTTTGCTGTCATAATCACTGAGGAGCTGTTGTGGCAACTGGCTCCATTGGGTGGGAGCTAGCAGAAGTGATTTGATATTTTTTCCCCTCCGAAGTTGTCTGACTTTGTTTTTGAACAAAGTCAGTTTCATAACACTAATATAACCTGTGTCCAAGTGAATAGTCTAGAGCTAGGTTTTGTTTGCCTTCAGCAGACAGTAAAATACTCATTGATTTCACTCAGTCTTTCATGCAAGTATTGAATTGTTGAGTAATAGAGCCCTCTGTGAAGGGGGCAGGGAACGGGGATGCTCATTAGGTATTTAAAATAAGGTCTTAGTCATAAGAAGTAATCCTGATTTGAGACTGATGCAATCTGAAGCTCCGTGACTAGTTGAGATGTGAAAGTTGGCAAGGTGTGTCAGCACACATCAGAAGTCATATAGCCAGAGTTGCAGAATTTAAAAATATGGTTGGGTGAACCTGTTTTGCCTAATTTTGAACTCAGTCATTGTGTATTCACAAGTTTGGTACACATGTTATTAGGTTTGTGTTCCACTGTAAAGAGATTGCACAGAAATAAATAATCCAGTAGATGAACAGAATAAAAAATGGAGCAGAGATATGGGAGAGTGAAAAATAAACTCAAACTGTGAAAAAAGGAGAGAAAAAAATTGCACTGAAAAACTTCTCTAAAGGGTGCTCATTTGTGCCAGACTGGATTTGGGGCAGGAGATGGAAGGACTAGGGGCTCTATTGCTAATACACCATTGGTTTCTTTCTGGCTAATAAAATATTTTTTAAAAACTGAATCTCCTTTCTGAGAAAAAAAATCTCATTATGATATGTATATTCTGGGGAGCGGGGGTGCAGGGGAAGAAGAGAATCATGAACTGGTTTTACAAACCATTAGCCCAAGCCCCCAAAAATAGTTTGGGAGTCTGGGAGCTCTCAGACTCTATGAAGCTTTGCCTGTTTCTGTTTAAAAGGTATACCCTGGCAAATAACAAAAGGTAAAAAGGAATTTGTCAGAAGTAGCAGCAGCAGGTTTCTGTACCACAGTAAGCTAAAATACAGTTATCTGACATCTGTCCTGTGTATAGGCTAGTCATATTAGGGAAAGAAAATAATCAGATTGAAGTTTATCAGATTCCTGGAGTTGATGTCTTAGTGGTCTGAGCATCAGTTTGGAGATAGCTAGATTCCTGTGAGTTCATCTCATCCCTCTGTCCTTCCAAAACAACTAAGCTACAGGAGTTATAGTTCACTATGCATGGGTCTTTTGGGGAACTTAAAACTGAGTGCTGCTCTTCTGCAGGGACATAGAATCATACAAGTGAAGGGCTGGAAGGGACTTTGAGATTATCTAGTCCAAGGTTTCTCAAACTTCATTGCACTGCGGCCCCCTTCTGACAACAAAAATTACAACATGACCTCGGGAAGAGACCCTCCGCCCCAAAAGGTGGGGTAAAAGCCGAAGCCCAGGGCTGGGAAGTTGTAACCTGAGCCCCACCGCCCAGGGCTGAAGCTGACGCCTGACTCCTGCACCCAAGGATGAAGCCCTTGGGCTTCAGGTTCAGCCCTGGGTTGTGGGGCTTGGACTTTGGCTTCAGGCTTGGGCCCCAGCAAGTCTAATGCCAGCCCTGGCGACCCCATTAACATGGGGTCCTGACCCACAGTTTGAGAACTAGTCCATCTCCCTGTGCTGAGGTAGGACCTAGACATCTGTTGCTTGTATATCTGGCCTTTACAATAATTTAATCTGGATAGGCATTAGTGCAGGCAGTTACCCAGTTTTGTGCACACACAATCATGGTGCCGGGGTCCCTCCCCACTCTGAACTCTACCCTTAGCTGTATGTTTATGACACGCCCCCCAAATCATAGACTGTGCTGGACAGCCTGCTCCACACTGGCTGTGATTTCTTCCTGGAAGTCTAGGAGAAAACAGAATTAATAAGACACATGCACCTTTCGTTATACTACTGATTATGTAAAAACTAATAATATTTTTCACATTTCAAGGATGATTTTAACCAGTTGATTGTGGGAAATTTTCACGGGAGAGTGCATCAGCCACTTTGTTAGAAGCTCCTGAAGTGTGTGGTATTTTAAAATTAAATGTTGGAGAGAGATACTCCACTGAAGAAGTTTTTTGTTCTTGTCCTTGAAGGTATGAAGCCACTTCAGCACAGCATGGTTGGTTTGCAGGTGGAAACGCCGTCCTCAAACATATGGGCGTAGCTTCTTCAGCGCATATACAATGGCATAACTTTTTTTTTTGTTGTTGTTGATTGACCAGTGGCTTTCCCTCTCGGACAGTTTCTTGCTGAGAAACACGACAGAATGGAATTCCTGATCCAGTCCTTTCTGCATTAAAACTGCTCCCACACCACGCTTGGACACATCTGTGGTTACTAGGAACAGTTTGTCAAAGTCTCGGGCCCTTAGCACAGGGTCAGACATGAGTGTCGCTTTAAGCTGGTTAAAGGCCTAACATTCTTTAGTCCACTGAACTGCATTTGGCTGTTTCTTTTTGGTTAGGTCTGTCAGTGGGGCGGTGATTTTCTGTAATGCAGTACAAATTGCCTGTAATATCTGCCCAAGCCTAAGAAGGATTAGACCTGTTTCTTTGACTTAGGGACAGGCCACTTTTGGATAGCATCCACTTTGGCCTGTAGGGGGTTGATAGTTCCTTGACCCACCTGGTGTCCAAGGTAAGTCACCCTGTTGAAGCCTATTTGACACTTTTTAGCCTTAACAGTTAGTCCTGCCTCCCTTATGCGCTCAAAGACTTTTTGTAGATTCTTCAGGTGTTCTGCCCATGAATCAGAAAAGATGACCACATCGTCAAGGTGGGCAACTGCAGATTCTTCCAATCCCACTAGGAGACCATCTACAAGTTTGTGGAAGGAGGCAGGTGCATTTTACAGCCCAAAAAGGAGCACATTAAATTCATGTATCCCTGCATGGGTGATGAAGGCTGACCTTTCCTTGGCAGGTTCATCTAGCTGTACTTGCCAGTACCCCTTGGTTAAGTCTAAGGCAGCGATGAACTGGGCACGTCCCAGTTTCTCCAAAGCTCATCTGTGTGTGGCATCGGATAGTTGTCTGGGTGAGTTACAGCATTTAGTTCATGATAGTCCACGCAAAAGCGTATCTTCCCATCTGGTTTGAGAACTAGAACCACTGGAGATGCCAATGCAGATTACACCCATCTGTAGCATGTCCTGGATCTTTCGTTCTATAGCAGTTTTGGCTTGAGGAGACACCCGGTAGGGTTGGTCTCTAATTGGGTGAGCATTACTTGTGTTAATGGAGTGGTATGCCTGTTTGGTCCATCCTGGGGTGGCTGAGAACATTGGCACGAAGCTAGTGCACAGCTTCTTGATCTGCTGTGGCTGCATACATCCAAGGGTCATGGAGAGGTTCACTTCATCCACGCCACTGTCACTTTTTCCTTTGTAGTAGACACCTTCAGGCCACACAGCATCATCTCCTTCCCGGCCTGTAAACTGACAAACTTCTAACTCTCTGGAATAGAAGGGCTTTAGAGAATAAACATGATACACTTTAGGCTTGAGGTTTGAGGCAGGGGGTGCTATGAGATAGTTAACAGCTCCCAGGCGCTCTTGGACCATGAATGGCCCTTCCCATGACGCTTCCATCTTATGGGCCTGAAGCGCCTTCAAGACCCTGACCTGGTCCCCTACTTTGAAGAAACGCTGTCTGGCATGTTTATCATACCAGGCTTTTTGCTCTTCCTGACCATCTTATAGGTTTTCTTTAGCAAGGGCTAAAGAGGTTCGGAAGATGTTTTGTAGGTTGTTTACAAAGTCCAGAACGTTAGTTCCTGGAGAAGGCGTAAACCCCCCCCATTGCTGCTTCACCAACTGTAATGGCTCCTTAACCTTGTGGCCATACACAAGTTCAAATGCTGAAAACCCTAAACTGGGATGTGGTACAGCCCTGTAGGCAAAAAGCAACTCTGTAACACTAAATCCCAATCATTGGAGTGTTCATTTATGAATTTACATATCATGGCCTCCAAAGTCCCATTAAACTTCTCCACCAATCCATTCGTTTGATGGTGGTAAGGGGTGGCAACCAAGTGGTTCACCCCATGAGCTTCCCATGGGCTTTTCATGGTCCTTGCCAGGAAGTTAGTTCCCGAATCTGTAAGGATGTCAGCGGGCCAACTTACACTGGCAAAAATGTCTGTTAATGCCTGGCATACACTTTTAGCCCTGGTATTGCTTAGAGCTACCGCTTCCAGCCATTGGGTGGCAAAATCCATGAAAGTCAGTATGTACTGCTTTCCTCTGGGTGTCTCCTTTGGGAAAGGATCTAGAATATCCACAGCTACTCGCTGAAATGGAACCTCAATTATGGGGAGTGGCTGGAGAGGGGCTTTGACCTGGTCTTGGGGTTTTCCCACTCTTCGGAACACCTCACAAGACCAGTCATAGGTAGAAACATCTTGCCCATTCCCTCCCAGTGAAATGACCTCCCCAAACGGTCTTTGGTCCTGTTCACCCCGGCATGGTCACTAGGATGATCGTGAGCTAAGCTCAAGAGCTTTACTGGGTACTTAATTGGAACTACCAACTGTTTCTGAGGATGCCAGTCTTCCTGGTGCCCACCAGAAAGTTTCCTTGTATAAAAGTCCTCTTTTTACAACAAACTGGGATCAATTAGAAGAGCTGAGAGGCGGTGGGTTTCTCTGTGCCACCGTCCAAGCTCCCTGGAGGCTTTCATATGCTTCCTGTTTGACCTGGAACTGTTCCCTTGATGCTGGAGACATCAGTTCCTCACTGGATTGTGGACCGGGGCTTGGTCCTTCTGGAAGCAATGCAGGTTATGGGGCTGTTTCCATTGACTGTGAACCGCTCTCTGCTGGTGCACTATGTGGTATTTTAGGCTCTGGCTGAGCCTCTTGTGTAGAGTTATCTGTTGCTGCTGCCAGTGCCGGCTCAGTGGTGCCCTGTGGTGTTGGAGCTGTAGAAGGGGTTGCAAGCGCTGGACTCAGTGCTGGCAGTGGTTCTGATGCTGGCTGCTTTGCTGGTTCTGGAACTGGCTTTGGCTGGGTCTCTGGAACTGGTTCCACTACGACAGTTGCAGTTGTTGGCAGGGGATTCAGTTCCACCACCTCCATCTGGGTTTCTAGTAACACAGATGGGGCCCTGGTGGAAAGCTCAGGAACAGGGATAGGTGTGAAAGCTTGCTTAGCCTGGCTGCGGCTGACTATTCCCACCCTCTTGGCTAGCTTTACATGGTTGGCCAAGTCTTCCCCCAGCAGCGTGGAAATGGGATAATTATCATAGACTGGAAAAGTCCACATTCCTGACCAGCCCTTGTACTGGACAGGCAACGTGGTGTAGGCAAGTTTAAAGATTTTGACGTGAAGGGTAGAATTGTTACTTGGGCCTTTGGGTTGATGAATTTGTGGTCTACTAAGGATTGGTGGATAGCTGACACCTGTGCTCCAGTGTCTCTCCATGCTGTAACCTTCTTCCAGCCTACACTCACAGTTTCCCTTCACTCTGAGGCTGCCTGGAAGGCATCTGATCCTGAGGACCTTTGGTATGACTCCAGTGTAATGAACTGAAGTCTGTCGGGGTTCTTAGGGGAGTTGACCTTCACACAACCCAGCTCATTACATTTAAAACATCACCCAGCTGACTGGTCACTGGGGCGAGGTGGGTTGCTGGAGACGGTGTGGTGGGACGATAAGGTGTTTGAATTTTTCCCTGGAATATAGGTGGGGCCTTTGGCTGCCCCATGTGATAGGGTGTTGTCTTGAGTTGCCCCTTCTGATATCTGATCCAACTGCTACTAGTTTTTTTTCTTTTCCGCGACCTGCACCCATTTGGTTCCAATCTCCCCCACCTCAGTTACAGTTTTGGGCTTCCTATCTAGGATATACTTTTCTATTTTCTCAGGAATATCCTCTAGGAACTGCTCCATTTTCATTAAGAAAGACAGATCTTCCAGAGATTTAACACTTGCTCCTGATACCTAGGCATCCCAATTTTTTTCAGGTGCGTCAGGAAAATGCCACGTCCGGTTTCCACTTTAGGGCTCTGAACCGCCGACGGGCGTGCTTGAGCGTTAGCCCCATTCTGATTCTGGCCTTTTTTAAAAAAAACTTCATAACTGTTCATGTGTTCCTTAGGCATTTCAGCCGCCACCTCTGCTAAACGTCCGCTGAGCTGTGGTGTCAGCTCTACCATGTACTGGTCGGTAGAGATGCTGTACCCAAGGCATCATCGCCTGCCTTGTAGGTGGGGAACTTTCTGGGATGGGAAGCGGTACCCGAAGAAGGATTGCTAGGGTTGTGTGGTATATTCTGCTTAGCCCTTGCCTTTCTAACTCCAGTTCATGCTGCCTCTCTTTTTCTTGTAACTCCAGGGCTCTGTTGTGGGCAGCCTCTTCTGCCTCCATAGCTCTCTTGTGGGCAGCTTCCTGTGCCTTAATTTTCTAGTTGTTTTAATTTGATCAGTCTCTTATGTTTGTTCTCTTTTTCCTTTGCTTCCAGTCTAGCCAGCTCTAGTTTATTAGCTGTTTCACTGGTAGTCATGTTCCTGCTTTTTGTACTTAACTAGCCTTACCGAGAGCTATAAAGGAAAAAAATACTAGCTTGTGAATTCCCTTGTAGAAAGTAACCTACCGTGCCCTCGGGCAGAGACAGAAATCTTCAGCTTCTCACAGCTTAAAAACATCCCTTTGTTACAAGGACTTGATACCTTTGCCTCCAGGCCAAGAGAGATAAGAGCTCAATCTGCTTTCTAAACAGCCGAAAAGGGGGGAAAAAATGGTCCTTTTAAAAAATCCTACTGGGCTTTTGGTTTAAAATGATCTCTGACTCAAAATGATCCCACCGCTCTCTGCCACCATGTCAGGGTTCCCTCCCCACTCTGAACTCTAGCGGGACCCGTGGGGACCCATATGAAAGACCCCCTAAGCTTATTTCTACCAGCTAAGGTTAAAAAGTCCCCAAGGCACAAATCCTTCCTTGTACCTTGGATTGGGTAATGCTGCCACCACCAAGTGATTTAAACAAACATGTAAGGAGGGCCACTTGGAGCCCTGCCTTTCTCAAATATCCCCCCAAACCCCTACACCTCTTTTCCTAGGCAGGCTTGAGAACAATCCCCCTTTCCTGGGGAAGCTTGAGAATATAGCCTCACCAATTGGTACAGGTGAACATGGACCCAAACCCTTGGATGTTAAAACAATGAAAAATTAATCAGGTTCTTAAAGGAAGAATTTTAATTAAAGAAAAAAGGTGAAAGGAGTACCTCTTTAAGATTAGAATGGAAGATATTCGCACAGGCAATCAGATTCAAAACACAGAGGGTTTCCCTCTGGGCAAAACTTTTAAGTTACAAAAAGAAAACCAGGAATACCCTCCCTCTCAGCACAGAGAAAATTCACAAGCCAAAATAAAACTAATTCTAACGCCTTTACTTACTAAATACTTACTAACTTTATAGGAGTTGGATTGCTTGCTTCTTTGATCTTGCTCCAGCCAAAGACAGAACAGACAGAACAAAAGCCTCTCCTCTTCCCCCTCAGATTTGAAAGTATCTTGTCCCCTTATTGGTCCTTTGAGTCAGGTGCCAGCCAGGTACTTTAGCTTCTTAACCATTTACAGGTAAAAGAGGAATTAACCCTTTACAGAGTAAAGAGGGATTTTATGCTACCCTTAGCTGTATGTTTATGACACATGGTAACTGCACCTGCACATTAGCAGCATAATTATATATTGTAGTTTGAAAATCTAGCCAATGGCTTTTTCCATTAGAGTAGAGATTTGCTCAGTGCCTTTGGTCAAAATTTTCCCTCCCTTCACTCTCAAGCCCTGTTTTACTATGACTGCCATGATTCACCCCAGAGATGGCTGCATTCAGTAATATTTATCTATGGTAAAATCCTTTAGGATCTTCAAGGATGAGAGGAAGCTCTAGATGAATGTAAATAGTGAAAGGTCTGATTTCTCACCAGCCAATCTCTGGATCACTCATTTTGTATTATAAACAAAGTCATGACAAGTAAATGTCACAATTTTAAGGAGTATCCATTACAGAACAACTTGTAAAACCTTATATGGATATGTTTTAGGCACCTTTGATACAACTTTCAGATGCCAACTTCAAAGTAACAGTCGAGCATAACTAAAATTCAGCATATGACATTTTAGCAGTCAAAGAATCTGTTGATTTTGTCACTGATGAAAAAATGGTTTATTCTGGCATCTATGCAAAGAGTACAATAGTCCTCTGAAAGAATTAAGTATAGTATTCCTCACTGGTAACCTTATCTTTTCCTTTGTTTATAGTGTGCTGCTCTAGACCCAATATAGACAAAATGTCCAGCAGGGGTGGAAAGAAGAAGTCAACCAAGACTTCCCGCTCAGCGAAGGCTGGAGTCATATTCCCTGTAGGAAGAATGCTACGTTACATTAAGAAAGGTCATCCGAAGTACAGAATTGGTGTTGGTGCCCCTGTGTACATGGCTGCTGTACTTGAATACCTGACTGGTAAGTTTAATAGAACAATTCAAAATAGCAGCAGTGAGAATGAATAGTGCATAAATAGAATTACTACAATATACAAGCAATCAGAAAAAAATGGCTCTGCTGATTTATGAATGGCTAAAATAAGATCTAGTTTGGTAGTACTGTACCTATAGACCCAAACTACCAGGTCCAGACCTAGATCAAAGTTTCCTTATTTTGATGACATTACAATCCAGGGTTTTGGTTTAGTCTGTTCTAAAATCCTCATTTTGCGAATAGCTTTTCTAAAGGATTCTCATGGACCTCAGTGAGTGTTAATTGAACCCTCAGTGCTGTACTCCTGTTTGCTCCCATTCTTGCACCTAATCTTTTTGTTCATGTTGCATTTGTCTGTTAGACTGTAAGCTCTTTTGGGCGGAGAACTTTTGGGCGGAGAACAAGTTCTTCCATGTTTATACAATGCTATGTACACTTACAGCATTGTACGAACATGAGATGTATCTTAACTTCCAAATTCAATCCTTTTTGGAGGTGAACTGATCATTTTTGCTGATTATGAAGTTGAGACGTGCTTTACTGTTAGACTTAATCAACAAACTCGTGCTTGTGCACTCTGTCCAGTTGTACCAAACCAGCACAGCTTATTTTCATTTATAGTCTTTCTATTACTCCCATCATTGGAGTACACAAGGACCTTAGAAGCAATTAAATTATGCTCACAGTGCCTTGGTGGGGTAGGGAAGTGTTATTTTCCCCATTTTACAGATTAGGACTTTGAGTTGCACAGAGATTGCATAATTTTATTATTGTCTCATAGGATGAGGCAGAACTGGAAATAGAATCTGGATCTCCAAGTCCAAGTACAGTTCCTTACCTACAAGACAATCCTCCCTGTCCTACAAGTCTTAGAAGTTTCACATTTGCTTCTAAAATCATTTTCCCTCTGCCGTTAACTTGAAATGAATCTTAAATATAATGGTTTCAGGCTTTTAGGGCTAATAAACTTGACGTTGTACATTGAATTTAAATAATCAGGAATAAACCACGTGCTCAGATTGGCTTATGGATCCTGTGCATATGGGTTAGAAGCTTCAACGAGAATCAAGATTCAGCAGAGCCAAATTAGTGCAAGAGCTCTGAATTACTAGCAGTGAGGGCAAATGAAAAACCTGCACTGGGTCTCATCTCTCTCTGTCAACACTTCCACATAGTAATTGCTTCATTTGGTCCTCTGCAAGTGGTCAACAGCTGATGCTTTAGAGGAAGTTATGCCACTTCGATAATTCACTTGATCAGTTAGGCAAGGGTAGGAGGAATTAATTTAACTGCCTTTTCATGAACCTTACAGCATGCAGTAAAGCATGTGACTTAAGCTGGGGGGGGGAGGGGGTTGCCTGGCTTTTTTTTTTTTTTTTTTTTGGTAAGTTAAATTGATGTCGCTCTCACCACCAAGACCATTCCTGCTTGCAGTGATCTCAGAGCAGCTACAGACACTGCCACAGCAGATGCTGGAGATAGGAGACAGTGAGTACAGTCTAAAAGCATTCTCCTTCAGTGTTTTTTTTGTTTTTTTTTTTAAACCTCAGAAGGAACTTACAACACATCAAATTCAAAACGTTCACTCTACACTGTTCCTCCTTTAGTAGCAGACATTCTGAAGCATATCTATTGACCAAAATATCAATGGTAGATCTGACTTTTAGGCCTGCCTCTTGGAGAATTCAGTCTCTTTAAAGCATGATTTAAAAAAAAAAAAAAAAAAAAGCTTAGCAGGTTGTTCGGTGATTTTGTCAGCCAGTGGTTCATTTAATTAAATAGCTAATAGCACAGGTTTGTTAGTTTGTTGTCATTGTTGCTGCACTTTTAAGAATACATTTAATGGTATATTTAAAAAACTGAGTAGATACCACATGGGCAGTGTAAATGAGTGTTAATTCATATTCAGAAAACAACATATGCTTCCAAAATCCTTCAGTTACCTCCCATTGAATGGGTGTCTATAGAATAGTTTTATAGCATTTTTTTTTTCTTAATTTGCCACACACGACACAAACTTTGCTACGGGTTACATTCCAGTTGGAACAACAGGGCTATCAGGTGTCAAAACTAAATGGGTGTGTAACACTGTATTTAAAATGTTCATACTATCAGCTTGTTTTTATATTTTAGTGGGTTTATTTTTAACATGTTACCTGGGTTTATATTTTAGGCTTTTTATAATATTTTGGACTACATTAAGTAGTTCCATCAATTTTCTTTTCATTCCTACCAGAATTTTATCTCTATTACTGGAATCCTTCTTCAGAGAGTATAGCTGTAATTTTACTAGCCAGCTGTAAGTTCCTGACTCCTGAGAGCATTCTGGGTACTTTTTGCATCTCAGTCATTTCTTTGCAAGACTGGAGCATGATAGTACTGATGTATCTTTTTTCTACCAGCCTTTTAAGTGGTGTTAGAACAATTTTCTCTGGCTTCTGTTTATTAGTACGTCCGTTTGCACAGCCCATAGTTGTTTGCCTGTTTTTTTGTTTTTTTTTTACTGGTGAGTTATTTGGCATATTGCCTGCTAGCCTGTGAGAATTGAAGACATATAAGGACTAGTAATTTAAGGGAGTTATTTGTAGTCAGCCTGATTCATGTGTGTAGAAACTATTTCAATTACCTTGTTTTTCTGCCAGCCACCAAACTTCCCTGCCTTTCTATATTTTCTTGCAGATTGATTGTCGTCTTTTTTGCTGGATTTCTTCTTTAAAAGAACTCTTAAACCCTGTAGATTTCCTTTGAAATGAAAAACCCCCTGCCCCCCTGGAGGCTTCACTTGAGCACCCTCAGCTGAAATGTCCCTTAAGAAGAGAATGCTTTGAATGTTGTCCTTTTAAGAAGAGCAGTACAGGTGTGCCTGAGGTAGTGCTAATGAGCGGCACATGTTACCATTTAAATGCTTGACTTAAAGGCTTTCCAGGGCACGGATAGCTTAGGGTATGTCTACATCTACAATTTTGCAGCGCTGGTTGTTACAGCTGTATTAGTACAGCTATATAGGGCCAGCGCTGCAGAGTGGTCACACTTACAGCAACCAGCGCTGCAAGTGGTGTTAGATGTGGCCACGCTGCAGCGCTGTTGCACACTGCGGGGAAGGAGACCTGCTTGGAGGGGGGGTCGGGGAACGCCAGAGCACACCGCGGGGCTGGATACCTGCTTGGAGGGGGGGTCGGGGAACGCCAGAGCACACCGCGGGGCTGGAGACCTGCTTGGAAGGGGGGTCGGGGAACGCCAGAGCACACCGCGGGGCTGGAGACCTGCTTGGAAGGGGGGTCGGGGAACGCCAGAGCACACCGCGGGGCTGGAGACCTGCTTGGAGGGGGGGTCGGGGAACGCCAGAGCACACCGCGGGGTTGGAGACCTGCTTGGAGGGGGGTCGGGGAACGCCAGAGCACACCGCGGGGCTGGAGACCTGCTTGGAGGGGGGGTCGGGGAACGCCAGAGCACACCGCGGGGCTGGAGACCTGCTTGGAGGGGGGGTCGGGGAACGCCAGAGCACACCGCGGGGCTGGATACCTGCTTGGAGGGGGGGTCGGGGAACGCCAGAGCACACCGCGGGGAAGGAGACCTGCTTGGAGGGCAGTGGAGTTTGCTTAATTACCAGAGAGGCTTCTTCAGGTATGCTGGGATACCTGCTTATTCCACGGAGGTCAACAAAAACGCTGGTGAGTGTCTACACCTGATGACCAGCGCTGGTGATCCAGCGCTGGATCCCCTACACCCGAGGCACGACCGGGTGTACGGCCAGCGCTGCAAACAGGGAGTTGCAGCGCTGGTAATGCCCTGCAGGTATGTACACATCCTAAGTTGCAGCGCTGTAACCCCCTCACCAGCGCTGCAACTTTGTAGTGTAGACAAGGCCTTAGTCTAGTGGTTCCCAAACTTATTCCGCTGCTTGTGCAGGGAAAGCCCCTGGTGAGCCAGGCCAGTTTGTTTACCTGCCACGTCCGCAAGTTTGGCCAATTGCAGCTCCCACTGGCTGCAGTTAACTGCTCCAGGCCAATGGGAGTTGCTGGAAGCGGCAGCTAGTATGTCCCTACTACTCTAAACAGTTGATTCACAAAATACTTGTGCTTGTCAGCACATCCAACGTATGTAGGTTTCTACAAACATCCTTAATGCACATCTTTATTGTGCATTTCTTTCAAGGAAATAATACATAACATCTACTATGCACCAGAGGCTAATGCTAAAGCATGTGTGGGATGTTGGGATTTGGTGGTTCCCAGTGAATCTGATGCTGGGCAGAAATCATGGGACTTCGATCCAATGCGATTCAATTCTATTCAATAAAGCTTTATTCAACATGTGCACAAAGAGAGCCCCTGGTACAAAGAATCAGGCAGAGTCCCTCCAGCAAGGAGCCCCTCCCCTTGCTACTTTATAGCACATGGTGCTTATGTAAAAACTTACATAACATGAGCCTCTAACCAATCAGAGTTAAACAAACCCATATATGGGTTTGTTTATCACATGCTGATAGTGCTCCAGTCCGTATGCTGAGCTCACCCCCCTCCCCGTGGCCTTCTCCAGAATGTTCCTAGGCCGGTGAGCCACAGCATGCTTCCCTATGCATAAGCACTCTGTAAACCACATTTTATCTAAAATAACCATACCTTTCAGGGGTGGAGAAGGACGTGAAGGCATATATTTATTTTGCCAAAGATTCTGAGGTACGTGGCTGTGAACACAGCAGCCACACACTAAAGCTACAGAATGAATTGAGTACATCAGTTCTACATGGATACTTCAGCATCTCACATCATCATTTTGTAATTCATGGTTTGTGACCTCCCCTCCTTTGATCCAACCTAGTTCAGACAGTGCTGCTAAATATGCAGGGGAGCTAGGTCAGGACATCCAAAATGCTTGCTCATGCTCCAGAGCCAGTTATGTGGATTACAGACTGGTTCATGCAATGGTAATAATCTTAAAATTCTTGAGGAGTCTCCTCACCTTATCGTGGCACTGTTGGTAGCATGTTGCTGGCTTCTCTCCCTTATCCTCTTTAGCAGGAAACTATAGTCTACCATTCCCCCAATTTCCTCTGTAAACTAGCACACAGGTTCTGGAATATCCATGCCTCCAGTTGTCTCGGCATAAGAGATTATGGCAGTCCAAGAAGTCACATATTGAATCTTGGGTCTTTCAGGCAGGACCCCCATTGAAATGATGTTGTGCTTGAAATGGCCTAGCCTACACCAAACCACATGTCTTTCCTTCGGGCCCATAATTTGCAGGAGTTGTTACGGCTGTATATTATGAGTATTTTGACAGAAACAAAGACACTCCTTGACCCTCAAAAAGGAAAACAGAAATCTCCCGTGCATGCTTTAAAGGCAGCAAGCAACAGCCCTAGGTGATTTTTTTTTTTTTGTTAATTGGCTCCTCTACACAGAAAACAAATTTCAGTTGCCAAAATGTCACAGCATATGAAGAGAGGGAGAAGTGTATAAAACAGCAGGAGAACAGGAATACAGAAAAAAAAAATCAGACTTTTTGATTTATGTTTGTTCTGCACTTACTGAAGTCAGGTAGGAGAGAACTTGAAATGTCTGTTTTTTCCATTAATTTTTTTTTCTTGACTGGATTTTATTGTCTGTCCATGTATTTTGTTAAAATATAAAACAAGTGCTTTCTGAATTCCAGAGCTAAAATTCCATCTCTGGGGTTCTGGTGACTTGAGCTTTGTTCTCATGCATTCTGACATCAGTAGAATTTCTCAGTGGAGTTTCAGGTACTCCAAGTCAGTTGCCTGCTGTTTCTTCTTGATTCATTTTAGATGTAGAAAACTATTCCAGGCCATTGACTGGCTGAAAAATAAGTCATGTTCAAGTCCAATACATTTAACTGCTCGCCCCAAATGAACACTTTGTATGATGTCCAAATTCATTAAGTTAAACTGCTGTTCACCTCCTGTGTTCTGCTTACTGCTCAAAAACTACACAGGCTCATAAAATAGGAATACAACTTAAATATATTTTATTTTTCAAAGCAAATGCCCCAGTGAACTTTTTTCTGGGGGTGCAAAGAGAAGGTGGGTAGCCTAGCATTCCACGATAAATTTAAAAAATCGATTGGTTAGAAGCAGATTGGAGTTCCAAGTTTTCTATGGGTTATTGTTAATTGTAGCACATGCAGGGTAAAATTATTCATTGACAGTGTTCTTTTGAAAAAGTTAAAACATTTTCATCTCTAACATGATACATTTTCTTCCATTCAAACAGGCAACTTTTAAGCAATGATCCCATTTTTGGCTCTGCTGTGATCGGATTGATTCTGGTATAAGCCATGCACTCCAAGGCTAGACTTAAGCATGATCAACTTAAGAGACTTCTAGAGCAGGGGTAGGCAACCTATGGCACATGTGCTGAAGGTGGCACGTGACCTGATTTTCAGTGGCACTCACCCTGCCCGGGTCCTGGCCACCAGTCCAAGGGGGCTCTGCATTTTAATTTAATTTTAAATGAAGCTTCTTAAACATTTTAAAAACCTTATTTACTTTACATACAACAATAGTTTAGTTATATATTATAGACTTTTTTATAGAAAGAGGCCTTCTAAAAACATTAAAATGTATTACTGACACACAAAACCTTAAATTAGAGTGAATAAATGAAGACTCAGCACACCACTTCTGAAAGGTTGCCGACCCGAGTTCTAGAGTCTGTGTGCTTCCTTCAGCATGGGAAAAGCTGAGAATTCAGGGGAAACAGTGTTGCTGACCATACACAAAGTGATGTCTAATGCACAGTGTGAACAAACTGAAAAAGAAAAATGCATTCCTCTAGCTTCTTTGAGTTCTTTTTTGTATGGCAACTAGAAAAGCACCATTAAGGACACCATTGGTGTCCTTTTTTGATTGTTTGCCCTGAAAAGGGCCATTTTGTTTGAGAAGGTCGCTTTTTAGACTACGAGACCACTGATCAGCATTCAGACACCATGTTGGTGACATTGCTCATGCTGAAGCACTTAACAGAGGATTGAATGAAGGTTGCCATCTTCCTCCCTTAAGCTCTAGTAACTTTAGTTGTTCTTCTTCGAGTGATTGCTCATATCCATTCCAGTTAGGTGTACGCGCCGCGCGTGCACATTCGTCGGAAAACTTTTACCCTAGCAACTCAGTGGGCCGGCAGGTCGCCCCCTAGAGTGGCGCCACCATGGCGCTCCATATATACTCCTGCCGGCCCACCCGCTCCTCAGTTCCTTCTTACCGCCCGTGTCGGTCGTTGGAACAGTGGAGCGCGGCTTAGCTGACCTCCACTTCCCTAGCTACTCGTTTTCTCTTATATAATTATGCAGTTATAACACTTTTATATATATATTTGTATGGTTATACGTGTTTTCTTTGCTAACATGGTTAGTTTAGTTAGCGGGGTTCAGGAAGTAGCCCCTTCCATGAGCCCAGTGCCGGAGCCATGCATGGCTCACCGGGTTTTAAAAGGGGCCCGGCTTGCCAGAAGCCGCGGCCGAAGAGAGATCTACATGACTCCTGTTTGAAGTGCCTCAGGGAATCACACTTGACAGATAAGTGCCCCATTTGCAAGACTTTTAAGCCGGGAACAAAAGGTGCGGGACTTTCACTTACCCCTCCACCTTGGGCGCCGAGCGATGTTCAAGCGGCGGGCAGAAGCGCCTCCTCGGCACCGGACCCCGCCGGTACCACCAAGGCCTTTCGGCACCGACCGTCGCCGGCACCGATGTCGACTCGGCACCGCTCCCTTCTTCCGAGGTCGAGAGAGTCTACGATTCCTGCTGGTGCCTGGCGGCTCCCCGGCACGCGCCGTGGTTGAGCCCCCTGCTCCCGCTGCTTCCGTGCCACCTGCATCGCAGCCAGAGAGCTCGCCTAAGTTGCGTTATCCGGCACCGTCACCTGCAGAGGCACCGATGACTTCGGCTCCGTCGATTCCAGTCCCCCAGGACCATGGAATCCGGTGCCTGGCAGCTCCCCGGCTCGCGCCGTGGTAGAGCTTACTGCTCCTGCTGCTTCTGTGCCAGCTGCACCACAGCTAGACAGCTCGTCTAAGATGGCTCGCCCGGCACCGACGACGTCGGCACCGTCGATCCCGGTCCCACGAGGGCCGTAGAATCCGGTGCCTGACGGCTCCCCGGCACGCGCCGTGGTTGAGCGTATTGCTCCTGCTGCTTCCGTGCCAGCGGCACCGCAGCCAGAGAGCTCGTCTAAGTCGGATCGCCCGGCGCCGACACCTGCTACGGCACCAATGACGTCGTCACCGTTGATCCCGGTCCCACAAGGGCCGTAGAATCCGGTGCCTGATGGCTCCCCGGCACGCGCCGTGGTTGAGCGTATTGCTCCTGCTGCTTCCGTGCCAGCGGCACCGCAGCCAGAGGGCTCGTCTACGTCGGATCGCCCGGCACCGACACCTGCTGCGGCACCGATGTCGTCGGCACCGTCGATCCCGGTCCCACAAGGGCCGTAGAATCCGGTGCCTAACGGCTCCCCGGCACGCGCCGTGGTTGAGCGTATTGCTCCTGCTGCTCCGTGCCAGCGGCACCGCAGCCAGAGGCCTCGTCTACGTCGGATCACCCGGCACCGACACCTGCTGCGGCACCGATGGCATCGGCACCGTCGATCCCGGTCCCACAAGGGCCGTAGAATCCGGTGCCTGACGGCTCCCCGGCACGCGCCGTGGTTGAGCGTATTGCTCCTGCTGCTTCCGTGCCAACGGCACCGCAGCCAGAGAGCTCGTCTACGTCGGATCGCCCGGCACCGACACCTGCTGCGGCACCGATGACGTCGGCACCGTCGATCCCGGTCCCACAAGGGCCGTAGTATCCGGTGCCTGACGGCTCCCCGGCACGCGCCGTGGTCGAGCTAATGCTCCGGCTGCTTCCGTGCCAACGGCACTGCGGCCAGAGGGCTGGTCTAAGTCGGATCGCCCGGCACCGACACCTGCTGCGGCACCGATGACGTCGGCACCGTCGATCCCGGTCCCGCAAGGGCCGTAGAATCCGGTGCCTGACGGCTCCCCGGCACGCGCCGTGGTTGAGCTCCTGCTCCGGCTGCTTCCATGCCAACCGAAGCCTCTGAGGCACCGACAACATCGGCACCGTCGATTCCAGTCCCACAAGGGCTATCGAATCCGGTGCCCGACGGCTCCCCGGCACGCGCCGTGGTTGAGCGTATTACTCCCGCTGCTTCAGTGCTGACGGCACCGCAGCCAGACAGCTTATCTAGCTCGGTTCGCCCGGCACCGGCACCTACCGAAGCTCTGATGACCTCGGTACCGTGGATCCCGGCCCCACGAGGGCCGTCGAATCCGGTGCCTGACAGCTCCCCAGTACGCTCTGTGGTTGAGCCTGCTGTTCCCTGCACGCCGGAGATGTTACCAACGGCGAGGGCTCTCAGTGCCATGACAGAGTCAGTGCTGCCTGACCCGGGTACTGCCGGTACGGGTAATACAGTCTCTTCAAGGGACTGTCCCCTGTCAGTACAGCAGAGCGGCACCGTTCATGATCACGGTCCCGCAGACACTCCAAGTCCTGTCGGCACGCCGGACACCACTGGCAGTCCCGGTGCTGTTTTCCTCGGTACTGGTCACACTCGCTGCACCGGTCGGTATCCCGTTTGCCGACCCGCTATCGGCACCGTTCCGACATCTGGCACCGGGGCAGGTACCTTGACTCCTGTAGCTCTTCTCCGAGCCTCGAGATCTCGGTCGACCTCCCGACACCGTTCTGGTTGCGGGTCTGGATCTCGTTCCAGGTACCGATACGCCTCCCGATGCCGGTCCCTGGTGCCGAGTTGGGCAAGGTCCGAGTGAGTCAGAGACTCGGCCCGTGCCTTCTTTCGTACCTCCATGGCCGTCCGGACACGCATCCGTGTCATCCCATATGCGCAGATTTTATGCTCAGGACCACGACCCTGATATGATGGCCAGCGGGCGCCAGCCCCGAAGCAGAAAGAGCCTTGGCGAATGCAAGGTGTACTCTGCAGGGGCCCTGCACCTCTGGGTAGCAAAGCAACAAGCCTTGCTTAGCTGCGATAATTATAGCACCTGGGTGGAGGAGTTTCTCCCTCGAACCTCCCACCTGGAGTTCGCTGCCGTCTTGGAGGACGGGGGAAAGAATTTACCCTTTGTTGGTAAAGGCATCTTCGCGGCAGAGACAGCCCCAGACTGCGAAGCCTGCTGGACATTAGGGTCCTAATGCGTCTCAGCATGTATACGCCAGCGACCAAACGCAGGCCTTTATGGCCCCAGCCGCCATACTCTGTGCCTAGCCAGAGGCAGAACTCTGGAGAACGGCAAGGCCAAGGTGGTCGCAGACAAAAGTCAGGCCCCCTAAAAAGCCAAAGTCAAGGTCCCTCGCAATTACCACTGGGACAAAAGACGGACCTTCCAAGGTTCGCCGGAGGGCGGTGTACCAGTCGCAGGACGGGATCCTGATCCCGCTTTCTCCTGGCATGGCCCCAGTTACTTTCAGATCGCTGGGTCCTGCGCACGATGGAGCATAGGTACCACCTTTAAATTGCTCCAGCCCTGTCCCCCTTCAGCGGACGAAAGGGGCTAGGGGTTTTACTCCCGTTATGCCCTAGTCCCCCACTCGAACACAGGTCTCAGACCTCCCTGGTCCTGCATGGACTCAACCGGTTTGGGATAAGGTTGAAGTTCTGCATGGTATCCCTGGGAACCATTATTCCATCCTTGCATCCTGGGGGCTACTATGCCGCCCTGGATAGGAAGGACGCGTACTTTCGCAATGCCATCTTCCCTCTGCACGGGAGATGCCTCCGCTTTATAGCCAGCGGTGAATACTCCCGGTTTACGGCCATAGTCGCCGCCTACCGTAGCTATGTCGGATATGCGTTTTTCCGTATTGGGACGATTCGCTTATCCGAGGAGACTCTGAGACACAAACCACTCAGCCCGTGGGCATCGTCACGGTCTTATTCACAGCTCAAGGCCTGATGATTACTATAGAGCAATCCACTCTGGTTCCCACGCAGAGGTTGGGCTTCCTAGGGGCGATCTTGGTCTCCTACCTAGCCGGAGCCTGCTTATCACAACTGCGGTTTTAGGCGATGGCAACAATCATCTGAGGTCTGAAGGCTTTCCCAACGACCTCAGCTCGTTCTTGTCTCAGTCTCCTGGGTCCATGGTTGCCTGCAAGTTTGTAACCAAACACGCCAAGCTCCGCCTCCGTCCTCTCCAAGTCCGGCCCACCTCGGCGTACCGCTTGGACAGGGAGCCAGTGGTCATGGTAGTCACCGTTCCCTCGAACGCCTTAGGCTCCCTAGAGTGGTGGCTAACTCCCTCCTTGGTGTGGACAGGGATGCGGTTTCATCCGCCCCAGCCCTCACTGCCCCTGACGGCGGACGCATCATCTCTCTGCTCGAGTGCTCATGGTCACCTCCGAGCTTAAGGCCTTCGGTCTTCTAGGGAGCTGGCATTCCTCATTAATGCCCCAAAAATGAGAGTAGTCCGCCTGGCATGCCAGGGGTTCCAGCGGCAGCTGCGAGGCCGTTGTATCTCGGTGTTTACAGCCAACACAATGGCCAGGTGCTTCATAAGTATTCAGGGGGGACATAGTCCTTCCCCCTTTTTTGTCAGGAGGCCATCCATTTCCAGGTCTTTTGCATAGCCCACTCGATGGAGCTGGCGACGTCCTTTCTCCCAGGCGTTCGGAACGTCTTAACTCTTTGACTCAGCAGGTTTTTCCTGTCTTACGAGTGATCACTCTGCCCCATGTGAGGCGTCCCGCTTTCCGGAAGTGGAGATGGTTCCTCACACAGACCTGTTCGCTCATCGCGAGAGCAGGAAATGCCAGGTGTTCTGCTCCTTCCAAGGTCTCTCTTCGGAATCGATCTTGGACGCATTCCTGATGCCGTGGAACGGCCAACTGCGTTATGCCTTCCCACTGTTCCCACTGGTTCGTTACGTCCTGCTCAAACTCCGCAGGGGCAGAGCGTGCATCATCATGATCACTCCAGAGTGGTCCAGGCAGCACTGACATACCACGTTGCTCGGCCTGTCAGCCCAGACCTCATCACTCAGGGCAATGACAGGCTTCATCACTCGGACCTGCAGCCTCTTCGCCTCACGGTGGCTCCTGCGTACCTGAGTCGGGGTGACAGGCAGCCTTCCACCTGGTCAACGTACCGAGCCAGGTGGAAGCGTTTCCTTTACAGCTGCAGTACGCTCGATCTTGCTCCTGCTGAGGTCTCGATCCCCTCTATTTGGCCTGCCTCTGGCCTTCAGCGGCAGGATCTGGCGGTATCATCGCTGAGGATACTCTCAGCAGCCATCCCTACCTTCCAGCAGGCTAAGATGGACGTTCAGTGTCCCACGCTCTATGGGTTCGAGGTCCCTCAAGGGCTTGGAGCGCTTGCACCCTCGGGTGCGCCGCCCAGCCCCGCCCTGGGACCTCAACCTAGTCTTGGCCAGACGGGTCTCTGAGATCAGAGCTCTTACGAAGGTTCCACAAAGACAAGGTGCAGTTATGACCGCACCCGGCTTTCCTCCCTAAAGTGTTTTGGCCTTTCATGTTACCCACAGCTCAACGCAATGGGCATAACCGTTGCACTCCTTGGACATCTGTGGAGTGCTCGCATTATATTGTGCTGACAGAATCATTGCCTAAGGCTCCCCAGCTCTGCCCCGGTAGCGGGCCAAAGGGAGGGCTTGCTTGTTTTCCTCTCAGAGGATCTCATCTTGGGTGATGGCGGACATCCCCACTTGTTATGATTTGGCTCATAGTTCCCCAAGCCACATCACCGTGCATTCTACCAGGGCTCAGGCTTCATCTGCCGCCTTGCTGGCTCGTGTTTCTACCCACGAGACCTGTCGCGAAGCTCCATTGGTCCTCGGTCCTTACCTTTGCTTCGCAGTATGCCCTGGTTCAGCAGTCAAGAGAGGCTGTAGTCTCTGGCTCGGCAGTTTTATTCTGCCACATTTCACTCCGACCCCACCGCCTTTGTAAGGCTTGGGATTCACCTAACTGGAATGGATATGAGCAATCACTCGAAGAAGAAAAGACGGTTACTCACCTTTGTAACTGTTGTTCTTCGAGATGTGTTGCTCATATCCATTCCGCACCCGCCCTCCTTCCCCACTGTCGGAGTAGCCGGCAAGAAGGAACTGAGGAGCGGGTGGGCCGGCAGGAGTATATATGGAGCGCCATGGTGGCGCCACTCTAGGGGGCGACCTGCCGGCCCACTGAGTTGCTAGGGTAAAAGTTTTCCGACGAATGTGCACGCGCGGCGCGTACACCTAACTGGAATGGATATGAGCAACACATCTCGAAGAACAACAGTTACAAAGGTGAGTAACCGTCTTTTCCTTGTAAACATTCACAGACAGATGTGGTTTTTTTTAAGTTGATGTGTCTCTTACACTGAGTTATACCAGTGCCAGCCATGGGCTTGCTAAAGACCTGTAGTGGCAAAGCTTCTTTGTAACATTCCACTTTCTGTGTTGGTTTTGTGCCATCTTCCATAGCAGAGGTGAGACTGTCGCAGTTACTTTAGAAAGCTTTATACTTGTAAAATGTGCCTGTTTAACTTTAAAACTTTGTAATGTTATCAATTAAATGTTTAACAGTCTTCCCTTCTAGCCCTATAAATGCATGAATCAGAATGCTTCCGACCTATATAAATGAAGCATTTCCTTTCTCCTATAAGCCTTGCTCACTTTGGCTCCGAACCTGCAAATACTTATGCACATGCTTAACACATAGGAATAGTTAATTTCAGCTTCCCAGAACAGTGTGTAGTTTGGATTGTTAAGTAAAATAATGAAAACAAAATGGTTTCATGTACTAAACCTTCATAGTACACAATGGAAAATGCTAGTAAACAAAGCTATAGTTCAAAGTATAAACTTAAATCAAAATCTGGTTTGTGATGGGTATCTTTTTGGAACAATGTATGGGACAATACATATGGTTTGCTGCCTTCTGATTTCATTCACTGTGATTTATTTCCTCCCTTCATAAATATTAGCCTTGGTTAATATTTACCTCCTTGAGTCTATAAATCTTGGTATTGACAGCAGCAAAAGTTGATATTTATTTATTTTAGTGGTAATATCACATATATTACTTACCTTCTCTCCCCCCCCCCCATAAAACTGCAGCACAAAATTAAAACTGGTATATTTTGCTATACATTCTTTTTTTCTGTTCTAAAAACCCTGCCTGATTTTGGGAAAAGGGTATCTCTTGCTATTGAGAGAAATCAAAAAACATCTCTTCATGCAGTTTGTGGTGCCTCTTTTCATCTCTCCCCATTTGGGACTGACATCATTCCAGGACAGAGGAGTGGGAAGGAGGAGGACATCCGTTGTTGTGAACTATGTAAACGTTTCCTTATTCTTCACCACCTGCCTTTAGAGGGCAGTGCTCAGGGCTAAGCCATGTGCAGGCTTTGACTTCTGACTGAGAGGACAAACTCTTTTTCTGAATCTCATGTAGTCTACACGTATGGGGATATGCAAGGGTGTGTACACACTTCAGCTGATGGCCAGACAGCTCCTCTTCACAAGTTAAATTTGACATCAGAACAACGTTTATGCCTATACAACTTCTTTTCAGTCAGCATGTCACTTTCTCAAATGAATTTGTTCTGAATGAGTCAATATTTAAACTCTCTGTCCAGGCAACATATTTTAATTTTTGATCTTGAACCCCACATTAGGCTGCTAGAGAGAAGTGTGATCTGAACACAAGACTAGAACGTCCAAGTTTTAATCCCTCTTATGGCACGCATTGAATGAAGATGTTACAATAACCCCAGCTTCTCCACCTTTTAAAATAGGAGTAATACTCACAAAAGTCTTGTTAGTATTAATTGTTAATGTTGATAAAGTATTTTGAAGAAGTCAAGTGCAATAAAAGTATTTCTGAATCAATACAATCCAAAACCTGTTAGAGAAGCAAGCGTATTTAATCCTTGTGTGTGGAAGAGTTGCCTGTACTTTTGTGCAGATGAAGTTCTTCGCTGGTCCACATTGTGAAGGTTCCCAATCTGTTGCTGCATCTCCTCCACTTGCTTGAAGGTCTGTGATAACGAAAACTTTTTAATGGCAGATGGATTTGATCTGCAAAGTTGGAATCTGGTTGTGAATTTACCCAAAATTTGAGAGTGCCTTGTTCAATGGTTGGGGATCCAGATCATCATAACGATGAGAGGTCTCAACTTTGAGGTTCAGGTCAGAATGTAGGTTCAATTCCTGAATCCTCCATCAAAATTTGAGATGTTCAAACTTGGACTTTTGGTGATAACATAGAGAAAGAGGACAGTTGCACAGTTTGTATCTGGATTTCTAGCCAAACTTTCTCAAAGTTTTCAGACCCAGGATTCTGGTCTTGGAAAAAGTTCTTCTAATCATTTTCATTCTCCATCAATGTTGTCCAAGCCCCTTTGAGCTTCAGTGACCCTGGACTTTACTCCCTCCACACTAAGAGCTGTCTAGTCCTCTGAGTTCAGTCAGAAGACTCCAGTCTCTGGGCCTGTCAGTCCAGCTCTTGTTTACCATGAGCACCAACTTCATTTAGAAGAAAAGAAATCAAGGTGATGTTCCACCAGAAGAACACCCAAAATAGTAAAATGTGGAAGTTTGCAACTTAACTCAAATGGAGAGAGAGACCAGTTGTGGCAGTGATGGCTTAAATATGCTACATCGTCACCACTGCACTGATTGTAAGAGATGAGCAGGACAAAACAATGCTGTTAAACATATTAACATTCACTTTCAGAATAACATACAAAGACGTTGTTTGCAAAAATTTGTGTTTATTATGGCCTCCAGGAAGAGTATCTTTTGATACAGAAAAGATTTGGGGCGTGGAAAGGATGATGGTATGCAATCACTTTTTTATTATTAAAAATCAAAACATTCTCAATCATTAGATCTAGTTTCTTTTTAATCTTAGAGACAGTGGCTAATTGAAGTGAAGCAGATACTATGATGTGGACAATGGTCTGAAACTCAGAGAGCAAAGCAGTAAAAATATTATTTGACTTGGCTAGATAAATCTTGACTTTATAGCTGTAAGAACTCTGTTAGGACAGTGAAGTCTTGAGGGTTGACTTGTGACCTTACTATGCACCAATGCCTTGCTATGCCTAGCATGCTTTCACGTTATCTCAGCACACAGATACGCACACCCTCCATACACACGCACATTCCATGCATCCCTCTCTTTCTGCTCAGACACGGAATACAGAAACTCTCCCTTTGACGTAAGTTGAGCCAAAAACCGGACATTCGGTATGAGGTCATCTGCTTTTCTTTCATTACTAATGCCACTGGCATTTGCCGTTTCCCTAAACTTAGGACTTCAATGGGTGATTGGCATCTACCACTGTGTGTGTGTGTATGTATGTATGTAAATGCAGGTTTATTACATATGCCTGCAAAGGTTAAAGGCTAAACTAAGACCAAGTCTTAAGACATTAGTAGTCTTCTGAACTCTGAACCAGCTAGGCGAAAACATACTGCTGTACGATCAAGTAACGTCTGGCAGCAGTTAGGTTAATCATGTTTGAATACTTTTTTTTTAAACATATGTAAACTGTTAAGAGTAAGTGTAAACTACTAGGGAGAGGAAACACCACTGCAAAAAAAAAATTTTTTTTTAGTTTGAGTTAAATAGGAGTATGCCAAGTTGAGGGAAGGGAACTGTTCTGTAGGCAGGATCTGAACATTGCACATTAATTTGCATTTAAGCTTGAATTTGCTGTCAGAGTGCCCTAAAAACTGAACTACTTGTACCTTTTTAAGTGATTAACCTGGAACTTTAAAAAGCCCGACAGTTGAATGATATTGATGCTTACAAAGAATAATGGATAGCTTAAGAGTGGAGAAAGAAGAAAAGAGCTGAACAGAAGTTTGAGTCAGATCAGAACAGTTTAAGTGGAAGTGGCTTTTGTGGCCTCAGCTTGTATTTTATCTAAACATCAGTCTGTTATCTGTCTCACAAAACTTACAATAACTTGACAGAGTTAACAGTTTTTGCTCAACAGGGCCCAGTTTTGATGTAGCCCAGATGCCAGCGCATGAAGGTTTTTTATCACATTCCTAAGACTATGATTGCCTGGTTGAGGTTAGTGGGTGAACACCAAGGCTTGCACAGAGTAAAAAAAAAAAAAATCCCTTTAACAGATTTTCACTACATCAGATTTCTCTGACTTTGAGACAAGGCTGAGAATTGTTTTATAGGAATGTGGCATGGGAGTGGGAGGGAGAGTTATTAAATGATTCTACCATTGCTGTTAAGACTAGAGGTTCCATGGGGGATTGAATGGAATATGTAGGGGAAAGAATTCAGGAAACTCTTAACAATCATACTTGATTGGGGTTGATTGGGGTAAAACCTTCTGGAACCATGTAAAACAAATCTGAACTCAGTAAAATGCTGATGGAAGGATTAATTTACAGAAATACAATAAACAGATTCCTTGTCATGTACTTGGCTTTATAGCAAAGACATGTTTTCTCAATGGGATTACACCAACATTCACTTTTCTTTGATTTCTCAGTGTTGTTTTTAATTTTCTTTTGGTTAGAAGAGAGGCTTCAAACAATTTTCAAAAGGCTCTGACTTCTTTTCGTTGGAAGTCCTTTATTCAAAAATTGGCTTTGTCTCAGCATGTCACCTGTTAGCTGTTACAAGCTGAATTTGCAAAGCTGTGATTTCATCTCCCTGAAGAGAAGGTGGACAAAAGGCTTCCATGCAGCAGAAATCATTTAAAACCAAACAAAGGTGAAAATTGTTCATCCATCCAAAGAACTTGGAGAGCAGGCCTGTCAGCCATGTTTGCATTCGGAAAGCAAGGCTAGAACTCTGAAAGCCCGCCAAATGGAAAGGCTTTGTCATTTAGACGACAAAAGACTTTAAAAAACTCACATTCAGTAAGGAGAAATAATATTTTTTGTTGAAGATGAAAATATATAAACCACCCACTATCCAGAGGGAGGGGAATGGAATCAAATGTGTTTTCATCCAGGTCAAATATTGCTATTGTGCATGCTTCATTTAGGACTTCAGTGATGTGTTTTATTTGAACCTCAGAAGTTCAGTGCTTGTTCCTAAATTCTTTAGACCACGCCAGAACAGTTAAACACCATAGTGAAGAAAAGTGTATAAGGCACACAGCTGGTTTGTGGAACACACAAATGAAACTATTTCAAGAGAGAATTTTGTGAAATGCCCAAGAGGTGAGCAATGTTGAGTTTAGACAAGTCTTCAGACGCACATACCAGCCCTCTAGGATGAAAATTCACTCTGAAAAATCACCCTGAAACATGCTTTCTGTGAAGATTTCTAATACAACTTGGTTGTGATTCAATAGGAAATGCTGAGAGAGCAGCTTTTCCTGTGGTCTTATCTCTGACTTATGTGCAGAGGTGCACAACCCCTTTTGTTTTCTCTTAAAACTTTTTTTTTTTAACTGAACTTTTAAAAACCTCAGTAGCCCAAAAAATTAGTTCAGGTTTTAGGAACAGGCTCAGACCAGTTTTTGTTACCCAAATCCGTTTGCTCAGTTCTGAATTTTGCAAGAGAATTTTTTTCAGTTGATACAGATAGTCATGGACACAGCATTTTAGCTGGATTGTATTTAAGAGAAATCTTTGTAACATGCAAACTTCACTTCCATTTAGTTTAAAAATCTTAATGGACAAAATATAAACGTAAATCAAACAAACCAACATGTTCACATTACCACTTATCTTCAAAGGCACTCCACTCTTTTGCTTCGTAACCAACCATTAAAAACAGAATCACATGACATGCAAACTGGTATCTTGCATTACACTTTTCTTCCCTAACAATACACCTATCTCAGCCTTTCTTTTTCTGGAACAATGTTGCTTTTAAATCTGGGACTACAATAACACATTTTTTTTAAAAACGGGCGGGGTGGGGCTGCTAGACCAGGTGTTCTCAACCTTTCTCTTTCTGAGACTCTCCCTCTCTTCCCCCCCCCCCACAACATACTATAAAAATTCCACAACCCACAAATTTTGGTGCATATCCAGTAGATTAAAAGCCAGGGCTGGCATTAGGGGCTAGCAAGCAGGGCAGTTGCCCAGGGCCTCCTGCCACATAGGACCACACGAAGCTAATTTGCTCAGGCTTCAGCTTCGGTCCCGGGTGGTGAGGCTCAGGCTTCAGCTTTCTGTCCTGAGCTCCAGAGAGTCTAATGCTGGCCCCTCTCTGGTTTATTTTGGCAGATCACCGAAACCTGCTTGCAGCCCTCCAAGGTTCCCCAGACCTCGGGTTGAAAACTGCTGTTCTAGAGATCTATTTTTTAACCCTTATGTTGATTAGCTCTCAATTTTCAGAGGGACTCGAAGAGAACGCTCTCCTATGCATGCGTAAGGGTTACAGAATCAGTCCCTTAAATGTTAAACACCTTCTGATACTTGTGTGTTCCTTACTGAAACTTTTTTTTCCAAAATAAATATTTTGATGTGCGATTCTTTTAGAAGGTCTATCTCAGATGTACAGCATCATATGGCCCTTTACGTAAGGGTTGCTATAGTAACTGTCCATCTGGAAACAAAATGCTTGAGTAAATAAATGATTAGAATAAAGGTGTTGCACATCTAGCGAAAGCCTCAATCCTGTTTATTTACCCTCATTTTTGAAAATTGCTCTAAAATTCTGTTGTTCTTCCAGCTGGATGAATGTCTGTTTCCATGCCTTGCCTGTTCAGAGATTGGGGCCCTCTTTGATTTCTCTATGTTGATATGCTGCCATTTAAGGGAGTCCCACCTCTCTGACGTTATTCATGTACCAGCCATTAGCAGGTCTGGAAACTGTGCAGTATGATCACTACCTGTTAATCAACACACAGTAAATGACTGCCTTGATTGCACTGAAATCTGGGGATGCAGAACATATTTGGTCCTTTGTCCCATTGAAATCTATGGGGAAAAGAGGGAACTTGTTGAAAATGTTAGACTCCTTTCTAGCCTTCCCCATAAATTCTGCCTGTGGCACTGTTCAGAATGACTGTGCGTGTGTGTGCGTGTGCGTGTGTGTGTGTGTGTGTGTGTGTGTGTGTAAAATATATGCTAGTGGGGAGCTTACTGGGCTGAACATCAGGGTGGAAAGATCTAGACTCCTTGTAATACGAGGTGTGAAACTGAGCCAGCAAGATCGACTCAGCTCTTAAGTCTTGTGAGGTATATAACTTGTTTCCTGCAGTTTATGTGTGTGGCTCTTTCAGAAAAGCCTTAAAAACTGAGGTCATGCCTCCTTTGCATGGACACTAAGTGCTAGATGTTCAAAAAGAGAAGCCCATGTCTGCCTGTGCAATTGCATGCTTAGATTTGCACATGCATTTACCATGCACCATGGACATGTGCAACACATCTTGAAGAACAACAGTTACAGAAGGTTAGTAACCATTTTTTGTATGTGCAAATGGCCAGATAGGCATCTAAAAATACTCATTTGTATGCACAAATACCCAATTTGTGTGTGTGATCATAGCTGTGCAATATTTTTACATCATAATTTTAAAAGTGTGTTGCTAAACATCTGGTGGCACTTTCTGAAAGAGCGGGGCTTTGCCCCAGCATGTCTGTTGGGAAATGTCCTACTTTGGTTGTTAATCTCCTAGTCCCAAGGTAGCAGCAATTCAAGCAGGGCTCTATGTAGTCTGAAGTGCTGTGGGTACACCTTAGGGAATTACGCATGTATGCGCCTGTGTAATTTCACACACAAAAAGTCTGACTATGCATTGTCACATAATATGACATAATATTCCTTAGCAGACAGACTATGAAAAATGTTGGATCACACTGAGAGTTAAGGGAGCATTGACCGATTTTTGCCAGAAAATGCCATGACAAAGATCCCATATTGCAAATACACCCGCAAAAGAGAGAGTAAAAGATTTTCCTGGACAGGTATTGGAAGATGGAAGAAAAGTCTTTTGCAAAACATGCAGTGTTGTTCTGGATCATCAGAGGAAATCGACAATTCAAACCAACTCATCCAATCACAGAAGCATTTAAACAGAAAAGCTGCATTGCATTTAGAATCTCAAAAAATGCAGCGTACGCTCTCAACTTGTTTCAACATAACCACAGTAGCACAACATGAACGCTTAGGTATTGTCCGTGACTGTATCTTAACATGAGCTGCAGCAAACATACAGTTACCTAAAGCAGACTATCATTTCATATTCCAATTTCTAAACACTTGAGTGAAGAATAGTGGTGCAATTCCAGGATGTTACCAGCTTCAAGAGGGAAATCTTACAGGTCTCTACAACACTGAGAGAAATAAACTTAAGGACAGAATGAAGGATAACTGTGTCAGTTATATTCAATTAAATGACTGATGATGGGGGCTGCTATGTACTTAACATTTTATTCGCACCAATGGTGTAAGCCAGTACTGGGAAGGGGTCTTCCTATCTTGCTGACATGCACTTCTTGCAGAAGACAAATCACAGCACTGTGTCTCAAACAGTCATTCAAAACTGTGCAAAATTGCAAAATTGTGTTTGACATGGATATGCCGCATACATGAAGAAAGCTTACAAAATGGTACTGTCCGGACTGTTTCCCGGTAGCATCCATGTAACATGCTTTGCTCACATAATCAGTCTGGTTGGGGAAAGTTTTTGTAAGTTTTTGAGGATGTCACTGCACTAGTAAAAGCTTTCTCACAAATGTTCTATGTGGCAAGGGACAGGAAAATGAGGTACTTAAATTACCTCAGGCAGAAAGTTCCCAATATAACAATGGCACCAGACCCAGTAGCAACTAGACGGAACAGCTGGTTTACTACTATTCAGTACCATGAAAAGCACTTTCAATATTAGCACAGCTTTGTTAACGAAGCAACGGAGATGTATGACAAGTTGGCACCATATTCACTGCGGGAACTTGAAAGAGTGCTGTCAGATGAAACCCAGTGTTTAAGGCTGAAGATTGTTTTATCAATGAAATGTGTGAGCAAATCATAGATTCATAGACTCTAGGACTGTAAGGGACCTCGAGAGGTCATCAAGTCCAGTCCCCTACCCCAAATACTGTCTAGACCATCCCTGATAGACATTTATCTAACCTACTCTTAACTATCTCCAGAGATGGAGATTCCGCAACCTCCCTAGGCAATTTATTCCAGTGTTTAACTACCCTGACAGTTAGGAACTTTTTCCTAATGTCCAACCTAAATCTCCCTTGCTGCAGTTTAAGCCCATTGCTTCTTGTTCTATCATTGGAGGCTAAGGAGAACAAGTTTTCTCCCTCCTCCTGATTACACCCTTTTAGATACCTGAAAACTGCTATCATGTCCCCTCTCAGTCTTCTCTTTTCCAAACTAAATAAACCCAATTCTTTCAGCCTTCCTTCATAGGTCATGTTCTCAAGACCTTTAATCATTCTTGTTGCTCTTCTCTGGACCCTCTCCAATTTCTCTACATTCTTCTTGAAATGCGGTGCCCAGAACTGGACACAATACTCCAGTTGGGGCCTAACCAGCACAGAGTAGAGCGGAAGATTGACTTCTCGTGTCTTGTTTACAACACACCTGTTAATGCATCCCAGAATCATGTTTGCTTTTTTTGCAACAGTATCACACTGTTGACTCATATTTAGCTTGTGGTCCACTATGACCCCTAGATCTCTTTCTGCCATACTCCTTCCTAGACAGTCTCTTCCCATTCTGTATGTGTGAAACTGATTGTTCCTTCCTAAGTGGAGCACTTTGCATTTGTCTTTATTGAACTTCATCCGGTTTACCTCAGACCATTTCTCCAACTTGTCCAGATCATTTTGAATTTTGACCCTGTCCTCCAAAGCAGTTGCAATCCCTCCCAGTTTGGTATCGTCCGCAAACTTAATAAGCGTACTTTCTATACCAACATCTAAGTCGTTGATGAAGATATTGAACACAGCCGGTCCCAAAACAGACCCCTGCGGAACCCCACTTGTTATACCTTTCCAGCAGGATTGGGAGCCATTAATAACTACTCTCTGAGTACGGTTATCCAGCCAGTTACGCACCCACCTTATAGTAGCCCCATCTGAATTGTATTTGCCTAGTTTATCGATAAGGATATCATGCGAGACCGTATCAAATGCCTTACTAAAGTCTAGGTATACCACATTCACCGCTTCTCCCTTATCCACAAGGCTCGTTATCCTATCAAAGAAAACTATCAGATTCGTTTGACACAATTTGTTCTTTACAAATCCATGCTGGCTATTCCCTATCACCTTACCACCTTCCAAGTGTTTGCAGATGATTTCTTTAATTACTTGCTCCATTATCTTCCCTGGCACAGAAGTTAAACTAACTGGTCTGTAATTTCCTGGGTTGTTTTTATTTCCCTTTTTATAGATGGGCACTATATTTGCCCTTTTCCAGTCTTCTGGAATCTCTCCCATCCCCCATGACTTTCCAAAAATAATAGCTAGAGGCTCAGATACCTCCTCTATTAACTCCTTGAGTATTCTAGGATGCATTTCATCGGGCCCTGGTGACTTGCAGGCATCTAACTTTTCTAAGTGATTTGTAACTTGCTCTTTTTTTATTTTATCTTCTAAACCTACCCCCTTCCCATAAGCATTCACTATGTTAGACATTCCTTCAGACCTCTCAGTGAAGATCGAACATAAGATGAGATGTTGTGAAAAAAGAATTAGATAAATTCACAATGGCTATTAGCCAAAATGCCAGAGATGTAACCCCATGCTCCGGGTATCCCTAAACCTCATACTGCCAAAAGGTTGGACTGACCTTCAGGGTCTGGACCACTTGAAATGACCCTGTTCTGTTCACCTCCTTAGAAATCTCTGGTACTGGCCACTGTCAGAGATAGGATACTGGTCCAGACAGAATGTGAGTTTGACCCAGTATGGCCACTCTTACGTTCCAATTCAAGCTGATACTTGACCTAATGGCTGTATTTGAAAGCCAGAGACTGTGCACTCTTTGCTTTTCAGAAAATGGACAAACTGCTGTTTTTCCTTGAGAGAGACACTCAATTTTTGGAGGAAACCATTCAAAAGTTTCTCAGGGCTGAAGATATTAACAAAAACAACTAATCAAAGTAGCTAGTTTGTGCACCTGTTTTATTCGTTTGTTGACAATTCAGCTGAAAAGCTAAAGAATTACATCACTGATACTGAGAGTGGGCAACCCTCAATTAAGTTCCTAAAATGCATAAGGATTTTCAAGCCCAGAAGAGTTCCTGTAATATCTCATGTGAAGAAGGATTACACCTCAATTCCTGGCTTCAGTGACATTTCAGCAGAGGAGTTTGTTTTATGTACTGAGAAGGTGGCACTCAACATGATCCAGAGAACTCTGAAGTCACAGGAAACTGACATTGCCATGTTTTCGTCAACAGCTGACTGTCTTCCGAATTTGAAAACGTTGGCTTTCAGATACATAAATGCTATAACAAACACAGCTGATGCTGAGTACAGCAACTCACTGTATAATCTTGTCCTTTCCTGTTGGAGGCGTTCTTTCAGAAGACAAACTGAAAGAGCTGGTGTTCCTTCATTTCAGTCTTGGAGTTAAAAAGATTTTATGTTAACAAAAAAATCCATTGGTTTAGTCTTATTAATGCTTTATTTTATTTTATTTTTACTTACTGTGCTAATATTTTGGTAAGCAGTAGGACAGAAGAACCCAATATAACTGCACAATAATTTTGTTACAGTGCACAGTACTTGAGGTACCGCAAGGACTCAAAGCATTCTCTTTAATTGTTTTTTTGTGTTGCACTTGGACTTTGAAAAGATGTGAGCATTTAAAGTACTGCAGAAAAAGGATCGTTTTGCTGAAAATTATTTAAAAAAAAAAAACTAACCAATTTAACAAGTCCTCATTTAACAACTTTATTTAGTTTTAAAAATCACACCTTTTTCTGGGTCACGTTTTTTTTGTTCAAGGAATGATAAAGCACTACAGTAGATTCCATCATAGCGGAATAAATCTCTTTAATTACTCAAATTTTGTAACTGACAAAAGTGCACTATCCCCAGGTTACTATGTGAGGTGGGCCCGACCTAAAAGTTCAGATGCAAAGTGGATAGTTAACTCCCACCCCAGAGTTCAGAGATTTGTGTAATTTTCCTATGGAGAGAAGACTAGATTTTCATTTCACTTAAAACAGTGGAACATGTTGAAATCTTGCAACTTACGATTGGTGTAAAACTGAGGTTGGAGGAGAATGACTCTGGCCAAATTATTAGGGTCCAAGAAAGATTTTGGACTTCTTGACCCCTAAGGTTTGGAGGAGGTGTTGATCTGGAGGGTTGATTTGGATCTGGCTTCAGTTACTGTCTTTACTAAATGGGTTCTGTTGCCTGTGCTGGTTACATTTATAATATTGATAATGCTCAGATTCGATGCAGGAGGGGAGGGCAGAGAGGGCATCAGTGCTTGAGAAAGAAAGTACTTGCAGCTTACTTTTGCTGTGCTGTGAGTCATTTCAGTGCACTTGCAGCTTGTTGGATTCTTGTTGGAGTGATGGCAGAGGAGTAGGGAGAAGCAAAAAGAAAAGACCCCCACCCCCCTTGGCCCTCTGCTCCAAAGCAAAGCTTTCTCCTTGCCTTCTGTGCTTGAAAAGGAAGTGGGTTACCTCAACTTCCCTAAAGGACCATTAGAAAACTGTAATTTCAAAATGAGTTTCCTGTCCAAGGAAGAGAGCTTAGCACTTACAAGAACAGTTCTCCACTGTAGGAGGCAGACATTTTAGTTTTATGGGAAACAAATAAAACATTCCTCCATGCTTTACAGGCATAACACTTTCTTAGGCTCTTTCGTTACAAAATGACCTGTCTACATAGTTATGCTGATAAGATGCAGAGAATAACATGACACAAGTGTTAGCAGTGGCTGATGTCGTAAAGAGATTGGGTGTGGGGGGGGCAAACAAAAAGCAACACACTGTGTTACAGCCAATTGCCCCCTTACCTTTCAGTCAGCACTAAACCCTCACACATAAGGATCACGGTGCCTGGATTGAGGTGTTTCAGTTCTTTATTACAGTGGTGCAGTCCTACCAAAATCAGTGGGGATGTACTAGGTGTTACTTAGAGCAGAATCTGTCCCTTGGAATTTAACGCATTTCCAATATCACAATAGATGTTTGAATTCTGTATTGATGCAGCTAAGCATTGTATGTCTGAACTTTGGCTCATGGTGAGTGAATGACAAGAGGATTATGCAGGCTTGAGTCTGCTCTATGAAGGTTTGGGAGGTGCCTTATCCTACTAGTTCTGATTTTTTTTAACTGATTATTTGTTTGTATGAAATACATTAATTCATATTGAAAGACCAAAACCAAAGACTTGAATGTTCTTTCTCTGTGCCACACTCAAGTCATCTACCCTTGAAGAACATGAGGCTATTGAAAGCTTGCTGAAGTCCTTGGTAAAACTGAACTGTAATACAGGCAGAAGCAGCTATGAGTTTTCCAATAGGTGTCATAACTGGCTTTTTATGGGAGTCGTGATTAAAAGTAGCTGGGGAGTCATATTAAAATCAGTATAATATAAAGTCATGGGCTGTGGCTATCTAGCACTGCTTTCTCAAGTTTTATAGTGTTGGAGGAAAGTGATCTGATGTGAGGTTTGATTATATTTTTTAAATCATCTTTTATTCATTTCCAGGATACTGTCTTTATTCCCTTCCACTTGTCCATTAAAGCAAGTTTATGCTTCAGCTTTCATTGTGTATTCAGTTCATTTGTTAGCAGGATGGGATGATTTAAGTCGCTTGTTTTAATTTTATTTTGCATTTATACGTTTTAGTAATTTTCGTAAAGAAAGGTTGATTCTTATTAGTTGGAGACCATAAAAACTTGTTGTTTGCAACTAAACATAGCCTTTATACTAAATTTGGTGCTTCTTTTTGCTAACCAAGAGGATACACTATATTTATATACATTTGTTTAAGCAAATGTATATCTTAACTTACCTTTATTCAGAATCTTAATTTTTACATTTCTTATTACATTAGAAAATAACGAGTGATACATTATTTATTTTCCAGGTGATGACTGATTTTTTTTACTTGTGAATTGTGTCCAGTTCTGTGGATGGAAATTCAAATTAAATTAAAATACACAAAAACAGCATTTTAATTTTTTTTATTAAATAAATCTCCCTTAAAATGCTATGTACATGAGAAAAAATTATCAACATTTATGAAAAAATGTGTTTTTAAACTAACTGAATTATTAAACAAAGGAAATATCTGTACTTCATGAATTGAACTAGTTATTTCAGGTCACCATGTTCTTCAAGATTTTAGAGCTAGTAGGTGTCATTCTCTTACATGTATTTTTTATTTATAGCTTGGAGGGGAAAACAACTTTCCTGCTTTTTCAACTCCCAATTGATTTCTTAACTTTGAATGAACTAGTCATTTAATCGAGCTAGGTGAATAAACTAAAATGAAGAAAATATTCTTTCTATACTGCAGAAGAGGCTACTGCTGTCAAAAACAGGTTTAGCACTTCAACAAACACTGGTTCTAGGTGCTTAGCTAATGACTTCGATCAGTTCAGTGGTTTGACTTTACTTTACTTAAATAATTGATTTTTATCCACCTTGGTTGTTCAGCGAAAGAGTCAGATTTCAGTAACCCTGACGCTCAGTATTCTTTGATATATTGTGTGTGGTTGACTGAAAAAAGACATTTTCCTTTAATTTCTCCTCTTCAAATATTACCACTCACAGGTTTGCAAAACCAGTGATCCAAAAGCAGTAGACAAACAGTGTCTTTCATCTTCCTCTGTACAGACAATCTAAAAGTGAGAGATAGCAATGATATTTGAATGCGGAACCAGATAAACATGAGCATGTTGTTGTAACTTCTGTATTTGTGCCCCATACTCTCAATTTTAATTACTGCTGGTTCCCTCAGATTTTTTGCCTGAGGCTTTTTGAGCTGAAGATAGATAAGTTAGTGGATAAAGCACTTGCCTTTCATGTTGTAGACAGTTACACGGAAACAAGTTAATCCCTCCTAATTCCGATCAAGAAACCATCATCATACATGCAGTAGCTAAGTACAGTTTGACATGATTGGAAATCTCTTCTAAAGAGATAATCTACTAGGAGTGAACAAACTTGACATGTCAATTACCTCCCCTCTTGGAGGGAAACCTTTCCTTGAAGAGCCAAAAATCATTAAGTCACTGCCATAGCAAAGAGATTTTGCATTTTTGCCTGCCTGCCTATAACCTAACTTAAATGTCTGCCTGCCTGCCTAATGGCACTACAAATGAGAAACAGAATAAACATCTCATTCAAGTATGAAAAAAATGTACGAGGAACAAAAGCCATCACCCAGGCTAGTGCTGAGTGCAGCAAAAAGTTCTAGTTTTACGTGCGCACAGTACTTTGAAGTCTGGCAATAACAAAATCCTAGAAAATGTACAAAAAGTTAGTTCCAGGAACTCAACGAACAGTCAAGAATCAAGATTTCTGATTTAGGAGGACATGAAACATAACTGTAGTTTAAATAGTAGGACTTCAAACGGGCATTTAATCTTCACTGGCATAAATGTAAAAGGAGACAGTGAGAACTGTTGTGCTCAATCTTTCATGAGACTGTATTTTAGCACAGTTTAAAACAAGTTGGGCCTGTTCTCTCTTACATTGGTGCAAATTAGGAAAAACTCCATTGGATTCAGTGGAGTTACACTAGTGTAAAATTAAGAAAAGATCTGAATCCAGCCCTTTGAGTTGCACTAATCTCAAATGTACAGTGTGCATTGCTACATCTTCACAGATCTGTAAGTGCACAAATGGATTTTGTGAAACTTCCAGTGCTATGCCTCTGCTCCAAGATTAGAGTCCATCCTCTACCATTTATATTGTATTCCCTGACCCTGTGAGGCAAATAGTTCAAATAAAGTACTACATAGTGCTTTAATGTTTGTTTATATGCAGTGTTGTTGTAGCCATGTTTGTCCGAGGATATTAGCGAGACAAGATGGGTCAGATAATATCTTTTATTGGGCCAACTTATTTCTTTGACTATTGAGAATTGACATCTTATAGCCTTGTTCACCAAACACCAACTGAGTTTTAGCTATCATATTTTAATTAAGAAGGGTTTATTCCCCCCCAGCGGAAATTCTTGAATTGGCTGGAAATGCAGCGAGGGACAACAAGAAGGGTCGAGTCACTCCTAGACACATTCTGTTGGCTGTAGCAAATGATGAAGAATTAAATCAGGTAAGAAAAGTCTCCATCATGTGAGGGCCAGCATTTCCTTTAGGGTTTCTTCCATTATCCTTCCGTTATTACTGAATTGTAATTCAAAACCTCTGCTTCTTGAGCAGGCCACTGGAAAGCAGTTCATTCTTTCACTATGTAACTAGTTAAAGTACGCTGCTTAATTACATTTCAGGGAATAAAATGTGCAATGCAAAGGAGATACAACACAACAGTTGCCTCCTCTGAGACACCCAGGGAAAGCCTCCTAGGAAACTGAGTCAGTCAGTTCCTTTGAGTTAATAGTCCTGTATGTATTCTGGTTATGTAGATCTTTCTTTTTTGTCCTAAAACTTTCTTAGCCCATTGGGGCCAGACTTCAGGAGTAAAAAGGCTGGATTTTTTGAGATAGTCAAATAAATGCAGACATAGCTAGTATTTATTATTTATCATTTATTTGCATTGGAATACATCACCCAGAGGCACTAACGGGGATCACAGTCCATTGAGTTAAGTCCGGTACAAACACATAATAAGAAAAACTCCCTACTGCAGTCCAGTGTTCCACTAGCTGAAAAAACAATCTACTCCAGCCATCCTTCCTAGAAATCCCATAATACTACCCTGTTCATTATTCCTTTTGTGGGTCAGGGGCCTTACCTTTATAGATCCTGAGCTTCAATCAAGGAACAGTCAGCGCAGATCAAGATGGGGAATGCCACAGGGGCTTTAAGTCACTTTTTGCACCCTCTCTAATTCAGTAGAAATCTTGATGCTGGTCTGGTCCAGGACACTAATTGGAGAGTGGAGTTAAGGTTGTCTTTAGAAATATGCAACTGGATATATTTCCCATGTACTTCTAATTAATAGCATGCATGGACTCGGAGTGTATTTGATTATTTATCTACCTCAGTGGTTCTCAAACTGTGGGTCAGGACCCCAAAGTGGGTTATGACCCATTTTAATGGGCCCCCTAGGGCCAGCAGTAGACTTGCTGGAATTTGGGGCTGAAATCCAACCCCCACCCCCACCCAGGGAGGCAGGGCTTGGGTGGCAGCCCCCGCCACCCCCACCCCGCCAGGTCATGTAGTAACTTTGTCAGAAGCGGGTCACAGTGCAATGAAGTTTGAGAACCCCTGATCTACCTTTTCTTAACTGTACTGTTTCCATGTTTTTTAAGACTTAGATTCTTTATAACTGTAATATTTCTGGATATACACCTCTACCCCAATATAATGTGACCTGATATAACACAAATTCGGCTATAATGTGGTAAAGCCGTGCTCCGGGGGGGGCAGCTGCTCACTCTGGCAGATCAAAGCAAGTTCGATATAATGCGGTTTCACCTGTAACGCTGTATATTTTTTTGGCTCCCAAGGACAACGTTGTATCGGGGTAGAGGTGTATGTACGTTATATACATACATGTGTTATAAATGCATATATATACATTACCTTTCACGTGAAGTTTCTTGTCTGTTAATTTCTTTAGTTTTTAAAGATTCAGGGAAATGCAAGTTTAAGAGCTTCATATGCACGCCTCTCCCTCTCCCCCTCCCCTCGTACTCCCCATGAAGCTTAGAGTGCTCCCTTTTGAACACACACTGCCCTGCAAAGCTCCTGAGTCCACAGATATGACTATCCTATTTTCTCTCTAATCTGTAGCTGAATAATTTAGTCTTTGTTGCACACATTTGACAGCCTAGATGAAAAATTAATCGTGTGTGAGCACAAAAGACATCCGGGATGCATAGCAACATGCAAGAATCTGTGCATTTTCTGACTAAATTGTTCAGTTTAAATTCATGTTGTTTGGAAAGTGTTTCTTTGCTTCAGAGATATTTATTGAGATATATAAAGACAAAACTAGGAATAGACCACACAGAATACAGTGCATAGTAATAAACACTGCTTGCTCTTTATCACTGTGGAGATGCTGGATTTAATTATTTTCTACTTTATTTGCATTTAGCTATTGAAAGGTGTCACCATAGCCAGTGGTGGTGTATTACCAAATATTCACCCAGAGCTACTTGCAAAGAAGCGGGGATCTAAAGGAAAACTGGAAGCCATCATCACTCCACCCCCAGCTAAGAAGGCAAAGTCCCCATCACAGAAAAAAACTGTATCAAAGAAAGCAGGAGGCAAGAAAGGATCAAGGAAGTCCAAGGTAGAGTAATCTGTGTATATCAAACCCAAAACATGTAATGCAGGAGCTGCTAAAAACTGGAGAATCAGAGAGACTAGATGTGTATATATACAGTTATAGACCAGTGGTCCCCAACGCGGTGCCTGTGGGGGCATCTTAATGCATCCGCGTCCTCGCCCCTGGGAGGGCACCCGCCAAAATGCCGCCGAATCTAGAGGCATCACCCTCGAATTTCAGCAGGGACGCCTCTCGATGACGTCACTTGTCGACGGCAAGCGGCGTCATCAAGAGGCGTCGCTGCCAAAATGCCACCGAAATTCAGCGGCATTTCGGCGGGTGCTCCACCGCTGAAGTGATCCAGACGAAAAAGTTAGGGACCACTGATATAGACCTATATAGTAAATATCCTTTAGGGTATTTTCCAGTTCAGAGTGCAGTCAGGGGTAGCAGTTTCAGTAGTAACATAAACAATTACCAAAAGTCAAATAACAGCCCTCACCCCAGAGTGTCTCAAAGCATGAATGTCAGTCAAACTGGCACATCTGCTGTGAATATAGGCCTGAGGAGGTGGAGATTGTAGCTGTTGCATGGCAGGATTGTGGCTAGCACATTAATGAACTCAATGAATCCAAAAATCTCATATGGCAACTATAGTGGCAGCTGTGCAGGGAATGCACAGGTGTCTGTGCTCTGCCACTGGATGAGAGAGACAATTTAAATTTACTTGGATTTAGCGTGGAGTATCAGTATTTGGCACTCAGAGTATTTGGATAATTCTATCAAAACTAAAAGCACATTAGAATAATATAATTTTTCCTTCAGTTGCAAATATAAAGAAAAAGTATAACATTTCAGTTTGCTGATTTCATTAGGTATCTTATCAATAACATTGCAAAGGCAAGCATTTTTTTGAAAAAGTAGATTTAATAAGGTTCTCATTTAATAAATTTGCTGAAATTCAGAGATGGGTTTTGTTATCTCTTTGAAGTGGAGATAGGATTCTGCCAGAGCAGATAGTTAGATCTCTTTCTGCATGGAGAAGTCGTGATATTTAGCTTGCCTAAATACAGATTCTTCAGCAGAAGCAGTGCCATAAAAATTTTTTATTCCGCATTTTTAGGTTGCTGTAATGAGACTCTTCTGAATTTTGAGCTGGAGACTTCTTTAATTCCTAAAGACTAAATGTAGATCATTCAAAATTTGAAGAAGAAAAAAGAAAGTGTGTGGGTGGGGTCCATCCAGATCATGATAAATTTCTTGTACTAAAATAAGGAAATTCATTTTTGAACTTTTTTACTAGAGTTTCCATTTATAGAGGTTAGGAATTTCTTTCTATTTCATATGCATACATGCAAGGTTTAGTGTGTGGGGAAAATTGTGGAAAATTACACATGAAAAATTCTGGATGCAGAAATGTTCACAGGCATTTAATGTGCTGCATTTGAAAATGCTGCCTTCTGTGTTTAACAAAGACAATATCTTTGTCTTGAACACTCTATTCTGAGGTCCTAATTATTTTCCTGATTTTACAGTTGTTTTTTGAGCTCTTGAATTTTCTCTCTCCTTGTAGAACACCTAGTAGTTGGCATTTGGAGTGCAGAGCTTCTAATAACCATGCACTAATAATTTTCTTAAATCTGGATTTTGTTTTCTTACTTGATTACAAAAGCAGGAAGTCTGTTGTGGGGTTCTGTTTTTCTTCCACACAATAAACTTCATTGTCTGCTTACTATACTAATATTTGGCTAATAATAAACTCCAGGAGAATTGAAATAGGAGCCATGAAAATCTAATTTTCAAAACATTTGTATAATGTTTGGTTATGGTTACACTTCCTAGAAACACAAATATACTGCTGTATCTTCACCACCTTACTTGTTTACTCGCATACTGTGTTACCTATACTTTTGGTATAACACAACAGTAGCTTTGCTTTAATGTCCCAAGTAGAGGTTTGGTTCACAGACATGTTGTTGAGGCAATACATATTTATGCTAAATGATTTTATTTATTTATTTAATTTATTTATTTTTAATTAAAATATTCCTACCTCTCAGTTTGGCAGCAGTTGAGCTAGTTGCTACAGCAGTTGTTTCACTGCCATGATTGACATCCCTTCAAAATGATACAGTTCTAATTTATATCCAGCAATTTGATGCAGGCCAAGCCTGTGTTGTTCCAGTTAAATAATCCAGTTAAATGAATGGAATAAACCCTGTAATTTTACTGGGTAATGGAAGATGACTTGGGCCAGGTTTGAAAAACAGAATTTTTCAGCCAGTGCCCACAACACCTCTAGTCAGGCATACAGCATAATAGAGTACATGATTGATGTTATTTACGATAACAGCCAAATTTTCAAATAGGTACCTAAAAACATAGCTGTGAAATTTGCAAGTGACCACTTTCATGCATAGATACAGGATTTCATCTGTGAAGAAGGCTCTTAGAAATGCCAAGAATGTCTGTTGCAAATGGGTACATTGCCCTTTTGCATTTTGAGAAAATTGTTTAAAATATTTTGGGAAATTTTAGAAAGCTAGTGAAGTCTCTAATTTGTGTGGTTTCATAGGCAAAAGGGTACCTCGGTAGACATGCAAACATTGAGGTCATTTCTCCTTTGGATGCATATGTATAGCTACCTTTATTAACATTTATCAGTCACATGTGACTAAAGGACAGACTCCAATACCATTGTTTATATTAGTTGTTTATAGCATAATAAATATAGATGTGTGTATTGCATGTCATATTATCAGTATTATTGAACCATATTTCTCACCTCTGGTTAACTAGTTAACTATATTTTTGCAAGAAGAAGCAGGGAGAAGTCAGCAAATCAGCAAGTGCTGACAGTACAACAGAAGGAACTCCTGCAGATGGATTCACAGTCTTGTCCACCAAAAGTCTTTTCCTTGGCCAGAAGGTATGTCTATGCATTTTATAAGCCAATACCTATCTTGAAGTTTTGCTTAAGAGATACAGCCAAAAAAGGCCTGTTCTTGATTAACATTCACCCAGTCTTGTAGTTCATCTGCACATGCAGTATGGAGCGGATTTGGATAAGCATTTTTAACAAAGAAATCCCCTGAAACCATTTTTGATTATTTTTTTTTTTAATAAATGGATCTTCATGTGCATAATTAACCAAACATTCTGATGCAGTGAAATTTCGCTTGCTATGAAACTTTCCACATTTTTTATTAGCATAATTATTACAGCTAAGCTTCTCCCAATGATGACATTTTGCTAAGGACAAAAGGGCAGCCTGCTTTATTGCCAATATAAATGATTTACAGGCTTCGATCAAAACCTATTTAAAATATTTATTTATAATAGTTTTTGTAAAAAAAAATGAAAATAAAATGAAAATCTAATACCCTACAATAATGAATGAGGCTTTTGCAAAAAGCTGTTTATCAACAATTGTGTTTACCCTGTGAGCGTACTTTGAGAGTTGGGTATGTCAGGGTTTTAATCTAAAATAACACTTTAAAGAGACATTGTTAATTCAAGAAATGAACCTGATCTCTTTTCTTGAAACCAGTCTTGAACTTATGTGATATACTATTTTGCAGTAAGACTGCGTCTGTCTTTTATCATTCAGTGGCTAAATCATTGTATTGTAAATTGTAAGTGACGAACCATTTTTGTCCCATCATGGAATGTCTCCTTTAACTCATTTTAATTTCATATCGAGACTGTATTCCATTTATTGTGGCACAGCTTGTCTGCTAAGTTAATTATGCATGCAAGTAACTTTATTTTATTTTCTGCAAATGGTTTCTGTATTTTACATGCAGTTTACACTTGCGGTCAGATTGTCATTTGATGGAGAGAGATTGGCTGCTTCCTCTGGAATCTTCTTGAAAATATTCAGATTTTAAGACATTTTGATTAGTTAAAATCCAAAGTTTATAAACTAAATATTCTCTTTACAGAGCAACCAAGTTAAGGCTTTTGGAATTGATTTGGAATTCTTTTGTTCAAAATAGGAATTAATGTCATGGTATCACAGACCTTACCCTGATGACAACATAGCCAGTAGAATTTTGCTATCCATTTCAATGAGAGAAAGCTCTTCGGGGCAGGCACTGGTTTTGTTTGCAGCAATCACAATGGGGTCTGGATCAATTACTGGATCTCTTAAGTGATAACAATAATACAAATAATTAATAATAAGCAACTCTGGGCCCCAGTGCTCCTTTGATATGAATCACAGATATAATGGGTTTACCTTGCAGAGTTTACCTTCCTTTGTCCCCTTAACGGTGAGGGATTTCTAACCTTATGCTGGTGAAAGAGTGCAACCTAGCAATGCAACAGAACTCTAGACAGCTGGTTCCTTATTCACATGGAACACAGCTCCCTGAGCGTTGTACTGCCATTCCATCTCCATGCAGCCATGCTCCTTTCTCCCTCTGAGCAGCTTTAACTCAACAGAACTGCTCACTGCTATGTCTTAGATTCCCCTGCTCAGTGCTACTGGTTTTAGCTCCTCTCTGCCCGTACAAGTGAAAGGGAGCATCTGTATCACTTTGTGTGCAAATCTAAGTGACATAAAAAAAAATCATGCCTGTGTATGGTAAGCACAAATCATGTATGAAGGAGCTGTTTCCCAGTGGCTGTATTTGATGGGGCAAATCGTGGATCACATTGACATTAGTGGGAGTTTGCTTGTCTCATATTTGTAATGGAAAAAAATGCAAATATGATGCAAATTACACCTCCTATGAAGAAAAACCCAGATAAAATGTGCACTTCTGTTCATATAGAGAGGATACATGTTGATATACATCACCTAGCTATTAAAGGCCATATTCTGCTTTTGCACCATATTAGGAACTGTTATTAAAGGCAGTGAGTGCTCAGTGCAGAAATCAAGGTTATAAAATACCATATTGTTAATGAATCTAAGAATTCCCTAAATCCTACTCTCTATCTTTATTAGGTTAAAAATAGAGGGCATTCTTACCTTACGTGAAGTGACAAATAATAAATCTGTTACTGTGGTAATTTTTTTTCCTAGAAAAAACATTTTGGGGACTAATTTGATTTTTCACAGATTCCTTTTAAGCCTGAAAACATGGAAAGCTTAAAAGGCAAAGATCTCACTGCACTATAGTATATAAAGAAGTGATATCTTTGAATGCATGCATTTAACAAAAACACAAGATAAAATAGTTAGTTTGTTTTGTCAGCTTATTGGTTAGGAATATTTTCAGAAGCATTCCCCAGAAATTATTTTTCAGCAGCTCAATGTGCCTCAATGTATTTTACTAATGATCCAACATAGTGTATTTTTTTCTATATTGAGAAAAAACAAGGGCAGAACATTGGGCCTGATCTGTGGTTGCTGAGTTCCTCAGGTGAAGTCCTGAGCACCCTCAACACTCATAGATGCAGTGGGAGTGAACAGCCCTTTTCACCTACTAGGTTATAGGCCCATTCCGCACAGGCTTGGTTGAATAAGAAAGGTTCATGGATGTTACAGTATGTCTGTTGCTAAGATACTTTCTGTATGAAAGAAGGCAAGCAGGTTAACAGACTGGTAGCTAATTGTTATTCTTAATTATGTTTGTCTTGACCCATTGAAATTTCAAACAAGGCCTTTCATTATTCTGAAAATTTTACAGATTACTTATAAATAGTGAGTGCATTATCTTGGAATCAATTAAATGCTTCTAAGTCATTTCTACATGCAACTGCTGTTTTAAAAAGACATTCTTGATTAAAATATTTATCTAAAGCATTAAGTGAGATACTGTGTTTCCAGAAAGAATCTAAAGTTTTTTTGTTGTGGGGAGGGAGGAGTGTTTGTTTTTTTTAAATCAGAGTCTAATGATATTAAATTTTCTAGGTCTTCCTGGTACAGCAGATATTTATTTTAAGTGACTAATGCAGCCCAACAATGTGATGAGCACTGTAATTCTTAGAAATTCCCACTGTACAGTATTTTCAGAGTGTGGGGGAGGGAGAAAGAGTCTTGGAAAGTTACTGGGAAGGCAAAAGAGAACCTGGTTTTGCTTTCTTCAGCACTACCTTCCTATTTCAGAATTGTGGGATCTTGTGCAAAAGGTAAATTATTCATAGCTCTCAGAATGCAGTTACCCTCATACTTAGAGGAGACAATGGGATCGGGGACTAGTAAAGGGGACTGAGAGTTATGATTCCTGGGTTCTAATTCTGACTGTGCGATTGCCATACTGTAAATCATTTAATCTTTTGGTATGTGTTTCCCCATCTGTAAAATGGAGATACATACATACATTCCTCACAGGGATGATAGCAGGCTTAATGCACTAATGCTTATAAGCATTTTGTGATGGAGACCATTCTTCCTTAAATATTGATTGATTTTAGTTTATTTCAAGCAACTTTCCATTGCTCTGGGTGCTCTTACAAAAATTTGAATATAAACATTCAGAGCACCAAACAGATTACTGTTACGGCCTCTTAGATATTACTTTTATTCCCTGTAATAACAACAAGCACTACAAATAATAAATAAGAATAACAGGTCCAAAAGATAACTACTCTTCCCTAAAACCTATAATCAATTACCTTCAAATGACCATTCTCCTCCCCGAATTCCTCTATAAGCATGTTCACTAGATCTGCAAATCTGGGCTGTGGCAGACTTAAGGGGAAGCAAGGAAGTAATCGTATACTTACTGCCATGCCATCCATGATGCCTTAATGGGAAAAATCCTTTTTTCTGGCTCCACATTTGGAGGAAGGAAAAGGTTTACTAGCAAGAACTGGTTCTGTCACTGCAATATCCCCCAAAGATTTAATTACTGAGAACATTGTACATTGTAGCACACACTGCAGGTTTGAGTACAGTCTTTTCAAAGAGGCTTCAACGATAGGCATTCCAGTTTTGTGTGTGCAAATTAAATTAATAAATAATTACTCAGTCCTTACTCAGGCAAAATAGCAAAGAATTCAGGAGAGTTTTGCCTGAAGTAAGGACTACAAGTGTCGACCAAATAATAATAATTAGCACTTCTGTGGCACTTAACATTTTCTAAGTACGCTTTAACTAATTCATCTAATTAAATGTTAACTAATTAGAGGCCTACCCAGTGTTGTACAGTGTTGTACATGCAAGTGCAATTTGTGTCTCTTTTTAACAATGTGACCCTTTAGGGATCAGTTCTCTTCTTTTGCCTGATATACAAACTTATATTATATAGTCATCAGGATTTAATTCTCATTGAAACCTTTTGATTTATATTGTAAATATGTGACAGATACCTAACACTTCATAATAAATGTCTAATTGCTGCACAGTAAAAAGGCAGCCTAAGACTGGATGATGGGGCTTTTGTAGGTGGATTTTTTTATAGTTAAATTGGGACATACATTAATAACTAACATAAATGCATGAATATCAAGGGGACCCCAAAACTGAAAAGCCAAAAAGGTCTGGAGTTAATAAAAGTGAGGGGAAAACCCACAGAAATCTGGGAACTAGGGAACGAAAAGAGTTGACTTTTAAATGAAACAAACAAATATGTTCAGGCCTCTATTACAATTTAAATCTTGTATGGTCAGCTTTTTATTTCAGTGTGCACACAGTTTTTTTCAGTATTGATTTGATTTTAAAAGAAAAAACAGCAGTTGCTTGTAGTCATACTCAAGACTCAAACTGGATTATGTGAAAAATCAGTAACCAGATGTGTGAAATATTACTGGACTCAAATTCTGTTTGAAAGTCAAACTTTCCACATTTCATTACAAAGTCAAAAATGGGCCCATATTTGCACAGATGTTCAAGTATGCTAATTTTTGGAACTAAAATGGGCCCTTTTTTTGAGTGAAAATTGCTTACAGGTTAAAATCATGCAAACAATTATTTACTGACAAGTTTTTTAAAAACAGTATTTCTATGTCTGTGTGCATAATCACATGAAATGAAATGGTGACAATTTTTGTTGGAAACTCCACAGCAAAAATTATAAATTTTGCACATCTCTAGGAATGACATGTTGACTTTACTGGCATCCAGGTCATACATTACATAAAACCAGTTGTCCAGTATATCGACACGTTTATATTCCCGCCCAGTAAATTAACTCACACACAGGAAGGAGATGTGCACTTAACATTAAGTAACATGGATTAAAATACAACAGACCAAATTCAGCAATCGGTGGAAGTAATCTCTGGGTCTCAATATACTTGATTACACTGAAATGTTGTACTTCATAGGTCAGATCCAGAGCCCATTAAATTCAAAGGGAATCTTTCCATTGGCTTCAGTGGGCTTTAGATCAGGATTTATGTAAGTGAATGAGAACTTTGTCTTTAGTTTTCTTTATCTATAAATATTTGATAAAAATTTAGCATTAGCTCAAATACATACTTGGGTGGCCTTCTGTACTGCGTAGTCAGACACTGAAAAAGTCACTTTAGGTGCATGGATAGCACCATGCTGATCACATTTGTAGGCATAATTATAATGTGTATATATCTGCTTATTCTCACTGTTGTGCTCTACAAAAGGGATTAGGGCGATTACAAATATAAACATTATTGAATCATCATATTTTTAAAACATTTGAGTTAGTTTGATGCTTATGATATCAAAGACTTTAGAACACTGGCTGCAACTAGGGCACAGTGTAGCTAAGCACAGATTCTCTACACAGTTTTGTCAAAGTGCTGTCTTCACTAGACTCTTGCTGTCCCAGTGGTTGGTATGTCATGAGCAGAGTCTGACATTCTGTGTTCAATTGTCCCAGACTACAGAGTAATTTGTGATATGTATTAGAGACTCACAAACTTGCGCTCAGTAATGAACAAACTGCACTAATAGTGTGTCACTGAGCACTTTTTTACAAATATGTTCTTGCTGGTATGGTATTATAACTTTAATTCTTCTTCGAGTAATATACCTAGGGTGCTCTACTTCAGGTGCACATGTGCCTCTCGCGCCCTTGATTGGAGATTTTCCATTAGCGGTGTCCATTTGGCCTGTGCATGCACTCTATATTACCTCGTGCTGCACACCGAGGGTTTGTAGAGTTGCGCTGGCAAACCACCCTCAGTCTCTCCTCTACCGCCTCAGCCTGAGACAAACCTGTAGCATGTCTGCCTTTGGTAAGCTTAGCGTATTCTACAGTTGTCGTTTTAGTTAGCTCAGTGTTTCTAGTTAGTATTAGTATAGAATTAGTTAGATAGATAGTGAGGGGTTTGGGTTTTTTCACCCTTTTTTCCAGAGAACCTATTTGGCCTGGCTGGGTATGCCTGGCTCACCAGGTTTCAAATGCTGCCTCTCCTGGTCAGCGACAGCCACTTGACATGTATCCATTTGCTTCAGAGAGTCCCATATCGCCCAAAAGGGTAACTTTCACCAACCTCTCATGTTTAGCATGGAAGAATCAGGAGACCAAATGGAGGATGGAACACTCCCTTCAACCTGCTTCTGAGTCATGTCAAAAGACACCTCCCTCCACCCCCGATACATCTGTGTCCAGACAGATCCAGCACCCCTTCAACCTCAGCCCAGTCTCCCGTAAAAGGGGGAAGACAGCAGAGGACTCAAGGAACGCTCCAAAAAAGAGGAGCTCTGTCTCCCACCAGAAGGAATCAGCTGCTAAAAGGCCCACTCCCACTCCCGGGGGAACACTGAGGAGAATGAAGGGGGGACATTCAGTCAGTCTCCTCATTATCAGTGCAGGGTTCTCCTCTATCTCCATGCAGGAACCCGTACTTTGACAAGGATCCTCAACCACAACAGGAATGGTAAGTTCAGCCCTGAGTGTAATCCCCTCTTCTAGATGCCCCTCACCCCCAATGGCCTTACTGGGTTCTTTGGGCAGCATATTGGCAATAACTTGCCAAACCTCCCATTGCACTGAGAGGCTGGGGTCTCCTATACCATTCCCACAACACAAGGAGACCTTTGAAGAATAGGAGTCTAGGGTAGATATGGAGGCCATCCCTCAACTTCTGTTTCATCCTTGTCTCTGGAAAAGTCAATCATGCCTTCACTATCATTGATGTCGATGATTCTCATCAGTTCGGGACCTTTTGAAAAGGGTGTCTGACACCCTTCAGATACCTCTTGAGGAGGTTAAAGACTCACAACACAGGCTCCTGGACATTCTGCAGTCAGCAACACCCAGCTAGGTTGCATTACCTGGTAATGAAGTGCTCCTCCATCCAATGAAGGCTATGTGGCAAACTGTCACTATCCCTCCAACTTGCAAATAGGTGGATAAGAAATATTATGTCCCTGCTGGGGACTCAGAATTTTTGTTTTCCAACCCATCGGCTGTTTCCCTGGTAGCGGATGTTGTAAATTAGAGGGCCAAATTGCATTACTGTACGTTACGTACAATAAGGACCAGAAGAGATTAGATCTCTTTTGGCTGAAAGGCTTACTCATCCGCCACCCTCCAGTTTGAGATCTCAAACTATCAGGTGATCATGGCCAAGTATGACTTCATGAATTACAAGAAGTTTGCTGCCTTTATTGATCATCTTACTATGAACATAGGGAACACTTTCAGGCCATCATCACGGAGGGTCAGTTATCAGCCAGAACCTCTCTCCAAGGGTCCTTAGATGCCGCAGACATTGCAGCCAGATCCATCTCCACAGGGTTCAGGGTGTCATGGCTCCAGCTGTTGAGATTCCCGAGAGAGAAGATCAGAATACTGTTGAGGACCTCCCATTTGATGGTCAGAAGTGCTTCTTGGGGTTTACATATGAGTCCTGACACACACTGAAGGACCCCAGGGCCATGTTGACATCTTTGGATATATAAACAGCTAAGAACAAGAGGAGATTTTGCAAGTCTCTAACTGCTCAGAGATCGCGCCTGGCCCAGTTGTCTGGATTTCACTGGACCGCCAAACCCACTAGAAAGAGAGAAAGATTCCAGAGGAAGACAGCTCCTCACCCTCCTTAACTGAGTACCCAGTCATCACAACAATTTTGACAGGTCGGTCAAGGGTTTGATTTTTCACCTCTAGCTGGCAAGCTTCAAATTTCACTGACCTTCCCACTTTTGGAGACTGCCTTTCCCACTTGTAACAGACTTATCATCATATTACAACAGCCAAATGGGCCCTGAAGGTTATAAAATTGGGCTACACCATCCACTTTATGTCCCTCCCTCCCTGCCACACCCCTTTCTGTCCCTCTTCAATGACCCCTCTAATGAGACTATACTGAGTCAAGAAGTGCATTCTCTCCTTCATTTGGGAGCGATAGTGCCTGTCCCATCCCCTTGCAGGGGGAAAAGATTTTACTTGAAGTATTTGCTCATGCCCAAGGATGAAGGGTGGAAACCGATCTTAGATCTAAGATGACTGAACAAATTAGTGAAGTCTCAGAAGTTCAGGATGACGACTCCGGCAGCTATAATTCCTTCTCTAGAGGAGGAGATTGGTTTTCAGCCCTCAACATACAGGACACCTATTTCCATATAGTGATTCACCCAGCTCACAAGAAATACACACATTTTATCATGGGCCAGGAGCGTTTTCAATGCTAGGTACTTCCCTTTCCCCTCAGCTTGCCCCTTCGGCTACAAAGTGTTCTCAAAGGTTCTGGTGGTAGTAGCTGCTTTCCTTTGGCAAGAGTCGATTTTAGTTGTTCTGTATCTCAACAGCTGGCTACTTAAGGGCCAATTTTACAAAGCAGTGCTGACCTCCACCCAGGCAGCTCTTACTCTCTTCTAGGACTTGGGTCTCCAGCTGAATGTAAAAAAAAGCAAACCAAAAACTCCTCTTCGCTCTGGTACAGATAATGCAATTTATAGGGGTATACTTTGGTTCATTGGCACCCAGTGGGCAGATTCATAACCTTGACAAATCTGGTCATGACAATTCAAGGAAATCCCTGATCCACAGTAAGGAACTGTTTGCAGTTGACAGCTTTCACCTTTGTAACAAGATTTCGCCTTTTTGCTGCTTTCAGGGCTGGTTCAAAAGGATCTATTCGTCAACTAGAGACAGTTTGGACAAACAGGTCACAGTTCCCCTCCAGTTGAAGAACTCCCTAGTCTGGTTGAAAAATCAGCTCCATGTCTGCACAGCCATCACTTTCATCCACCCAGCTCTAGCAGTAACTGTGACAGACGCATCACTTTAGGGTGGGGAGCACACCTCCAAACCCTGACAACTCCAGACAGATGATCACCTAAAGAAACTGATCCCCATATCAACCTGTTGGAACTCAAAGCAGTCAGGAATGTATGTCTTCAGTTGTTGCCACTCATCAGGGGCAAATCAATCAGGATCGTGACAGGCAATGTGGCTTGTATATTCTGCATCAACAAACGAGGAGTAAGATCTCCTTCCATGTTCAGTGAAGCTATAAAGTTATGGAACTGGTATAGAAGCCATCAGATTCAGATCTCAGCTGTTTACCTTCCTGAAGCCCAGAATAGCACAGTTGATATGCTCAGCAAATGCTTCTCCCAGGACGATGAATGGGCATTGGACTAAAATTCTTCATGGGGTATTCCAAAGGTGAAGTCTTCCAGAGGTGGACCCATTCAAAAACAAGAATTATCGCATTCTGCTCCAGAGACGGTCTAGGTCACCGTGCTTTGAGGACTCCTTTTCTCCTTCCTTGGATGAAGAGCATGTTCTCCAACACCACTAATACGAAGAGTGGTTAACAAGATTAGACAGGGCAAAGACAGGACTATCCTTATAGTACCGACCTAGTTAAGACAGGCTTGGTATCTTTCCCTGCTTCACCTATGTGTCCAACTGTCATTCAAGCTTCTTACCATCTGTCATCTGGTCTCCCAGGATGCAGGTTGCATGCTTCACAGAAACCTAGGGGTCCTTCACCTCTGCATATGGCTTCTAGGTGGTTCACAGAATTAAAATCTACCTGCTCTATAGGAGAACAGGTATGACTAAACATTAGAAGGCAGTCAACTTGAATTAGTTACCTTCAGAAATGGAAAAGATTCAACCACTAATTTTACTGTCACCATCTTGTGCCTGAATTCTCTTCACTATCAGACATCTTGGATTACCTGCTGGACTTGAAGAAATCAGTGTTATCAGCTGGCTCTATTAGGGTTCATATTGCTGCAATATCAGCATTTCATCACCCACTAGAAGGGTTTTCCATATTTGCTCACCCTATGTCCTCAAGATTTATTAAAGGTTTAGGGAACCTGCAGCTTGCTCCTTGCTTCATTTATGAAGACAGCCTTTCTAGTAGCTATCACATCAACTAGCAGGATTGGGGAGATTGGGACCTGGCTGGCAAACCCTCCATTAATGGTATTTTTCAAGGACAAGGTCTCTTTATGGCTGCACCCAAAATTCTCACCTATAGTGTGGTCAATTCACATCTTCACTGATCTATTCATATACCAGTATTTTTCCCAAACCACATAAAACTCAGCAGGAGACCTCCTTTCATATTTTAAATGTGAGGCGGGCTTTGGCCTTTTATCTAGATTGGACCAAATAATTTCAAGAATCACCTAGACTGTTTGTCTCCATCACAGAGAGATCCAAGGGGTCTGTGATATCTACACGTAGGCTGAATCTCTGTGTGTGTTGTTGTTGTTTTCTGCAATGAAGCTGGTGCTTTACCTCCCCAGTGGATAATAGCACACTCTGTCAGTTCTGGCAATTTATGTAGCTTTAGTTAACAACATTCCAGTGTCTGAAATATGCAGAGCTACTACATGGGCCAAGGTGCCTACTTTTACTAAACACTGTGCTTTGTTCCACGTCATCAGATCTGATGTGGTGCTTGGTACTGCTGTACTGTCTTCAATCTTCGAATCAATTCCTAAGCCCCCTCCTCTCTGTGGTGATGCTGCTTGGGAGTCACCTGAGGTGGAGCAACCATAGAGATGCTACTCGAAGAAAAAGAAGAAGAGGTTACCTTTTGCAGTAGCTGTGGTTCTTTGAGATGTGTCCACCTCTGGGTGTTCCACTACTGACCGACCTTCCCTTCGGCTTCGGATTGTCCTTTGTTGGACGTTCAGATAGAGAAGGAACTGAGGGCAGTTCACCCACACAGCTCAGTGTACCTTAGGCACGAGGTTGTATCAAGTGCATGTGGGGGCCAAATGGCCATTGCTAATGGATAATCTCCAATCAAGGCTCAAGAGGTAAATTGTGCATTGACAGTGGGGCATCTATAGGGACTCACATCTCAACCACAGTTGTGGCACAAGGCGTATATTTCTTATTTGAGCATGACTTGTGATTTAATGAACACTTAATATGCCTTGCTCAAAACATGTTGCTAGATGTTAAAACTATATTGCCTGAGATTCCACTTGATAGTTTCATTTTTAAAGAATTTAAGATATAAATGTGAGGTTAATCTCCTGATGCCTGTGCTAATTGATTTCCATCACCCTGATACATACCAATGATAAATCCTCCTAATACTGATGGCTGTGGGGATGTCTAAAAGACAGCCCTATGCGGGGTATAGTTCACAGGCTGCAGGCAGAAAAATATTTAACTAAAAGAAAAAGTAGAGCCACTAAAAATATTGCACTGGATTGCAGCACAAGCATGCACCATAAACATTGCAGATATACAGACAGAGCCTTCCATTTACTCAGTGGTGCTACTTCACCAGCCCTTCTACCAATATAACGCAGTCCTGGACAAATGAAAATTTAAGGTACTAAGGTGCAGATCATGATGTCTGCTTCTGTGACTAAAAAGGAAAGACTGGCAGTGTCATTGGAAATAAATGTCCGATTTCTCCAAAACATCTTCACACTTAATGGATTAAGTAAAGAAGGGGAGACCCATTAAAACCACCATGTACTCTATTAAAAGTCCTGGCCTGTCTAAAGAATTCCTGTCTCAACTTGATGCATAAGAAATCATGAGAGTATCTTTGAGCCAGGAGTTCAAGGGGAAATGGTTTATCCTTTATCATGTCAGTGCAGGAATTTCAAACAATTCTGAACATAAAACATACACTGTATAAGAGCAAAGCTCATTAACAAGAACATTGACTTCCTTTCCATATACAGAACAATGTTTGAGTCTTGTGTTTGAAATTGATTCTTTGTTGGACCAATAACCCCTTTTATGACCTGCACTTTATTTTGCGTATTTATTTGCAGTGATGCTATCTCCATCTGTGTTGCAAAGCTTACTTTTCTGCAGCTTCTCTGATTTCCCAGCTGTCCTGTTATTTCCCACCTCATGCTTTTCTTTTCAGCTGAACCTTATTCACAGTGAAATCAGTAATTTAGCCGGCTTTGAGGTGGAGGCCATTATCAATCCTACCAATGCTGACATTGACCTTAAAGATGACCTAGGTAAATGGGGAATGGGTTGACACAACTAATGGTCACATGAAAATTATGGAACCCAGAATTTATTCTCCAGGACTTCATGCATTAAAATATAACTTCAAATTCTTAAGTGCTCAAGAAAGTAGAACCCGGAGAATTCAAAGTTAAGAAGCATGATTTGCACCAAATCTAAATATTTGTATATTAATTATTAGTGATTGTCTTCAAGTTGATTGCAATTAAAATAAGAAGTCATCTAAATTCCTTTCCATAATGCTCATAATTGACTGTTAGCTACTTTGAGGGGGGGTTCTTATGTGGATTCATTAAGGATAAAAATATTCTTTGTCAGATTACTTTCAAAATAAGCAGTTTCTCCATTCTACCTGCAGTCCCACCTTTTCAAAGTAGACACAGAAATTCATAAAGAGGGCTGATCAAATAATCCCCCAAAGTGGCTTTCTACCTTGATTTCATGTTTAATTCAATCAACTGGGTTGTATGTTTTCATTAGTCTTCAATTACCCCTCTCCATCACCTTCATATTCAGTTGAAAACCAATACTGATTTTATAGCAGCATAAAACTTGAAAATATATTACAGTGTACGGTGTATTGCTTTTATGGCTTCCACTCTGTTTCAAATAAAATATTACCCTTCAGCAGAAGTCTGTCTACTTAAAAAAAAAAAAAAAAAAAAAGTACTGATCTAGATACACTTCATGAAATACTATTTTTTAATATCTGTTTTATACCTGTTTTAATATCTTTTTTATTACTTTACAGATTTCCTTAATGGAACAGTAAATTTGGTTCCATTTTCACTGCATTTTATACATGAATGTATATGTGTAAATTACCAAGACAAAGATACAAGAAGGTTACATCATGCACATATTTTTGAAAATATAAAAAACCTTTAAAATCTAACTTAATTAGATGGATAAAATGTGGATTTTTTAAAAAATTACTCAGCTCTGTTTTTAAAAGGACAACTCTGCCTGAAAATATTTTCCCCCAACATGAAGGTTACTTTCTTTTTAGAAGCTGACAACATGATGAAAATTGCAAATTTAGAAGTGACAGCAATGGTGGCAAAAAATGGAGAAACTAATTATTTTGTTTGACTTGATGATTCAGAATTTCTTTTTAAACAGATACCATATTTTAGTGTCATGGTCTGTGGGGTGCTGGTATTAGAGGTTTCTGCAAAGTGAAATGGGGTTTTTAGATGGTTTTGAAACTTTCGAAATGATCTCATGTGATTGCTCTGACTTGTCATCCAAACATTTATTTAACCATGTCATACTCAACATTCCTCCTCCTCTTCTCCACACACCCTTCTTTATACAGACTTGCACACACCACTCAGAATACTCTCTTGGCCCGAGGTTTGGAGATGTAAAGGTAGGAAAACATGGACGTTGGTACATGTGTAAATGTAGAGCCTGTCCTCGGTCTCTGTCCAACGTGGTTGATATACATTTGTTTACCTGTTGTAGTTGCAAGTTGTACAGGCTGACATTGCCACGATCGACAGTGATGCTGTCGTTCACCCGACAAACTCTGACTTCTACACCGGTGGTGAAGTAGGTAATGGAAAGTTCAGTGCTGCAGAGTTTGTATGTGTGTGCATGGTCAATCAGCAGCAACACGCTTGTCCAAGCTATGCAGATCTGCATTCCTTTCTCGCTTCCAGCAGTCCTGACTGATCGTAAAAACAAGCAAGTAAATGCAAAGTCATTGGACAGCTCTGACTTGCATAGTCAGATCAGACTTTTAAAAGCAAAGTTATAGAATGCACAACCAAAACCAAAATGCAAGAAACAGAGGTGCAGTGCTCATGTGTGCCCAATTAAAGGATACTACAGGATTGTTTGTTTTGGCTGTGTAAATGCCTAGACTTGAATAAAGTTGGGCCAGATCCCTCAGATTTCTGACTTACATCCCGTTTCCCCACTCCTCACCAAATATGAGGTGTTCACATCTGACATCTTGGGGGTGGCCTCTCTGGAATTTCTAAACTCATACACTCAGTCATCTGGTCACATTTTACCTACAGCTCAATTGTATTTGTGGCTGTCATGAGCTGTTTCTGTATTCTCATGTACACTTGCATAGACATGCTAGACCAAAGAGAGAATGCACGGGAGGCAGAATGACTCAAGGAGTTCCATTTAATTTTTTATTCTTAAGATTCATTAAGATGTGTAACTCATTATTTTTAATCACCTAATTCCCTGAGAAGCACCTTGTATCTCAATGATTTTAAAGCACTTCTCAAATTTTAGAATAGAAATGTAGACAGAGGACGGAGCAAAAGAGTATTAGATCGTACTGAACCTGCCTGGAAAACTTAAGGCAGAATGGAATTATGCAAACTGGAATTTGGACTGAATATTAAAGTTGCTGCTAAGAGTAGCAACCTACCCTTATAGTAGGATGTGACAACAGGGATCACAGCCTCATTTTACCACTGAACTTAACCACATCACCACTGTCCGCACAGGGCGCCTTAATGCTTGGGATGTTATTTCACTATTGTCTTCAAGGGGAGAGTGTCTCCTACAGGATCAGCACTTCCTTCAGCACCTTGGGTTTTCCTGAAAGACCTCTCTTCCAAGCAACATCCAGACAAACCCAATTCTGCACAGCTTATTAGAGCAGCAGAGACAACAGCTTGAGCTGGTGCAGCTGTAGACTAGCTGGCTAAAGGAAATTACACAGAAGCCTCAAAAATAAAATACAAGAATATTCTGTATTTGAATAATACGCTTCTAAAGTCTATAAGGTTCAGCTAGCTAATGTACTTGTCTCTTACCTTTTGAAGAGATGCTTTTGAAACTAGTGGACAAAGAAACTTCTATGAAAAATGCACTGATTATGCTTTCATGTATGTTCTAATTACATCTGACTGCTGGAAGAAAGAATAAAAATGCACAAATGCTTAGCTTCCGAATATTAACTTTTACCATCCTTCTAACAATTAAATGTACTGTGGGTTTATCCTGAAAATGTTACAAGCCTAAATTTCTGCTTAGGCTGTTTTTCAATACTGATACCCATGCCTGCTTGGAAAGCATGAGATAATGACCTTACTCTCATGGAAGTAACACATATTTATGCTTGTGAGTAAATAAGCCACTAACCTTGAAGCTGTGAAGCAAGACTTTCACCAAGAACCTTACTAATGTAGTGGGAAATGATTGAATACAATGTGCCCTTTTCTAGATACGGCTCATAATTGCACAAGAAGGTTGTAAAGTATAATGCAAAATTAAAACTTCACTATCAGTCAAAAAGGCTGAATTTAATTTAGGAATAGGGGCAGAAATTATTATTGATCTGTATGAAATACTTTTTCTTTTCACCACATCTGCAAGGAGATAAGTATTTGGATTGTTATACGAAAAGAGAAACCACAATTTTAAAGAAATTGATTTTATAGATTTTGTTTTCACAGTAAATGAATCTTCATCAGAAGGGGTAGAAGCTCCATTTCTTGACACAATTAAAAGTAATCCAGACAAAATGCCATTATGTGTACAACAATGCTATAATGGCAGAGTGCTGTCACTCAGTGGCCTAATATCCCTTTTTTCTCTGTAGATTCTCTGTGGTTGTGCTAGAGGGTACATGGTCCCTGCACAGTGTGTGCCCCAGTTCTAGTCAGATTCACTAACAGCCCCAAATAGGGTATTTCTGGGTGGAGTGAAAGCTCATTTTCCTTCATCCCTTTACACTCTGGAGTGGCTGCACAGTGGGCGGCACTGGCTAGGCCTTTTAAATAGTAAATGGCACTCCCTCCATCCTTCCAGTCCTATCAAGATATGTTTTTCAAAGGCATAATACTCTATTCAGATGGTGCAACTCCGCTTTATCCCCAGTCGGCTCAGACATAAGAGTTCTCCTGATTCTACAACTATAGGTATAAAAATGTGCCATTTGGAACATATCTAGTGGATGTGCAGGTAACTTCTGAGATATCATGGAGGTAATCAGGAAAGTTGCACTCATTTGTGAAAATGACCCTAGACCAAAATATTTAGGTGTAAAGTTGAGATGTTTACTGTGAATAATTTAAACGCTGAACTGATTTTGGGTTCATACTAGGACAAAATGCCACGGGTCTGATTTTGCAGTCCATACTTGGACAAAATGCCCAGTGTCCATCAGTTATGGCGAAAGAGCATAGGATGCGTACTTTCTAAAATTATTAGCATCCAAATCCAGTAGAATAAACTGCATTTAAGAAAAGCAGAGTCAGTCAAAAAGTCAGTAGACAGCAGTTATTTAACAAACTTTTAATATTAATTGTGGAAGACGGCTAATGATGTCAAAGAGAAGCAGGCTGCTGCAGTGCTGTTAGCTCTTAGAATTGTAGCCCTATTTAGCAAAATGAATCTCGTAGGAGGGTCTCTGCTTCACTGAGCATACAATATGTGCATTTCCATCAGAAAATGCAGTTTCCCTTCCCAATCAGTAAAATGAATGGGCTTCACCAAATAAATGTGTGACTCTACTACAGTTTCTATTTCTGATTGATTTATTTATTTATTTTAAATCCGTTTTCAAAGTAATATCACAAATCAGAAACTTTGATACCACTTCTTATTTTGCCTATCTTATAATAAATGTGCACAGTGCTAAATGGTTTGGGATGCTTAAGTAGTTAGGGAAATGTTTTCTTGGGCTATTTTTATATTAATATATGAAACTAGAGCTGCAAAATAAGATCTAAACCATTTCATGTTGGACTGCCTTTGTAGACTGCACCTTTTGTTGCCCTGAAACACTGCACAGCTCTCTTCCTCCCAGAGTGACAGTGTCCCACTCATTAGCAGTAGTTAGCGGAGTTCATTGGAGGAGTATGTTCCTTAGAGATTCTCCTTATTTCTGAGGCTCTTCCTCTTGGTTAAAGGTGGCTCAACAAGCTGGGCAGTTGCCAAGTAAAGCAGCCCGCTGCACTCACGAGACTGTTTCATTCCTGGTGCCACCTGTTGGGGTCAGGGATCAAGATCAGGTGAGTTTCAAGTTCTTATTGTGGCAAATTGCTCTTTAAAACAATTTATAAGAGAAAGGGGAACTGAATCCTAGGGGAAGAATTGTGAACCATCAGTCACCATTGAACTAGCCAATGAAACACAGCACGGTACCAGGAACTATGTGGTATGGAGGCTACTAGGAATGTCACCACACATGTTGACATTTAAATCAGAATCTGAGTGTTAGAGAAGGGATACAAATGCGAGGTCCTGGTGGGATTTATTTTTAAATGACTAGTTAACTCCAAAGTCCCAAAAGGTTTAGATCTTACTTTGCAGTCCCCAAAAAGATGTTTGGACAGAAAAATCTAGGCTATATGACCATCTAAAACAATGAATCACATGTCTGTTTTAGCAACTCAGGAACAGACGGATAAACTAAAATATGTCTTTGTTCAGGGAGCACTTTGGAGAAGAAAGGTGGCAAAGAATTTGTGGAAGCCGTCATTGAGCTTCGCAAAAAGAATGGGCCATTGGACATAGCAGGAGGTGAGGCTTAAATCTCTGAAAATGGATGAATAGAACGTCTGCATGCGTTGTGATTTCTAGTTGACTTTCACTTTGGTTTTATTGTATATTATGTATAAACAGACACAAACAGATCTATTTGAACATAACACTTGCATGGGTTTCTCTCTTCTTGCATGACCCCCATCAACATAGTTTAAGTATATGAGTGTTCAAAGGTAAAAAACAACACTGTATTCACCCTAAAGTGATGGTCAAGGGGTGTAGTGGTGATATCAAAAACTAAAAATTCATTATTTACAAACATACATTGGTGTGTGATTGATAACATATGCCTGTATACATGTGTATCTATATACTTAAAGATAGTATTCTTGCTCTTTAAGGCCTCAATACAGCAAGCACTTAAGCATGTGATAACCACATGCTTAACTTTAAACACATTTTCAGTTTCATCCTTTTTCAGCAATGCACATACTTACATCCCAAACTTGAGCACACGCTTAAAATTAAGCATCTGCATAAGGGCATTGTTGAGTCGGGACCTAAGTCATCTGTATAAATGTGATTCTTTCAAACAGCTTATGAATTTTTGATGACCAGTTATCAATATCTCAGTAAAAGGAGAAAATCTTGCATATGGGCAATAAAGTTTGATGAATTTCAAAATGTAATATTAGGCCATCTGTAAAATTGTTGATATATGTTGTGAATAAAGAATTCTGATTCTGCCATCTGTGTTTACACTGTAAAAATAAATACAGTGCATGCAGTTTACTAAATGAATACTGACTACAACTAGGACAGAATTTATGACTTGGAATATGACAGAAAAAATTATCACTGTTTGTCTGCTGTTTATCGTCACTTTTTTTTTCAAGTTGCTCAGTTTTTATCATATCACACTCACTGCACTGTCCTCATTTGTCCAAACTTGAAAATGGAGACATACGTTTAAACATAATGCTTACTTTGTTAGTAATAGTTCTTTTTTCATGAAAATTATAGAATGAACTGTTCCCATATTCTTGACTGACTACAATACTCTACGGTATTCCTAATTACTGTATAAACCAGACCCACAAACCCAGCCACACTGGGCTCAGCATAGTATCTGAGACTGCAGGAAAAGTGGCGCTCAGTCACAAATCCACTTCCCCAATCCTGGGACCAGTTGGGCAGCTTGGGCTCTTTGAGGCCAGCAAAAACTGCCACCTCCAGTATGTGGCCACTGGAAAATAGTGGGCTCCAGTCATGCCCCCAGCATCCACTGGACATTTCCCATGTCTCTGGGGATTCCTGTTCCATAGTGGAGACTAAACCATCGTTCTCTTCTTGGAGCATAGCTGTAACAGTAGCAGAATTCTGCACACAGACCTTGTATGTTTTATAGAAAACTGTAAAATACTTCCTCTTTCAAAGCACTTTAATTTGAAATAAGTGAAAATTGCTTTGGATAATTAACAATTATCCTTCAGAGTCCCCATAGTTCCATCAGAAGGCTCTCTCCATTTCAGAGACAGTAAAACTAGTGAGGCATGTCGGCACAGTATTTTCCTCCTGCAGTTTGAAGGTATTACAAGATACTGAACTGGTCACATCAGAGTCGCACGATACATAAAATTCCGCTGACTGGAGATGTCTGCTGGCTTTATTAGATTTTTCTTGGATTTATGATATATTCTGAATCTGCCAACTTTTTAGAGCTAACTATGACAAAATTGCCTCGCACTGAGGTTATTCAATATGTTAAGCATCTGCAGGCCCCAAAGTGCACAAATGCTTGTGCTTCCATTGCCCCTTAGAAATTTACCCCTCTGCAGTCAGAATTCCACATGCCAAGGTCTATTTTCTCTTTTTTGCAGCACCTACAGGATAATATCCATATGTGATAATATGGCTCCAGGAGTTATTGTATGGAGTTATTATTACAATATGGTGGCCATATTGTAATAACAAAGTGCTCCATAAACATTCCAGCATGGAAGAGAGAATTTCTTGCCAAGAGGAGCATTTGCAGGTCTGACTGTTAGAAGCAAGCTCCATTTTACCCACAATTTTGTAGGCATAGATAGCTTCAGCCACAGATGCAATTAGATGTCTGTCTGACTGTGAACTGCTATTCAAGTTTGTATTTTGCGACTAACTTTGTACTCGAGCCTATGAATAGGCATTTTTTTAATGAACCAAATAAGTAAAATAAAATTCCTGTATTTTCCACCACTGAACTGCAGATACAGAATAGACACACAATCTGGCCCTGAGCTCCCTCGTATGCACGTAGTCTGCTCCCTTCTCTGCGCCCAACCAGCTGTGCAGAGGAAGGTGAGGTGGTGAGACCATAGCCCTGCTTCCTGCCCTGTCCTCTTGGGAGATTTGTACTCCCAAGTCACAGGATCTGTCTCTGCACTCACTGAGCCTGAGTGTCACTAGTCCATTTGTGGAGTGTCCTTATGTCTCTTGCACATCTGTGCCAGGGTTGAGGTGCCATGATATAATTAGCACATAAAATGCCCTCTTCCTTCCCTGGCACATGCAAGGTCTTGTCTTCTGATGCATAAAAACAATAAATCAAATGCTGTAAATCCATAAATCCATACTGGACAGTTGTTTCATTAAATAATGAAAGAGGTAAACTAGAAAACAGCATTGTATCAGTCATCAAGGGTGAGGTGATGCATGTGATAAAGAAATTTTAAAGTAACATGAATCCAAAACTCTGCTGAAACTAGACAAAATAGACTCGCTCATATTAAATCAGAAAGTGTGTCGCATTGGCAGGGAATAAAAGAAAACAGCTGGTTAATTACTGTAGCTTTTCCCGTCGATTTATAGATACATCATAATCTTTGCATTTGATGCCATTTGGGCTGCAGTCCAATCAAAAGCTGGCTCAACAGATTGTATATTAACACTAAACCTCTAAATATCACAGAGGTAGTTAATTTGAGTCTGGAACAACATCCTGGCACGTACTGTAACTTGACAGTAACATTACAATAAAACAACAGCGGCCCTGTAACAGTTTTATACTCCAACAGACAACCCAACTTTGTAACATTATCTGATAAAATGAGAAGAAAGTTGCAATAAAGTGCCCACTTCAAATTTATGTGTCCTCTAAATTGCCAGTGATAGATCTTGTTCTCTATTCATTGAGGTCTATTATAGTTGTAACTTACAAATTACTCCAACAAAACGTGGTAGCAAATGTAAAATGGTCTATGTAATCATGTTATCTCTTCAGGCTATTTGATTTGTATGATAAAGGATCCACTGGGATTATAGCAGTGTCTGTCAGCTGTTTACAGTTTTAATCACACTGCCACATATGTACTTTTTTAATCCTGACCAGATGAAAGCAATTAAATTTCACTTCCTGTTTCCTACTAGCTGTTGTCAGTGCAGGCCATGGACTGCCTGCTAAATTTGTGATCCACTGTAATAGCCCGGGCTGGGGTTCGGACAAATGTGAGGAACTGCTGGAAAAGACAGTGAAGAACTGCTTGGCTCTGGCAGATGAAAAGAAGCTGAAGTCAATTGCATTTCCTTCAATTGGCAGTGGCCGGTAAGGTTGTCATGCAAACTTATTACCTAACTTGGTGTGGGTCAGATTTTCTAATGCAGCCCTGTGTCCTCCAGCCCTTACTTGGGCATAACTCCCATTGCTGCAGTATTGATTTATTCTTGTTCACCCACTCAGTTCCAATCTCTTCAGTGAAATTGCCCCTTGCTTGTAGTCTAGTTCAACCAGTAAATCCCAAGTGAAATACTCTAGTGAATCATAGTTCAGACTTGAGCAGGTTTAACAGTAATCCCTGCAGAATCATGAAGTACGCAAATACGTTCAAGTGAATACAATGCATTTTTATGAGTGCATTCAAATATTTAAAATTAACACATTTTAATAATCTAACAAAAACGTGAAAAGAAGAAAAGGAAATCTATCTTACCAAGGTTTAGTGTGTAGTCAGCACCACTGCGAATATGTCGTATGATAGAAACGAGGCATGGCTTAGTGTTAGTCTACGTATCGGCAGTCAAACACCTAGGGTATGTCTACATGGCAGTAAAACACTCGGAGGCCAGCCCATGCCGGCTGATTCGAGTTCCTGGGCTCAGGATGTGAGGCTATAAAATTTCATTGTAGATTTTTGGGGCGAACTGGAGCCCAGGCTCTGGGACTCTCCCCCTTAACCCTCCACCCCACCAAAGGGGCTCTGTTTCAGTGGGGAATTGATTCCTGTATATCCTTCATACAGTGTAAAGCACTGTTGGAGCCTTTGGAATAATTTGCACTATAAAATGTAAATTATCCCTATCATTTTTATTGAAACAGAAGAGATATACATCGTACCAGATTTAAATATACAAGTTAATAGCTCATACAGAAAGAACATTGGCATTTGTCACTTTAAGAGGATGTAACTATGCAGCTTCAAGGAGACTTTTTGTGGAGAACAATGTTTATGCGAAATGTACTGCTTGACATGGCAGTCCTTACAAAACAGAACATGGTATATTTTTTTTCTCAAGTGGATGACTTACAGAAGCTGTTGTTACAAGGAGTGTATTGCTGTTGAATAGAATGAAATCCCAAATAATCATTCCATTCACATTCAATTGTGAGCCTGTCTGACTGACGGACAAGATTTTGGGGTATATTCTCTTGGCATAGGCATGTAATTCTCACTGAAGCCAATGAAAAGGTTGGGGGTTGCAGCCTTCAGAACATGGAAGATATAAACACTTGGGTGTTTTCTTTAATTCAAGTGGGTAAGCGGAATGTAATTAATTTCTATGAAGGAGAATATATTCATTCTGTCTCTACTGTTGTTTTATAAAGTAAAAAGGTTTTTTTTTTAAATAAATAAAGATTTAAGGACAACAGACGCCAAAGGCCGCACATGCACACAGCTGTTCTGGTACGGACATCTGCCAAACAGACATCACCCAATAAACTCACGTAAACAGCTTCATTTTCTTTTATGGCTAAGGAATGGGATTATGTGAGGGCAGTTACAATAAATCATTTTGTACTTCAGGGGGGAAATAAAATCGCTTGCTTGTAGCAGTCAGATGCTCAGCTAGGGCCAACCTGCAGAGAGCACAAGTTGGGGTGCTGTGCAAAGGTGGCTTAAAGCCCTGGGGAGAACCATGAGGGAGAGAAGTTTACTAGAGATTCAGTGTGAATATAAAGTCACCCACTCTGAATGGAGTTTTATTCCAGAAGCTCTGACTTTAATCTGTATTGACACCAGTTTGGCAAAAATCTCAAACTGCAGTTTTACAAGAATTAAGCTCAAAATACAAATAATGTAACGCTATAAAAGTAATTCCTGTTTTCCCTGAAAGCCCTTAAACTGGTCTCTGGTCAGCACCTCCCCCCCCCCCCCCCCAGGTCTCTCTTTGCTCTTTCTAACACGTTGACCCTAAATAAACTCCTTTGGATCTAGTAAGTTTGCAGACGTGAATGCCTCCCTGGTTATTATTATTTATTTGTATTACCATAGCACGTGAAAGCTCCAGTCATGGAGCAGGACCCATAGTGCTAGGCACCATACAAACACCAAACAAAACAACAGTCCCTGCCCCAAGAAATTAAGTCTAAACAGAGGTTACAATCTAATCCTGGAGCTCTCCTAATCCTGGGAATTAAGTCCCCAGAGCCCTGCTTGTATTCTCTCTTGACATCTAATTGGGACACCATTGGGGTGGGGTGCAGCAGGATCCCTGGGTCGTGCCAAAAATTGTACACTTTATCACACTCCTTTGCTCCTGGGACTAGTCTGCATAAGTCCCCCTACTGTAACCCTGTAATAGAAACAGCATGAAGGCCCCTCTAATTTATATCCGGCTGAAACATCCACAAGGGACCAGAGAGGGAGCTGGGCAGTGGTGGAGTACAGAAGCATACTGGCCACATGTCCTGTTCTTTGCTAAGCCAGCAGCAGGGAGGGTAAGTGGTATAAAAGCTCCTATGACAGCTGTGCACCACGATTGGGTTGTTCCTGCGTAGGGTGCGCCTCAGTAGGACAGCTAAACTAGCTTTAGGAAACCTGTTCTAATAAGAGGGGAACAGCATGTGCAATTTCATGTCATCAATTTTGAAATATCCCAGGTTTACTACAGGCAGCTTGAAGAATAAAACAGTATTTATTGGCCAGATTCAGTGCAGGTATAATCCAATGAATGCTAAGTGATGTAGCATCTGTTAATGCCACGGGTGAATTTGGCCCTATGTCTTCAAAGTGCTGGACAAACACTAATTCCCAACACTGTTGTGCAGTTTGTAAGTAAGGAGTAGTATTCCCTTGTATTACTAGTAGCTGAGTATCTCAGTAACGCCAATACTACAATTAGGCTTGGAAGGATTAGATTTTTATAGGTAAATATCGATAACCTTCGATTTCACCCTAGACACACAAACCGACAAAAACAATTTGTATTGGTGGTAATTGAAATCTATAGATACGTGGAATAAGAAAAATGCTGCTTGAGAACTTATTAGAGTTTGATTTAAGGCTAGTTACTTTGTATATTTTGACAAAAAAATCAAAATCTAATTCTGCCAAGCCTAATTATGATGTAAGCATTCTCTCTGCTTAAATGTAAGAGTGGCTTTTAAAAAAAAAAAAACCTTTTCTTTACTATGTAAAACTTTCTTAGAGGGAAAAAACCAACCTTGTTTCCTTAGTGCCTGTCCTATTCTCATTAAAGTCAGTGGCAAAATTTTTAATGGTGCAGGTTTTTGACCCTTTCCTAATACTTTCTGAAAGGCAAAAGTAATTTAAGAGCCTAAATCACTGAAAGTCAGTGGGCGATTTTGAAAATTTTAGTCATTGTCTTTTTCCGTGTACCAAGTACTGTTGTTCCCTATAATGCATGTCTTATACAACAGAAAGCACTATGCAGACACAGAGCAGGAGACAAAGCCCTTGTCTAAATAGACAAGGTGGCCAAAGGTGGGGAAGAGAAGTGGGTACAGAGAGGTGAAGTGACTTGCCCAGTGGGCACCCAGCGGGTCATTGGCAGAGCCACCCTTGACTCTCAGTCCAGTGGCCTGTCCGCTAGATACGCTGCCTCCCCACAATCCATCTACCCTCTCTTAGCAACCACAGTAAATGAGGGCCTTATAACTACCCAAGTGCCTCAATCTTTAATCAGCCTGTCAGGAAACAAAGTAATGCAGCTGTAGATGCTTTTCCCAGAAGTGGCAATAACTTCATGGTGGCAGCTGTGGGGCTGACGGTTAGGAATGAGAGGAGGCCCAGATGTTTCTCTGAAACCAAACCGTCAGAGTGAAGGAAACCCTAACTTTTGTGCTCAAAGGCCCCTACTCCCTCCAGCAATGTTGTGGGCCCACCCACACCTCTCCAGTAATTGGGATAGGACAGATACCCCCATAATCACAGAGGCCCATGGCCTGCCATAATTTGTTCTGCCTCCCACTTTTGTGGCCATGAATGGAGTTTCTTTGGCTTTACAGTCTCTCTGGTTCCAGTGGGGAAGGGCAAAAAATCGCTGAGATAGGAGGTGGAGAGCTCTTTTTGCAAGCTCTCTTTCCTCCAGCACTGTACCCCAGCTCAGTGGTATGCAAGGATGAGAAGTGGGTAGTTGGCTCTTTGCAACAGATTAGTGTTTTTACAAAGTGAGTTGAGCTGTTGTGTAGGCATCCTATCTGGCCTTCCAAGTCTGCAGAGTCCAGACGTTCACAGAGACATTCTTCTGGGTTGGGCCAGTTGTTTCCAGTGGAGCTTAAAATGTGAGTTGCTTTTTGTGTATATTTCCCAATACAAGATGTGCAAAAGACTTGTCACATATTGTCAGCACAGCCAACATTCAGATCTGTTATCTGACTGCTGCAATGTAACTAGGTGGTTGCATTTTTATTTTATTTTATTTTTTGAGATTTTACAAGTTTTTTATAGAGCCAAATGGCTTTCATAAAATAGATTGGGTTGAACTGGAATCCCAGATATATGGAAGAGGATGTGACCTGGAGTGGGGCAAAACATTTGTTTGAAATCTGTAGGATAATTCTTGTGTAAAAGTATTGAACACCTGTGGCTGGTCAGTATAATTTTTACAGTTTCCTGTGTCGTGTAAATCTTTAAAAATACTTCCTCCGTGCCATTCAGCTCTTTTCTTTACTTCATTTCTTCTGTTCCCTGTCTCATCTGATTAATCCAGCTGCTGCATAGTTACTATGCACAACTGTGTTTACATTAGGTGACCGTGGACCAAATTCAACAAACTTGATGCAGAAGGTTCAAATTACCTTGGCTTCAGCCAGCCAACCCCCTTCTGCCTATCAGAGAGTCACCCAAGTAGAAAATGGTTTTGCTGCTGCTTTCCATGAGTTTTCTGAAAACGGGGCATTTTCAGCCCTGCTACTTCTGTAATTATAGAATTAAGGAGATGAGATAAGAGGTGATGTTTAATTTAGATGAACTAGTCTCTCACATTTATGACCTTCTCGCATTGTGTAACTTACATGGCTTTAACTCTGAAGTTCAGAGGGGCCTCATTAGGCCTCCTATCTGGCAAGCAAAAAGTATAGTAAGTATCCTTTATACCACTTAAACATCACTGTGAAATTCTCACAAGGGACTGGGAGTCACAACTATAGTTTCTGTTCCTGGGCCTGCAAATATCTTTATACACAAACAGCTTTGCTCAAGTCCTTTGGATTTCTGTGACTCGGTATGCCCATCTGTTAAATGAAGATAATAAATAACTTCTTCACTGGGGTCTTGTGAGGCTTAATTCATTAACGTGTAGAGAGATTCAAGATCTTTGGATGAAAGTGCAAAGGATTATTGTTTTATGAGTATTTTCCTCCACAAACTTGTTTTTAATTACCAGTGCATTTGAGCTCTATGTCTCAATAGCTAAAAAACAGTTAAAACCCGAATTCCATTTGGAACTCACACACTGTTATTTTGGAGGTTTAATTACCATACGACATACAAGAGATTTCCCAGATATTGTTTGCAAACTGCAAGGCTAGTCTATCGAAAGCTTTCTGTGCAAGTCTTTCTTTTCTTTTCTTTCTCTCCCCTAGAAATGGCTTCCCGAAGCAAACTGCTGCCCAGCTGATCCTGAAAGCCATTTCCAGCTATTTTGTGTCGACAATGTCCTCTTCAATCAAGACAGTGTACTTTGTGCTCTTTGACAGCGAGAGTATAGGGATTTATGTGCAGGAAATGGCCAAGCTAGATGCCAACTAAGCCTAGAAAGCTACAATACCAGCCCTCCTCCTACCCATTCTCTACACCCCCCATCCCTGGTCCTTAACTCATTGTGAGGCAGAGCACCCCTTATTTTAAATTTTGCTCCTATTGGGGAATAAAGTTTTTTTGTTGTTGTTGGTTTTCTTTGGTTGGTTTTTTACTTTCTAAAATGTTTTTATGTTGGCACTGATGATAGTTGGCATTACTGCTGTTAATGCACTGTATTCCAGGCATTGTCTGATTTTTAGTGTAATCTTGGAGATTTTATAATTTTATTTTAATGAAGTATGGATTGATGCAGAGCGTTGTTAGCAGTCTGTAGTCTTTTACTTGTGGAAGAAGCCGGCAAGCCCTATTTTGTAACTGTGTTGTGGTGCTTTATCAATACATCGCGTGGCGTTTCTTTCATTTTTTTTTTAAAAAAAGAACACATGCTACAAAACTAATTTGTTTGTTTATTGTCTTAATGATGAATCTGGGGGAAAAAACACAACAAAAAAACTCTGTCGTCTTTAATTATATTTGCAATTTGAGATTTGTGTGAATTGATTTAGTAAAATGTTTGAACTGTTACCATTGGTGTGTTTGAATTATTTTTTAACCCTTTGTTTGATACACCTCGACGATTTGGAGGGATGGAATGGGTGACAAAATGCACTGGACTTCCATCCAAAATCCAAACCAGAATACTTCAAACCTGGTGCCCAAAGGTGCTGAACCCCTGCAGTTCCCATTGACTTAACTGCATCTTGGAAAATGAGGCCTTTATCAATTGAAATAAGTGGTATCATTTTCTGGTAGGTGCCTCAAAAGTTTCCCATGCAGTACCTGACTTCATTGTTTTTTAGCTTGAAAGTCAATAGACGTTTAGTTATCAATAATATTTCATCCAAAGCATGCTGTTATAACTTTTTGATACCCCCACACTGTTCCCATGTGTTTTGAAGGTAGGTGAGTAATTTGTTAATCATTGGTACTGGATTATAAAAATTGATATATAGGATCCAGATTAGCTTCCAACAGCTAATACTAGCCTGTTTTATGTAAAGGGTTTTGTGTTTCCCAAATACAAATGAATCCTTGTATTATTAGCCCACTTTGTATTTGGTTGCCATATTGTTCACAAAGCCCAAATCAGATCTGTGTAAAAAAAAATAATAATAATAATTGGAGATATACCAATCTCCTAAAATTGGAAGGGACCTTGAAAGGTCATTGAGTCCAGCCCCCCACCTTAACTAGCTGGGTTTAGCAGGCCAATGCTCAAACCACAGAGCTATCCCTCCCCCAGTCTTACTTTACAGCAGTCATTTGTACTTTGGGGGTGGGGGGAAGTTTCAAAAGTTATAAGAAACCTATATTTCATAGGACTGCTAGCCTTGTTCAGAAGTTTTTCCTTTGAAACCTTGTGCTCATCCTGTCTATCTCCTAGACAGAAAATTCATGTTTACTCTTGTTCAGAGAATTATATTTGCTGATGAAACAGATTCCTTCAAATTCATTCTGACTTGATCCAAAAGCCCATTGATAGAATGACTGTTACTGTCTTCAGCGAACTCAGAATCCAATCCTGTTCAGAATCTGACTTTGAGTAATTATCAGATACATCCGATTTATGGTCACGTGACCTCTGTTGAGATTGTTTGTCACTGTGCTTGTAATTCCGATTGTACAGAAGTGTTACAAGGTGCAGAAAGAATAGATAAGTTTTCAAATAAGAAATGATTAAGCAGACAGTAGGGCTGTTTGTGATTTTTTTGGGGGAAGGGGTGTGGAGGGAGGGAATAAAGTAGATAATAATTTGAGCCAGAGAGAGAGAGTTAAAAGTTTAGTTGTCTTTTATCTTTCCTTAAGAGTGTCATGCCACACATTCCTAAAGGAAAAAGATTGAAAGTAGAAGTGAAAAAAATCACTTAGACCGGTATAGGATTTAAATAAAATGTTTTTTTTACTGCAGTCACATTAGAATCTAATCACTGAATTCTAGAACTGCATTTTGCACAAACTCCACTAGATGTCACTAAAAGGATTGAAAAATAAGTAAAAGCATAAAATATATTTGATGTAAATGTTTTGCTGCAGAGGAATAAGCTGATTTTGTCAGTGCAGTTCACATGGACTTTAGGTATATCTGTGACTTCCCATAATGCAGATGAGATGTATATGCTATGTGTACAACTCAGATGTTTACATACAGAGGTAAAGAAAATGGATCTAGACTGTTCTCAGTGGTATCAGATGACAGAACAAGGAGCAATGGTCTCAAGTTGCAGTGGGGGAGGTTTAGGTTGGATATTAGGAAACACTATTTCACTAGGAGGGTGGTGAAGCACTAGAATGGGTTACCCAGGGAAGTGCTGGAATCTCCTTCCTTAGAGGTTTTTAAGGCCCAGCTTGACAAAGCCCTGGCTGGAATGATTTAGTTGGGGATTGGTCCTGCTTTGAGCAGGGGGTTGGACTAGATGACCTCCTGAGGTCCCTTCCAACTCTGATATTCTGTGATTCTGTACATCAAAACTTATGTGCACCGTGCTATTTACAACATCCACAGTCTTTTCTTTGCAGTTTATATATAGTGTAATGTTTAACACCAGAATTGTTGACTGATTTTTAGAACAAATGTCATTTCCAAAGGGTCACTGAAAAACACAAATGTTCCATTCAGCACATCCAACTTCAATTAGAATTCAGATAGTTTCAAAACTGCTTAAAATACCTCTCCCCTTATTGCTCCCCATCGCCAAGTGTTGAACCAATATATACTATTACTTCTACAACATCAAGGCAAGTACATGTTCTTCTGTTTGTTGGATAAACTGGAATACAATTCAAATTAAAAAGGCTAGTTTGTCTTTGGCTTTGAGTCGAATACATTTACACTGAGTACTCCACAAGCAGTCCTGTTATTTCAGTGCAACTGTTTGTGAAGTCAGGTAGTCATCATCGTGAGAGTGGGAATCATAATCTGGCCCATTGTGAATTATGTTAGTGATGATAGCGAATCACAGTGGAAAAAGTCCTAATAGGCAAGTGCCCCATCTCCATGTGAACAGAAGGTTTCTCCCTTGAAAAACATTTTTCATTGTTTTGTCTGCTTTAAAAAAAGTCCCAGATAAAATGTCTTCCACTACTTTCCTTGGCAGACAATTCCACAGGTGAATAGATTTCCCCTCACAGGAAGTTTCTTTAGCCTAAATTCTCCCTTTTCTTTAATTCCCTCCAACTAATCCTAATTATGGAACCTGATGTTACGCTCATTGAAATCATTAGGAATTTAGACATTGATTTCAGAGGGGCAGTACTGAGCTGTGTGCTCCTTTGTATCAACCTAGATCTTTCCTCTTCCATGAATTTATTCTCAGTCATGTCAATAGAAATGATAGTCCATTTGAAATAGGCCCAACAAACGCTAAATAGTTAAAACTGATTTGGTAATTTTATTACTTCATATTTTAAAGGAACAGTTCTTAACCCAGCATGCATCCAAGTAGCTGCCTTCCAGCCTCCACACAGTTGGTGTCCAGTGCACTCCCATTCTGTGGATGGAAGTGGATTAAAATTGGATTAAAAACTGGCCAACTGGTGGGTCTAAATGTCATTGTAAATGGGAAATCATCATTGCATGGATGTGTTTCCAGTGGGATCCCACAGGGACGGGTACTCTATTTACTATTGTTATCAATGACCTGGAAGAAAACATAAAATTATTGCTGATAAAGTTTGCAGATGACGCAAAAATTGAAGGAGTGGTAAATAACGAAGAGGACAGGTCGCTGAGTCAGAGCAATCTGGAACACTTGGTAAACTGGGCATAAGCAAGTAAGTACGCATTGTAATATGGCTAAGTGTAAATGAATACATTTAGGAACAAAAAAATGTAGGCCATACTTACAGAATGGGTGCTCTAGCCTGAGAAGCCGTGACTCAACAGATTCAGGCAGTCATGGTGGATAATCAGCAGAAAACATGATGTCCTGGTGCAATGCTGTGGTCAAAAGAGCTAATGTAATCCTTGGATGCATAAACAGTGGAATCTCAAGTAGGAGTAGAGAGGTTATCTTACCTCTATATTAGCTTGGTGCAATGGCTGTTGGAATACTGTGTTCTGCTCTGGCGCCCACAATTCAAGAAGGATGTTGATATATTGAAGAGGGTTCAAAGAAGAGCCATGATAATCATTAAAGGATTAGAAAACATGCCTTATAGTGATTGACTGAAAGAGCTCAATCTGTTTAGTTTAACAAAGAGAAGGTTGAGTGACTGGGTAACAATCTATAGATATCTACATGGGGAACAAATATTTCACAATGGGCTCTTCAATCTAGCAGAGAAAGGTATAATACAGTCCAATGGCTGGAAGTTGAAGCTAAACAAATTCAGACTGGAAATAAGGTATACATTTTTAATGGTGAGAATAATTAACCATTGGAACAATTTACCAGAAGTTGTGGTGGATTCTCCATCAGTGACTAGTTTTAAGTTGAGATTGGATGTTTTTCTAAAGAACTGCTCGAACAATGATTTGGAGGAAGTTCTATACAGTGTTATACAGGAGCTCAGACTAAATGATCACTGTGGTCCTGTGATGGGGCAGAGTGGACCCGCACTGGCACCTCAGGGGTTAATCCTTCCTAGCAGAGGAAGCCACGCCCGTGAGGCTCTGCTGGGCATGCTCCAACTGGAGAACTGGTATAAAAGCCTGCAGAGCTGCTCAGTCTGGGCTGACCGCTGGAGGGGAAGGAGGCACACCGCCAGCTCCTGAGAACAGACAGCCTGCGCTCCAGGATCCACAGGCCAGCCAAGTCTGGATGCACCCTGATGCCCAGACGTAGTACATCACAGGAGGGGAGCAGACGAGGAACCCCCCCGAAGCGGAGAACCCATTGTTTATGGTAGGAAGTGACCCAGAAGAACTTTAGAGAAAAATGGTGTTAGAACCACACAGACGCTCAGCATGTTTTGGGCAGATTCCCACTGAGCTGGTGGCAAGGGAAACTTGCCATTATCAGGGCCCTGGGTCGGCTCCCGAGGGAGAGGGTGGGTCTGGGTCCCCCTACCACTCACCTGCCACAGGAATCATATGGATTCTGGATGCTAGGCCATGCTACCCTGTCTGAGAAGGGTGATTATATGGATGCCAGCCATTGGGCCGTACTGCTCCACCCCAGGGAGCGATTTATATAGACCCTTGCCATTGGGTCACACTGCCCTGACACTTGGGTGAGTTACATGGACTCCGGTCACTACACCGCACTACCCTGCCTGCGAGGGAAGTTATATGGACTCTGCCCATTGGGCTGCACGGCTCCAACACTGGGAGTGATTTATATGGACTCTAGCTGTTAGGACACGCTACCCCGCCCAAGGGGTGATTGCGTGGGGAGAGGCCATTCGGCCACATCGGGCCTCCCACAGAGAGGCGAGCATGCGAGCTTGGGATTGGTGAGGTTCTGACATCCCATCCCACCCCTGCCACAAAGAGGCGGTGTGGGGTCAGGTTCACCACAGGCCCTTTCAGGCCTTGAAACCTATGAACCTGTAGGTGAACATGCGTAGTCCTATATACACCTGCTCTTTACTTGACCTGGTGTTGCCTCATGCCAGAAAACACCAAAGCTCCAAACTGCAGAACAGCTCTGTAGGGATCTCAAATCTGGCCTTTTCTATCAGCAAGAAATTCAGAAGTTAAGCATTGTTAATTCAGCCATGCTACACAATCTGCAATATGACATTCAGTATTGTGGTGGTATGAAAATGTATCAGGGAACACATTTACAGTAGAAGAACAGGAAAAGAAAGTGTTACTACTATGTATATTGTGGCCAGGTTATTCTTCCTTCCAGAACCTTAACTTTTGCATTTTGTTTTTCAAATTTAACTGGGCAAGCTCCATTTGCCCCTTTCCCTCCCCCACCTCCTCACTCCCAAAAAAATTCAGGCAGGACCAAGTATGGAAAGCGTCAGACCCAAAAGTGAGTGTTTTCATAAGATTTGTTTTTAGTGTGCCTCACACATGAATGTTTCAAAGCAGGTTAAAAGGAAACTGTTTTGCAACCTTAACTATGCACTTGCTATTAATTCTGTCTGAAACTCTTTTATGATGAGTCTGATTCTTCACTCTGTTTTTACTCTGGTGTAACTCCATGAACTTTCTACACTGTGCAAGAGAGAGCTAAGCTTACTACTGTCCTTAGCATGCATCAAACTAAGTGACTTTAGATATTCCCTGTGCATATTACAGCCTACTATCCTCCCAAAGGCTCACTCATTCTACACTGTAAACCCATATGATTTGTTTATATGATCAGATGACTCTATTGCATTCATGGTCAGGTTGCCGTGCTAGGTCACAGCAGCAATTAGCTGTTGACAGCAGTGTTATTTTGCCTCCCAAGAGGAAGTAAGTGAAAATGCAGTTTTGTCAAGAGGAAGAGTTCACAAGCATTGTGCAGATCTTTTGCCACTGGAATTTTTGTTTCCTGAGATCCTATGTTATTCACCTGAGAGATGAAAGCAATGAATAATAAATAACATTTATATAACCCTTTTTTGCTAAAACAATTTGGGAATGGAAGATTCTTTGGAAAAAGAACTGGGAAGGTGTCATATATGACTGACCTTGACAAACAAGTATTCTCCTGCATTCTCTCTGCCTATGAAATACAGCCCTCCATATCTCATGATTAATTTAGAATTCAGTAACAAATCACACTCTTCTTACTTATGATTACAGATGGACTTGATGTGTTTTGCCAAATTACAGAGATGTGGGCCAGCCCCTAATGTTCACATCTGGATCTAGACTGAAATTTTCTCAGTGTTTGGGCATGCTTTGTGCTAGAGGTTTGGCATGAGCCCATATCTACTTCCTGCTCAGATGGGACATTGGGCATCCTACCCTGAGAGAGACCAGGGCATGGAAGAAGGGAAGGGGGCTGAGGACCAATGCAGATAAAACAGGTGATGCTAGAGTTGAAAAAGCAAATGAAAAATATGGTGGAGACTGTACCTGTTCTGACGTAGCACGTTTGTTTGCCACCTAGAAATGTGGTTGGATTTCCAACTGCTTTCAGAAGACCTGCTATCAGCAGTGGACAGGATGGCTTTTAGTCACTTTGTCCCAGAAGTTGCTGTCTTCTCTTTTGGATGCAGATCTCACCACCGTGATTCGTACCTCTGTCCAGGTTAAACCATGGTAACAAGTTCCATTTGGGGGGCTACATCCTAAACCCACTTGGATGCTGACACTAGTGCGCTGTATAGTAGCCCACTTGTTAAAGCATGTATCTCACAATCAGCCTAGTACACTGATGCTTTGTGATCTGCATTGGCCACCTCTGGGTTTCCTGGAGGGAGAAGAAGGGGAGGGTTAAGGTGTAGTTTTAAAACCTAAGAAGCCCTAAATAACCTGCGGCCTTCCTGCCTGAAAGGTCACTTCTGTCCTTGTGCCGCACTGCTGCAACTGTGATCAGATTTGTTCCAAAAGCTAGAGCCCTTCTCAATGTGATAAAGAAACATCTGCTGGTACAGTGATCTAGAGAGAAACCCTCTCTTTCACCCCAGCCTTTCTGGCTTGACATAGCTGGAATTTGTTGACCATGCTACCATGATGAGCCTTTTTAATGGGCTTGCAGGGAGAGCGTTGATATCTGGGAAGAATGATGGGTTTTCTTTTATTTTTTTGCTTGGCTGGTTATTTCTGGTCTGTGTTGGATTTCTATTGGTGGTTGTGTGTGGTTTTAAAGAAACATGAAAGGCCAAGGAGCCTGCAATCGGCATCTTTTTAACAGTGGTATTATGAATTGAAACTCATGATACATCACAATGACATTTCAAAGTACTGAGCTATTTCAACTGTTTCCCTTCTCTCTACTCGCTGTCACCAAGCATTGATCTCTGTTAATCTCACAAACTAGAGTAATTAGGATTGTTGATTATACATGAGATAATTAATTGACAAATATTTGAGACAACTGACAAATTGAGAACATACTGCAGAGGCTCCTTAGTTATTTATTGCGTTTTGTTTATATGGTCCAGCATACCCGTAACCAACATGCCAATTAAGTACCATATGATAAGGAAACATCTCTCTGGGGAAAGTTTCACAGAACGCTTGAATATATTGTTTGAAATTTCATAATTATAATAAAATAACCTTCAAGTAGCTGACATTAGGGCTCAGTTACCATGCTATATTAAAACTAAAAATAGATAGTCTCTCTATATATATAAATAGCAAGTTTCAGTCTACAGGCAAACTAGATAGAAATCAATAGAATGACTCTGTATTCACGGAAGTGTGACTGAGATTGGACTCTGAACCATTGTTTTGGAGCAAAGCATGTTCAGATATGATTAGCTGGTCCTAAGCACCAAAAGAAGAACATCATTTCTTTGTTTGTAAACTTCCCATAACCACTGTATGTGTCTAGTGAGCCTGGGAATTATTTTAGAAACTCAGAAGAATTCCTCCTGAAGAGTAACAGATGAGACAAAATAAAGGAACCTGAGATTCATGAAATGCTGTGAGGCTTCCTTTGTAAAGGTTTCAGAAAGAAGAGTTTCCATTTTCTTGCATTTGTTAATAATAGCTGATGTTGTGAAGCCCCAGATTCTAGAAGCAATAGGAGCAGGAGAACTCTGATAGCCTGAAATCTGATGTTCAGGGGAGTTGTGGGTACTGAGTACTTCTGAGGATCAGGCCCATAGTCTGCAGCAACTAGTCAGATACTCTGCCCTACAATTTCTTTACAGACAGCAATAATAGCTAAAGTTGTAACAGCAAGTCAGAGGAAACAGCATAATTGATAGGCCTGGAGAGTGCAGGTAAGTAGAAGGATTGCATTTATATCCTGATATGAAACCCAATGGGAACCAGGCTAGTACACACTGACTAAAAGACTTGAAAATTGCCACCAATTCCTTTTTTGTGTTCTGCTCTTCAGAGATTTAGTTCATTCCTCCATACAATCCAGCTTAATGCCTCCACAACTCATGTTTAACCATTATCACTAGCAACCAGCTCATCAATGCCTTTGTTCTCGACTGGATTTCACAAATAGGAATCAAGGGGAGATAATATTGCTGTTTTCTAAAACAAATAGTGACAACATTTCACACTGTAGCCTAAGAAATCCCAACTCTTCCACACTTTTTTGCACCAGCCTGGCTAAGAGAGGAAATTTGATATTTTTGTACCTTGAAATGACTAGCCTTCTTAGGCTTAGGAGAATAAATTAAAGTTGAGCCAAAGTATGCCTCAGCTGCCGTGGATGGGCAGATTGATTTGCTTTCCATCTGGGAGATTAAATTCCACTTCTAAAAAAAATGGCACCAGCATAATTAGCTGTCAGTCAAGTTGCAAAGAGACAGACCAAATGGGATAATTGAAAGCCCTGCAGCTTCTCATTACATTCTACAGTAGCACTATTTGCAAGTTTCCACCTTGAGGTGCTTCTCGGAACATTGTCAGAAATTGTACGTATCCCTGCTGGCACATTCTTTTGAAGTGAAACATGAATATTGCGCAAAGATTGGATTTATTTTAAATAACTTTCACTTAACCTAACTTTGTTGTAATATATTTGTCAACAGTCATTGACAGCTTCACCAGGCTCTAATTACCAGCGATCCAAACAACTGGAAGGACATGGTAGTTCTTCATCTATGGTTGTGTCCAGAAGGCATTCTATAGGCATAAAAATCTCTTCTCTCTCTTTCTCTCTCTCTCTCTCTCTCTCTCTCTCTTTTTTCTCCTGAAAAGCAGCCTAGAAGTACCACTCCTTAATAGATTATCTTCTTTGGCAAAATGCTATTCATAATGAACCTGTCAGCATGTATGTTTCATATAAAATAATCAGTCCTCACATTTTGTGGTTCATTTCATGAAACTAGAGCACATTTTAGATACCAGTGGTAGTAAAGAAAAGTTTAGGTGACCAATACTATTCTGATGACCAAGAACCTGATGCAAATCTGACTGAAGTCTATATGAAGTATCTCCATTGATTTAGTTGGAGTTGAATCAGGTCCTGAAAGAATAAAGCACATTAAAATCATATTCCTCCTTAAACCATGGGGAATAAGGGCCAGGCCTATTTTATATGGAAGATATCTCAAATATGTGATTATATCTGAATTGATGTGCATATATACTAACAAATAATGGAAATGAGCTGGAAGAGATTTTGAAGCATGTTTGCCCACTCCTGGAAGGGTCAAAGTTCTCCAAACTAGAAAAGTTACTGCTTCTCACAGAAGCAGGAGCTAGCATCACAGCTCCCATGCCGGAAACCTCCCCCTAAATTAGCTTGACGCTCTCAGTTAATAAAGCCTAGTGGAATACATGAATAACTCTTTTAAAATTGAAGCTTCCATTATAAAGTACTAATTTATAACTTATATTGATCCTCAAGAGCACCAGAGGTCTAGATCCTCTTACAGGCATGGATTTTCCTCTCTTCCACTGGTGTACACACGCACACTCACTCACTCCTCCCAAATCTAAGGGGATAACTGGGAGCAGAATCAAGAGGGTAACAGGTGGTTTATAAAATTATTAAAGTGGGACAACTACCATGGTGGGATGAAATGGTACAGAAGTAACATGATGAGGAACACCATGTGACAAGGCAGAAAACGCAGAATAAGCTGTTAGAGGCCTGTTTGATTACTGATGACACCCAGGCTGTGTCAACGCTTCACACTATGAGCACTCAAAGCTACTTTTGAATCCAGCCAGAGTTTTGGGTAGTCCATCACTTCAGGTTTGGGCCTTGTGTGTTACCTGGCTTCATGTATGTTAGGAAAAGGAAAATTGCCCTCTTTGTCCACATACAATGTCCCTTTATGATTTATTATACAGTCCTCCTTTTTTGCCTCAATTACTTCAAACCTGGGTAGAAATGGCACATTCCTCAACTTAATGTTAAATGCATGTAGTCAGTAAAAAGCTGAAAAATGTTTAAAAGGGAGGGTGCTCAAGTTATCGCAGCCCACGGGAGTATTAACATACGTGCCAACAAGTTACTGTATGCGGCTTCAACATGCTTATTTATTCTGCTGTGCAATAAAAGTTTGTCTTAAATAGAGCCCACATCGCATATGTGCTCCAGGACTACTTCTGAGCACCTTCTTGAAGAGAAATATTCAGGATCAAATTGCCTGTGACTTTTGTGGCTTTTTAAGCACTGAAAAATATTACCATGGACTGAAATCTTTCCCATGGATTTTTGAGAATAATTTTAAATAGTGGGCCAAAGCTGTTTGCTGTTTTCTTGCTCGTTTCCCCTTAAGTGGCTTTCCAAAGAATCGAGAAAAAGACAGAAGGATTATACCTGGCAGGTCTTAGAGTTGTTGCCATTCTGTTTTGGAACATAGCAAGAATTGGCTGGTTGTCTTTAGTTTCAAGTGCACTGATGTTTCTCATGTCGTCAGTCCTCCTTTGTATTGGCACAAGAAAATCTGTGTTTTCTTCCTCCCTCCCCTCTGTGCTTACCATGTTTTCAGACCAGCCACTTTCCTTAAATTCGGAGCACGCACATGTCCACCATAAATCCACATAATGTAAATCATAATAGTAATGTTAAACTTAAGAAAATTACAAGTATCGAGTACTGTGCGGTGTTGATTCTGGATCCTCATTCCAATGCTTGTTTGCCTTTTTACTTAATGAAACCTTAGACATGACCTCATTTCTCACAATGAGGAAGTGGAGGTGTTACATTATACCTCAAGAATATATACAGTTGTTCTCAGATCAGAACAAGGTGAGAAGCAGATCAGTTGACAGTCTCTGGGTAAAGAGGAAAGGGGGGAAAATTAGGGTGATATCATGGCAGAGGTCTACTAGAGACCACCAACTCAGGAAGAGGCGGTAGATGAGGCATTTCTATAACAAACACAAATGTCCAAAACAAAAAATTGAAATGGGAGACTTTGCCCAGATATCTATTGGACAGTAATATGCCCCAACACAAATTTCCATTAAGTTCTTGGAATGTACTTAGGACAACTATTTTTTTTTTCCAAAAAGTGGAGGAAGTAACCAAGGAGACAGCCTTTTAGACTTGATTCTGACCGACAGGGAGGAATTGGTTGTGAATCCAAAGGTGAAAGGCAGTTTGGGTGAAAGTAGTCATGAAAGGACTAATTTCATGATTCTAAGCAAAAGAATGAGAGCAATGGAATAAGGACAATGGACTTCAAATGAACAGACTTTTACAAACCCAGACAACTAGGTAAGGTCTCCTGGGAAGAAAATCTAGGGGATAAAGTTGTTCAGAAGACCTGGCAAATTCTCAAGGACACAATGTTACAGGCACAACTGTGAACTATCCCAATGTGAAAGAAAGACAAAAAGAATAGTAAGAGGCCAATATGGCTCCACCAGGAACTCTTTAATGACCTGAAAATTGAAAAGGAATCTAAAAGTGGAAACAAGGATGAATTGGTAAGGAGTACAAAAGAATAGCACAAGCATGTAAGGAAAAATCAGAAAGGCTAAGGGAAAAAATAAGTTGCATTTTGCAAGGGATATAAAAGGCTATAAGAAGAGATTCTATAAATATATCAGGAGCAAGAGAAAGATGAAGGAACGCGTAGGCCCTCTACTTAGTGGGGAAGGACAGCTAATAAATTGCATCAAGTAAGCTGAGGTGTTTAAGGCTTATTTTGCTTCAGTCTTCACTAAAAAAGGTTAATGGTGAGCAGATACTCCACACAATTAATATTAACATCAAGGAGGAAGGAATGCAAGCCAAAATAGGGAGAGAACAAGTTGAATAATATTTAGATAAGTTAGATGTGTTCACAGCAGCGGGGCCTGATGAAAATCATCCTAAGGTATTTGAGGAACTAGCTGAAGCAATCTTGGAACCATTAGCAATTACCATGGGAGACAGGTGAGGTCCCAGAGGGCTAGAGAAGGGCAAACATTGCACGGATCTTTAAAAAGGGAACAAAGAGGACCCGGGGAATTGCAGACCAGTCAGCCTAGCTTTGATACCTAGAAAGATACTGGAACAAATTATTGAACAATCCATTTGGAAGCACCTAGAGCTGGGATTGACAACCTTGGGCTTATTCTGCAACAAGGGAGATTTAGGTTTGATATTGGGGAAAATTTTTCTAATTATAAGGATAGTTAAGCCCTGGAACAGGCTTCCAAGGGAGGCAGTGGGATCCCCCTCACTGGAGAGTTTTAAGAACAGGTTGGACAAACACCTGTCAGAGATGGTCTGAGTATATTTGGACCCACCTCAGCTCAGGGTCTGGACTAGATGACCTCTCAAAGTCCCTGCCTGTCCTACATGTCTGTGATTCTATGATTCTACAGTGCAATAGAGGAAAGTCACCCTGGAGCTCAGCAAAAATTATATTAAACAGATACAATACAAGTTTGACAAACACTTAATAATAAAACCACCTCAAACTGTGATTTTCCATTATGAGAGAATCCTTGCTGCTCTTGGATCATGTTTGTTCTTAATTGGATGTCCCTGCTTTTTTCTTCATATTTTGTAACCACAAACAAGATGGCCCTTATTTTACCAACAAAGGCCCAATCCTGCAGTGCTTTCAGACAGAAAACTCGCATGGACTTCAATAAGCTAGGCTAGTACGAGGGCTGCAGGATGATAGCTGGGTTACTGACCCTCATTTACCCTCTATTTTTTAACACTATCTTTCCCGGTGTTTGTTCTAACAATGAACAATCTGTTACCGATGTTTGTAAACTCACTGGGATACCATGGGTCAGAGCCTCAGCTGGTGTAAATCAGATTAGCTTCACTGGTGCTACATAGATTTACACCAGCTGAGAATCTGGTCCTATACCATTTTCCTTTCTCCTTTTCACCCACCTACCCCCTTTTAAAATTATTTTTAGATTTCTACATTGCGTCCGTCAACCTTTTGAGTGCATGTCAACATTTCTGGGCCTAATCTCCCCACTCTAGAGCCATATGCAGAGACAGGGCTGACACCAGGCACTGGCGAAAGAAGCAGGTGCCTGGGGCAGCCAGTAGAAAGAGGCGGCACGTCCGGGTCATCATTGTCAATTCGGCAACCAGTCCTTCACTCCCCGTCTTCCTCTTCGGCAGCACTTCAGCGGCAGCTCAATCGGGCCTTTTTTTTTTCCGCCACTTGGGGTGGCAAAAAAGCTAGAGCCGGCCCTGTGCAGAAAGCACCACTCTGCATCTGAATCCCTCCTAGCAGGAAGAAGAAAAGAGTCTGGTACCTCTGTCATACTATCTCCTTCTCCCAGGGTGCCCATCTGTGTGTGGGGAGAGGGGACTGGAACATGGTAGGAGCGATGCCAGGGGGTACTCACATAACCCCCTTAGCCATCAAGCAGTATGGCCTCAGAAAGCTAAAAAAGATGGAGATTTCATTACTTTTGACACAGAGCCCCCTCTGTTCTGGAGAACTCCTCATTGGAGCCACGCTGCCAGGCAGCCAGCGGAGGCAAGAGGTCCTGGAGTCGGAACAGGAGAGCATGACACTGCATGGATCTCAGGGGACCCAACTCCTTTGATTACATTATTTGAGAGGAAAACAGTGAGGGGAATGATGGAGTTTTGAATTCCCCCATGACTCCTGTCATGAATTTCTCCACAGGAAGAATCAATCTGGCCTTTAGAAATGACACATCTCACTGAACAGTGTCAGCCTCTAACAGACTGTGCATGCACACACACATGTAACACATTCACCAGCCTTCCCACCATCCAGCAAAAGCCTGAGAATATAAGCTTTATGCTGTGCTGCGCTGAACCAATGGGGCAGGTTGGGGAAGGGAGTTCCAGAAGCAAGGGCCCTTCACTGAGAAAGTCCTGTCTTCAGTCACATTTAAGGATTGTCAGCAAGGATGCCCCAGGTGACCTTCAATCTCAGGGTCATGCATAGAAGGAGAGGTGACCCTTGGGATAACCAGGAGCCAGACCACAGAAAGCACAAAATATTTGTTTTTAAGAGAGAGAAAAGGAGAGAGTTAAGCAAGACAATAAAACAGCCTGTTCATAATATCCGGTATAAGTAGTACTGAATACTCTGATTACTGGTTTCCTGGGGCACAGAACAGGTCTGTTCTTTAAGCCCTTCAGAGTGTAATTCAGTAATAGTTCAGGGAGCAATTATGCTGTTATTACAGTGTTTCTGTAACTAAGACACTCAAAGCTGCATCTTAGTAACTGACAATGTTTGTGATTTCAGTGGCATGGTGCACACAGGTACACCCCGGCAATTGCATAATCTACAAAAATCAGATGTTACATCTCTGTTCCTTGAAATGATTCCATCTTTTATTTTGCAGCCCGATTCTGTACCATCGAGGTTATTGGGTATTTTACTTCAATGGCAGCAGGATCAGGCCCTTGTACAGTAACCCTGTCAAATACGTAATATCCTTGCACCAAAAATGATTTTTGAGTAACTGTGTGTGGGTTAGAGTTAATGCTGAAATGTCTGATTGTGAATATTTTTGCCCATGTCCTACTATAACTGGGCACAGAATCTTTGCTGCCTGGAGACTTTTCAAAATGTAGCCCTAACTGGTATCAATGGATGATACCTATAATTGCGTCCTGGCAGTCTAGTCTATCATGAGGCATCACATTACTTCATGGCATTATTATTGCTTGAAAATGGCATGAAAATCAAGTGAACTCTCCAGACTGAATTAGCATCTTACAATTGCTCACACCTAAGTGACTAATCCATAGGAAAGGACTGTTCCATCCAGGGTGATCAGTCATTTGTCTCACTGAAACCCTATGACTCCAGTTTAAGAGCTTTTTTATAGACTTGTATAAAGGAGAAAGTGAACTTTTTAACATGTTTGCACTCTACTAAAGCAATACACATAAAAAGGAAGTACAACTGGGGTTCCTACCTACATATATGGCCCAGCAAGTGCTAAGGCAGTAAAGAGTAGAGTTACTACGGTTAAGAAAGAGATGGGCTTTGAATTGCCTTTTCTTCACTTCAGGGGTGTCCTGTGCTGAGTTACAGGGTTCCAGCAGCCATTGTAGTAGTAACAGGCCAGATCTCGTAGTCCTTACTCAGGAAAAATGTCCCGCTAACTTCAAAGGGAGTTCCACCCTGTACTAAATCTTTGCTCAAGCAAGGGAGGAGGGTCTAAATGACAGAAGTCTCAGAAACGTACCTCGCATTGCAGCCAATAGAAGGATTGTATCTGTAATGACGGCACAACTAGGCCCTATTTCCATGCCATCTGAAATGATGTTTATAAAACAATCCCAAAGCACAGGTAATGTGCGGAGATCATATTTCCCAGCATATTGTAAGGTCCTTTAGTCCAGCTTTAAATAAACCACAGGGAGGCTAATAAAATCCAGGATAGACTGTATTCTGAGAAGAAAGACAAAAACAACCAGAGAAACATGGCTTTTGTTTAAAAAGAACCTTGTATTTCTCCAGCATTATCATAATTTACTGAAAGAAAGGCATACTTACAGTTAGCCGAGAGGATAATATTGACAGGCTTTAGATTTATATATAGATGCCTCCACAAGATTAACTCCTGAGCAAACATACCGGCCCGTGTTTTGCATTGTGTAGCATTGATTTGATGACTGAGGAGAAATAATCAAATGAATAACTCCCTGAATATTATCGAACTTTCGAAAGAGCTGGTTGGTGACAGAAAATAATAATGTATATGAGGGAAAATTCCCAAATTCACTGGATGAATTATTCACACAAAATAATCTGACCAGTTGTAGTTACTAACATTTGAAGGCTGTATTGATGGTACTTTTTGCATAGGTGTCTGCAGGCTAAATCCTGTGGTAAGACAAGCAGGATCTAGGCCGTTGTGCAAGGGTACATGGCAGATGTTACTTTGTGTTGTAACATGTTTGGATGAGTACATATATTCTGTGTGTGAATCCATATATCCCTACATTTATTATTATTTGTTTGTATAGTTATTATAATAATTGTTTGTACAAGCCTAGACGCCACAACGAAGATTTAAATTCCCACGGTGCTAGGGGATTTATTTTGTTCAAACTCAAAATAAAAGTCAGTCCCTGATCCAAAGAGCTTATGTTGTACATAAATAATGGTAAAGGATGGAAACAGACTTCCTCAATGTCAAATAGCATGTGAGGATTACAACCCAAGTCTCCTGAATTTGTGCCCTATCCAATTGGGCACACTCCTTCCTCTTGACCTGGATCATTTAAAAAATGATATATGTACTTGTGGAAATGGAAAAAAGGATAAAGGGAATTTGGACACAGACATCTTAGTTTTCATCAGAATAGAGCAAGAGTCAAGATAACTCTAATAATGCGAGACTTTAAGGCAGGGCCTGGGTTAGCGGGAAGAGAGTGGAAAAACTGTAAGAGATGCGTTAGATAAGAATGGATTTCAGACTGTAGCAGAAACTATTGAGAAAAGTAAGATATCAGCAGGGATGAAAGTTATTTACAGGACTTACCGGTACCACCAGAGTCCTGAGGGGCCGTGGCCTCAACCGGAAGAGGCGTGGCCTCAACCGGAAGAGGCATGGCCTCTCACAATTTAAAGGCCCTGGTGCAGCGGCTGTGGCTGGGCGCCCCAGGGCCTTTAAATCAACCCAGGGCCCCCAGCTGCAGAGGTGGCTGGGAGCCCCAAGGGGCTCAGAGGCAAATTAAAGGGCCTGGGGCACGGGCCGCCGTGGAGCCCCAAGCCCTTTAAATCCCCACCAAAGCTCCGGCTGCCAGAGCCGATGACTGGATTTAAAGGGCTCTGGGCTCCCTGCAGCTGCGGGAGCTCTGAGCCCTTTAAATCTGGCCCCAGCCGAGCCGCCAGAGCCGTGGGTGGGATTTAAAGGGCTCTGGGCTGCTCACTGTGACGGGGAGCCCAGAACCCTTTAAATCTGGCCCCAGCCCAGCTGCCAGAGCCGTGGGCGGGATTTAAAGGGCACTGGGCTGCTCGCTGTGACGGGAAGCCCAGAGTCCTTTAAATCCCCGCCACCAAAGACGGTGCAGTTTGGCACAGCGAACTGGCTCTTGCCAGTACACCATACCGAACCGGACCGGCTTACTTTCACCTCTGGATATCAGGAAGGAATATGTCTAAATAAGATGCAGCCGTTGATCATTATTGTATGCAACAATAATTGTATTGCTTGAGAATAAACTCTCTGACATGTTGCAAACAACATAAAAGTGAAGACTGTGTTTTCTTCCACATATGTCAGACAGGAGTCTGTGACCATTTTCAACTACCCTGCAGATTAGGGGACATTCTCATCTGAGAAGTAAGAATTATGCTCTTGAGATTCCAGAAGACTGGAAGGGGGCAAATATAGTGCCCATCTATAAAAAGGGAAATAAAAGCAACCCAGGAAACTACAGACCAGTTAGTTTAACTTCTGTGCCAGGGAAGATAATGGAGCAGGTAATCAAAGAAATCATCTGCAAACACTTGGAAGGTGGTAAGGTGATAGGGAATAGCCAGCATGGATTTGTAAAGAACAAATCGTGTCAAACTAATCTGATAGCGTTCTTTGATAGGATAACGAGCCTTGTGGATAAGGGAGAAGAGGTGGATGTGATATACCTAGACTTTAGTAAGGCATTTGATACAGTCTCGCATGATATTCTTATAGATAAGCTAGGAAAGTACAATTTAGATGGGGCTACTATAAGGTGGGTGCATAACTGGCTGGATAACCGTACTCAGAGAGTAGTTGTTAATGGCTCCCAATCCTGCTGGAAAGGTATAACAAGTGGGGTTCTGCAGGGGTCTGTTTTGGGACCGGTTCTGTTCAATATCTTCATCAACGATTTAGATGTTGGCATAGAAAGTACGCTTATTAAGTTTGTGGACGATACCAAACTGGGAGGGATTGCAACTGCTTTGGAGGACAGGGTCAAAATTCAAAATGATCTGGACAAGTTGGAGAAATGGTCTGAGGTAAACAGGATGAAGTTCAATAAAGATAAATGCAAAGTGCTCCACTTAGGAAGGAACAATCAGTTTCACACATACAGAATGGGAAGAGACTGTCTAGGAAGGAGTATGGCAGAAAGAGATCTAGGGGTCATAGTGGACCACAAGCTTAATATGAGTCAACAGTGTGATACTGTTGCAAAAAAAGCAAACATGATTCTGGGATGCATTAACAGGTGTGTTATAAACAAGACACGAGAAGTCATTCTTCCGCTTTACTCTGCGCTGGTTAGGCCTCAACTGGAGTATTGTGTCCAGTTCTGGGCACCGCATTTCAAGAAAGATGTGGAGAAATTGGAGAGGGTCCAGAGAAGAGCAACAAGAATGATTAAAGGTCTTGAGAACATGACCTATGAAGGAAGGCTGAAGGAATTGGGTTTGTTTAGTTTGGAAAAGAGAAGACTGAGAGGGGACATGATAGCAGTTTTCAGGTATCTAAAAGGGTGTCATCAGGAGGAGGGAGAAAACTTGTTCACCTTAGCCTCCAATGATAGAACAAGAAGCAATGGGCTTAAACTACAGCAAGGGAGATTTAGGTTGGACATTAGGAAAAAGTTCCTAACTGTCAGGGTAGTTAAACACTGGAATAGATTGCCTAGGGAAGTTGTGGAATCTCCATCGCTGGAGATATTTAAGAGTAGGTTAGATAAATGTCTATCAGGGATGGTCTAGACAGTATTTGGTCCTGCCATGAGGGCAGGGACTGGACTCGATGACCTCTCGAGGTCCCTTCCAGTCCTAGAGTCTATGAGTCTATGAGTCTATGAGACTGCTATCACCACCACCATCATGCGAGTCTGGGGGTACAGAAACTCAGAGCAGTCGCAGAAAAGGCAAAGTGCTGGGTTAAGTGATATCTCTCCTTACAGAAAGAAAAATAACCTCTTTATTTTATTGTTTTAAAATGCAAATATGTACGTTGCAAAGCCCTCTCCCAGATGGGTGCTACATGGCAAGTCCAAGTGAGAGGAAGCATGTCAGAAAATTGCAGCAGCAGCAGCAGCAAGGTAGAGTGAAAAGAAAGAGGCATGTTTTTAACTAGAAGCCATCAATGCAATTGCAGCTGTCAATTGTGCTTTACCCAAAAAATATTTTTTTTTAATCAATCTCTGTAACAGCCTCTAGACCTAGAACATTCAAAACATTTTTTGTTTAAAGTGAAGGTTCAAAATGGTGGATCCTTATTGAGGGCCAATGTTAGAGCAGGAGCTTGGGCTGAGGAACAGCTGAGTTGTGATTAATTATTGTAAATATTTTCATCCTTGACAGACATTTACCGGCTTCAGTTTTGAACTGTCTAGATAAAGAAGAGCAATAAGGGTCCTATAGCTAAGGAAATAATAGTAGCCACCCTTTCTCCAGCTCATTCATTTTTCTCCATATGGAGATATATATGAAACCAACACATACATTTTGCTATTGATTGAGTCTGTTACCAAGTTTAACAAAGGCAATTTAATCCCAGACAATGCTATTGTTATAAATACCATTGGGAGCCACGACAGTTTTTGACCAATCAGATTGCAGAGAATTTGAATGGCACTTTAAGAATCAATGAAAGCAATAGGAAAATGTCTTCTTACAGCTGTTATTTATGAGCCAAACACTCAAGCTATGTAAATCAGCTTAGTTCAATAGACTTCAGTGGAGCTGGCTCCTGGAGAGCAAGCCATCTGATGGGACTGTGCTGAAACCTGCCTATGCCTAGCCAGTAATCGGAGGTGACAATCGGAGTGATGGGTTACCATGATAATGTAGTTAAATGGTGGATTCAGGTGGAAGCTGAGGATGCAGCAGAGGCATTCTACAAATATTAGAGCCTTTAACATCAGCCTTCACAGCTCCATCCCGCTGCTGTCATAAGGTCGCTTGGGCACTTCCTTGTCGTTGATGTGACCTGCACCCAGAGATTATTTTTGGAGGGGGAAGTTGAGATGAGATCACTGATCGTGAACTGCAGGAGTGTATATATTCAGCTATCGTCAAAACAACGACACACTCTACAAGCCAGATTTGGATGCTGAAGGGGACTAGCTGGAAACTGCCCTTATCAGAAAGATGCAGATCGTACCCATTCCAGATTAACTAACCGGACACTTTTCTATAAGGACCTCTTAATAATTATTGACTTTGCAGATGTTCATTTCCCAACTCACCCACAGAAGTTCTGTTATAAATTGAACTACTAAAATCCAGGCCATGAGCTGTTAATCTCAAGGGGTCAAAAGTAACTCTTGGCTTCACCTCATGCTGCCTGAACACCTGAGACATGCCAGTATCTATAGCAATACTCTGTGTGCCCTGGCATTGTTCAGCTAATATATTCTATGCATCCGTTCTTCCAGCTCAGACTGAAACAAAACCCTCCTCCTATTTAGTGGCCATATGGAGATAGGCCTGAATTGGAAGATGGAATCCTAATCGCCACCCTGATATTTGGCACCTGACTTCACAACTCTGGCTTTTCTGTGGAATGGGCCAAGTCAGAGCCTGACTTTCAAACACGCCCCAAACTCCTGGATGTGGATGTGAGTAGGGATCCTTTCTAAATGGAATCCCTTCCATCAGAGCTAGTTGGTACAGATTGCTCTGGCTAAGGTAATTCAGAGCTCTGGGAGCAAGGGAAGGTAGAGGACAGGAAGGAATTGAAAATCAATGAGAGAAACAAGTGGATGGATGAAACATGGAGAGGAAGGGTAAAAGGGGATATGACAGGAGTGGGGCAAGGAAGAAGAGAGGTGAAAATGTCAGGAGTAAAAACAGAGAGGAAAGAATAAAAAAGCAAATGAGATGAGAAAAATAGAGGTAAATAGAGACAGAAAATCCAACCATCCAGAAAAAAGCCCTTCATGTCAGCTCACCGAGTCAGAGGAAGTGTCTGCTGTGACTCTTGCAAAGTATGGCTTGGCTGGGGTTTCAGTGAAAACCTTCCTTTGCGTTGCCTCAATTTTCATTTGCTTGAAATGTGCAGGTATTTATCAAAGCTCTCCGAAGAGCGGTGAAAGGCTCTGAATCCCCAGCCATAACTTCAAATGCCAAGCTAGCTGCTTTAATTCAAAGCATCGTCTTTTCTGTAAAACAGTGTCCCAAGCTGTTATTTTATTTGACCAAAAAATCAAGATGACATTTAAACCAGTGAAAAATACAAGCTAGAGAAAACTTTTATTACGTGTTTTGTTCACGGTGATGTTTATTTAGCTACACGACAATAATTCATGTCTTCATAGAGATTCAGGTTCTACAGCCTGGCAGCACATACAGAACATAAGAAATATTTTCATATGAAGTTTTCTTTTCTCTCTCTCTCTCTTCTTCCCCCCTACCCCAATTGGGCTCTATGTGCATGGATTTAATTTTGTGTGTGCTAAAATAGTCTTATTCCATTCAGAAAGGGGTGAGAATTCTAACATCCTATCTAGGTACCTGCAAGAAATTGATCAAGAAATGCATCACACGATCCATAGTCTACAGTCAAGCACTGTTACAACCGCATCTGCTCTAACCCCTCAGACAGAGACCAACACCTACAAAATCTCCACCAAGCATTCTCAAAACTACAATACCCGCATGAGGAAATAAGGAAACAGATCAACAGAGCCAGACATGTACCCAGAAGCCTCCTACTGCAAGACAAACCCAAGAAAGAAACCAACAGGACTCCACTGGCCATCACATACAGTCCCCAGCTAAAACCCTTCCAATGCATCATCAGGGACCTACAACCCATCCTGGACAATGATCCCACACTTTCACAGGCCTTGGGTGGCAGGCCAGTCCTCGCCCACAGGCAACCTGCCAACCTGAAACATATTCTCAGCAGTAACTGCACACCGCACCATAGTAACTCTAGCTCAAGAACCAATCCATGCAACAAACCTCGATGCCAACTCGGCCCACATATCTACACCAGTGACACCATCACAGGACCTAACCAGATCAGCCATACCATCACCAGTTCATTCACCTGCACGTCCACCAATGTAATATACACCATCATATGCCAGCAATGCCCCTCTGCTATGTACATCGGCCAAACTGGACAGTCTCTACAGAAAAGGATAAATGGACACAAATCAGATATTAGGAATGGCAATATACAAAAACCTGTAGGAGAACACTTCAACCTCCCTGGCCACACTATAGCAGACTTTAAGGTGGCCATCCTGCAGCAAAAAAACTTCAGGACCAGACTTCAAAGAGAAACTGCTGAGCTTCAGTTCATCTGCAAATTTGACACCATCAGCTCAGGATTAAACAAAGACTGTGAATGGCTTGCCAACTATAAAACCAGTTTCTCCTCCCTTGGTTTTCACACCTCAACTGCTAGAACAGGGCCTCATCCTCCCTGATTGAACCTACCTCATTATCTCTAGCTTTCCTGCATATATATACCTGCCCCTGGAAATTTCCACTACATGCATCTGAGGAAGTGGGTATTCGCCACGAAAGCTCATGCTCCAAAACGTCTGTTAGTCTATAAGGTGCCACAGGATTCTTTGCTGCTTTTACAGATCCAGACTAACACGGCTACCCCTCTGATGCAAGAAATTGAGTATCCTCATTAGCCTGCTTCCCCAAAAATGGTTGTCCTTTATTCTTCAGGCAATAGTTAGTGCCTGTCTGCAGGAGGACAAGATGGCAGCAGTTCCTAGAGAAGTATTTGTGAAGCTTATGCTCACAAAATGTGGGGGCAGGAGGCAGTGGAACAATTGTGATTCCACTGGAAACAGAATGGCATGCTGTGGGGGTCCCACTCTGAACACTGCAGAGATGTGCTCTCCGGAAGCTCCTTCCAGGTCACGATGGAGCAAAGGTTTCCAAATAGGGTAAGGGCTGGGACCAGTGGGTCTGAATGACATGGATTCACGTATACAGCAGCAGACGGATGGTCCTGTGGTTAACCTGAGAGTAGAGAGGCCCAGGTTCAATTTCTGACTCCTCCGCAGACTTCCTGTGTGATCTTAGCCTAATCATTAGTATCCAGACCCACAAAGGTATGAATATCTTTGTGGATCTGGGCCTTAATCTCTCCGTGCCTCAGATTCCATTGGTAAAATGGGGGAAATAGCCCTTCCCTACATCACAGGAGTGTTGTGAGGATAAATACATTGAAACCTGTGAGATGCTCGGATATTACGGTAATGGGGGATAAGTGCCTGAAATAAATAGATCCACTTGCTGTCCCTCTCTCTGGGGGAATTACAGGCCACAGGGACTATTGCAGCCCTGAGATTGCAACCCAAGCTGCTCCCCAGAGTAGTTACTCAAGTTATATGCTGAGCAGCGAATTTGTTGTGGAAGATGTTAGGTGGATAACCCGGGAAATGACAGACCTGTCCATAGGGCACATGTCACATGAACAGGGGCAATGCAATCTTGTCACTCTGACACAATTAATAGTATCAAAAGCAGCTGCTCAGTGTAAAGGGATCTTCATCCAGGCTCCCGGACTAGTTCATCGGCCAACATAAGTAGCACAAGTTTCAGAGTAGCAGCTGTGTTAGCCTGTATTCACAAAAAGAACAGGAGTACTTGTGGCATCTTAGAGACTGACAAATTTATTTGATCATAAGCTTCTATGGGCTACAGCCCACTTCTTCAGATGCACAGTTTCTTATATTAAACCAGGCTGGCAGATGTCAAGGGAATCTCTGGAAACCACACCTTCCCAAAGTTGCATCATCATCAACTTTCTTGCCCATCTTTACCAAAAAGAAAGAAGTTTAAAACTAGTCAATGATTTGGCAAGATTGTCATGGCCAGGGATGGTTTTGTGTGCAAATGCCTCCTTAAGGACAGCTGTCAGCATGCCCTCCTGCAGGGGCACTAGCAATCGCTACCAGCAGCTGGCTCGGTACCTCACTAGCTTTCAGTTCACAGCTTCTTGAGAAAGGATTTGCAGGAGGTGACGACAGAGGCCGTGGGGATCAGTCAGGACGGGCAAGCCACATGTAAGCAAATTGCTTAACTTGTTCTGCTGTTATACCGCCTTTGTCCAATTCCCAGTGTGTTTTATAAAATGGATTTGATTTGTGTTTGGCAGTTTTGCACCAGTTTGAACTACGCAATATCAAAAATAAAATCCAGGGCAGCCAGGGAGCAGTCTGTACAACAGATGATATCTGGCTCAGATGTTATCAGATGAGAATGTTGTGAAGCAGCAAAAAATAAAAGTTTGAAATGCTTGAAAATTCTGCTTTGTTACCTCACGTCAGCCCCTTGTTAATTAGGCCTAATTTTAATCATCATTCACCTTGCCTCATTTAGCTGCAGGAGATATTATCTTCTCACACAAGACTGCTCATGTCAGGGAGAACTGCACTAGGTTTAATCCAGGAGCAGCATTCCTGGAGTGTTCACCATTCTTCGTTTCAGTAACAACAGTGTGTATAATTTTATCTAGCCCTGCTGGTTGCCTTGTGATCAGGGCTGCCCAGAGGATTCAGGGGGCCTGGGGCAAAGCAATTTCAGGGGCCCCTTCCATAAAAAAAAGTTGCAATACTATAGAAAACTATATTCCCTTGTGGGGCCTGGGGCAAATTGTCCCACTTGCCCCCCCCCACCCCCCTCTCTGGCCGGCCCTGCTTGTGATCATCTTTACCACCACGGCAGGTTTCTAGCATTATAGCGTTCTCCGTGCAGCCCAAAGGGAATTACAACGCCATGGGTTTTCAAGCTGTGTGCTTTGGTAGAAATACTATTATTCAAACCCTAAAGAGAGGCCAGAAAAGATGGTAAGTCATCGTGAGGATAATACTTCAAGTAGGCCGGCCAATGGAGATCCCTTATGTTATGACAGTGCATCAAACTGGAGTGGAAAGAAACTATAACCATCCTGAAATTCTAACTCGCCAAGTTTTCAAGCACCTCGTCTTATTTACTTTCCTTTGTGAGGATGACCTGTTAAATAAAAGAGTCAATGCCCTGCTGAGAGAGAAACAAAAGAGAGGGGGAACCAAGGCAAAGTGTCTAGGATCCACTCTCTGATATGCTGTTCGTGCATGGTTAATGGATGCTGGGCATTAATATTTCTTACCCTTTTGTCTGTGCTCACTGTAATAGAAACCCCTGTCTAGACTGAATGGCTACTGCAAGTAATCCCAGTAATATCCAGTAAAATCACTCTGAAATGTGATAGCCATAGTTATCAAGGAGCACAAGGATTAACTTGATTGATTGAACAATGGACTTCTGGTTTTTAACATGATCTATATGTGTCTCAAAATCAAAAAAATATAGATGGTTTGTAAACCCTTCATTGCAGGGTAACTTATCATAGTCAATAAATGTACTGACACACCCTAAAAGGAGACAGCTTAGCAATGTTGCCTAAGTGAAAGGATCAACGGCAATAGCCATAAAGAAATACTTACATTTAATCAGCCACTGCTTCTGCAAGGACAACATCCAGCAACATACTTCTTGTTGGCCAGATAGCACAAAATACGCAGCTGGTCAAGCTTCCTGTAACAGCTCTTGTTTTGAAACATCTCATTGATGAAAATATTTGCAATAGGCCTCCATCAGGGCTGCCATATTCCTTCCACAAAGCAGTCTGAGCAGAGACTCAACAAATTGCTGGTGCACCTTATATTTAGCAGGAGTATACTAAGCAATACAGATATACACGGAATGCACTTGCCCAGTTTTTCAATGGATTATTAAATCAGCTAGGCATAGGTTTATCCGAATCCGAAGCATCGCAATTACATGCCCCATTCCTGTTTATTCTGACTGGAAGTGTGCACCTGACACGTGCATTGAGATGACCGACATTCTCTGTTGCTCCATTTTTACCATCTGGAAAACAGGCATAATGTTTCTTTTCATGACAGAGTGTTGTTGGGTTTGGTTAATTAGTGTTACCAAAGAGTTTCAAGCTCTTCAGGCAAAAAGAACAAGTGCAAAGTGTTATGACTTGATAGTGTAATTTTGTAGAGGACGAGTTTTTTCATTCTAGGGTTAAGATGAAAAAATTTATCCTGTAAAAGGACTTTCTTCCCAGAGAAAAACATTTAAGCCCAAACCCAGCTGCCCTTAACTTCAGTGGAAACTATCCTGACACAAGAGCAGCTTTTGGCTCTAAAGTTGGTGACACCTGGATAAATTCTTGATTATCATGAAAATACCCTGGATGAGATTCTTCCCTTAGACAGTGTCCATTGCAGTCACACTACAGTGGAATTTATCATATCCCGAGACAGGAGTTTCTTTTCACCCAGCACGTTTGGCAAAATATGAGGAAAATAATGTAGATGCAGGGTGGAAACCACATTGGGATTAAGTGGGACGTCACTTGACTTGGATAAAACATTGATCACGATGGATTCTTCCAATATTCACATTATTCATATGACACCGCATGGCACCATATAATATCCAATGTAACTTAACATTAGCTAATGGTCAATTTATTTTAAAGCTTTGTCACATTTCGCAGCCAAGACAACAAGTTCTATATTTGCATTTAAATAATTGTCTTATTTTTTATGATGCACCTGTGAATTTTGTTCCCTTTTCCCCTTGCGATCCAAAGACTGAATAGATGGTTAAGGCTTTATTTAAAGTGTTGGGTCTATTAAAATAACCCTCAGTGTGTTGTCTATTAGGTTGCTCGTTATAACAATGGATTTGTCCACTATGACAGGGAACACTTCAATGGGGTTTCTCATTACCTTTGTCTTTTTAATACGAACACCGCAGGGTCTACATTTTATGAAGGAGGCAGAAGCAAAATGGAAAATCCCTTTTACCTTTCTTATGATAGAAACAGGAGTTAATTCTTCAGGGTGGGACTGTAGTCATGAGCAAGACCTTTGAATTGCTGATAAAATTCATGAGCCCAATCACCTTTTATTTTAGAACTAGAGAAACTACCTTCTCAGAGGGACAGATTCTCGTCAGAGATCCACCAACCTAGCTCCATTGGCATCCATAGAGCTGCGTCAATTTACACCAGCTGAGGATGTGGCTCTTGGCATGGTTGTATATACTGTAGCTTGGCAGAAGAATTCTCTTGCGTTGACCTGTTATTGACCTTTTGCCCAGCCTTCTGCAGCACAGGGAAATATTTCTTTTGTTACAGCCTTGCAGAACTCATCCAAAGCACAGACTTCCAGATTAACAGCAAACATGTTGAGCTCCTGTTAGGCTAAATTACGTGAGACCTAGGCTCGGGATTTTATCTAACTTCTTGAGCTGCCAGTGTTGCTGAAATGGCACAAGAGTCTGGGGTGGGAAATGGTTGTAACTTAAATAGTTTGTGGCATTTTGCAACTTTAGTGGGGGATTCTGCATAAAGGGGAGTAACCCTATCATGTGTAAAATGCATATTTGCAGAGAAATATGGAACATAAGCTCTCAGCATCCTGAGAATACTTTTTTACAAGAAAATTCATAGGAGCTTCCTGGCAGACAAAGCAACTTTGAGTCCCTCAACTTCTGGATATGTACTCTGTGGTCACAATGCAGGGCCTGTGGGAATGAATGGCAAAACTAGAGAGGTGCTGAAAGGGGTAGAAAAGGAAAAAGGGATGTAGGCAGTCAAGTTGCGGAGAGGAGTTCACACTAGATTTGTGTTTCTAGGAACAATACTGCCCCTAGGAGTTTAGATCTGACTCTGGGAGTCCTGAAATTTGATACACGGATCTTTCTGACCTATATTGTGTCCGGACCATGCGGTGACCAATAGACAAATTAAACCAGCTCATACATTTCTGTTTTTCATTGCATTAACATCTATTACATTGCATTTAGGGACAAAAGAATTGTAATCCCCTAGGATTCAATATCGTTGCAAGTTTTTCTCATCCAAATTTCCAAGTTATCTAACTGCAACGATAGTTGCAAATATTCTGTTTCCTTTCAGTGCTGGGCTGATATATCAGAACTTGGATGTGAGGTATGTGATATTTCCATTATAATCCTTATGTCTCCTTGGGAGATATACAGTGTCATTGAATATTGTACTCTGTAATCAATCACTGCAAACAGGAAGTTATATACTAAAAATACTGCATCAAACAGTTCCTGAATCACCAAATATGAGACAAAGATAATGAAAAATAATGTATAACAAAAATCTAGCCTCAGCATTTTTTCCATTGTCGTGGGAAAAGGAAAACACAAAAGATTATAAAATCCCATTATCTTGATGTGGCCCTAAGAGAAACAAATAGCAAAATGAAGTATATGAAGTGTGATTAGTGTATCTTTCCTTGTTCTCATGAGAACATGGGAGACAATCTTATGTATGGAGGTACTGTCTGAAGACACCCTGAAAGTTCACATGTTGTAGTTAAAGCATAACAGAATATCATGGATGTAGCAACTGGGATCCACCTCATTATTGTCAGGTGGATTCAATCCTGTTTCGAAATTGCTTGAAATACAAGGAAGCGTAGAATAAAGCAGACATTGTAAACTACCAAAAGTTAACCTGCTATCTTGGCACCACTACGATTGTTCTAGTTCAAAAGGCAGATGGAGTGTGGGATGGATATTTAGCTGTCCCGCATAAGTGTCCATCTTCTGAGTGCACTAGGAATTGGCTACTCAATCCAGAGTTGTTAAATCCCAGTCCTGAGAATTTGAGTCTCCCCAGAGAATTCCACAGGCAAGAATAATCCAGGACATACCCACCTCAGGGGTACAAACTATGACTGAAATACAGCAGGTCCAGCATAATACACCCTGGAAAGAAGTGATAGGGAAAACACTGGCAAAAACATTGGGGAAAATAAGATCATGTGAGTTGCCACTAAAGAAATACAGAAGAATTGACAAAAATCAAGGCAAAGTTAAAACAAAAATCTGCAAGAAGTAAACAGCCTGGAAAGGGAATTTGATACATATAATTCTGCTTTAATAGCCTAGGGTTAACCTGTGATTTCTGCTCTGTGCCCTTGCTAGGAGCCAGAGCCTCCCCCTTTATGTCAAATATGGGTCTGGATGCATAGGATGCAAGTAGGGTTTTGTAACCACCTACTGCCTTTCTGACCTATGTGATTCCCTAGCCACAGTAGCTCAGCAGTGTGTGTGTAAGGGTGGGGGGAGTTGTAATTTGCTGCTGGTCTGGACCAGCAGGTATAGGGAGTGCTGGGCAGATGAAGAGACACGCACCTCCTCCTCCAACAGCTGGCAGTCTTTCCAGTCTTTCCCACTTTGACTCAGCTCTTGCAGCCTCTCCCTGTCTTAGCAGGCCCAGGTAGAGCCAGGTATCATGGACAAGCATGGGAGAGTGTCTGATAATGCACACAGATATGCCTGATTGCTGTTTTGGGGGGTCTTCCTCTGAGGACCTTGCAAGTTTCAAGGAGAAATGTGACTGTCCTCGCTCCTAGAAATGTATCCAAAGGCGGAGGGCACAGGTACTGGGTGCTTATGGCACCTTCAACAAAAGCAGTGCAAATGGACTTGTTTGTGCAGCAAAGAATCGTGTGGCACCTTATAGACTAACAGACGTTTTGGAGCATGAGCTTTCGTGGGTGTTGCATCTGAGGAAGTGGGTATTCACCCACGAAAGCTCATGCTCCAAAACGTCTGTTAGTCTATAAGGTGCCACAGGATTCTTTGCTGCTTTTACAGATCCAGACTAACACGGCTACCCTCTGATACTGGACTTGTTTGTGACAGCTTTGAGCAATGTCCTTGCTGGAGGATTACAGGTATCTTAACCCATTGTCCCAAACTACAAGGTAGTGCCTGGGAAACAAGGAAGTTAAAGGTACATTAAAGTTTGCACACTAAGGCCAGCAATAACTTCAATGGGCCAGGACTTCACCCAAGAGTTTACTGCACAGGCAAGAAGACACCCTTACAGATAAGCCGCAGGCTCCACATGGGAGGAGAGCTACCTGGGGTCTGTGGGTAGCAGAGCTGTTCGGATTATGATGACAGGAAACTGGCCAGACTGAGGGCCACCTAATAATGATGTGTGTTAATTTTATTAAGGCCTTTAAATGTGATTAAGTGGTTCAAGAAAGGTGAAGTCAGAGGCCTTTAAACCAAACCATGGTGCCAAGAGGGTTGTAGGTGCTGCCTATAAGCAGCCCCGACAATGAAAATTGTTGTTTACTGACACCTAAATAATGAAAAGAAATTGCATCAAAGCTGACATACCATGTAATGTGTTGATGCACTCTGAAATAACACTGCGGGGAGGCGGATTTTACTCCTCTATCCTTGCCCAAAGATTCTACCCCTCTTGCCTGCAGCTTTGTGCGGTGAGGTGTGCACCAGTTGGCTTCCACCCCAGAAGCTGCTGCATTTCAACAATGCTTGATTGTGATCTCACCAGTTGTGGTCGGAGATAAATTAAAACTAGCTTCACTGGTTTCGCTGGGTTTGCACTGGTGTAAAACCATTTTAAGCAGGAACTGAATCAGGTAGTGCTGAAATGCAGCCACCTCTGGGGTGCTGTGAGGCAGCCAACAGGAGCAAAGTTCTCTACACAACAGCTGTGGAAGAGAGCAGTGGAATGGCCGAGGACATATTTTGTGAAATGGGGTAAGGTCCTCAGTCAATGGGATTTGGGATATCCAAGGAATGCAAGATCATGCCATTTATAAATGTAAAATAATATGAATATTTTATTATTAAAGTTAGAGGACTGAACATCATGGGAAACACTCCAAGCCCTTAATTATATCAGGGGAAGCATCACTTCAATGCAGCATATGACTTCTACTCCTGGTTTACAGATTTATTTTCACTTTTCTTATGATTTGTCGAGCCAAACAGCCAGACAGGAAAAAAAAATCACTGTAGTTCTCTTTCTCAAGCACCATATCTGTTTTAAATCAAGGAGAAGGGAGACTTCTAATGAGGCTAATTCAAAATAATGTGTTTTACAAGCGATTCCCAGCAGATTCGCTGTAATATTTCACTCTTTATGCCTCGTGAGAGACACGTGAACAAACAGGAGTTTCGAGGGGAAAGGGGGACTGAGATGGGGGAAAATCTGCATTTCTAACCAGTTCTGCAACTAGTGTGTTGGAAGATAGAGAAAACTGAAAGATCATCTAGAATTATGCTTTCAAAACATCAGGGCCCAGAGGTTAGCTGCAAACTCTACTCTAGTAAATATGAACATTATAAGACTTAAGTGTCTTAAAACTTATTTCCAAGGAAATGTCTCATTTTATTACAATGTGAATAAGAGGCTCTAAGGTAATATTGACTTTGGTTTACATTTCATAAAAACAGAAGACTGTAATTTCATGGAGGCTATAGCAGGAATTCCTCTTTCCATCCAAGCGGAAGAAATCATGTTCAGGACCTTTCCCTGAGGGCTCCAGGGGAAAGCACATTAACATGGAAACTCCCACTCTGCTTTATTTGTGGAGCTAGACTTTCAGGCGGATAAGGCTGGAATTGAGAGAAGCTATAACTGGACTAACTGGCCAAAGCCTGTGACATTAAGTGGTAGGCAAGGGGAAAGGATGCAATGCTGAAAGGATAATCCCAAAGAGCTAGCACTCCAGCTGATGAAAATCAGAAGAACCATATAATCAATGAGAGAGATTCCTACCTAGAAAGAAGATAATTGCAGAGGTCGGTGCAGTAGTTTAGTCCAATTCAACCTGTCACGTCTTTCACAACTGAATAGCCCAACAATGTCTTTAAGATGCTAGAGAAATCACTGAGGCCCTTAACAAAGGTGAAGGGCTGAGTGGGAGGCTTGTGAAGAACAGGAGTGGAAAGAGAGGAAGAGGAAAGACATCTGCAAAGGGCGCAATGCACAGAGGAAATAGTGCAGGAACACCCATTTCCTATGCAGGAGCATCTGAAGCACAGATGTCTTTAGGCTGCACCCCATGGAATTTTGGCCAGATGAATGCGTCACTTCTGCATGTAGCTGACAGGTGAGGCAGTGTGGTCCCTGAGGCAGCACCAGGACAGAGGTCTGAAGAAAGCAAACCAGCCTGGAATTATAAGAACAGCATCCTCACCCTCTGATTTCTTGATGAAGGCTGGCTTAGACATATCTCCTATCTCAGCTGTTGATGGGTGAGTCTAGCCTTTCCTTGGCTGTTGAAACTGTCTTTGATTATGGCATGGTTGCTAATCTTTCAGAAGCATGTTTCCTTACAAGTTATAGTCCTTTTGTATTGATAGGGGCCTCAGTGTATCTCCTTTCTCACCCCCACTGTAACAACCTGCCTTCGGGAAAGGACAACTGGCTGCAGTTCCCTCATGTCTGGCAACATAACTCCTTCTGTTGGCCAGAGGGGATCAATGGAGACTGGCACGTGCTACCTCCAACTCTGTCTGCCTGGAAATGAGAGACTAAGCTTGGAACTCAAACCCAGATCCTAGCATTTTGCTGCCATTAGTCCACAGGCTGGCCCTTTTGGTTTCCTTAAAGGCCATCTGACTTCTTTGTGGTCTCATCAGTGATCCAGTCATAACACCACCATCAGCCACCAGCTGCTGTCTATTCCCACGGTATAACCTATCCACTTCAGGGTCTTTCCCTGAACGTAATACTTGGTGCATTTGTGTCTGGTCCTGTCTTTCATTTCTGCAGTGGAAATTCTATCTCTGCACGGAGAGTGCCCCAAATTCTGCAGAAGCACTTGTTCTTGAGTACACATTTCATTGCTGAAAGCCAATACTGCTTTAACAGATGCAATAAAATTGTGTGCATCTAAAGTTCATTCTGCTGCCATAACTACTACAACTGGGAAAAGTCTCCTCCGGTTAGCACAATTCTTCTCTTACTTGCAAACACTTTAGAAGTAAAGGCACTGATTGACGCCGCTATGTATATTTTTGTGTGTATATATAGTTACGCGTTGAACGTAATCATCAGGCTTCCTCAAATCAATCCCACATTACTTGGGCTCTATGGTGGCAATTTCAAAAGCAATGTCATATGGTGCCATTCGTGATGCTTCCACACCCCATGAAGCATGTCCCCATGCTCTGTAGGTCCCCATCCAGACTAATATCAGTGGCAAACACCCGACCTGCACTTAGAGCCACTCTGATTAAGTTTCATTCATCCTTAGACTTCCTGTATAATGATTGTGTTGCCTGGTACTTTTAAATGGGATGTCACAATGGAACAGATTATACTGACAAGTTTCCTTGAAATAATTTAAAAAATACAGAATCTGTTATTTCTGCATCTCTGCGAAAACCTGGGCAACATGTCCTTCGTCTAAACAAAATCCATTCAGATTCTCCTTTAATGTCACTTACACATCTGATTTAGACTAACTTGGATTAATACTCTTCCTGCCTCATCGAAGATAAGCACTATATTCCTAGGATGTGTTCAATATAGAAGAATCATGGTCCTGTGCTATAAGATGGGACACTAGGGTGGACCAATGCCCTGGGGTGGCACTGAGCATTCTCTCTCTCAGGTGTCTGGCTGGTTCTTGCTCACATGCTCAGAGTCTAACCGAGCGCCATATGTGGGGTCGGGAAAGAATTTGTCCCCAAGTCAGACTGCCAGCAACACTGGTGCAGAGGGATTCACCTTCCTTTGCAGCATGTGGGTGCAGATTATCTTGCTATATCTCATTTAATATTTCCCTGCCATTGCAGGAGCCAGGGGCGGCTCTAGGTATTTTGCCGCCCCAAGCACGGCAGACAGGCTGCCTTCAGTGGCTTGCCTGTGGGAGGTCCCCAGTCCCAAGGATTCGGCAGCTCACCTGCAGGAGGTCCGCCAAAGCCGCAGGACCAGCAGACCTCCCACAGGCATGCCACCGAAGGCAACCTGCCTGCCGCCCTCGTGGCAACCGGCAGAGCGTCCCCCGTGGCTTGCCGCCCCAGGCACGTGCTTGGTGTGCTGGTGCCTGGAGCCGCCCCTGGCAGGAGTCTTGAGCACTGGTGCAATTTAGTCCCTTCTATCTCTGCCAGTGGCACATAATAGTGTAGTCTCCTATGGGTGGCATTTCCTTTGGTCTCATTTCCTGTGTTGGGTTTGGTGTGCAGGTGCTGGGTGGTGTTGGTAGCCTCTGATATACTGCTTGCAGGTACTTTGGGATTTATGGTTACAGCCCCACAAAGTAATAGTTTATCTTGAAAGTTGAAACTATTTGCAAATGGCTCAAATGTAGCTTTCAGTTTAATGCTGTTTCCCTTTTTAGAATTGTTTCCTAGTGTCCTGTTAGAGTACATGGGTCTAGTTTGTCCATGTTACTGCAATGAGATAATTGCAGGGATAGTTAAGGAGTCTGAGCCAGATTCTTCTTTACACCAAGGCTACTTTACATGGTGTATAGAGGCCTTAAAGAGTATGTTAAATTTAGTTCCACTTTAAGGCCCCTCTACAGTGCTACAGCAGTGTCACATGGAGGACTGTACAGCGGACACAGGTAATGCGTTGTCTGCACTAGCACCAGGACGATGGAAGTAGGTCAGCTTTAGTTCTAAGTTATTCAAGAAGGTGATGTTATTGTGTCCATGTAACAGGGTGTCTGTGTCGGCAGGAGATGAATTTAGGTGTGGATGCATGAAAACTAAGGCAAAATAAGTCAACTTAGATCAGTATAACTTTGCGGTGTAGATCAGGCCTTAGTGTAAATGAAAATCAGATCCTTTAACTTGTGATTACTTGTGAATCTAAAATCTAGCTAAAGGTAATTTCGCTATTAATAAATGAGATTTAAGGCAGCATTTTAAAATATGCCTATGTAAGTGACTGAGGAGGAGAAAGTAATGAGATGTAAGGGTAACAGCCCAGAACTAATTCCCACCGAAGTCTTTAGCACCAAGAGAATATTTTTACAGTGTGATGAGCCTAAACACAAAGTCAGGAGCTGAACTCCCCAAAATATGATGTGGTGAAGATGAGCTAGGGAATTCAAATCAGCATGTAGAACCAAACTTCCCCGCCAGCTTCTAATCTCTATAATGGCCAAAGCAAAACTCTAGACCTGAACACACAGGAATTGTGTGTGTGTGGTGGGAAAGAGTTAAAAAATTTGGATTCGGATCCACACTTTGCTCTTCAAGACCATCCCTCCTTTTTTAAGGTGTTTTAGTTGTTTTGGGTTTTTTAGTTTAAAACAGTGTCCAAAAGATACAGGAAGGGGAACTCAATTAAACGATGGCTTGGCTTCAAAAGCAACTGTGTGAGGGGAAAAAAAAGGAGCATGAGACAAAACCTAAAGCAATTTCCTGCCAGAGTTTCTTCCTTGAGTCAGCCTTGAGTCAGGCCATCTTCTAAAAACTGCTTCCCACACACACCAGCCATTACAGGCCTCCCAAGTAGAGGCACAAAGAACTTCCTCTCCTTATTAGGTTAAGGATTTGAGCTCCACATGCCCACACGCATCTCTTTCAAGCCCAAGGTGAGAGATTTATTTCAATATTCTGAAGAGTCAGGAGCCTGAGGGTATAACAAACATTCTGAAAAGTAGATTTCTACCTTCTTATTGTACCTGAGACCTGAATGACCAGAACTTCAGGTTTGAAAGGAAAGGATCCATGCATTCTGTTATCATCTGTTATTTTCAACCTTCATGGCAATGATGTTATTATTGTTAGCATGAAGTTTCAGCATAATTTATGTTTGTATTATGCTAATGCTGCTCACATGTGGTAAGGAGAACAACAGCTATCTGACCGAGTAAAGAAAGGAATAGGAAGTCCTCAGTATAGGAAGTCCAGAACAACGTCTTCTGTGGAAACAAAACTGCGTGCTTACAGAAAAAGTTCAGATACAAAGAATGAGTAACAATTACCCAGATTTGGTATAAAAGGGATTCTCAAACTTTTCACAGTGTAGATCCATTTTGAGAGAGAGATTGCCTCACGGACCCCATGGAACTATCCATTTGCAATTGAATGGACCCTCTCTTCAGCCATTCACAATAGGATAACATCAATATGAAAGCTAGAGCACTTGCTTCCATGGAAAAGGAAAATGAGGGAAGTATTTAATGTATGTTTCACTGTAACAGCTAGAAAGGAAGAGGAGGAGAGCCAGTGCCATTTGGCCAACAAGCTTCCTGCAGACTACCAGCAGTCCATGGACCACAGATTGGGAAAATGCTGGTTTAAGAAAAATGAGTGGAAGGAGAAGTCCCACTTACAGAAATTTGGACATGGGCCTTCTGAAAAACCAGGGCAAAGTATAAGTACACGATTCTGCCTTTGTGCAGCACTGTCATCCTTTAAGTTTTCAGACTTGTGCAAGCAGACATTTAAAACGGCAGAGCTGATTTCCAGTGTGTCAGAAAACCACAATCACACAAATTCCAGCTGTGATTTCTTCTGACCATTTTTCATTTCCCAACACACACTATGTTGGGGATCCATCCTGCAATCTCCCCTCAGGGCCTGCACTGTCAACAACACCTGTCAGGATTGTGCCTCTAAATACATACCTAGCACTCTGCATCCACATTTGGTCTCCATGGTTCCATGCAACCCCAGCCAAACACCTACCCTGTTAAAGATTCACCAAAAACTGTATACCAGATTCCGCTGATTTTTATTTAAAAGAAGAGCTATATAACCAGTAAAGAAACCATGATGATTTGTACCTGATTTCCTCATCACCAGGTGAAGAGATGGGGGAAAATATTCTAACACCTTGATCCCCAACACAACAAAGAGCAACATAAGGGTAAGAAAAAATAAATATGCTTAATGAGTGACAGGATATGCTCCATAATAATACAGTTGTGAAATGTACATGCAATTTATCGATAGCCATGTCTTGCACCTGACATTTTTACCAGTCAGATTTCTTTACAGACCTTCAATGTCTCTCAGTTTGAAGAACTCGTACTAAAACACAGATCTTACTTCCTTTCATCCGCAACACACTGCCTCTGCTCAGCCTGCATTTCTGACATCTTCGTCCACTTGCAGACAAGAGCCTCACTCAGCACAAGTTTTAGGCAATATTCAGATTGCTTTCAACACTAGGAGTGCTTAATTCTTCAGCCTGTCGGAAATACATTGGCATCAGTGTTCAATAATCCCCCCAAATCATCACATAGACCTTTTTAGAGAGAAATTTAAATGGCCTAAATATGATGATTTTTCCAAGAAGTCCTTTAAAATCAGTTCACGGGCTCATGTGCCAGCATACACGCTGAAAATACAATTAAAAAAAATAAAATGTGACACATATTTGAGCCCAAATTAAAACTACCTACCAGCCAAATCCTCCCACCTTGCCCAAAGCAAATAAAAGGTCTTTTCACAGAGGATGTACACAGCAGCTTGCTGAGTTTCTTATGGAGAAACCATACAGCAGCTTTTCAGCCCACAGACTATACGAGCATCCACTCTTCCCCACAGATCGCTGCACACACACAGGTGGGTTAGACCAGTAAATTTTCAGACCCACTGGTCACACCCCAGCACTCATCCTGCACACATCTCACAATGACCCTACATGGTGACTCAAACCCCTTGCACAACCTTTCTGTTCCCAGTCTACCCCCAAGCACTCACAGCAGAACCACAACAGTTCCTCTGCCTTTGGGTTCATCAGAAGCTACTTGCAGGCTGTTCTGAGTAACACTGAGAGGCAGGACTGGCTCAGAATGGCTTCAGTTCATTTTTGCACCCTACCTCCTCAGCTGCACTGTACATTCCTTGGTTTTAGCCAAGCATCAGAGCCAGAAGATTATGCAAAGTTTTCTGGGAGGCATCAGCAACTCTGTAGGGGATTTACTGTAAAATCTCCATGAATTATAGCCTTGTCTAACTGAAAGCCATCAGTGTTTTAAAACCAGTTTTCCTTCAAAAGCATCCTAACAGCCACACTTATGCCAATACACACGTGAAACTACCACTATCTGCAAATAAGTGGGCCTAATTCACCTGTCACTGACCCCACTTTTACAGCGGTGTAACTCCATGGATTTCGACTGAGTACCTCCTGCATACAGCGGTGTAAGAGCGATGAGAATCAGGTCCACAATGTCTATTACATTGTGCTGCAAAGCAGGCTCCTTGAGAACTGCACTGGTTTGGTCAGTGAGTTTTAAATCTCTAAGCCTTTAAAGAAACAGATTGCAAGTGTGTGCTGAATTCATCGTTATTGCCAGGGTGTCTCTTCAGGATGATCCCCAGGAGGAGTCTTGAAGCTTCTGCTTGACAGGTGGACGCACTGTTCCAAGAGCCAGAGAACAATCCTGCCTTGACAAATGAAACTGAAAATGAGTCAATGAGGAGACAGGATAGAAAGTGGATTTTGTGTGTGTGTTAATTTATAACACCTCTAAGCGTTCGTGATTTCAATTCCTGCAAATCCTGTGACACTCTTTGACACTATATGAATTATAACCTCTGCACTATGTGCCCAATCTTGCTGCTGATGCAGGCAATAAGATCAGGCCTTATACTTATAGATGTTTCAAGAGCTAGTAGGTAGCTTCTTTCTCCCCCCCTTCCCCCCGCTTTTATTTAATCCAAAAGGCATTACAGTACATTTCTGAGCTAGACCAACTCCAGGCCTGATTCTCCTCTCATCTTTTTCATGCAGGCTCTTAATTTGCCATTCAATAAAGTTGTCTTTGTATATACATTCTTACCACTGTATTGAAAGTAAGACATTTTGTTCTGATTTTTACTCAGGCAAATTTCTCCCTGGAATAAAAACTGAGTCTCAGGCTGTGACTCCATGCCAGGGCAGGTCAAAGACAAATGAGGGAAATCTCTTTACTCCAATCTGGAGCAAAATTTAACTTGAGAATATTTTGCCATAGTTTGTCATATGACAAAAGATGATTTGTCTTGTACAACACACAAATTCCAGTCTGTCAGTACACCTCACACAACCCCCACTGAACTCAAAGGGTTTGCATAAGGTGTTAATCAAAGCAGGATTTGGGCAGGAGAGTGTGTTTATACAGGGTGCAGAAATGTACTGAAATATCCAGAGATAATTAAAGTATCTAGCTAACATACTGGCCCCTCGGTTTAGAATAACAGTCCTGCTGCAGAGCAGTGTAACCTAGTCCCAGATTTTCCATCAATATCTTCTAACAGGAAGAGGTGCAGAATGCCAACAATTTCACTACAGGCTTCTCCCGAATGAAGACTGCTGTCTCAAAAAAGTGGGAATGTGAGCTAAGGGAAGTTAAAGTATCAAAACCCAAACTGTTTTGAAAGGAATAAATACCAACCAACTTAAATACAATATCAGTACAGCCTTGATTATCCAAATCTCCGTTATCAAAATATCTCTGGTATCTGAAATGGGGTCATGTTCCCTGATGTCTGTTAATTACATTGGAAATTCCCTTAGCCATCCAAAACCTACATCCTCAATTATTCAGCATCCACTGTTACAATCAGATAATCCAGGGTTGTTCTGGGTTATTTTATTTGTCAAGTACCAGAGACTGACTGTAGGTGTACATGGGACTGTAAACTGGTCATTGGAAATATTGGATTTTGTTGTGTTGTTGTTGTTTCCTAGTAGTTTGATTTTTTCTGTTTGACTCCCCATAACAAAACCTAGCCTACTGATTTTACAAAGACTGAGGGTGTATCGTGTACCACTCTCCATACATTACATTCATATATGCAGGCAAGGAACTGATAGCCCACTGTTCAGATGTTCTTTCTGTACAGGTGAAGGTCTTCAGATGCCTCCATGCAAACATGTAGGGAAGATTTCACACAGCACTGTATGAGAAGAAACATATTTTTGTGTTCATTCGCCATCTTGAAGCCATGTCTCTTTGGCGTTAACTAAATGCTTTCAAATAAGTTTCTGATCAACTTATGTTAGCACTGAGTAGGAAGTCAAAAGACCCCAACTGGGCCAAACTGATAATGAAGGCAGGATACCCAGAAGGACCTTTCTCCTGAGCTTTGACGATTTACAACAGGGCCAATTTTATTTATTTATTGGTAGCATTACAGAGTGTAGGATAGTCCCTGTGACATAGATGCAATATCTTGAATAAATGTTATTGAATTAAGTTTAAATACCTTAGGAGCTCATTATATCAAAAATTCAACTGTTTATATGTTATTCTATGTAGCTTGTCTAGGAGATATGTCTAATGTAAACCTTGGAAAGTGTTATGAGCTTCAAAGGATTTTTTTTTAAAGAAATGGGCTAAGACAAGAATGAACTGTTAGTTGAGTAGGTTTCCTAGAAAGTACTTGGGAGAAAGGGCAAGCAAATGCCCACCTCCAGATCTGATTTTTTGAAGCTTTGCCCTGGGGAGGAGCCTTTGTCTACAAATTACCTGTTCCCAGGATCAGAAGGCCCAAACAACATAAAAGAGGAAAGGATTCACAGGGGGGCTTGTTCTGAGCAGAAGAAGTGATGAACTTGTAGCCACAGTAAAACTCCTGGGTGGGCTCCGAAGGAGCCCTTGTTGGCACTGAGAGTGATCTCTGGTAAACTTATTAGCATGTTTGTACGTTCTTGTAGTGCCTTCAATAGGTTTTCTCTGTAATGCTTTTTCCTTAAGAATAAATGTGCTTGCCGAGAAAGACTGTCGGGTAACTTAACTGTGGCAATTACTCTCTTTGCTGTCTCTGAGGAGAAAAGCAAAGCAGGCCTGCTGAGGTAGTCTGATTTTGCTGGGGAATTCACAGGAGGGAGAGAAATATGTGTCTCCGCCCAAGAGACATGACAGCTGGGGAGCTGGAAGCCTAGAAGCGGGTGCTCTGGATGGACCATAAGGGGAGAATACAGATGCACTTACTCTGAACTGTGACAGACCCAACATAAAGCCAACTTCACTTTCCTCTTCTGAAAGTCTTTTTAAATGTTTCAAATACTTCACCCCAATCCCACCCTCCCACGGGCATGACCTACTTTTGATAAGAGAGAACAGTGGTAAGAGAAAGTGGCCCCCGCTGACCTATCTGACTTCAAGATACATTTTATTTAGCAATTTCCCTCCTCGTGACCACATCAGTGAGTAGTGATAACAGTTCTTTTCTCCAGGGCCCCATCAAACTGCTTCAGGGCCTCTGTCACACCGGGTTGATTGTTTTTATGTCCTCTCCTTTCATGCCATAATGCAAGGGTTTCATGTCCAAAAAAATCCTCTGTCACATCCAGTTCACTCATAATTACTCTGACAAAAATCAGTCACTGAGGAAAATCCTTGATGTCAGGGGTTTCATCAAAGGCAAACTCATAAATTCTGCAGCAGCCAGCTTGTCTTTGGAGTTCTTTTGGTATTGCCAGAAATCTCACTTACTCCTTCAACCACAGCACAGTCAAAAGAATTACATTTGTTTCAGTTTCTTTTTCCTGTTGCGCACTTTCCCCCCTCCCCCGGAAATTAGGAGCACATACAAGCAAGATACCCTATCATCCTTATCATTGCACCATCTGTAAATGGTTTCATTCCTCTGACAATTTCACATGCAACCTTATAAAAAGCCCCAGCAGCCTAACTCACTTATGTTGCTAACTTCAAAGATGTACATGACTGTGTTGGACCAGTCTGTGCTGCTGGGGCAGATATTAAGGGTCACGCTCACTTTCTGTGTCAAATTGCTGTTGGTTAATTGAAAGTTGCTTTCAACTGTGTAGCTGAGTGTCCTTTCGAAACGAAGGACAAATACCAGCCAAAGGTGACTGGAAAGAACTGGAAGTGGAAGATGAGCCTCTGAAGAATTCTCTCTACCTTGCACACAAAACCATGAAAGCTTTCAGCAACCCCATGGCCATTCCAGTGAAAGTTAATGCAGCTTTGTCTTGCCCTCAACTCTGTCTGTCTTTTACCTACTAAAGTGAGGATGAGGATGCAAATATATGGCCAAAAGTGAAGGAGCCATGCTACTGGGAACAGGCAGAGGTCTTGGCCAAGCAGAAAGGGGTTGGCCACTCTACACAGAGGCTCCATATCCTGGGTTTCCCTGCACATCTCAGGATATCAATATAGTTAGTAACTTCCTCTATCCCATCCCAGGGGCCTATAGAAACCTTTCTCCTTTGTAGTGAAATATGAACACTCCATGGATTTAAAGTAACAGACTCTGAAGCTACTTCCCTTCTGCCCCCTACCCCATGGTGTTGAGCATTTCTGAGACATGCTCAGCATTTTCAATTTCCATTAAAATTGGCCTTGGAGATGCTCAGTACCTCACAGGCTCAAGCTCCATATGGGTAGTTCCTCAGGAGTAGAGGATTAACAGCTTAATCTTCTTGACAAATGAAGAGTATGAGACAAAGAAGACCTTTCTACCTCCATGACAAAGGAGCCTTTCTGAAACCTCCTCTAGTCATATTTTCTTTACAGCCAAGTTGCAGTTATCAATCTTAACTTATTTATTAGAGCTGGTGTGGAAATTATATTTTTTCCTCTGTGAAAAATTTCAACAAAAACTAATATTTTTTCATCTACATTTTTTCTATGAACTGTTTCAGGCATTTTCATTAAAAAACTATTGAAAACTTCTGAAGAACCTTTCCCCTCTCAATTTTTTATGACAATTGAAACTTTTCCCCAAAACTTTCAGCTTTGTTGAAAAGCTATTTTTTATTGGGGAAAAAAAAAGTTTTAATGACAAAATGTTTGAGCAGCTCAATTATTTGTGAGTCCTTATGCATTGAGATTCAGATGGAACTTTAGATGGAAACAGTAAAATCAGTCTCAAATGATGATCCTTTGGTCAATATTTATATATCTTCCTCATCCCTGCCTACCACTTCTCAGGTATAAAAACGGAACATCAAGTGGAGGAAAACGGTCTTAAATATTCTGCTTTGGCTCTGTGTTCAAACTCAAGTTTTTCATTTCTTTCCATGACTGAGCTTATTTATTTTTTCAAACAGCTCTCTGAAGTGAAGCTTGTGGATCTCACCCTTCTTCTCTCCAGGAATCAGTTATAAAAGAAACAACACTGAAATGAGGAATTTTGGTACAGTAACTCCTCACGTAATGTTGTAGTTATGTACCTGAAAAATGCGACTTTAAGCGAAATGATGTTAAGCGAATCCAATTTCCCCATAAGAATTAATGTAAATGAGGGAGATTTTTTCACTAGACAAAAGACTATATTATATATATACACAGACAGTATAAGTTTTAAACGAACAATTTAATACTGGTACACAGTGATGATGATTGTGAAGCTTGGTTGAGGTGGAGGAGTCAGAGGGTTGGATATGTCCCTTACTGTTAAATGATGAACTAGCAATTGGCTGAGCCCTCAAGGGTTAACTGTCTCACTCTACAAGCAGCAGGAATGGAGGGAGATATGTGCATTTCCCCTTTAAGTACTCCGACTTGTTAATTAGATCAGCTTGCTGAGACCACAGCTGCTGCAAGCTCCCTCTATCCTGAGCCCTGGTGTGTCTCCCCCTGCTCTATGGAAGATGGAGTAAGTGGGGTGCAGGAGCAGGGGGAGGGGGACACCCTGAAATTAGCCCCCTCTTCCTTACCTCCCCCCTGCACAGCAAGCAGGAGTCTCAGGGAGCAGCTCCAAGGCAGAGGGCAGGAGCAGCACATGGCAGTGGGGGGAGGGACAGCTGTAATTGCCAGCCTGCTGGGCAGCTGCTGCACAGGGAACTTAGGGGAGCGGGGAGCCGATAGGGGGAGCTGATATTGGGGCGGCTGGTCCACCTTGGTTCCAAGCCCCCACTAGCTAGCTGCAACAGGCTGCTTTTCCTGCAAGCAGTAGACAAAGCAGGTGGCTGCCAAACATTAGAAAGGAGCATTACACAACTTTAAATGAGCACGTTCCCTGATTGATCAGCAATGAAACGATGAAACAACCTTACCCGGGACAACTTTAAGTGAGGAGTTAGTGTACCCAGTCCATGCTCTAGCTCATTCTTTGGTCTTGCTGTTATCATAAGTCTTTGCTTTTGCATCTCCTATACATCACAGCCTTCCAGGCATGTATCAATATATCACTATTGATTATAATAAGGAGATATAATGAGATCATGCACTCGGCATTCACACGAACGTGCCAGGCATTCTCACTCATTCTGCTCGGAGACATGTTCAGACCTAGAAGCTCACTTGCTTAGAATCTGCAGAGCTATTTTAGGCTACATCTTGACCGCAAACTTAACAGGTGATTTCAGGCTTGCCATGGAGACATATTTCAGCAGCTTGGAAAGGCTTCTTTTTCCTTGTTTCAATCTCTTATGAACAGTTGGCCGAACTGTTACTTAGTACATGATTAATTTAGCATCCAGCTCTTATGCACCTAGAACAAAGCCGTACGTTGTGGTCATGGACTACTGATGCTATAGACCCCGGCTGTCTGAGGTGGTGGTGGTGGTGTTGTCTAAGATGCACTATTGCAATATAAGAGTGGGATTCAGGAAGGATGTTTAGGCACTGAACTCCCATTGATTTCAGTGGGAGTTTGACACCTAAATACCTTTGTGAAATCCACCCTATGTGTCTAGAGAACTTACTATTAACCATATTGATTCTTGCAGAGCCAAATCATGAGGTCCTGACTCCAGTTTTGCTCAGTCCTCCCTCAAGCAAAACTGCTATAAAAGTCAGTGGGAGTTTGCCAGAGTAAGGACAGCATATGGCAAACATAGGTGCTGCCCCACAAATATTTCTTTTCGATTATTTAGTTCCAAAAAGGGCTGTAAGAGTTTTGCTTTCTCTTGTAAATTGTATGAAGGAGTTAATGGTATCAAGCCCAGTGAGTCAGTGTGGAGCTTGTGACCATCCTGTCTTTCCAAGATTGCTAAACGGTACAGGGGTTATAAGATAGAAATAGAGGGGTTCTGGTAGGGTGACCAGACAGCCCGATAAAATCGGGACTGTCCCGATATTTAGGTCTTTGTCTAACGTCCCGACGGATCTTTGATCAGGACACAATTTGTCCCGATATTTCTTTCCACCAGCAGCACTCGGCTTTTTTGTTTGTTTGTTTTTGCTCCACTGGCGGTCACACACCCCCCAGTCTCCCTCTCATCTGGTCACCCTAGGTTTTGGGGCCCAAGTATGGAAAAGGTTGAGAGCTCCTGATCTAAAGGATATATCCCAAAGTTTCTTGTGATAATCTCTGTGTTAATTTTCTCATACTCTTCCTTATTGCTGAAAAGAAAAAAAAAATAGGTCTTTTAATGCTTTATATTCTGTTCCAGCAAAGATACTTCTTGGATAAAGAAAACCCTGGATTTGAACCCATGGCTCCAGAGATGATGCTTAAGTCACTGAACCACCTACAGTTGCTCCCTTGAGCAAGCCTCACTTAGCATGTCTCATTGTGAGATCTTCCATTAATCCAGTTAGAAGCCATATGAAGTATTTCGTATGATCACCAAATTCTTTGATCTCAGCCAGGCCAGAAAACAAATGTGTTTAATAAGGATTAACCCCCCATTGGCACAGGGGAGCAATAAATATTATATCACCACCATTTCTATTGCTATAGTTAGCATTGTGTCAGCATTTCTGTTATAAACCAGGGGCTTTGAGGGAGGGGGAGAAGGGGAAGGGGCAGGAGATTATAACTCCGCCATAAAAATTTGCTCCACTCTAAAACTTGGCATACAAAAAAAACTAACTCAGTCTGTGATTAATCTTTTTTTACTCTTTTGGAAAAAAAAATCTTTTCAGGCTATTTTAAGTTACAAAAAAGCAAAATATATGAGACTGTTCCCAAATTCTTGAGATCAGCATCCAGTCCCTTGAGAACCAAGAAATACTATGTCTAGGACTACACTTATGGTTGAGTTTTCATCAGGATATAAGAAGCTTAGTGATTTAAAATGCCTTTTGGCATTTATAGAACTCCAAAATGACTTGTTTTTCGAAGTGAAACTTTGCAGTGCATTACGCTGTCGTAGAGACCACTGCTTTGGGGATGTCATTGCAGTATTTCAGCACCCTTTTTTTTTAAGTCAGAAACATTAATGTCATTAAATTGCTAGGACCATATTTCTAAAGAACCTTTAAAGCTGTGCACACAATCTTGCTGTGCTTCAAACTCCAGGTAAATAATCCTGAAGGAGGTTTTGAAAGGCAGAAAAGGAGTTAGGCATCAGCTTTTCAATGGGCATTGGGTACCTAATCTTTCCCTTACCCTCACCCCCATTAAATCTCGTAAATGTCATGGAGAAAAAGCTCCTGTGGATTTGAGTCAAAGTTTTCCCTTCACAAGGACTATCATTCTGTAATGTTTATATTTTGGTAGTGCCTAAAGGCCCTGGATCTAGGCCCTGTTGTGATAGGTATTGTGCAAACAGAAGCAGACAATTTCTACCTCAAAGACCTTATTTATGGTTTAAGATGAGCAACCTAGGAATGAGAAGAATTAGGGAGGTGATAAAAATACACAATCCTTACTACATCTAGGGAGAGACTTTTAAAAACACAAATCGGAGTTAGGTGCTCAACAGCCTTTGACTTTCAATTGAATTTATATGCCTAGCTGCCCTGTTTGACAATCTCCCCACACACATTTGATATACATTTGCCATTTATATATTCTTTCTATTGTATTGATTTGGTTTTGTTAGTATTTAAATAACTATTGATGTTGTTCACCTGTCTAGCCATTAAGCAGGGGCTTATCTGGCATCAGTTCATACCCAGAGTAAGCAACTCATTTTTACCCTAATTGGCAACTGAGGGCAAAGACAACAGCAGAGATCATGCTGCTTAATATCCATTGCCCTCCATCTTTGTGAAAAACGTCACTCGACATCAATGAGTGTTGTACAATGGAGAAAGGGGCAACTTAGTGTAGGAGTAATAACTTTGTAGTTGGTTTATCCTGTGCCCAGTCCTGGTCCACAAGCCAATCAAGAGAAAAATGGCTTTGCTTTCAGAAACTAGGTGTATGGTCAATGAGATCTGTGCTGTAAGATCAAACCAGATACTGATGGAACTAGGCTAGGGAGTAGTAGCTAGAGGCTCTCCATCTGCAATGATCTGGGGCCATGTGGATATGCAGTGATAGTTTGATGCAGCTCCAGTCTGTGGATACACCCCCTCAACTCCTATCTCCCCCTTGGGCAGCAGGACCATACTGGTTTCACTGCTAGCAGCATATCTGCAGCTAGGGAGGAAGAGGCAGGATTTGCCCTTAGGTATAACAGCACCTTACTAAAACAGTTCCCAATTCTTTACATGGCCAGCAGTAGCAGAACATAAATTAATTTGTTCCCTAAAAATAAGGTTTCTTTTGAAAAACAGAAATGTTATTTTATCATCTCTTTCATAGGGGACCGTGCAAGTCCAGTTTTCTTGAAGAGCTGAACTTCATCCTTCTTGTCCTAGGATGGTTTTATTTTAGTTACCAAATATTTGAGGTTAAAGTGAATAGTTCATCTTTAATGGGATTATCTCTTTCAATGTTTGCTTTCATTACAGTTTGAATAGCTCTGAGCATGAGAATCTAACCTCACCAAAAGCATATTTTTGTAATTTGATACAAACTAAATTTAACCTTTGACCTTCAGCTATAAAGAAGTTACTTTTTCCCCTCTGAAAAACAGAATGTCAGATTAAAGATCTGCCAGTTTCAATTTCCAAGTTGCTAACCTTTCTATGGATTGAGTTCTGAATCCTGGATACCTGTGCATTTAGCATCTGTATTAATATTAAGAGTAGTATACGTATTTTTGGCTAGTCAAAGTGGTCTGGTACCTGTTAGTTTTAATAACTAGATGGAGGAACTCCATAGACCTTTTAAACACAGAATAATTTAATTGAGCTGCCTCTTCATCAATATTGTGGACCTGTTTGGAGCAGACACATAAAAATTAAAACAATTTCTTCAGATACATTCCCATCTTGATTCTTGTGTTACAAGAACTGTTTGCATCCTAATGTTTTAAAATGTTAGGCTGGAGCTTAGACATTTTATGCTCAATTTTTCAGGGGTTATCTTTTTTAAAGGTATCATGGAAAGGAAAGAAATGTGTTGTCTTTTTTTATTGTCATTATCAGATTATTTTTTTTAAAGACCAGATTATTTTCCTCAAAAACAATGACAAAAACCATTTTTTTCTGCTCTTGAAAAATATCAAGGATTCCTGAGCTTGTTTTTGCCAGAAGACTCCTTAGAGGACTGAAGAACTGGACCCTTTCAGCCCAGTTGTAGGAATGAGAGCACTGAAGCTTTCATACGGAAAGTTTTTTTTACCAAATGTTTGTACGAAAGCCGATTGAGGGGGATAAAAAAACAATCAAGTGGGAGCAAAATCTCACTAGCTCTCCAGTCCTCCAAAGGATCTACCAGCAGAAACAAAGAAGTCAATACCCAGGGGCAGCTTCTCAGCTGATGTAAATTGTCATAGCTCCACTGTGCAGTTATGGCAATTTACCCCCATTGTGGCTCTGACCCCTGATATTTCCACAGTAAAGAAACAAGCGGGGAGAGGGGGGCATGTTAGTGAAGAGAATAAAATCTTTCAGGCCTTCTTAATGCCTCAGAATGCAAAAATGAGCATGGACACATTTTTTCCTTTGCATAAGCCTTAACAAACTCATTCCACCAATAGCATTTGCACCACTTTATTTTTACCCAACTTACAAAAAATGTCACATTTAATTAACTTTATATACACACACACACACGTACACTCATATTTAATATACCAGATTGCTCTTGTGCAATATTTCCAATTAAATCCTTTGATGTACATACTGTACAGTGTATTTATAGTCAGACAAATAGAAAAGGAAAGAAGCCTGCCCTTTTATTTCAGCTCAGCAGTCTTCAGAGAAGGATAATGCAACTAAAATTCAAATTGTAATACATACTGCGTTAATAAATGGTCAGCTTAGAAGCATTTCCTGTTTATACATTGTGTTAATAAGCATCCATCACCCATGTCATATATACTGAATACCAAATTCAAATGTCAAACAAAATGTAAGAGGTCACACATTTTCCTTTGCTAACTAAAAGTATAATTCATAAATATTATTGCTACCAAACTCTCCATCTACAGCACTTGTTTAGAAATATGCACATGTAATATAAATTGTGATTAAGTTAAATGGGTATATTATTTCCTGTTTTAAGGGTGAACAGCAGCATGAATTATGTTTTGCTCAATAGGCATTTAAATAAAAACATATAGACTAATAAGCTAACAGTTCAGCTGCACATTCGAACATGAGAATAGATTTTTATGATCCACCACTTTAAGCTGTTTCTGTGCCTGTTTTTTCTACTGATGCACAGAAAAGTATTTCCTTAAATTAAAATACCTTTTAATATCTCATAAGAATAAAGTCTAGTAGATAATGTTAGATCTGTAAACTCAGAGCAAGTCAGACAAATAAACCAACTGAGCTACGTTTTCCATCTACTCTCTTTTCAGTGGATTAGCTTTTGAAATGTACTAATTTAAGAAATGAAACTACTGGTAAGAGAAACAATGAACTCTATTCGTGTTTTTCAGTTTTTGTGAGTCAAACTCTTGAAGAATCAAAACAATAAAGAAGGAAAATGCTAAAATGTTTAAAAGGACAGAGAATCTGTTATCAGTGTAGCTTGCTCAATACATTTGCAAAACTATCTGGCTACACTTCTGTCAGTTGTACTGAAATGACAATATATATCGTATTTTCAATTCGTTTAACCACTTAGGGCCTGATCCAAAACCCACTGACTTCAATGGATTTTGAATCATGCCCTTAAAGAAAAAAGCTGCAATCAATCTAATTATTGGTTAAATGTAAATAAGTCAATAGATAGACTGGCAATAAGTTTACAAGTTACAGAGTAGTAACCAGTGACTAGAAAATGTTCTGCTACTGAATCAAGTTTAAGATTTTTCCTACTGGCAAATAGAGTCAAAATGCAGAATGTAGTTAAAAGTTTACCATTGCCTCCACTGCTATAAAAAGGCTGCCAGAGTCACTTAGCTTCGCTGAGTACAATCAACAATAGATGTAATGAAGGTTACTTTCAGCAAAAGAAATCTCTCACATTGTATGCAAAGAGCTTTATTCCCACAGAGTGAGTTGCATTTAGCCCAAAGTAAGCATGCTCGGTTATTAGTTGTCTTGAATAACAGCATACAGAACTTGGTTGCAAACATTGTCAAATCAAAGACTTTCCAGGCAAATAAGAATGCCACACATTCCCAACTTATCTACTTTTCTAAAAGCTTTGGTAGAAATGAGATTTTACCAAGTTGCTGGAGTCTGGTGTTCTTTTAAAAGCTTGTAAACTGGGAGTCTGAATATTTTCTTTTATTAGTAGGGACGTGGTGCATAGCAAACACATAGAAGATTGCTCAAAAGGAAGGAGTGCTAAATCCTTTAAGATAGCCTAAGATGAAAATAAGTTCCATACTCTACATATCATAGAAAAACACTGATGTGTAGAAGAATTACGCATTAATATAACTCAGACTATTTTACAATAGTCTAATCTCTTTGATGTGACTGTATTTATAGAGTGAAGGAGGCTCCGAGTCAGCTCCAGCAATGAGATAAGAGGAAAATATTGTTCTGCCTTGAGGTTCTAGGGAGCCAAAAAGGGGTTCTAATCATTAAAATTCACACAGCAATGAATAACTAATAGCACTAATTACCAACTGATGATCTTTGCGCAACCATGCCACTGAATTTCAATAGTTACAGAGGAGGTAATTTATTATTATTGAATTGTGTTGTGTGATTTTATGATTGGATTGTGTTATTGTGGGATTTCTCTGGTATACACAGAGCTGTCGGAAAGGTACAAAGAATGGATTTGTGAATATTTTTATAAATACCAGTGCCAAGTCTGGTTTGTTGTGAGCTGTGGAGTCCTATTATTCATCAGGATTTGCATGGCTCCTGGGTATTCATGACAACATTCTCAGATCCAGAAAGCTGCATACATTTTATCGTTCATTTATCTGACAGTTAATCAAGGGCCTGATTCTGCCCTGTCTCACCTTACTCTCTAGGCCCAGGACTGTAAATGTGACTTCTACATTTAAGACAATCCCTGAGGAAGCCATGGCTAAAGACATCCTAGGCAATACACCAGGAATCAGTGTGGAGGGGACACTGGGGCTCCAGAGTTGGTCTGGAGGAAGAGGGCTTTTGCATAGATGAGCCAGGCCTCTTTGGATCCTGGGGGATCCATGGAGTTTGTGGGCAGGCCCTGCAGCTCATTCCATGGGGACCACATCCTGCCCCCTTGACTGAATGACATGTAGGAAACTCCATATGGAAAATCTCCCCCAGGATTTACCAAAGGGGGGGGAGACGGAGAGGAGAGGGGTGATCCAGCCCCAGGTTAGGAATCTCTGAAGCCACATTCTGAACGTTCAAAGGAAACCTTTTAAGAGTAAAGACATTGTCCTTATATGAGTGAAGATCAAACCTTCCTTAATCTTCTGTTTCAATAGCCAAATGACTTAAACATCTGCATATTCTCCACATAAGCTTTTTTAAAATTTAACTGACAAAGTTAGTAGCATTGGTATCTTTGAACGCTGAAAAACAGAGACGGGAATAAGTAAGATTTTTTTTTTTTTAAATCTCCAAGAGTCTGAATCTTTGCTTACTTTATTTACACAAGCAGTACCACTCCCTGGAAGACATGTACATTCCCCAGAAGACAAACAAGGCAAACAAAATCATGTAAGGACATATTCTTCTAATCTATAGTTCTCTATACACCTTCTAGCTAATACTAAATCCTGCTGATGGTGGTTCTACACTCTCTCCAAAATCTGGTCCTTTTCTCCATGCTTATAACAAAAGCCCTAGTCAATTTCTATCTTGACTATTTCAACCACCTCCCTCTCTGGTAAAGCACCTTGGAAATCTGCAGCACTATAAAATGGATTTTTTACAATGAACCACAGTTGCTACCTGTAGGGAGGCGATGTGGGTACCACCACCTCAGAGAGAGACGAGCCCCTCCAGACCCCAGAGTGGGCGCACCCAGGGAGCTCTGAACCCGCCTCCTAGAGGGACAGGCGTGGCACAGGAAGTATAAAGGCCCAACCCCAGCGCTCACTGAGAGAGCAGACGCTGGGGAGACCAGATGCCTCTGGCCTACCTCTCATTTGGGAAGCCCCAGCGGCGGATCCAAGGACTGGTCGGGCCTGCCCCAGGCCAGCTACCCGGAGAGTTGCTGAGCCTGTCCTGCACCGGCAATCCCGAGGAACCCATGGTGTTGGACCCCCCGAGGACACCACCTTGACCCAGGTCCCTCAAGACGGGGAGTCCGGAAGTCCCTAGTCTGGCTGTAGCACTGCCAGAACCCACGTGAGTGTGTTGCAGCCAGGATCCCCACTGACTCAGCAGTGGGTCTTCTGCTGCTGCTAGGGCCCCAGGCTGGGACGCAGTGGAGTGGGAGCCTCCCCCTCTCCCAGGCCTTCAGACACAGGGCCTGGGCTCACTGTGTATATTGCTCAGTCCCTGCCTGAGGGCCTGAGCACCTGACTCACCATTGCCCCACCCTGACCTAGAGCCTGGGCTGATGCCTAACTGTGTTGTTTCTACCCTCACAAAGGCCTCAAAGGAAGACTCCTGCAGCCGGACTAATTCCCCGCTACTTCCCAAACTTAGTGAGGTGGTGTGGGTCCCCGCCGCCCCAGAGCGAGGCGGTCCCTGGCTAACCTCTCTACACTACCTGAGATACATACAGCACAGTGATACTTTTATGCTGGTCATTGGTACCCGAAGAACTGTTTTAATTAAATAGGAATCTCAGCAATCTTTATGGGTAATGAAAGAACATGGTGCTGTTTCAATTCACATTGTTTAAAGGGGCTCCTTTTAAATCCCACAACAAAGAAGGTGAAAGTTCAGGACTTTTGGATTTCCATTGTCTTTACATTCCCACTTGTGAACTCTTCCACCTAAATGGAGCTGAGATTGCATCAAGCCACTAGGAGAGCAAGATGTGTTTTTTAAGGGCACCAGATAA